>NC_049907.1:33641078-34375276 GCF_001411555.2 Juglans regia | reverse complement strand
AGAAACGTAAAAGCATTTTAAGAAAAACAAGTCTTAAATATGCTTTACGTGAGGACTAGGAGCTACATAGAAATGGATTAAAGGGAAATTTTGTAATAATATGTAATTGCAGGCATTTTTTTGAAAATCTGAAAACTTAAAAGCATCCTTAACTTTGAGAGCAGCCGACTTCCACTTATGAATAAATTGATCTGTGACGAACCTTACCAAAGGAGATAAAGGGCACCATAGAAGAAAGAAGGGACAACGTGAGCAACTTTTGTGCATGGTGGCGAAGCTCCTAGCGTAAAAGATGATTTCGGTGTAGTTAAAGGGAGAGAGAAACATAGAAGATAAAGCGGAGGAGAGATTGGCTTACGGTGGCTGTCCAGGGCGTCGACGTATTCTGGGTGTATTTCAGCAGTGACCAATGGCAGTTTCTCGGCTGTCTGTAGCTACTTGCGGCGTGGTGGAGACTCGTCAGTTTCTCTTGACTGCAACGGTGCTCTATTTTGACGAAGAGAAAACATGGGCATCGTTGGTGTTCAACATCTCGCGGTGGTTGTCTGGTGGCGGTATATGTGACAGTGATTTTTTTATTTTTTATTTTATTTTGGCCTAACGAGGTCGACGGTGCTACTTGTGGGTGCAATGCATATCAACTTCAATGTGGGGGCTTGCTTTGATGCCAGCAGAGGTGGTTTGTTGCGAAGAAATATAAAATGGCTTGTATGCATATCAACTCATAACGTGCATATCCATTATTCATGAAGAAGAATGTGAGGCGGGTTTATTCCACTAAGTTCATTCTATTAATGGATAATTGATAAACAACAACAACAACAACAACAATAATAATAATAATAACCTCAATGACAATTACAGATGCTACTAATAGAATTTGATAAAATTCATAATAGTAATATATGTTAAAATAAAACATTTTTCATAATATTTTAAAATTTAAAGAAATAAATAATATATTATCTAATTTAGGCTCAACTGACACAAACCTAAATAAATAATCACTACAACAAATCACCTTTTTTTTGGGATGGACTGTGGCTGGAAAAAGTGTAAACTTAGTGGAAAACGATATTTTTCCACAAATTTGTGTCGTGGGAGACTTGTGGCATATAATTGGTGGTTTAAAAATCATTTTTCCTCCAAATTTTGAGTTCATGGGAAAAATCATCTTTTTGCCACGACATGAATGGCAGATAAAACATTTTAATTTTATGACAAATACCCTCACTAACATGACCTCGTGGTCAGTAATAATGTCGTTATCCATGGAAGAAAAAATCTTCTATATCCGTGTATTTCCTTCGTGATAAAAATAGTGTCTTATAAGTTTTACCCACCAATTCGTTTATCGCAAAAAATTATTCCAGATGATGACTTCTGGTGGAAATTACAATTTCCACCAAAATCAATTGGTAGAAAAAGAGCATTTTCTATGAAACTGTAATGATTGTAAATAGTTATTACCGGTGAAGCTCATTTGTAGCAAAAATGATCTTTACTTTTTCCCACGGGGATTAATTCATGGCAAAAGAGGTTTTGTCATTACAGTTGTCTGTGGAAATTACTTTATCTCTCAGTTTGATTAAATAGTTTCCATCAAAACCATATGTCGAAAAATATTGATTTCCAGGAACATTAGTCATGGGAAATACGATTATGGAAAAAAACTGTTTTGTGACCAAACAACTATTCTTAAAAAGTTTGTTGTCACCAGTGTCTGCTACTAGGAAAAAAATTGGTTTTCTACCAATCAATCCCACAAACAATCCAACCAAAAATCAACTCTTTCTACAGTTATCCCACAAATAGGCCTGTATTGAACCTCTTTCAATACAATAATCCATCAAAAATGTAACCAACACCATATCAAACTAATCCAACCAAAAATTCAGATTACCAACATATATTATACATAATTAATATTGTAATTTATAAATCTGTCCACTGGGTTAACCAGTCAATTAAGGCCACCAAAATACAATTATGTTTGCAAATAGAACCCAAGTACAGGAGGGAATTACAATTCCTAGTGCCAACAACATGGATGATAACTTTGGGACTAAAAGACACATTACTGCAGTAAACACATGTTGCAGTAATGTTGATTCACTGAGACAATCTTTATTCTGGAATACATCAATATTCCCCTCTTGATCCACAAAGCATGGTGTCCTAAAACCTACCTGAAAAATTTGTGATGTACTTAACTGTATTAGCCAATAGAAAACATTTATTTAAGGCAATGGTACTAGCTAGGACATTACTATAGGAAAACCAAAGGGCAAACTGATGCAAATAGTTAACAATTAGATTAACCTACTGGCCAAATAAAAGCTGACGTCCATGTTCTTTTCCTCTTCATTTTATACACCTATTCTCAAGTCTGGCCATTCATGTTGGGAGTTGATGACAAATGTGAAGAGACTTATGCCAAACTCAAAATACTTATATGATGGAGGAAGTGACATGAGCTGGGAAGCTTACTGATGATAATTGTTATAACATGTTGTACATAGGTTTAATTATCTATAGTGCATTAATCACAAATAATGAGGCTTCCCAAAAAGAATATCCTAGGGTGATGCATGGAAAATGTTAAATGTCAAGAGTTGAATCTAAAAAATTTATAATATATATATCTACCAACTTTTATGCTATTGTAAATGCTGCAGTGACATATACGAAGAAAATTTTTGCTATAGCATGGTATTCTGCTATAGCAGAATAGATCTTGCCCTTCGCATTATATTTCTTGTCAATTAGTTATGGTTCTCATAGCTGACAAGTCATCAAGCATGGACCAAATTAGGAAAAACATATAATCATGCATGGATAAAGTCCTCATGATATGCAGGTAATTAAAGCATGCATGGAATAGTGTTTGAGCTTGGTGCCCCCACAAACCAACCATCCATTGGTTTACAAAGAATTGTAGTTAGTATTTGTAAATATAAAATAAACCAATCATGAGTTGTCTAACACCTTCCATGATCAACATAATGACCACAAGTCTCTTTGGGATAATAGAATAAAGTTATGAAACTATATATTTTCTACATGGCATTGGACTTATGTAACTTTGGCTCAACCATCAATATATATACATATATCTATATATAATATAGACTTTACTACTAACCATGCTAAATGTATATTTGAATTACAACCTGAATCTAACGTCTCCACATTATATCTATTGAGAGAGAGACTAAAATAGAGTTATATTCTGACTCTCACATATCCAACTTGTTTGAAGTGGGTTTAAGCTACTTGAGAACTATAGTCTTATAATAACATGGCCAAACACTAACCAAAATGCATTCTGCACATTAACACCTTTAGATATGTGCCAACCAAGGATGTAGTATGATAATTCATCCACCATGTATTTGCATAATTAACTTGAATAACAACAAATGGGCTGAAAAATTTATATTTACTGCTATATATCAAATGAATACAGTGCAAATGTTGACAGCAACCTGAAACCCTCTTCATCTCCACCAACTACCATTCTATCATTCCATCAAATTTCTAGCTAAGTTATGAGAGAATTTAAACCTGCATACAATGAAAGCAAAAATGATATTAGCCTACTTGGTCTGGTTTAATATATACATAGTCTACAAACCATTAATTAAATGCATAAATTATAGGCAAGAATTACCCCTTCATAACCACAAGTCTCTCTAAAGCGGCAAGACAATAAAAAATCATGACTTACATATCATAATCCAATATAAAACGCTAGCAAAAAATAGACCAAAACAACTGTTAATTTTCCTACACTGGTTCTAACATACTCATCCTAATAATATCATATTCACTACAAATAGGAAAGTATTTCCCTTTCTACAAACCACGATGGCCATTGGATTGTTACCATTCCACAAAAAACATCCACAAAAAAAGTCCACAAAAATTACTGCTGGACTTGAGACACCTAAGCATCATGTTGAGTCTCTCTATAAGATTCAGTATTTTCTTCCAACTCAGATACCCGATAGTTCATTACTTTCTCATACTAAGAAAAATTCATTTTCATGGCTTCAATATCAGCCATCATCTGGTCTATTTTGCTCTTATACATTTCCGCATTACTCTTGTTCCGTTCATTCTCCACCACTAGACACATAAAACTTTGTTCTTCTTCATTGAAGGAGAGGGGCAAGAATGACCATGTGCCCCATCCCTTGTGCGTACCTAGATTTGAACCCTAACACGTCTTTAAAAATTTCAGCCGCTACTTCATCAACATCCTACTCAGGATCTTTCTCATTCAATTTTTCCACCATAAGATTATGAAAATAATATGAAAGAAAATCAACTTTGTTGTTAATCTTGATCCAATATACAGTCTAATACAAGTATTTTCCACATAATTGTGTTCAGTTGTGACATTGATGAATTTGTCCTTCCATGCTAACCAATGTGTTTCTTTATAGAAAGCGACCATATTTGGTATTGTCTACCGCTGCCACACATCATTAACAATGTATGTTAATATTCAAGTCTCTTCGTATTTATAATACTCATATTATACAACATAAAAGACATAAACCTTCTCTTCCAAAATACTTACAAAGGATTTCCTCCCGCCGGTATGATTTACCTCTAGTTTTTGCCTATTTGTAGTGTTTCCTCGAGACTTCTCTTGCATTTTTTTTCCAAGAAATCAAGTCTCATTTTGTGTATTTACTGCTGGAATTTAAAAAGGTAGCAGTATATATATCTATATATATATATATATATTACATTTAACACAAACCAAAAAAATATTACATCGTAAATAGCCATACTTGAAACTGAAATTTAATTACAATATACCTTTAATGTTCTGCTTGCCCACCTCTCACAAAGCAACTCCCAAACAGGTTTTTCCACCATGGGTGTCCCACCACGTAGGGCCTCCTTATGCGATGCATATTTTGGGTAGACTTTGTATAGTTCATAATGATATACATTATACATTTCGGACAAATGCATTACAACCTTTTCCCTATAGTTGTCATTCGTCTAATCCAATACAAAATCTGCCTGCAAGTTCAGTTATGCTTATTGTTACACATTGTCATCAAATGCACATTAAGCTAAATAAGTAAAAAACTACATTTTAATTGATTGCTATACAATAACTGTCCTACCCTAATATGGTCATTGAGCTCTTGCTTCTCCTCCTAAGGTACAAAACTCTAGCTTTCATGCCTCATGTTGGCATATACTTTAGCGATCCACGTAACTCAACCAGTGAAGATGGAGGCATTCTCGCATGATGGATCTTGATGGCCATCCTTTATATCCAAATGAACTTTACCCACCTTCCAGAGGCGTTCAAATAGTGTGCCCTGTGTAGACACTCAACCCCGTTTCTTAATAGGTGGATCTATATCTCAAAAAGTTATGAAGTTAAATCTATAATTAAAATACGATCCATAAACCAAATAAATGCTCCAATTTGACTCTTATATGAATTGATCACAAAAGATGCATAACTTTTATATAAATGGTTGGCATACTTGTATTAATATTCCCCTCTCCACCCTGTGTTACTTCCATGGACTCTTGTACGCCCGCACCTCCTACTACCTGAGTCAATTCATTTGAGTCCACCTCATCTCGTAAAATATTTCTAGGAGGCAATGCTTTTGCATCTGGGCTACTACATATGATCGGTCTTGAGTCTCGGACTCGCCCCTACTTCCCCTCTTTACAAATTTCCACATCCTTGCATTTGCTTGAATTCAATTGAAGAATGTTGTAACATACAACCGACAAAACATTAGTAATCACCTATTAATATACTATTTACATACTAAACCTAGCTAAAAGATCATTCAACCTCTGGATAAGAAGTAAATTATTAGAAATAGATCACTAGAGAGCATGCTTTTATAGATGAACAGTTTTAAATGCTTAATGTTCACTGCTACACATATATGTATCTAGAAGATTACTAATATTACAAGTAATATTAACCCACCTTAGATCATACCTTTTTTAACTAAGAAGCTTTAATGGATATAATTCCTGATATGAACCCGCGGGAAAGGAATTCCCTTGAACCCACAATCAATTTGAAAACTCTCCAAGAAAGCCAAAATCAAGTCAATGGATGGAGAACCTAGACCCGATGAGAACTCGTTTCAAGAACCTAGATTATATTAAAATCTAGACCCATTGAAGAACCCGTCTCAAGAACCCAGATTACAAAGGAGGAACGCCACAAAGGTTGTGATTTACCTTTGATAAGTTCAAAAGTTCAATTAAGAACAAGAGGAGATAAACTCAACTCACAATGAATAAATTCATCAAATTTCATAAACTTCATAATCTGATTAGAATGAGGCTACATAGAGTATTTAAAGGAAAACCTAATGAAACCCTAGCCAAAATAAACCCCCATCTTCCAAAAGTGCCCCTGGATGAACAGTGTCGCGGCTACAGTGCTGCACTACAGTAACTCTGCTACAGTAACCCTAACCCTAGTTCAATAAAATAATAACTTTCCCAACATGCCCTTGCATAGGCCCCCTTAAGTGCTTCCCATAATAAACTCAATTATTCTAAACTAATAAAATAAGTTCTTTAAATGAAATAAATAAGTTGAAACCCTTCAAGAGCCCAAAGCCTTTAAGTCTTGTCGTTGCCTTCTTCCGTAGCTGATCAAATGAATTAAAACAGGATCCTCATCCTTCAAGCCCCATCTTGAATGTTGGCCTCTTGCTAAACTTATCTCAGGTGGATTGCATCAATCCTTGCATTGTCTCTTTGATCTTCTTGGCCCATCTGGAAGTTGCAAATGATCTTTAAGACTAGGCTCATCTTGGTTCCCATCATTCCCCCCTCTCCTCAAAAGGATTCGACCTCGAATCTCCACCTGGATCAAAGGGAAAGTGGTTAGTACCATTGAAAATAGTAGAAACATGATACTTACCTGGAAGATCCATTAGATATGCATTTTCATTAATTTGTTCAAAAATTTGGACTAGTCCATCCAAGCTACCCATATCATCAACTGGTGAAGATTTTAAATCTAAAGGAGGAAATTGATTAAGTCTATAAACAATTTCAATTGATGAAAATTTAGTAGTGGCATGAACATTCCAATCATATGTAAACTCAATGAATGGCAAAGAATACTCCCACAAATGTTCATGAAGCAAATCTAAAGTCTTCCTCGAACCAAAATGACCACTCCAATATGCAAACTCAATGAATGACAAATAATACTCCTGCAAATGTTCATGCAACAAGTCAATGAATGGCAAATGATACTCCCATAAACGTTCATGCAACATTTCTGAAATCTTATTTTCACCAAAATGACCACTCCAATTATATGTAAAATCAATGAAATACAAATGATACTCCCACAAACGTTCGTGTAACACGTCTTTGAAAGGCAAATGATATTTCCATAAACGTTCATGCAACACAACAAAAGTCTTCCTTACACCATGGTTACCCAACAAACCAGCATGTCCATCACACACAAGCAACTTACGCATAAAACTAGTAGGCACACAAAATCTATTCATTCTAAACAAGTACCAATCTAGTTTATAGAACTTACCAAAAGATGCATTCTCACATGTTCCATACACACTAGCAAAGTCATCATTATTAGCATGCAATTCCTTATCATATTCAAATCTCAACAATTTCGCGTCTAAAATGAAGACAAGGACATACCTTCTTGCTAAAGCATCAACCACAAAATTTTTCATACCTTGTGTGTATTTGAATACATGAGGAAAAGTCTCAATACAATCCTCCCGCTTAGTATACATTCTAGTCAACAACTTACCTTGTCCCTTTAAGTGTGTCAATGACTCTTGTTTTTCCAAGAAAGGTCGATTAAGAATTGTCGCACCTGGCATAAAATTAATGTAGTGCTCTATCTCCCTAATAGGTGGCAATCCACAAAAGACACCACTAGGAAACATGACCTCATATCCCTGCAACAAAGAGACAACAATACTAGGCAAACATACATCAAGTCCGTTAGGATTAAGACTCGCCTTAGCACAAAAACTCACTTTTCTCTTTGTTTTTCTCTCACTTTCTTCACACTCTCTTTTCTTTCCACTCTGTTTTTCTTTTTCACTCTCTTTTTCACAATTACTTTTCAACTCATTCTCTCTTTTGCTTAAGGTTTTAGTCTCACCCTCTTCTTTTTTCTCTCTCATTTTTCTGTCTTTCTCCATTTCGGTCTCACTGTTTCTTTTCTTCTCAATCTCACCTTCACTCTTTCTTTTCAGCACATTCTCACTTTCACAGTCACCTTCACTCTTTCTTTTCAGCACATTCTCACTTTCACAGTCACCTTCACTCTTACTATTAAGCTCATTCTCACTTTTTCTTGAGGTTTCAGCCTCACCCAAATCTTTTCCCTTTGGTTGTTCGGTCTTCTCCTTTGCTACAACTTGATCATTTTTGTCCCACTTTGGTTTCCAAGAAGTACTAGAAACCGAAGTATACCTTGATGTACCCTTTCCAAAAAGCCGTCTCTCCACCTTCATAGCCATGTGCACCATGTCCTCTACCTCCTCATAATGTTGCAACTCAACTACATTGGCTATCTCCCTATTCAACCCCCTCAAAAATCTTTTCATTATGGCCTCCCGATCCTCCACTACATTAGCCCGAATCATAGCCACCTCCATCTCCTTATGGTAGTCCTCTACACTCCTAGACCCCTGTATAAGATTTTGTAATTTTTGGTAGAGGTCTCTATAGTAGTGGCTAGGTACAAATCTCCACCTCATGATAGCTTTCAACTCTCTCCATGTTTCTACAGGCCTCTCAAAATTCCTCCTCCTATTGGATACTAATTGATCCCACCAAATAATCGCATAATCAGTGAACTCAATTACAGCCAACTTCATCTTTTTCTCCTCAGAGTAATTATGACAATCAAACACCAACTCTATTCTTTTCTCCCACTCTAAATAAACTTCAGGGTCAGTTCTACCTTGGAATGATGGTATTTTCATTTTGATGCTTCCAAGGTTCTTATCTACTCTATCTCGACCCCCTGAGTTTGCCCTAAGGCCTCTTTCATGCCTAACTCTTCTATGTCTACCCAATCCAACTTCAGATGTTAGCACTTCCTCATCCTCACCATACTCTCCATTCTCATACCCATTCTTAATATTAGGCTCATGTCGCCGCCAATCTTTCTCTCCTTGTAGATTTCTAACCATTGCTTCTTGATTATCCATGCTATTCCTCACTTCACCTAACACCAAGTTCAACCGCTCAAACTCTTGTTGCATGGCATGCAACACAAAGGATGAGTTATCTGCTCGCCCCCTTGGTGATGAGCTACTCCGATGAGACATTACAAGGTGCTGCACAGAAAAATGTTAGTGGTAAAAAAAGAAAACCTCACACACTCCCTTACGTGTTTCAACTCGAATAATGACACTCTACTCGTGTTTCACTCTTAATGGCTTTTTCCCGATAATAGTCTCACACTCTCTTGCCTTTTACCTCAATAGTTTTTCCACTCAAGTTCTTTCAGAACTAAATGAACTCAATCAAGACAAGGCAACCTTGTTTTATCCCAACTAGTAATTAGATTCAGGAAACAAGAACAAGAGAAACATGAAGGAATAAAAATGACACGAGAATCAATGAAGTTATACGAATGAAAGACTAACAATAAGACAATATACCAACTTGAGTGATGTATGCAGCAGCCCTTTTGATCATAAGGTTTAATCAACAAATTTCTTTCTTTCTCTTTGTTGTAACTATGTAGCAACTTTGAATATGCTACCTTCTCTTTTCTTCATCCCCTTCTTTTTTTTTTCGTTTTTTTTTTTTCGAATTTTCTTTTCTTTTTTTTTCGAATTTTCTTTTCTTTTCTTTTCCTTTCCTTTCTTTTCTTTTCTTTTCTTTTCCTTTCTTTTCTTTTCTCTAATTCATCCACAAACAGCAATAGTCAGTTGTGAAAACCAACCAATTGAAAACCAACCAATTGAATTCAAACACACAAGCATGGACAATGAAGTAGAAGAGAATCAATGGAACGACACTCCAAGCAATTGACAAACTTAGAGATGCAGGAAACCCTAGAATTTTGAAACCCTAGGTGATGCAAATTTCAGCCAAACCCAAAACCCTAAGAATTTCGGCAGCCTACTTTTTGTTTCAATTTTTTTTTTTTTGGCAACCCTAGAACAATGAAGCCCTAGAATTAAATTTAAGGATACTAAAATTAAAAGATAGAATCAGACCTGATTGGAAACCTTGCTCTGAATACCAAATGATATGAACCCGCGGGAAAGGAATCCCTTGAACCCACAGTCAATTTGAAAACACCCCAAGAAAGCCAAAATCAAGTCAATGGATGGAGAACCTAGACCCGATGAGAACTCGTTTCAAGAACCTAGATTATATTAAAATCTAGACCCGTTGAAGAACCCGTCTCAAGAACCCAGATTACAAAGGAGGAACGCCACAAAGGTTGTGATTTACCTTTGATAAGTTCAAAAGTTCAATTAAGAACAAGAGGAGATAAACTCAACTCACAATGAATAAATTCATCAAATTTCATAAACTTCATAATCTGATTAGAATGAGGCTACATAGAATATTTAAAGCAAAACCTAATGAAACCCTAGCCAAAATAAACCCCCATCTTCCAAAAGTGCCCCTGGATGAACAGTGCCTCGGCTACAGTGCCGTGCTACAGTACTCGGCTACAGTAACCCTAACCCTAGTTCAATAAAATAATAACTTTCCCAACATGCCCTTGCATAGGCCCCCTTAAGTGCTTCCCATAATAAACTCAATTATTCTAAACTAATAAAATAAGTTCTTTAAATGAATTAAATAAGTTGAAACCCTTCAAGAGCCCAAAGCCTTTAAGTCTTGTCGTTGTCTTCTTCCGTAGCTGATCAAATGAATTAAAACAGGATCCTCATCCTTCAAGCCCCATCTTGAATGTTGGCCTCTTGCTAAACTTATCTCAGGTGGATTGCATCAATTCTTGCATTGTCTCTTTGATCTTCTTGGCCCATCTGGAAGTTACAAATGATCTTTAAGACTAGGCTCATCTTGGTTCCTATCAATTCCTGTTGTAATTGATTTTGTGGGGTTCATATATAAATAAATAGTCATTGGAATGTGTAAATGTTGCCCCTTGTAGAATTGCAATGTGCCTTTCAGGTTAGTGTCAAAGCTTCAAAAAGTGTTTTGGGCAACTTCCATATGTGTTGTGTTTTTCATTAAACTTTGAGCCATTAACTAGCTATTTTTGTATTTCTTGCTCATTGAACATACTTTGAGGCTCAAGCTCTTACTCTACCAAAAGACAAATTCTGCTCAGGTATGTTTTTGTAATAGAGTATGTCTGTTAATGGCTTATTTTCCTTTGTAGTAGAGATCTTTTTGTGTCAATTTTAATCATCCTATTTGCATATGAATCATATCACTGCTGGATATGGTTCCCAATTAGCTAATTTGTTTCTATAATCTTGTTTAATGTTAAGTGGTTATAAATTTTCAAATCAGCCTAACCTTTGAAAACTTGATTTGATATACTTGTGGTTTTTCCGTCCATTTAGTATATCCAATAGGTTTTAACTTAATTACTAGCTTCTTATAAAGTGTATTACTATTACATATATGAAATTTTCAAACCTAAAACTTAAACTAAGTTATGTTTTTGTTTAAAAATCAACCATGTATCTTATATCTATGTATTGAATAGCATTATAAACACTTTATATCCTCTATTGAAATCTCATATTTATAGGGAGACATCTAAGGAAACAACCAATAACCTCTATTAGCTTTTATAGTGTCTATTTGATACCCAATAAGATTTTTTTCAAATGCCAAAAAGTGATGGCACATCTGTGTTCTATACCTTTTGAAATGTAAAATAGCCAACTGAAATGTCTAAAACTCAGTTGGCAGACTTGAATATTCAGCCCAATATTCTAAATAATCGCAAACTTAGATAACAAAAAATAGTTGAAAATGAAAGGTATGTAGTTAGACTATGTAAAACACAACAAAAGACTATTCCCAAATTATCTATCCAGGCAGAACGAGGAGAAGAAATATATTAGAAAAATAAAATTACCTGTACTTGGTTACGGGTCTGGGTTGCGTGTCAGAGGTCAAGGAGAGAAGTAGACTCAAACAATCCATAGTGAGAATATACTTTCTATATCTGTTTAGTGGAAGAAGAGAAGCAGCTCCAGCATAGGAAATGAACACAGCCTCAGGAGCTAACTACTGGAACTTCTGCTTTCTTGTTGGAACAAGAACATAAGCAAATAAGCTTTCTTTTCTAGACTACCAAAATGTTGTCATGTTGTTTCTCTTCAAAATTAAGCAAAGTACAAATTGAAGTTCAGCAAACACTTAAGAAATTACCAGCTGTCCAGGAAAAGAGGAAGCCATGTGTTCTATAGATCACAAGGAAATGACCCCTGGCGCCTTTCCAAATTAAAATTACTATCCTGCCCTTATACAATCTCCCGCCTCATTATATATGTGCTTTAAAGTACTGCTCATCATCATGCATGAATTGGAGAAATATATGTTACTTTCATTTTAGGCCTTGCATTGCAACATTTAGCAAAGTAATTAAGTTATATTGTAACTTAAAAAATTACAATTTGCCTAAATTTTACCATTGTCAAAGAAGACTTATCATTTTTGCCTTTAAGCCTAATTTGTACAATACATTTGTCAAGATTTGTGAAAATACCATAAATAAATAACACGGTTAGATGCATGAATGTTAAATTTATTTCATTTGTCCAATACATGTAATTTTGTGCTTAGGAGATTTGTCCATAATACCTCATTCAGCCAGCAAACCTCATATTTAATGTGTCTTTTCTTATCACATTAATATATGTTAAAAATTAACATATGTTAAATAAATAACATGGTTAGGTGCATGAATTTTAAATTTATTTTATTTTAAAATACATTCGAAATTGTGTGCTTAGGAGATTTGTAATTATACCTTGTTCAACCAGCTTAGCCTCATATTTAATGTGTCTTTTCTTTTCACATCCCAAAATGTTAAAAATTACCCAACCTAAATATCTACGTTACTTTTGGGGTTTATGCATATAGCTCTAGTTTGTTTGCATTTCAGGATTTGTATTCCCAACCCCTTTTTCAGAAAGTGTATCACATTTTTCAATGCAGTTACAACCTATGTAATCCATCTGGAGTGCAATCCATCAACTATGTCATCATATGCAGTTTGAATATTATTCACTTATACATTTACACATCATCCCCATTTTGTGACCATATAACTCTATTTCATAAATAATACAGACAAACACGTAGATCTCCTACATCCCCTAGATGACACTTCTAAGAAGATGCTCATCATCCCATTGCAACAACTTTCGTGCCTCGACCTTCGATGTAGGTGGACCAAGAACCTCTCCTGATTTAAAGTAACCATTGAATCTGCACACAATGTAATTCATAATCACATGAGTAATTCTTTACTTCCTTTACCTAGCTAACAACCTCTTTTGATTCCTAAGTGTAAAATGGCAAGCAACATTTGTCTCTGTTCATCCATATCACGTTTTATGTTATAAGCACATGTATAACATCTTCTTAAATGTAAAACAGCACTTTTGTACAACTTGTTATAAAATTTAATATCTACCAACAGCCTGGACGCAACACTCATCTAAACTCATCTAAATAACTTAGATGTCTTTCATTGTATATGATATCCAACCAAGACTTATAAAATATATAATAAACGAATTGCACTAATTTTTCCCGGGAGGCTATTGGTATACAACTCTAGAATTCGGCCTTCACGGACTTCCACTTAAGATAATCACATGTTTTATTCAAAATCTACCTCCAAGGATGAACCAAAAAAGTCCAAATAATAGTACTCATGTAATCAATTATAATAATACCTGATGCATTACAATGCAATTGTCACAACTTGGTTCTTACACTTACATTTCACCCACCTTCATCGACATCGACAATTGAAGTCATGTGTTGTCTGCGATAATCATGTATACAAAGTAAGCTATTAGAATAGGTTATCAATACATTTCAAAGTTATAGACAACAACTTACTCTTATCATGGGTCGTGAGATGAAAACCATGAAAATAATGCATGGTATCACAATGGGTACTCATGGATGGTTTATTCAAAATGAAGGGAGAGAGTGGATAAAGCAACCCAACTGTTCATCTAAAATATGGATTATATATCATGTTGCTCTAAATTTAATAAACTATATATCGAGCAAGTCATGTCTACATTATGAATTTGAACTTAAAATTAACATACTTAATACAAATTAGAATTACCATCATCATCATCTGTCTCTTCATGAAGATGCTGCCTAGACTCACTATTAGAGTTATCATTGTCATTTATGTCATTCATCCTCAATTCATTGTCTAGTGGGTCATTATCAATAAATACATAATCGTCAACTCGTTCGGACGGGACTCGACGTGATATGATTGCTAGATCAATGGGCAAATTCTCTTCATCAACTCGATTCAATGGATCGGCCATGACTGATTCACTCTCGAGAATAGAGGAATATTTATGGAGATGTGTGTGACTATCATCTTCAGCTTCACCCCTAGAAGATTCATCATCGTCATTCTCATCATCAACAGTAGTCATCAAGCGAATGTTGTAGACATTCCTATTTGTAATCTTATGTATAACCTGCCAACTTCCTACCAATGTTGGATACATGAGATAAAACACTTGCAATGCTTGGCACGCAAGGGTGAAAGACTCATCTTTATACCATTGTTTAGCATTATTCACTATCATCAAGTCGTCCCTGACACATATCCCCTTTCTCAGGTCGCCAATGTCATAACAAGCACTACTAAATAGATATACCTTGCGCCAACTCATATATCATAATTCTATAATATCATGCAACACTCTTTAGAAGTCAACAAGGGATCCCTGGTGCTCGCCATGAACCACCACCCCGCTATTTTGGGTGCGACAATTCCTTTCATACTCTTTCGTATGGAAGCGAACTTCATTCATTATGCAGCCGGCATATAATGCGATGCACGGATCTGGACCACATGCTAATGCATATATGTTATCGGTTACCTCACTTGGCATAAGAAAACACAATTATTGTTTTTTTTTAATCTAAATTGTAGAAGGGAGACATATGTATGCTAAGTGGTTTGGTCTCTTACACGTGATTTGAACCATGATGGGAATTGACTTTGGTGCCTATGGTCGATGTTATGAGGGTCCTCTTCTTTCAATTTGTTATAGTGATCCATGCATATCTGTGAGCAAACATTATCAAGAGAGTAAAAACTATAAATTTCAGTTAATGCATAAACTTTCTAAGCATGATGTACTTACCCTATGTATTGCTCAATGTCTGTGCAATTATTAAGTACATACCATCGGGCCTTGGCCATTAGTGTGTCAGACAATTTCTGAGAGCTTATTGTCCCTAATGGCTGAACCTTTTGTGAGAAAACAGATAAACAAGGCTAATTTCCTGCCCCAGTCGAACCACCAAGTATGTCACTGTTGCGTTCCTCTCGGTTATATCTAGTCTCAACATCGTGAAGGTACATAGAGCAAAATGTAAGATACTCGAGATGAACATATGCCTTAGCAATTGAGCCTTCTGGATGGGCTCTATTGCGGACATACCGCTTGAACTTACCTAGAGATACCTTTCAAAGAGATATATCCATCTGTATTGCACGGGTCCTGCCAATAATGCCTCCTTTGGCAAATGAATGGCTAGGTGCACCATCATATCAAAAAATGTAGGAGGGAATATCATTTTCAGTTTACAAATAATGATAGGAATATTACCTTGAAGCTGATGCAACACTGATAAGGTCAAAGTTCATGAACATAATTCTTTAAAAAACTAGCTTAAGTCTATTAAGGCTTGACGCACATCGGGCATAAGAACCCACCAATCACAACTGGCAACAGTGCTTGCATAAAGATATGAAAACATGGCTCTTCATTCCTTTGATTTTTCCATCACTAACACTAACACACCGTGCAATGTTTGAGGCAAAACCATCCAAGAATACCACTTCTGACAACCACACAAAAAATTTCCTTCGCTCATTTAAATTTAACATGTAGCAACCAAGACTCATAGAAATACAATCTCCATCATGTTGTAAATACATTTCTTTCCTTAGTCCAAGATTTTCTAAATCCCTATGAGCATTAGTGGAGTCCTTGGTTTTCCCTTCAATATTGAGTAAAGTTCTCAATACGTTATCACATATGTTTTTCAAAATATGCATAACGTTTGGGTTATGTCTCAACCAGGCCAAACTAATACATAAGCTAAAAAAATATAGATTTTTTTTTGTCCAATTTAGTTGATTGGGCATTCGTTTTCTCTTCAAAGAAGATTTACTAAACTAGACATGAGACACCTCACGTAATGGTTCTAGCAAATCCTCTCCCTCGACTCTTGATGGTTGGAGTTGGTGCTCTTCGTACCCATTAAAAGAAATTTTCTCCGTCTCCAAATGTGATTTGGTGGCAACCATCATCGATGACTCATATAGCAATGTTTGCACATATGTAACAACCATTGTGAATTTGTGTCAGCTGTACATGAAGGACGTGTCATCTTGCCCTTTGTGCTCCACTCAAAAAGATTGGTTTATGCTGGGAAGTCATTGATTGTCCAAAGTAGTGTTGCATGCAACCTAAACATTTGCTCACTATACGCATCATAGGTATGAATACCCTCTTCACATAACTCCTTTAACTCATCGACAAGAGGATGTAAGAACACATCAATATCATTCCCTAACGACTTAGGGCAAGGATTAACAAGGACAACTTGGTGAATGGATCTTTAATGCATGATCAAGGGGGAAAGTTGTAAGGCACAAGTAGTATCGGCCATATGCTGTACGGTTTGCTTATGTTATTGAATGGGTTAAACCCATCACTCGCCAAAGCAAGTCTAACATTGCGGGGATCTTGGAAAAACCTCTCATGTTTGTGATCAAAGTCTTTCCATATCTTAGAATCTGCTAGATGCGCATGCATGTCGAACCGTCAACCCAAGGTTTTACATGCCATCTCATGGCTTGGGCTGTCTTCTTTGACATAAATAGCCTTTGCAAGCGTGGCTTCAGGGAGAAATATCGGAGAACCTTTTGTCTTCATTGCTTACTTGTGTATACAATCCACCTAGATGCATTACATTTAGGACACTCATTTAACAATGCATTTTCCTTCCAAAACAAGGCACAATCATTTGGGCACACATGTATCTTTTTGTAACTAAAACCCAAGCCACGTTTCAAGCGATGAGCATCGTTATATGTGTGATATCCCGTATTTTAGTATTTTTTTAATTGAATGATTATTTTAATTAATTTAAATATTGGTTCTCTTGTTTTAAATTTACCTAATTTCTCGTTAGATTTATTTTATTATTTTTAAGTTGTGAAATTTATTTTGATGTGCTTTCTTGATATTAATTATTATTTGCATTTAAAATTTAATTTCTTTTATTGTTGGATTTTAATTATTTTATTTTATTAATATTGAGTTGTCGTGTTTTTATTTTTCTCTTATTTATTTTTATTATGTCTTTTTCTTTTGTTAGACTCTTCTATTTGTGAACTGGGCTTGTTTGAGTGTGTTTTATTTATTTTTTTTAGCTCAGCCTATTTGGTCCCCAGCCCAACCTGTGAGCCATCAACCCAACCCACTAAATCCCCCCAAACAACGTCGTTTGGTTCAGCCCTTAGGGTTTCTTCATCTCTTATTTTCTTCACCTGCGCGCCGTTGCTTCTCCACCTCCTTTCCGTTTCAGTTTTCATCCCCTTCTACAATCCGTGTGGTTGCTGCTTCTCTTCTTCTTCTTCTTCATTTTATGTCGTTTCTTTCCTTTGTTTTTCATTGGGATGCCGTCTACTACGTTCCTTCTTCCTCTCCATCTTATTTTCAGTTCTTCCCCTTTGCAAGTCAGCGAAAGCCGCCACTCATTCCCCCATTTTCAGCTGGTAGTGGTTCCATTTCCATCTCTTTAATTTTCGGTTTCTCTTTTGCTGTAAAATCATGCAAAGCTCTTCCTCTTTAGCCTTTATGTTTCATCTGTTTTTCTTTCCATTTGCAGGTCTATCCGTGAGCCTCCATTGTTGTACTTTCTCTTAATTTTTCCTTACTAATATCGTGGCTCATACTTGTGATTTATTCCCATTGCATTCCGTTTGGTCTTTCATTGCTCTGTTTTGCCATTTTTGTCGTGCCCTGTTTTGTCGATAAAAGCGGTGAGCTTCACTCGGTTTCTTGGTATTTTTGGTGTTTGTCATAAGTTGCATCTTCCATCCATTATCTTCTAGATTTATTTAAGTTAATTAGCCATTTTATTCCGAAAATATCACTTCATTAAACCGGATGTTCATGTGCTTGATTTTTTAGAAATTTCCTTTTAGCCCTGTCCTTACATTGATAGAGCTCAAATTCAAGGCTCTAGTATCTCTCTGCAAAAGTCAGGTAAGTAGGGTTCATATACTAGACTTTGCATAAAAATAAAATGAGCTGAGATTAATTTTGAAAATGTGCATGTTGTGTTATGAAAACAAATGTGAAACGACTTCAATTATTTGTTCTGCATTGCTCATCAGATTCTGTATAAGAATAAAGTATTTTCTGGCATGACTGATGTAGACATGAGCTTAGTTTTAGCATTCTATTTTTGAACTGAGAAAAATATGAGCGAATATGAAAATTTATAATTTTTGCATGTGACATGAAGATATTCTGAATATGTTTTGGAAAATGTGAAGTGATCTGAATTTGTTCAGTACTCCGTTTTGGAATGATTTGGCATCTAAAAAACCTTTGGCATGACGTTTTGATTCTATTCTAACTCTGATTCTGATTCTGATGTGATTATAATTATGTTTTGTTATGATATGTGGCCTTGTCACGAGTGATAATAGTGACATCTGGCCCTGTTATTGGATATAATAGTGAAATATGGCCTTGTTACGGGATATAATAGTGACATCTGGCCCTGTCATGGGATATAATAGTGACATCTGGCCCTGTCAGAGGATATAATAGTGACATCTGGCCCACTCCGGGATATAATAGTAGTTTTCTATTCTGAGTGCAATCACTTTGATATTTGTGGTAATTTATGTTCTGCTTGGCTTTCTGCAGAATGCACAATCCTACCACGGGAGTTAAGCATGGTCTCTATTCTGATATGACATGATAAAATGAGGATGTTTAGTTATGCTCCGTCAAAGGGGATTTTGAATAAGAATGTTTTCTAAGAGTTTTGCTCTTATATTTTTTGTAACATGTTTCGATTCTATATTCTGAAAACAAGTATTCTGACTTTGCATTTTGAAAGAAAATATTTTGTTTAGCATTCTAAATTTTGATAAATGTTCATATTTACATACTAGTATATGTTCTTTACTTACTGAGTTGTTGATAACTCACACCCTTATCTCCATTATATTTTTTAGATGATTTGGGATATTTCAGCTAAGGATCAAGACTGTGAAGCATTGGGTGAGATGACTTAATAATAGTGGATTAAGAATAGAAAGTTTTCAATGAGTATTGTCGATTTTTGTAAAGAAATTTCATTGTGTTCTGATGACTTGGCATTTTGAAGAATTGATTATATTGAAAAATTTTGTTTGAATCAAAATTTCTTTATAATATTGAGAATTTGAAGCCTATAATTATATTATTAAAATGTGAGTTTAAGTGACATATAGCGAAGTTGAAATTTTTTTGTTACTGTATCGAAGATTTGATATATGAGCTTGTGTGGTTAATTAAATTTGAAGTGTTTACGTTTGATTTGGAGCTTTTGGAAGTATATTAGCAATGTTGGAGTTGATTATCAGGTAACATGCATTAACTCTCAGTACCCTTGGGAATGGGGCGTTACAGTATGAGTGAAGGAATAGAGCATCAGGAAATACAGCTTGCAAAAGCTTTATCACCATGTCAAATGACTTCACGGTCCAACCACCAATGCTCTTGATGTGAAGCAACTTGACGATGAATGATAGATTTGAGAACTTATCACATGAAGGATAAAGTAGACGTCGTGCATCGGCTACCAACTCCTCAAAATTAAGGTTTGTTGGAGTATTAGAGGTGGATGGTTGATCATGCGGATTTGCATTTCCTTCATTTCTAGTTGAATTATCCATAAATGACCCATTATGAATGTCATCTAACATCTCGTCGACATCATCAATGTAGTCACTGTAAGCCGATGCATCATCTTCTTCTTCGTCAGAAAATGTAGTATCTAGGAAAGGATCATCTTCTCCATGAAATATCCATTCCGTATAAGTTGGATCAGTCCCTATAATGAACAAATGATCTTCAACTATATGAATAGAGTGGAAAGCTCTACTCCGACATCTCCTACATGGACACCTAATGTGATCAGATCTAGGTGTGTGCGCTTGCGCTATAGCCAAGAATTGTCTAACACCTTCAGCATACTCATTGGATTGCAATCTATCTTCGATATGCATCGAAGCCTTATCCAGTTAGTAGAAAAAAGATTGTTAGGTCTAAGAAGACTTAATGCAATGACTAGGCAAGTCTAAGATCATAAATATTAGTCTCCATACTTGGGGACAAGCTTTGACTCTCAAAAAGACATGAGTAAATATATTAGTTTCGTTAGCAATGAAATCCTATATTTTTCATTATAAGGGGATAATCAATGAACTGAATATGATACATGTACTTTGTAGTGGAGTTATATATTGGGATAGATGGCAAAAGTTGCTGATAATGCAAATTTGGAAATAGTCCATCTTCAATCTATTTTTTATTGCTTTTTGTGGGTAGGTACAGATGAACAACTATGTTTAATTGGTATGTTTTAAAGTCGGTGTCTAACTTGTGTTATAAACTATGAGTAGCCATACCTATTAGCTGCTACATTCTCTATAGACTGGTTAAAACCGTATAGGGTGATAAGACCACATATAGAAATGACTATTGTATTTGGGTTCAACATGTTCTTCTACATCAGGATAATCATTATACTACAATTAAAGGAATATTATTGGAAATGTAGAATTACGTAGGAAAATTACCTTTAGTAATTCCACTGATCTGCAAAGGATTACATGAGATAGCTTTTTAAAGGTTGTCTGTTAACTAGGCGTGGTAAATAGGGAATGTTTGACTTGATTCAATACAAATTAGTCTGCTAGACAATGTTGCACCATGGTCTCCACAACCTACAGAAGCTAAAATAAACTTTAATTTATTTACAAGTCTTGACAAATAAGCTCAAGGAAAATAATAACCCAAGAAATTGCATTATAGCTTTATTTACAAGTGTTGAGAAATTAGCTTTAATTTCTCAAATTCTTGGAACTGGAATAGTACCAGCACTAAAGAAGTGGAGCCATGCGCATCATGTCCTTGGAGAGACCCAGGCATGAGACAATTAGGGTGCAAAACTGCAAGTACACCATCAAACCTGTAGGTACCTAATAATTCTAAATATATGTTTTTCTTATTAATGTGGATCTACATATATAGCCTTTGATAGGCCATATACGAAGCCTGAATGAGCTGAGGCGTGTGCGCAAAAGGCACTGCCAATTGAAGTTGAATTTATAATAAAGTTAATGTAAATGCAATTGGAGATGAGATTCTAACGTACATGATATTAAAACATGATTCATGCAGGCAAAGCAAAGCTGAAACAATACATTGTTTGCCATAGTTAATGTAGAGGGATGCCAGAGATCTCTGGCAGTGATCATTCTATTTCTGACAGTGATCCTGATATCTTTCATTTTAACTGTCTACGTATCTATGTTTTTAGGTATTTATAGTTCTTGTTAGCCAAATCCAGAAAAATGCCATATCATTCTTCTGCAGCTAAAAAGGTACCAAACTAAAAATGCCATATAATAACATTCAGGTAATGGCTTTTCTATCCATTGCCTAAATTATCTATGCAACTAGCTAATATATATCTAGGGTATATTACCAAGATTCGTATTTGGCTATGAATTAAATACGATTAAAAACTTCAAATGTCTCTCCAAGTCTAGCTCGGAAATGGATGGCAATTAAATGGTGATTGTGCTGCCATCACCGAGTTCTTTTCTTTTCGCTCACTCAATAGTTGGAGTTTCAGTACAACATCATTGAAAAACACTTGGAGTTGAAGTTGTTTTGGGAAAACATCTCATCTAATCATTACAACTTTCCCAACTTCCAATACAAAATAAAATAAACAATTCAACTTTTTCAAATCTCAAAACAAAAATAATATTAAAAAATATACTCTAATAATATTTTATTTAACTTTTTAACTTTAGTCTCATCTCATCTCATCTTTGAAAACAAACGAGGCCTAAGAGAGTCTTGGACCCCAACTTGGTTCTTTGCAATATTTGATGAGGGTTGCAAAGCTAATAAACAAAAACGTTGATTAGCTACACAAACCAATTGCAATATGCAATCAGCTTCCTTGTCATGAGAAACATTTGAGAAATACAAAGTTGAATGGTGTAAGGTGGTTGGAAAAGAGGAAAATATTTGTATTTGTGTTTCCCACCTTTGCTAAGTGCTAAATGAGAGAGCCATGAGTTTACATGGCTGTTATCCATCAAATATGTTGTCGTTAATGAAGTGAGATTTAGCACACCAAAAAGTTCGTGGAGCGGAAGGGAAGAAGGATATGTTTTCTATCCTGGAAAACGAGAAGGTTGTCTTATTTTCAGGAGGATCAAGTCCAAAACAAAAATAAGAGACCCACGGAAAAGAGAAGATCGTAAGCCAGCTGGAAACTCTTCAAAGCCATATTCTGCTTTTGAAAAGGGTGAGAAGATAATCAACGAAAAAGAAAAAGAACACTAGTAAATAGTCTGCACATTAACAAATAAAGACATTGGATGCTATAGAACAAACAAATTTGTCTTAATTCTCAAGTGGGCATGTTTATGATCTTTTCCTTTCCCCTTTCCCGATTCACTTTCTTTGTTTCTAGACAGAAGTACAGCACCGAAACTAATCCTTCAAAATACAAAATGAAAGTTTGAACTAAAGGAAAATAAAAATAAAGAAGGCAAAAGTTGTGGTAGAAAATTTTTTAGGTTGGATATTGCTAATTGGTCGGAAACATACATGTAACAATCACGGGAGGGATCCAATACATAATCACATCTTTTCTTTCTTTATTCCCCCAAATGTTGGTCCAAACAACTAATGATCCTTGTAATGATAATATAATTAGCTAAGTTCTGAATGATACATATTTTGTGTTTTGTAACTTTCTTAAAAAATAGACCAACGTTTAGGTTAGGTGCCTAGCTCTTCTATGTGGAAGGAGAATATGACATATACTTGAATTTTTTAAACGGATTCTTTGTCCATAAAATCACTAGATACACAGTATAAACACATGACTCACCATAGAGAGTGGATTGTCATCACTCAGAATCATTAAAATGGGGAAATTTTCTCAAAGTTTGTTTTATGAACTAGCTACAGACAATATCTTTATTTGATTATATACACAAATCTATTTTGGGCAAACAACCTTGGTCAAAGCCTACTTATCGTACAGTCGATGCAATTAAAGCAAAATTGCATGTTTTCTTTTGGGGAGCCACACTGGGAAGCGACAAGTTTTTATTTATTGTTTAATAGGGTTCTACTGCCTTGTACTTGTATGAATTGATAGTAATAAGCTTAATCTTACTTTAGGATTTAGGAAAAACAAAAGGCAAACCTCAATATGTTTGATATTGTTCCTATAGCATTTATGGTTCCATCTCTCTTTATGGGTGCTATTGGTGGTTAAGTTTTAGGTGGGGGACAGTTCGTAAATGTACAAAGGCATGTTATTGAAGTTTCTTTTGTAACTTTCAACTAGTTCAACAGTAGTCAGGCTCTCATGTAATTGTTTTAAATAAGCTTAATTGTAATTCTCTCTTTCCTCTTTACTTTTTGCATTTTTAGCTCACTGATGATCAGAGTCCTTAGTTTTTATACCATTAATTAAAAATATTCAAATTCAGCATGCCTTATAGCATTTAAGGCTTTTGACTGACTTTGTTTCTTGAGATCGAGTGGTAGCTAGAAGATATTTGACAATATTTCGATAGAATGGTTTTTTTTAGTAAAATAATAGAAAATCTCACATTTTTTTTGTGGAGAAATCGACATGATGGAAGGGAAATACTTGTTTTGATCGTTTATGGGGGCAAAATGCATACCACCAGAGAGAAATATCTGATCATAGATCGAGAAGTTGAGCATGCATGCATGCCTAGTCAAGTCATCAATAATGGGCTACTAATTCATTCAATTTCTCATGTAGGCTGCGACATAATGGAAAGTTTTAAGGCAATAAAGTCTTTTATTGGTTTTAGAACCACAAAGCTCGTGAAAGGTAGAATACAAGGTTGAATAATGATGTTCCCCTACAAATATGGGTTGGTAATGGCCATTACCAACCACATAATTCAAGAATCCATCCATACCAAGTACTCCACAATGGCTAGTGTTCGTGACAAACCATAAATGACAAATGCCAATGATGAAATCGAAAGAACTGATTTGATCACATAATTGCCTAAAATCAAAAGAGATAATAGGTGGCTAAGTGGCTATACGTGATGAAATAACCATGCAAACAAATACTATGAAAAACCCAGTTGAATTTTACAAAAAAATTAAGCAAAATCTAAACCATGCATATGAGTCCTAACTGTAATTCCAAATTAAAAGCAACTAAAACCCATACATGAAGATTACTGAAACGCAAAATAGAGAACTAACCCTTACATAAACTATTCAGAGTGCCAGAGAGCGATGCGAGAGTGGTGATGCCATAGACCAGTCTGTGGACAACTCCGACCGAGAACCATGCGAACCCCTTTGCTCACTCAAGCAAAAGTGTCTCAGGCTGGAATCCATGGAGGGACGCAGTGACGCCACCCCATGTTCCATTTTCGCTGGAGCTCGAGGTCCAACCAGCTTAATACAATCCATGAGGTCGGCAACGTTGGAAGCTCCACCGATGCTTCTGGGGTTGAATGTGGTGGACGCAAGTCGTGGAAGTCCCTCCAACTAGTGGATGCCGACACTCCTCTCTGCAAAATTCTCTCCCCAAGCCCTAATTGACCCAATCCACAAGCATCAGTTACGGGATGTGGCCAATAAATGTAAGAAATACTAGAGATTTCACCTTCAATTTGGTAGATTTTGGTATGAGGAGAATGGAAATTTTACCATGTGAAATGAGAGAGAATCCTATTCCCACCAAGTTTTCATCCAAATGCAACCTCAGTTTTTACACCCCGTGTATATTTGGGCATTTTCTTTTCCGGCGACTTGTTTTTGTGGGAAAAAGACACTTATTACAATGAATTAGAGTGGGCTGTAGTGATGTCTATGCAAAAAGTAGTTCCATATGCCATGGACCGATTTTGTGGCATCAATCAAGTATTTCCCACCATGGTTTGTCTTGGAAAAAAAATTCGTGAAAAAAGGCCTATGATGTTGTAGTGAATAGCCCATCAACATCCAATAATATTGGCCAATTAAACCTAATTTAGACCCAATAAAATTATCTATATTCCAACCATAAAAATATTATTCCAAGTTGTTACAAACTCCCCTCCTCATAAAAATTTCGTCTTCGGATTTGTTATTACCTAAAGCAACCTACATACTTGTCTGTCACATGTTTTCCATATTTCTATTTTAGATTCTCGATCAATTAGTCGAGCCTAATATTTATTCCACGAGTTTTAGTCCTCCTATATTTATCCATAACCTTGCATATTCTCCAACTCCCTTATACACACACGTGCATGTATAGTGGCTACCATCATACTTCTATTTGAGTCTGAAGATGTAAACCTTAACCATGAGTTCAATTAAAAACCTACTAATAATATCACCCAAATAAATAGAAAGTAACAATCTCCACATGAAATAGTAAATAAACTCTCCACATAAAATGATAAATAAATCTCCTCATATATTAATAATCTCAAATATATATCAATTTAAAACTCTCCAAAGTTCAAGGTCTCTAAAATATCTCGATCCTAAAATTTTTAAAATTGAAATACTATATGGTTATGGGCCCATGTCTCCAATGTTTTACTCTAATTATGCTTTATGCTTGTCTAGCATCCATGTCTAGCCCATTAACAAGTACCTCAATTTTACGCTTAGCAACATTAATCAAACTACAAATATTTCTTGGCATGGCATTCCTTCTGTGCTTATTGGATCTTTAAACTTATCAATCATCTTCTCCTTATAAACCTTAAATCTAGAGGTGTAAACTCAAACCGGAAAATCGGATCGGACCGGACCGGTTTTACCGGTTTTGAACCGGAACCGGTTTTTAAAACGTAAAAACCGGCCGGTTCCGGTTCCGGAATTTTTTGGACCGGACCGGACCGGTTGATTAAAAAAAATAAAAAAATAATATTTTTATATATAAGTTTTATACAAAATATTTTATATATATTAAATATTAATATATATAAGTTTTATATATAATGTATAATTATAAATTTTTATGTGAAATTTTATATTTAACATATATATTCATATATGAAATAATTTCTTATTATAATTTATAAATTATTACATAAAATGTTAATACTAAATCACTAAAAGTTTATAACTAATACTAATATATAACTTATAACTATACCAATAGTCTAATATTAATACTATTATATAGTCTAATATATTAATAAAGGTATAAAACAGTTTTTTTTAAATCAATTTTTTTTTTTATAAACAAATTTTTAATGAAAAATTGTGAAATTTACATTTTAAAAAAATCGAAAAACCGGACCGGACCGGACCAGAAACCGGTAAAACCGGAAGTACCGGTTTAGGAGGGTAGCCGGTGCGTGATCGGTTTTTGAAAAATATAAAACCGGTACATATCGGTTCGGTCCTAGATTTTATCCAAAACCGGACCGGACCGAACCGGTTACACCCCTACTTAAATCTCAATGTCTCAAAATATATTGACTTCACAATTTCTTTATATAACTCTATTGCTACGAAATTTCACGATACATGAAATTTTCCTAAAATCATTTGTCCCAAATCATACCAGGCAAGAGAAATCACATTACCTAAAGTAATATACCTTCCATCAGTCATTAGGTAATACCAACACCATATACGAACTTATGTCATAACTTCAAACCTACTCAACACATTCCTAATTTTCTCAACTAGAAACTCCATAAATATAAGACAATTCCCATTCATTCTCATGAATAAAATTCCATAAATATTAAAAGCAAAATCTTTTTAGTTTCACCTTCTATCATCTAGTCTTGAAGTATACACAATTTCTAAACATTAGCCTGCTTAGGGCTCATAACCAATCCAATAGTAATTAGCTCAATTAATTACATAGTCCTAGCCATATGCACATGTGACTCTAGTACACATAAGCATAATATCCATAAAATTCTAAATATCTATGCTAAATAAAAGTATCTGGTACCAAGTGTCATATTCTAAGTTAACCAATAACTAGTATGTTGAAAAATTAAAACAATACTAATAATAGTAATTATGAGAACAATAACAACACAGTGTTATCTATTGAAAGCTAATAAGCGACTTATCTTAATTTTTATAACACTGTAACACCCCCTTCCCAAGAGTTAGGAGTGTCACGTAATTTTTATAAAATCTCTTGCCGGGTAATATTTTATTAAAATTACGTGACACTCCTAACTCTTAGGAAGGGGGTGTTATATCACATGATCTAGTCATTTTTCACAATATGTACGTAAGCCCAACCATATGATCCCGTTCATTTCACTTGAAATGTATAACATTCTTTTAGTTGAGAATAATGACCGAGTTGTTTGATCATGATTTCACATATCAATGTAATCACTTTGAGAAATAGAAATACTAAAATTAAGAGTTCATATTTTACATTGATCAGTGAGGATTTAGTAGACATGATGACTTGATTAGTTCGACCAACTTGTGCTTTACCAAAAATGTTACATTCTTCATTAATAACTTTCCTCTTGATGTTAAATCTATCATGATATATGGTGGACAAGAAAATAGGCTTTTCCCATGATTTTAAAATCGCTGCAAAAAAAATCACCGCATCAAGTCTTTATTTGCAGCGATTTTAATTTCGCCGTTGATTTTTTTCGCGAATTTGGGATTTGGTCACTTTTTTGCGGCGACTTTTTGATCTATTGCGACGAAATTTGGCGCTGGAAAAATGCTATTTTCTTGTAGTGGGAACTTCATGATTCCAAAGATCAGAAACTAATGTCTCTAATTGCCTACTCACTTACAGACAAAAAATATATATCATGCATGGCATACAAAATCATGCGTGTGTACAGATTCTCGTACTAATTTGAGAAGTCCATGATGCACCTGGATATTAGTTTAATGCTCTCCGTTCGCATGGGTGCAATATGTTATAGTCCCTAAGTCATACAGCTTCTCCTTCTTGTAATTGTATATATTGATATCCAATAGATCGGATCATGGTTAAAAGCCATCGTTTATGTTCAAGGGAATTGAAATCCTCCTCCACTAGCTTCTGTTGAGCTTGCCTTGGGTGGGCTAATGGCAACCCAAAGCAAGGAAAGTGTGATTGCAATAAGACCTGACCAAACAAACACAATCGTCGGTGTCTTCCCTCTCCTCCCCATCAAACCTTTTGCAAACGGATACAAATGAGTCACCATTGCAATAACAATTGGTGGAATCATCAATGAGGTCCACTTCACAAGGTGCAATTCTGCCAAGAAGTCATCGGCATCCTCTCCGGCCGACTTTGAAGTCAGGGTGAAGGAAATCTCAATCCCAGCAATCACTTTGAGTAGGCCTTGCACCACAGCGGCCAAGTGAGCACTGGTTCCAGAAATGAGCCAAAACTGTTCGTTCCTCCACCACTCTTCCAATCCTATACCAGCCCATTTTACCTCTAGGATGGCTAGCATGATGAGGCATACTGTTATGACTAGTAGATAGATTAAGAACGCTACGCTTAGAGTTTGGACGATGAAGTTGCCGGAGATGAGTGAGAGTGCAGGGAGGAAGCAATAAACAATAAGGAATAAGGAGGTGAAAGGATAAATGCCAACATTAAGGTAAGCAGGAATAATCCCACATTGACTGTGGACAAGGTCTTGGGCATGTTTATAAGCAATGAGCAATCATCTCTTGTACAACCGGTTTTATGAGATGAGTTAGGTCCATAAATTTCTTCATGGTATCAGAGCCAGCCACAGGACGAATGGGGGCCCACACTACTTACCCCGTGACAAGGATCAGAAAAAATACTGGCCTGCACGTGAGGGAGGGTGTTGAGGAATAATCCCACATTGACTGTGGACAAGGTCTTGGGCATGTTTATAAGCAATGAGCAATCATCTCTTGTACAACCGGTTTTATGAGATGAGTTAGGTGCATAAATTTCTTCAAAGCCAAACGCTGGAGAAACATGAGGCGCCTTGAACCCAACAAGGGATTATTCGAGGAGAAGAAAATCTCGACGGAGCCAGTCGCCCAACGGAGCACCTGATGGAGTCTATCAGTGAGGTTAATGGGAGCTGAACCACGGAATGCATCACGCTTGGTGATGCAGTAGACGGAGTTCCACCCACGGTTGTGCATTCGGTATCCTGTCACAACATCTTCCGTGACTGAACCATAAATCCAACCAACCCGATCACCCCATTCAGTCTTATCTTCGTACCTATCATGAAATACACACAATTTTGATCACTTGTGTTAAGCCCCTCATGATGATCATGTGCCATTTTTTTAAGAAATAATCTCATGCGCGATATTGTAGTATGAGTTTATTAATTAGAGATCGGACTTTCGTTCATTTTTATGTACATCAACACTAACCGAAAACACATGATGCGCGATGCTGTCTACAAAACTTTAATGAAGTCTTTTAGACAGCCGAGGTCTTTGGACCAATGGGTGACATCTTTGTTTTTTTATCAAAGAATCAAAGATGGAATCTCCCTCCCTGATGTATAAAATTAATAAAAAAATAAAGAACAAGAAATATATTTTTACAGTTATAAAAAATGATTATATATATATATTTAAATAAAACATTAAACGCCACTAGCTAGCTAGCCACCACGAGTCATGGCCTTCAACATGTCTTATTTTTATATAATTTAAATGTGTTTTTAATTAAGAAAATGTATAATAAGATTTACATGTGGTGATATATGATTCGATTTATTAACGTTGATAGACAAGAAATTAACAAGGGTAATCGTATTTCTTATAATTGAGCTCATATCACGTAATGTTATTTTTAAAATGAGTTAGTCTATATACAGTTCCTAAATGAGCACTGCTCATGCAAGCCCATATAGTTATGTCCAAAAGCTCACACCAAATATCACATTTATTTTTATTTTTTTCAAATTTTTTAAATTTTGTTTTGTTTTATTCTTTCTAAACTAATTATTTGAGTTCTTCTACTCGTCATCTATCCATTACACATTTGTTAAGAGAAAAAAATTAAAAAAATTAAATGTAGTGTGTGGTGTGAGGATGATGAGTAAATTTTTTCTTATAATAATATCATTTTTAAAATAAATTTTTTTTTTCATTCATTAGTGAGACTGTACACGTAATCTTCTACTCAAGACTGTAAATAAAATTTCTAATAGAACTGTATGTAGATCACTAACTCTCTTTAAAAATGAAATTGCACAAAGTCCTGAATTGAAGTACTACGCGATAGCGTAAGGGATGGTACTGTTTGAACAACAAAATTTTCTAAATGTTTTTTAAGTTTGTGCTTATAAGAATCACATGATGAATCATATTAAAAAAGATCACGTACCAGCAAGAAATGGCAGAGACGGCTTCAGTAACGGTTGTGGCATCAAGGGGATCGCGTGGGGTCCGGAGAATGCCAGGAGGCCGTCCATACTTGATTGCAGAATGATCAGCCAAAGGGCGACCATGATACTCAGCTATGGGTATGGACTCGGCCAGCATTGTAGAATTTCCAAAACGCTTGGGAAGTCTACTCACATCAAGATCGGGATCAAGCTCATCTGCCTCTAAGGTTTGCATCTCAGAGTTTGTACTTTGAGAAATTTTGTCTGGTTGTGGTGGGTCGAACCCATAGGTGCAAACCGCCTAAACATGCAACCTGTTCCCACATAAACTGGGCCCTGCATAGTCGACATAATTAATAATAGTGCTACATGATAATTTTCCTGAATTTTTAATAAAAGTACTGCGTATTAGAATTTATATATATTTTTTTAAAAATAATAGTTACAGTCGTGAATATATAAATGTTATGCAATTATTTAAAAAAAAATAAATAAATATAAAATTAACATAAAAAAAATTAATTTTTTAATAATAAATTTAACTCTTTTTTAAAATCATTATATAATATTTACACACCCTTTTACGCAACATACTCATATTTTTATCCCAAATGCAAAATACCTGCACACCGTCGAGGGCACGCATGTTGCCATCAAAGAACACAGTATTGTGGTTGGCATAACGGTCAGAAGGATCAATGCCTTCAAATCTCTGTGGGAATTGAATGTAGCAAATGTTCTCACCCATCATGAAGCACATTCCTTCACGTATAGCTTTGCAGTTGTAGATGTAATGATCACAATCAAGATTGAGAATGAATGGGCCATTGGACAAGATGGCAGAAGCTCGCACAAGGGCATTCATGGCACCGGCTTTCTTATTATGATCATAGCCAGGCCGTTTTTCTCTTGATACGTATACAAACATGGGGAGGCGTATATCCACATCGGAGAAGTCTATGATTCTTTCGTCTACCCCTCCCATAAGTGGATCACTACTAGGGGGCTTCAACATCACCTGTGCGTGCATTGTTTAGCCTTTGCAAATCAGCAATATTGATTTGAAATCATGTAATCCAAATTAAAGCATTTATAATAGTTCCTCATTAAGTAGATCGATTCACCAGTAGTAGTGTACCTGAAGAATTCCTGCATGGTCACCTTTGGCATGTTCACTAGCACGGACGGACCAAGTACCAGGCCAGTGGGTGCCATCAGCCATCCATGTGGCCTTTTGGACCTTGATTGGATCCAAAGGATCAGCTCCGGCGCTCTCCCTCATGTGCTTCATCATCTTCATTTCCTTCCTCGCATTGAATGCTTCCGATCTCCTCCTAATTGAGTCTGGAAGTCCATTTATCCTTACCTTGAACTCGTCGAACTCCCTCTTGGCCTTCCTTCTATCCTTCACAAAATCCAACCTACTTTTGTTCTTGGTTGGGTCTACTTTTAAGCTGAAGTAAGTCTCAAGATTCCTTGGCTCAATATCATGTTTTCGACAAAATGGAACCCATAAATCAGCAAAACTTGAAGCCTCAGCCATTGCCTCGAAGGTCAGGAGGGCACCTCCATCATCAGAAACGTAACAAGCAATTTTTTCCACTGGGTAATCAACGGACAGGATTGAAAGGATGGTGCAAGCAGTGACGAGAGGTGGTTCTTTCTCGGGATCAGCTGTGGACACGAATAGGTCAACACCAGGAAGGTCAGAACGACCAGTGGGATTCGCTGGTGATGGCATATCAAACTTGTCATGAAGAACCTGAAGGTCGGTGGAACGGTTGATGGGGCAGAGCTTAGGAATCTGGTCAAGGACCCAAGAAAACGCAAACCATACCTCACACACCACTGACATGAGCCACAACCATACTGCATCCTTGTTTGGATGTGTCAGTCTCCATTGCAAGAAGAAACCCAAAACCACCAGCCGAACAAGGACTAGCAACCTGTTTCATAAGAAATTCTCTTATCATCTTGTTATATGTATCATTACAATTAGGTGTTACATCAGAGTAATCTCAAATATGAAAAATGCTTTCTATTTTCAAGTAAAACAAGATAGGGTAACTTGGATATATGCATGTTAACCTGTAGGGGCTGATAATGGCGGCTGGAATTGGCATTTTTCGACTTAGGGGTTTCCAAGGCTTGTCCATCGTTTCCTTCATGCCACCCTTGAACCCATCATCATTGTCCTTGCCATAGATATCATCTTGTGGCCAATAGGCATTTCCAACGCCATACGTACCTTTCGTCTCAAACAACCACCTGTTATGATCGAATTCTCCAGTTTGGTTCCTCTTCATCAAAGACATATTTTTGGGATCCTTCTTCGAGCCTCCTGCAGGGGCTGGCAATGGTAGTGCTCCTTTTGAAAAGTCTTGTGGATCATCGTCGTATCAGCTTTGTATGGCTCCTTCCAACCTGGGCATAGACCACTTCCTTTTTGCGCATCCATGTAGAAGTCTCTACAAATTTTAAACCTAGGCAACATATTTCAATTGTGCATTATTTGACCTGCTTTATAATCCTTACTTATAATCCTTTCAATTTAGATATATTTTTCCTAATTGACCTGCTTTATATTCCTTATTGTAAATGTTATGTCAATACATTTATTTATTTGTTGCTTTTAATCTCTAATCCTCTTTCTTATGACCTTTAAATGGTGGACAAGTGGCTGATTCTGAAATCTTTGGAGATTAATACACTGAGCTAATTGATCACATGACTCATAAGTTGCACTAGAAAAGAATCAAACTCAAGCCGCAGGATCATGACACGTGTTGACATCTGTTTCATCATATATTCATTACTAACCCGATATATGGAAACCCTAATTCATTGTATTTGTCATTCTGGTTTTGAGAGGCTTCGAGAGAGAGAGAGAACAAAGAGGGAATAAACTAGGGTATTGCTTAGGGTTTCACTTTGAGGAGAAAATTTGTGCGATTTTCTGTTGTGAGATGAGGGCCTTATAAATATGTGTGGTTCTAAGGCTTCTCTGTGAAGGATATCAATTATCAATCAAACTTTTAGGTCATTCCTACCATAAACGTAGACCATTAGGGTCGAACTACGTAAATATGTTATGTTGATTTTTTATTAATTTCCTTTATTCTTTATTTCTTTTATTATTATTCTTGATATTGTTCTGTTTTCTTGTTATTTTCTGATTATGTTTTGAGATTTGTATTACTTCGAATCTTGCTAGTTCTATCAATGTATTTTGATATCAATCTTTGTTATTTTGAGTTTTGTACAAAGGGGACTGTGGAATAAATCTTTACACTTATAATTATCAAAAAATCTACATAACTTCCTACTATTCACACAATCTCCATATACTATTTTTTTTTAATTTTTATTATTTTTTTCTTTTATCAAATATTTAATATATGAATAATAAATAGAAAAATTGAATTAGTTTAAAAAGAATAAACTCAAAAAAAGTTTAAAAAAAATATTAAAAATTTTAAAAATTTTAAAAAAATATAATATATGGAAGTTAAGAGGTTGTATAACAATGCTCATTAATTATTTTGCATAAAAGTTTTAGACCTGATCAGTGACAACGTAAAAAATTAATATACCAACAAATAGTACGTACCTACAATCACAAGGGATCACGTCGGCTCCTCTTTCATCTTTCATCACCTTGCCATCACATACTGGCATAGAACACGCAGAGCCCCTGGCTCCAGCCATTTGAGGATGGCTCACCTTTGACTCGATCACCTTGTCCATGAGATGTGCGCGTGTCACGCTGTTGAAACTTGAATCCCCCTGTGAAAAGAGAATTCGAAACGTATTGCTCTTCTGCCTTGACGGCCACAGACGTGTCCATTGGCTGATTATTCGGCGTCGGAGGCATGTGCACGGTGTAGTTCATGTAGTCCCCCGAAAATTCTCCAGACATGACATCAAGATCTTCTCTTGACAGACTAACATACCGTCCACTTGAAGTTCGTCTAGCAAATTTAACAGTTTGCCCGCTAAAATCACGACTTCCTTGAGAACCGTCGGAAGTGCCTCTAGCGCTGCGCATGTTCTTCTTTGATGTTTGGCTGGATTGGGATGCCATTATTATCTTCTGCTATACCAAATTTAATATATGTTCGTTTTTCTTCTTTTATATTTATCATAGCTGGAGGGCTTATAGCATTTGGAAGGAGAAGGTACGAACCTCTAAATCCTTGAAATCTCTAAGAAATTAACTGCACAAGGCTTCTTACCATAATAGGGAATGCACCATTTGAGACGAGGCGTAGTGACATGACGTACTAGCATTCCGAGGAAGAAAAACTTTTCTACGATCAAGCTGCATTTCATTTCAATGACTAGATCATCGAAAATCTCGAGGAAAGCCAAATATGTTTGTAAACAGACTACACCTGAATCCTACATGTGTGGAAAAGCGATGTAATTCGATAATTAAGGTTCTTCACCACCAACTTAGGAAAAACAATGTTGGGCAAGTTAGGAATTTTGATTGGAGAAAGAGAGAGAGAGATGTATCATGTACATGGGAACCTAGGAAGAATGAAAGTATGGATTCATGGCGAGAGACCAAGTCCTTGTATGGCTATTTTTAAGGTGTCTCTCCACGAGCTTCAAGGTTTGTGTTTGTGGAGTGGAGTGGAGAGAGAAGGGTCAATTACTTAGTCAAATGCTCAACTTCGAGAATCCTAGCTAGTTTTTATATCAAGTACTCTCACATCCTATCATCCCTTTTCTATCTAATTGTCACATAAAACACACAGATATCCCGCCCACCTCCTCCAAATAAAACCCCAGTTCCTGCTTAATTTCCTATAGCAAAGTTGGAAACATTAACAGTACTCCAACCACTGGCCCGTTTTGAGTCGTGGCCAATGGAGGCCCGAAGAAATTACAAACAAAACATATATAAAGAACTAAATATTTCTAGGTACTTCATGGCGGGTTTATGTACGTAGTTCGGATGGACCTAATTAATATCTACTGAGACTCAAGAGTCAAATCATCACCAGCAAGTCAAGAGAATAACAGCACTGGATGAGCAATCGAATATCAACTCAAAAAGATCTTCGCATCAGTTTTGTCACTCCTCCATATAAGGCCTTTTATTAAAAAATTACTAGTTTAGAGGGCGAGTTTTGTGGTAGTTTTTACTAGAATTGAATCTATCGAATATGCAATATTGATCCATATATATCATGGGTATCCTGATCTTCTTCTGTATAAATAAATAAATAAATCAATTAATATTGGGTTTCTATTAATTAGACCCAAATTGCCTAATCGTTAGATGTTTATAACTATGCTTTGTATACTTTGATTTCCGTAAACTTTTCAGCAGACGCAAGGTGGATGCCATGCTACACCGAAAAAATCAACAGCAATATCAGGGGCTAGTTGATATGACCAAAGGCCGTATTTGTTTGCTTTCTCTAGGAGTGAGCAAAATTTCCGATTTTTCTCCTTCGACCAAATTCCGACAAGGTTCTAATTTTGACGGAATTTGTAGAATTTGGAGTTAGAGCCCACATGGGCTCCGAACTCCAACTTTTATTTTTTAAAAAATAATATATCAAAACAATGTCGTTCCACTTTAAGAGGAACAACGTCGTTTCACTCAAGCGGATCCAAAACGCAGGGGGAGGCTAAACTACGTCATTCTGCTAGAAAGCGGAACGTCTTTTCGTGGAGAAAGGGGTCCAAAATTCAAGACCCCCTACTTTCGCACAACAGTTCCCCTTCTCCACAGCCCACACTGTGCTTCGTGAAGTTCACCTCCCTCAGTTTCCCGCCGTCTGCCGTCACCTGAGGCCGCCGCGAGCCACATTCCAGAGTTCATCACAAATTATAAGCCACTCCGTTTTTTTGTAGAATTTTAGGGTTCCAAAATCATTGTATTTAAACATTGTGGTTTGAAATTTGTGAAATGTGTTTGATTTGTTGTTCATTTCAATGATTTGTGCTTTGCATTTCAATGATTTTGATTTTTAGGCTGTTAAATTTAAAAATTGAGGGATTTAGATTTTGAAAATTCGAGTGTTTTTGTTCAAAGTGACGCTCAAGCAAACGTCACCCAGATTAATCGATCGAGCCTTCGCCTTGAGTGTGGCACAAGTGAACATCACATAGAATGTTCAATCGAGCTTTCGCTCTAGTGTGGCTCGAGCGAACATCACACATATTGTTCACTCGAGTATTCGCTTGAGTATGGCTCGAGCGAACATCACATAGATTGTTCGATCGAGCCTTCGCTCGAGTGTGGCTTAAGCTGACATTCAAATTTTTGTGTTTTATTTATTTTTAAAATCACAAACACGAATAGACACATATTTTTTTCCTTTTCAATGTGTTTTCAATTTGTAGATTTTTCATAAAATGTTAAATAACGGTTGTCAATTAATTGTTTCATATTATTTGCTCAAATTATGGATGTTATATTATCTCGTCGCGATTCTCCACAAGAGGATGATGTACAGCCATTGGCGTCACCAACAGGTACTTCTGGCCGTAGACCCCCATCTAGAGCAGCTATCTCCTGTGCAGGTAGTCGAGTCCCAATAATTTTAGAAGATGTTGATATGCTTAATGAGGAGGAGGAGTTGATGAATATTGAGGCCTATATACTTGCATGACCTAGTAAAAAAAAGTCGTAGACATGGAAACATTTCACCAAAGTTCCTAGTGATTGTGAGAACCCGCAGGCTCGATGCCACTACTGTGGGCAACTATGCGATTGTCATTTGAAGAAGTAAGACACGTCAGTATTAAGAGCACATCTTACGGGCTGCCATCGGTATAAGATACACAAAGGGCTGGTGGTAACTAATTAGACGATCATCACTGATGAGATACCTTTTACCACAGTTGATAAGGTAGGCTTCCACAAATTTGTGCACACTTTAGAGCCATGATTTCCCATGCCTTCACGGTATACTGTGATGCATGATTGTTTGAAGATGCATGCCAATGAGAAGGCAGCGATGAAGGAAATGTTTGTCACCACTAGCCAGAGAGTATCATTTACGATTAATACATGGACCTCCACATAGAATGTGGGTTACATGTGTATCACACACATCCCACTTTATTGACAATGAATGGAAGTTACAAAAGCGGATTATCAGTTTCAAAGAAATTATTGATCACAATGGGTCATCAATTGGCAAGGAGATAGATGATTATATAAAGGATTGGGGGATCAAAAAAGTGATTTGTATCACGGTTGACAATATTAGTGCGAATGACACTGCTATTGATTGATTTAAGCGGAATATGACGGTAAATGAGGATATCGTTCGTGAAAACTAGTTTGTCCATGTTCGATGTTGTGCACATATCATCAACATCATAGTTTCTGAGAGGTTCATGGATGTTGATGATTCCGTTATTAAAGTCTAGAACCTTGTGAGATATGTGAGGGCTTCTCCTAACGGTTCTGGCAGTTTAAGGCAATAGCCGAACAACTTAAGATCATATCTTCCAGTATGTTGCAACTGGATGTTTCGACTCGATGGAACTCTACATACATGATGTTGGATGTAGCATAGAAGTACTAAATAACGTTCAAGCGGATAGAGGTCGAGGATGGAGGCATGAGGTATGCTTTGCTGAAGTCAGTTGGGGGGAGAAAGGGGCTTGGTACGCCGGACACAGTTGATTGGGCGAATGTCAGGTATTTTGTTCAATTTTTAAAGTTATTTTATGACATAACTGTGCAGATATCTGGGACAAAATATTCTACTACGAATATGTACTTCAATGAGCTCTAGGGACTTTATGACCACTTGCAAGAGAGTTGTACTGACAGTGTGGGTTTATTGAATGCAATGACTATGACGATGAAATACAAATATAATAAATATTGAGGGATGTAGAGAAGATAAATATATTATTATTTGTGGTAGCGATCCTTAACCCCCAATATAAGTTGGCGATTGTATAAGATTGGATTAAGGATCCTTTCCTGAATAGTCAGGGATGTACTAGTCATTCCTATCACTACGGTTGCATCTAAGTTGGCGTTTAGCATTGGAGGTTATGTCTTGGATGCTTATCAAAGTTCATTATCTCCGACCAACATCGAGGCCCTTGTTTGTACACAAAACTGGTTAAGTTCAACGCCTATTGGAGTAGATACTGTTGATGTTGAGAGTTATAGTCTTGAATCAGGTAAATTTATGATTTTAAATATTTTTAAAATAATTTTAATGGTTTCATTATTTAATTTTAATTTTTATGATTTTGTAGACCTAGCTGTGAATCACAGACTAATTGTGGATGATTGAGAAGGACGCACCATGGGATGACCCCTTTATTGGTGAGAAACTCAATTTTGGAAATTACCGTCATGGAAAACTCATCAAAATTAGAAGTGGAGGTGAGTTCATAATGTATCCTATTTTATGTCATATATCACTCGGATGATTGTTTAGAAGTCTAAAGTTAAATGGCTAAAAAAAGGATAGTGCATCTGATCAATAAAACTTCATGCAGGAAAATTGAAAATTATTATCAAGTCATCGACTCAAATGCATGGATTGTCAAAACTGATGTGGGGGATTGTGGCGATTTCATATTTGAATGAAATCTATGACATTATGAATATTTTGGTGCTGTAAATTTAAATTTATTACGATTTGTAATTTTAAATTTTAAATTTATCGTTTGCGATTTGTAGTTTGATTTAGTTATTGTATTTAAGTTTTAGCTTTTTAACTTATTCTTTACAGTATTTTAGATTTTTTTAATTATTTTTTACATTATTTTATTTTTTGAAATATTTTTAAACATGGGTGGGTCAATCTTAATTTCAGATTGGGTGTTGGATATTGGGCCGTGGGGCCAAGCCCGATCAGAGCTTCGAGCTCCGAACACTAATTAGAGTCGGAGCAATTTTTGACCTCTGACCGTAATCGGAATTAGAGGTCGGAGGTAAGCATTTCGACTCCGTCGAAGTCGGAGCCGACCCCTAATTTTCTCCTAGTGCTCTTCAAGTGGTTCAGGTGGGAGGTCTTAATTAACTTTAAGGCTGGCGGGTTTTGGGGAATTTGTCCCATAATTATGATAATCACTTACTAGAACCTACTTTATGTAGGACGATCCATATTAACATGATTTCAAAAGTTCAAAATAAAATTCATTGAGTTGATAATAACCTTGTTTACAGCACATGATGACGGGTTAGTGTACGGATATATATAGTATTTTCATCTTATAATAAGATGACGTATAATTAAAAAGACAATAAGATTAAGATTCAATAAAATTAAAAATATATATATATATTTATAAGGCTTATCTGATAAAAATAAATCTCTTTTAATAACACGACATTTGATGAAAATGCCACTTGAAACCAAGATCAGTAATTAATAAATTTTATATAAATGCAGAAAAGGATGGATAAAACTGGCCCATAGATTTTATTGAACTATAAAATGCTCAACTTTTTGTATTTCTTTTCTGGAAAGGGACTGTTATTTGATTCGCAGAAGGAATCATTTGGCGTTTGCCCAATCGTCAGACTCACGCACTTGCTGTCCACTAACTGGCCTCTCTATTAAAACAGCTCATAATTCTTTTGAAAATAAAGAGACAAATCAACCTATTAATAAGGTCCTAAAGCTTGACTAGTGGCCCTAGTGGGTGTCCACAAAGACATCCTTAGATTACAAGCAAGCAAACGCCCCCCGAAGTCAAGTGTTACTTCCCGTAATTATTTCTAAACACAGTGGCGTTTTCTCTCCAGCCGTCACTTATAATCCCAAACCTACCCTCATTCCCAGCATAAACAGCAATACGCATCTCTCTCTCTCTCTCTCGAAAATGGCACGCGCAAACACCTGCGGTTTTTTCGTGATATGTGCGATCCTGGCCGCCCATTTGATGCTCTGCTCATCCTCACCCATCGATTCCTTCGGTGGTGGTGACCACCGCCAGCTGGGCTTCTTCCCGATGAAATCGGAGTGCCGCGGCTCGATCGCCGAGTGCCTGATGTCTGGTGGCTACGAGGAATTGGACTCGGAGTTCGCGATGGATTCGGAGAGCAACCGCCGCATTCTGGCCACGAGGCAGTACATAAGCTACGGTGCGCTGAGGAGGAACAGTGTGCCCTGCTCTCGACGTGGCGCGTCCTACTACAATTGCCGACCCGGAGCACAGGCCAATCCCTACAGTCGCGGGTGCAGTACCATCACTCGCTGCAGACGCTAATTTTTCTACTCTATTTTTTTTCTTTTATTTTTCAATTTCACTCCCTTTTTTAGCCTTTTATTTTCCCTTATATATATATATATATATGTGTGTGGGTTTCGATTGGGTTTGTGTATTACTGTTATACTTAACGAAGCAAGTGATTTGAATAAGGATTATTGTACCTCTTATTACACAAATTATGATTTTCTTATCTGTTTCTGTCGGTATTGTTATTTATCATCGTCTTAGATATTCCGGGGTTTGCTTTTCATGTTCATTTATTCGATTTCTAGAGATAAAATCCTGATGATTCCGGTTAGAAATATGAGGTCGATAAGCGTTGTGTTGGGTCTCATGTATTGTCGGTATAATAAGCTATTCTTTTTATTCTTTTTTAATTTTCCTACTTTAAAATTTACGTACACATGTTTTTAAGTTAAATAATATTATATATCACTCTCATCTTATTTTAATTATATTAAATAATACTGAAAACATTTATCATCATTCACATATTAACAGTATGATGTATCGAATGAACAGTTGCACCGACTTAGTTGGATTCCATCCGATTTCCATTTTGTTGGAATGAAGTTGGATTTGAAGTTTCAGTTTTGGCATCATTTTAACTTCATATTTAGCCTATTTAAAAAAAAATATGAACTTTCAAATTACAATTCTTTTAAAAAATCTAAAATTAAGACTAAATTATTTATTATTAATTTATTTCTATATTAATATTTAACTTATTTTTATATTAAACTTATAATTTAGTGTCTAATTAGATATTTTCATATTATAGTATTATATATTATTTTTAGTATCTAATTATATATTATTATATTTTAATAAATTAGTATGTGTTATTAATTTATCATACTATATTTGTTTAAATTTTAATGTCTAATTTATTTTTATATTTGATTATGTTTGGTAGTAATATTATGATGTTTATAGATAGTTATAATTTTATAATAATTAACTCATACTAGTATATTATTAAATTTAATTATATAAATTTTAATTATATAACTATATAACTACTTATAAAAAAAATATTATATAAATATATAACTATACTAATATATATGTAAGAGTAATTCTATATACAATCGTGAAATATGTAAATATCGCGTAATCGTTTTGAAAAATTGTGAGATTTATTATTAAAAAATTAATTTTTTTCACGTAAATTTTATATTTTATTTATTTTTTTCAAAGAGACTATACGATAATTGTACAATTTATAATTGTAAATAGATTATTTCATATGATAAATTTATAAATAAATATATATTTTTATAATATATGTACAATATCAAAGTCGGATTCGGAACCAGATTCAAAGTCGGAATCAGCCAGCGATATTTTTGACTCGCACTGAAAAATTAAAAAAAAAAAAATCTCACTTCAACTCCGATTTCGTTTTGTTGAAATCAAAGCAAAGCTGGATCCAGAATAAAATTTTCGAATTTTTACTCATCCTCAAAAATCCCATTCCAAATTCGAGCCGAGATTCCCGGTAAAGTGATTAGCTTATCCAAATCTAATCAGTGACAGTTTAGGCGATTTCCGGCCAACCTAAGCCAGGCTGAAATGGCATGAAATAAATAATGCTTTTTCGGGAATGTTATACTTATTTCCCATTCCCATTCCCATTCCCATTCCCATTCACGTGCCAACTAGAGCCAGGCCCACACGAACATGCAAGGAATCAACAGCAATGGATGTCAATCCCACCACACCATATGGCATCCATGGATGTCTTTGTCAAATTCATCTAATTCAACATCAGGATTTAGGACCCAACTTAGTGGTGGGCCACGAGTCCTTCTCTCCTTTTTTTTTTTTTTTTGAAAAATGTACTTCTCACAAGTACGTGGCATACAAAGATGTATTCACCTAAACGCGGTTCCTAGTACATCAATCTATATATTTTAAAGAAAAATAAATCATGCCCACAACTTTCTGGTAGTGGTGCAAGGTTGTCAATAGAATAGATCACTGCACCTATCTACTGAATATAATCTGCCCAGAAAAAAATAAAATATCATCGACATAAAGGCCAGACATTTCACCATTGAAAATTTGGGAAGATCATCGACTTCTTTCAGTTACACAGCATGTAAAAGTAGAAAGAAGCAGGAATTACAAATTTTTCGTATAGAGACATCAATTTTTTGTCATAAAAGATCTAGTAGAATGAGTGAAGCAACTCCTTTTAAAAATCAGAATGAGTTTATTTCTAAACCGTATAGAATTTCTCAACACATTCACGAAATGTTTACATATACTCAAATTAGTTATATCAAATCCCTTTTTCAAATCAGAAAATCGAAAACAAAGAAAGCATACTATGCTGAATCATCGGCAGACTCCGTGGATTCTAGCTTCGGCTTGAAAGGGATTGAAGGAGAGGGCGAGCCCTCCAATCCAATTTCTTATTCGAGCTCATCGATGCTACGCTCCAACTCATCTATCCTGATACCCATCTCATCAAGTACATTACAATCAAAGAAATCAAAATATCATTTCGTGTCAATTATTATTAAGTCCGCCTTGGGGAAGGTAACTTGACATATTTCCCACTCTATGCAACAGTCGCAATAATACATATCCAACTAAAATTGTTCCAGAATAATTTTTCGTATATTAAAAAAAATAATTTATAGCAGTAGGCAGACGAACAATAGTTTGCTGAAAAAATTATAAGAAAATGTCGATTTGTCTCTTCTTTCATTCATATGTGACTTTTGGCACCGTAAAATGTTTTGCTATTAAGGGGCAGCCTTGAATACTGAACAAAAAAGCCGGCCGATTCTCTCTTCCGTTTTCTCAACCTGACCCAACCCAAAATTACCCGACCAATTAAGCTTCCAAATCAGAATTGGAAATTACCCGACCTGTTTAAAAACACCCCGTTATTAACCGATACCCGAATTAACACTGATGAAGAGCATTGCACGACTCATCACCCCAATATTTGCACGTGGAAAGTGATTCCCAGTTCCAAAACAAAAATTGAAACTTTAAAGATATAATCTTTTTCGGATTTGTGGGTATTATGAAGGTTTGGTTTGCAAAAAATTCAGAAAAGATCCTGGAAAATTCAAAATAACTTATGTAAATGCATAAATATTACCATAGCCCAATAGAATAGAGTTTGTAGAAGCCAAAATGGGACCAACAAGAGCAAATTTGTTCATATAAGCCTTCCTATGAACAAGAATACCCTCCGGGAGTTTGGATTTGTGGGATTCACTTTCAATGGCTCATTCTCTTCTTCTTCCATTCTTCATATCATTTCAATGGGGATAGACATGACGCTCCTTTTGAACGCCGAACCCTAGTCTTCTATTGTACCAAGCAGAATCAGAAGCCTCAATTTGCTAGATTTTTGTCTTTGAGAGCAACTGTTGAGGGATGTAGCATCTTCGCTTGAACAAAATGAGCGTACCACTTTCTTCATCCAAACAATCCAGAGTCTTCCTCCTCTGCTTGTGTCTGCTCAAACCCAAACACTCGCAATCCCTTATTATCCCAAACAATCCACAGGAAAAACTGATGACTTGCATCTTTACTGAAGAATGAATGCGAATGATGGCTTCTGCGAGATTCTAGAAACAAAAATACCTTCTAGTAATTAAAGACCATCGTCTAGTAGTTTTACCTTCCAGGATTTTTGCTTTTTATTTTCTTTTGAGAATTCAATGTTTTGACCCAAATCAAGTCTTGAGAATTAATTACGCCGGATAAAATATCAAAATTAATATATATATAAATAAATAATTAATTATTTTTAAAAAAAAAAACAAACAAAACGGGTCGGAATACCCGATTTACCGAATAGTATCGGATCGGGTAATCGGTTAAATGGCCAAATAGAACATCCTTATTTTCGGGTCGGATCGGAAATAACATTTCCCAAGTCGACGAGCAGCCCTAGCCCCAAATGCAAAAGCCCCAAAGGATGATACCATAGAAGAGAAGTTCATGACTAATTACATTGTTTGTAAGAGACGCTAGACATTTTTTTTAAGACAACTTTGACTGACATATCTCCCATAAATGTTCTAATCATCACACTAACTCTCTAGCAACAGTTGCACCACTATCTTTCCTATCACCACTGTTTTGCCAAAGATCGGCTCTTTTTTTAGGCAAATTTCATTGATGAAAAAGAAGCTATTACAGAGTTCTGATAGTAATTATATAAATAATTATACAAATAAAGGGGGTAATTTCCACTATGAAAGTCCAGGAGACATTGTGGGATTGAAATGAGGGGAATGCTTTCAAATTTGAGTCTGGATGCTACCCATTGTGCCAAGTTGTGTGCACATCGATTTTGAGATCGATGAATTTTTTTCACCTTCCAGTCTTCAAAACTGCGTAAGCTGTAATGAATATCCCTTCTTATGGCTTGCATGGTCCAGTCTGAAGTTGTATTTGGGTTTGAAATAGCTTATACAACCTATTTTGAATCTCCTTCTATCACAATCTTTTTTATGCCCTTGGTTGCAGCCTGTTGAATTGCCATAAGAGCCGTAGATGCCTCTCCTATGTTTGGGTTGGTGTTATGGATGTAATCTGTCTAAACAAATATTGGGATTCCACTTTCTAATCTGCATATTGAAGCTATGCTACTTCCTTGATCTCTAACTGCTACATCAAATGTCAGTGAATGGTAACCTTCCGGTGGAGTTTGCCATTTCAATTCTTTTTATAGTTTTTCTGTGATCCAGGTTTTACTATGTTAATTGTGGAGTTTTGTGACTCTGGAAACAAACCACTCAGGAGTTGGGCATTGAGTGTTGTGGATAACTTGATTTCTGAGAAACCAAAGATTATCCATTGCAAGAGTTGCAAAGATTTGGAATAAATGGATTTCCTCTTCTAGGATTTTTATGAGATGGGCTGGATTGAGGATTATTTGGATCCAATTAGAGATTGGTTGACTGGCAAAATTGAAGATATTGATTGGCCATTGGAAGATGGGGTAGTTAAGAAAGAGGTGGCTAAGATTTTCTTCTTTTGTATTACAAAGGGGGCAAAGGGTCTAACCTCCTTGTATGGTGGGGTAACTCTCTTGATGACTGCTTTGGTGGGTAGAATGTTATGCATTATTTTCCAGAGTATGAGTTTTAGCCTGTCTTGCATTTTGAGTTTCCAAAATTTTTTCCAGATTTCAGAGTTTTGGTTTTTTGGTGAGGGATTTTTTGAATCCAAAGATTGGCTCATTTATGTGAATTTTAAAGATTTCTTTGAATAGTATTAAGATGAGATTATATGTTTTTATGTTTGGATGTAAAGATGAGATTTTATGTTTTTAACGTTTTGAGAAAGTAAAATGTGGTGTGTCCCACCAATGATTGAAAATTTTAGGTAATTATGGATTTATATTTTAATGTATAAATCAATTTCAAAAATTCAGAAAAATAATTTAGAAATTACATTGTCAATTTGAAAAATTAGTTTGTAAATGTGATAATTAAAAATAAATTTCGTTCATAAAGGAAAATAAAACCAAAATTACACTATTAATTAGAAAATCTATTTTATTTATATTTTAATGTGTTAAATAATTTCAAAAATTCAGAAATCAATTTTAAAAATTACAATACCAATCAAAAAATTTGTTTCGTTTATATAATAATGTATAAATAAATTTGGTCCATAAAGGAAAATAAAATGGAAATTACACTATTAATTACGAAAGTTTTGTTTATATTTATTCTCAAACACATGCTACTTTGTAATTTATTATCAAACACATTCGCCCTCTTTTGTTTCAAAAATAATTTATCATTAACGAGAAAATTAATAATACATGCAACCACATACGAAATACAACAAGTTGATTATTCTTGACAATAATCAAGAATTATTGTTCTCAATTACATGTTCATTGTCCAGTCCTATGTGTCCACATAGGTAACGCAATCTCATCTCTCAATGCAGCCATAGCTTGGGTAGATTCATTGGACATGTCTACCACATGAGAGGATTCACCCACGTCATCATCCCCAAGCATATTTTCCCTATTAAACCGAAGCTCCAATGCCACACTGAATGAAGCCATCATTGGGCATCACAGTTTTAATAATCTTGTGTAATGTACAACATGCAGTAACGATCATGCCTTGTATGACTGGGCGATATCGAGACATGACATTCAATATTTGAAACCAATTGTTCAATAAAGCAAATGTGCGTTCAATAATGTTTCGTAAGGATGAGTGACAATAATTGAAATAATTTTTATATCCCCGAAATTGATGCCCATTATAACAATTAGACCGGTGATACCTTTCTCTTGGATAGGGCGGCATAAAATTTTCTATGCAGGAAAAAGCCTAATCAACAAGATAATAATAACCTGAACACATTTATAAATCAACACATTTATTTAATTTCCAAATAAATCATTTCTAAGCAAAAGCAAAAGACGATGTTTTTCCAATTATTATTTATATAAAATTTACTTAAGGGTGGCCATGGATATTCATTTCGACTTCGACTCAATGCATCCATGAAAAAGCATGCATTATGGACTGTTCCCTCCCATCCAGTATACACATACGTGAACATCATGTTGAAGACACATAAGCATAAGACATTTTGTGCAATTCGGTTACAATATGCGTTACTTAGATGAGTGGCTGCAACAATTGAAATCATGGTGTCATCCATCGCACCAAGACATTTCTACAAAACCATTACCATATAACACACCCAAATTATAACTATTACATTTATAACATGAAAACAAAAGAACAAAGTACAAAGTGCAAATATCGGAAAGGCATTACCTCAAACCATGGATAATTGTAGGGGTTTCCCGTAATGTAAGGATGAACCCTAGTTCTGTGTATTGGCCTAATCACAATCCTTCCTAGCTCATGTAGTGCTCGCATCATCATCTTTATGTGGCGGTTAATAGTTTCGGGTGAATGTTGGAAGCGGTCCCCAATGACTCATTGACCATGTCCATGGAAGGCAAAACATAATCATAGATTGTTGTAACACGTCGCATACATTACGGAATGCGGGCACCTCCATTCGAAACATTTCGATGCAATTTCGTAAGTGTCCATTCAAAACTTCCTGAATATATTAATCCCCTCGGAAACCTATATTGTGTTGGGGTATTCGAAGCCGACCTCCAGAATTTTGTCATTTCATCCACATCATGAAAACTATGTTCATCTCCTACAGTGCCAATTAATCTCCACCATAACTATATATCCCCATTTCCTCGTCTGTCTCGCAGTTGCAAGACATATTTGAGCATGTCTCTTCATTTTCGTTGTTTGCTTCCATCGAATGGGTATCGTCGGAACTACCATCATTGTCCATTCTGAATAACATTCTTGCATGTGCATTCAAAAAATACCACATGTTAGCAAAATTATGAACACTGAACGTATGCATTTATATAAAATGTGATCATAGCTTATATTACCCGCTACATAAATGTTCATAATGTTAGAGAATAATGTCACAGATTAATTAGCCACAACATAAATGGTAAAAAAAATAACAATAAAGTCATCCAATGTACCACTAGATAGTTAAGTCACATGTGCAACATGAATAATCAAAACAAGCATAAATAACATAAAATCCTAAATCATATAAATGCTTATCACTCAAACTGATAAAGCATAAAATGCCAATTCGACAATCCCCCTATAATACCCTCATCAATGCCTACTCAAGTCAAACTCCAAGCCCACTGACTCTTGCGAATATTAGAAATCAACACAAACAATCTCTGCACTACCGGATCAAGTAATCAATTGAAGGCCTTGTTAAATTGCTTAGGAGGTATGGAAGGTTCTATTGCTTCCAGCAACTTCATACAATGCATCTTAAGATCAAACACTCAATCAGACTCCATGCTATTCGACCCTTTGTTGTGCTTCCTGGACATGCTCCCCCATCCTCAGCAGCTTTCCACCTCGCAGCAGCTCTATGCTTAATTTCCTCAAGGCCATCGCTAAATTGCTCTTGAAGGGGCATGGGCTAGGAAGGCCCTCCCCTCTGTCGTCAGCGAGATCCACTAGCATATGAGGTGGAGAAGGGTCTCCCCGATTGCATGGATACGTCCATACCATCCGTTCGCGAGCCCCACACATCATCAGCCACTGATCGGCCACAGTTTCGCATCTCCTCCTCAAGCATCCACTCATCGTCACTAGTTGAAGCCAAGTCAGTCAATGCCTGATGCAGTGTCTCAATCGTAACTAAATAGCCAAAAATTGTGTAGAGCTGTTCATACTTGAAATGCTTGAATGATGATCTCACCTAACATTGAAATTGTAATTAAATACAATGAGAACAAGTTTAAAAAAACTGTAATTCGTATTTTCAGATTGTCACAATTTCTATCATAAATGTTTTTTATAAATCAAATTTCGTACCTTTAATGCATTCGCCCAATGTTCCTCGCTAGCAACTAGGGCCTTCCTCTCTGGGTCCCATCCCAAACCGGTTTGCTTTATCAAATTCATAATGTCTCGTTGTATTCTCTTAAGATGGGTAATTCTGCCTTTAACTTGATCGGAATTGAAATTATTTGGCTCAATCCCAGACAGTCGTTCAGCCCTCACATAATCTCCGTTTGTGATCTTCCCTCCCCTCAGTGTATCCATCAACATTTCTTGGTACATCATCTCAATCAAGATATCCTCCAACCCATCATTCAACAAGTCCCGTTCACGAGTCGACTCGATCGGTTCATCCATATGGTGCTAATATATGCTCAAATGACAAGGATAAATTTTAGTCCCAAACGATATGTAGCGAAATGTGAACCGAATTCCACATGCATTGACATGATATAGCAGATAGGGCAAATAACAAAACAACTTTATTTTTGAGACACATTGACGTGAATATATAAGGTAAGAAATAAATAATGTCTAAGTTGACGTAGAAAAACATATAATCCCACTGAGATATAAGGATGTCATACCTGTCAAGATGGTGACGACGATAATGAGCGTAAGTAGTAACGCTATAATATGAAGTGAAATAAGTCATCAAACCACCTACTACACTCTCCAAGCTTGGAGGATTCAGAGTGGAAGCTAGGAGGATTCACACCCTCCAGGCTTGCACTCTACCATCATAGAAAACATAGGTGATGAGAAAGATAGAAACAATAAAAAGAAATTTTTGGTCTATAAGAAAATCTTCTAAAAATAAACTTACAAATGAATATGATTTGATGTGGTACGTTAGATTATAAATGTCATTCTATTGTAAAGTAGATTTGACCTTTTTGTTAAGGTTTTTTTTTTTAGGGAAAGGAGGGTGGGGGATCAACTTCTTATTAATGCTTCAATGGATTTTCATCAAATTTCTGGAGTGATTTTGAAGATCCAAATATCTTAGATCTATATCCAAACCTTTCATTTCAAGAACTTGAAGAATCTAGGAGGTTATCTTCCCTATTGCTAGTAGCTCATAAATAGAAGGTTACCTACAAAAATAACCTTACCTACATATCTTCTTTGATTGATCTAGTCTAGTCAAGATTAGTACAGCACTACTGTAGCATCAAAGCCTACTAGATGCTATACAAAGTTTATAGTCTACTTTGTAATCTACACCACAAACGGCAAAAGCTACATTTATCTTGAAAATGGAGACACCTTCAAAGCCAAGAGATTGTTGTACAGACCACCATTGTGGTCCCATTTCCCCTCCTTCCCTTCAACTTTCTTTTTCCTTTTGTTGCTATGCACTCGGGGTGATTGATGGGGCTCTCTATCCCATTCTTTTGTAATATGATCGACACGCTATATATCTATTTACTTCAATGTAAAACAAAAAGAAAAACAATCCATATTTTCCATGTTTTGGGGCATTCCCTCATTGAAAGAAAAACACTTCCTTGATATTATGCAAACCTAAAATATGTTTAGTATCATCATTGATATGATAAAGATCTATAACTTCATATTTAATTGATCATGTGTCACACATTTATGCACCACAAGGACCAAAATGCACTTAAAAGTAACCATCAAAGTGAATTTTGGCCACAATCTAGAATTGTGTGACACATACCTCTATATACCCATAGAGATAGACAAGATTGGATATTTTTGTTAAAACAATCGTTTTTAACTCTTGAAAATGTAATTACAATGCAGCAAATTCATTGTAAATCCAAAAAACAAACTGAAAAATCATCCGAGGCGGAAAACTATGGTGAGAATGAATAATTCTTTTCCAAATTCCTCAAGTTTTTAAGCTGTTCTAACACAGTGAACTAGTTTTTGTTGATGGATGGTTTCCTTCAAATAAGGATTTTAAGAGCAAAGGATGAAGTGTAGATAATTTCTACAAGGTTAAAATGATTTTAAGCTTTTTCCCTTTACAAATTCATATATAGCTATCAATAGAGACAGTAAAAAAACCACTTCATGACCTTTTACCACATATAAAATTGTAAAGAATATTAATTTGTAAGATTTTTTGACTATTGTTTTGATTTTGTGTTGGTTGAATTTGGCAAAAAAATTATTTTATGAGTTGTAACTGGCACATGTGTTTTTAAGGCAAAAAATGAATTGATTTTTATGCACAATAGTGAGTTATTTTTACCTTGTTTAAAAGTCATCTAAAGGTGTACAATCGGCTTTGAAAGTCGTACCAAAAGTATTGCTTTCAAACTTGATCCAAACCTGAAGATTTGAACTATTAAACATGGTATCAAGGAGATGTTCTTAATGCTATAGAGTATAGGGGCTGAGCTGCTACGGGTCTTTGAAAGTCATACCGAAAGTATGGCTTTTAAACCTGATCCAGACCGTAAGATTTGAACTATTAAACAGGGTGTCAAGAAGATGTTCTTAATGCTATAGAGTATAGGGGTTGAGCTGCTACGAGTCTTTTGTTGCAACAAGAGGTATGAAAAGGGTTTGAAGTGTCCATTTTGAATCCTCAATAAGAGAAATATATTTCAGCAGCACAAAATTTGCATGTATTCATCCAATTATTGCTAAAGTGGCTCAAAATTTGCATGTTTTCCTCAAATTATTTGTCAAAGACATGCAAAACAGTTATGAAAATACAAAACTACCAAAATTTATGGCTCATGTCAATTGTCATACAAAATATCTTCCAAGTCTCCCTTGTATTGATTTGCATTCTACAAGTACATTGTAATCTATGGATTGATACACACATGAAACCAACCAACAAAAGATACAAGGCTACCACAACCAATATATTTTAGTAGCACGAAAGTCATTCCAATCCATTTCTAGTACTACTACTACTATAACCATCAACCATACTATATACCCTTCTATCTCTGTTACTTAACGTCTAATAATATTACTTCGATTGTATTCCTTTTATAAGTTGTTTACTGTTCTTAAGGACTTATAGATATATGCTTCCTTTTGTAGTGTCTCATTGCCGTTATTTAGCATATAGGGTTGGGACAATCAGTTGTGTTTAATTGAAACTTGCCCAAAGCCATGCTCTCTTTCTACAGATTAATTTGCAAACGCAACTTTGAACTTATATGAAACACAGGTCTTTTCTAATCAACACTCTTATTAACCCCAATGTTCGACTTCTTCCAATTTTTACGCAATTTATATTACCCCCAGCAGCCATATTTTCAGATTCCAAAGACAAACAACGAATTGAGCAGCGATAAACAATGTGAAAAAATTAAACAAAATTTCAAGCATAAAAGCCCAATCATATTGTCACGGAAGCCTCGCAATGCATAAGGGTCAGAAACGCTTACTCGGTAGGAGCGAGTCCTGGGAGCCGTGGTGGTGGATGTATGGCACCAATGACGTTTATTGGTAGTTTCGATGATGGAGATGCGAGGCTTCCGGGCAGAGGTTCGTCTGGCAATGGCTAGCTTTGGGCAGAGATTGGCACGACTTCAACTTGCAGAGAACTACACTTCACCCAGGTAATGGACGAAATGCTCTTATCGAAAAGCAGATTGGAAAAATCTCCTACGACCTGCAGCTCACCATGTGAGGAGAATTCAAAGGGGGATCGAGATGGACGAAGGGAAATCCAGACTAAATTGGAGGAGGGGAGCGACAGGGATGATTTGAAGGGGTGATTTCTGGATCTGGGATGGTTTTTTTAAAGAGGGAGGAAGAGAAGTATTTTGGGGGAAGGGGATCGCAATTACGAAGGACTTCCAATGCAGTAAATGGTCTTTTCAATGAATAGTAGAGACCCTTTTGTTGAAAATTCTGAGATGAGATGTGTTTTTATTAACTGGCATTTGGACACTTTATCTCATCTCGCGGATTGAAAATTCTCATCTTATTCATTTCTCATCCAAGGTGCCAAACCAACCTTGCATGTTTCTGTATTCAAACATATGCACATGATAGGTTTCATGATGTCGTTTATATATTCTTTAGATGCTCAATTCAATGAATGAAGTTATGACAAGTTCAAGTCATGGAACGAAATTTCTCAAAAAAGAAAGGGTCAAGGAGTTGATTTTTATGGGCCTAATAGAGATAAAGGTGTTTAGATGTAATTGAACAAAACAACCAATTGAAATTAGGGAATAAGGCTAATGCAAACAAGAAACTAGCCCTTCTAAGTGAAGACGATCACAATGTTGTACCTAGTAATAGAGTAACATGAATCCTACCATCACCAGCTGTAAGAAAGGGGCACCCATAATGAGTATCTCTTCCCCTTCTCTTAGGGGTTATGAAGTGGCGCTTAAGCCACTTCATGAGTCTGGATGCCTGGTCTTTAATGGCCAGCCGAAGGTTTCACTTAGAGAGGCATAGCCTCTCCCCCCTTTGGATGAAGCACTTGCATCACAAACAAGTTCTCTTTCTCAAATGGTTCTTTCTAGTCCCGGCATCCAAGCTGTGGAATATGTGGGTGTTGCTCTAGTATATTATCTCCAGCACATTCCACCATCAACAGGAGGATTTTGGATGAACAACGACGATGATGGAGAATCTGTGGAACAACTGCACTAGATCTACGATTTGCCAACTAGGTAATATCGATTCCGCTACCTATTCAGATATAGTATTTCTAATATTGGTATTAGAGCATTATCGGTTGTTCCCAATTTATGTTTTTTCATGCCTGTAGTGACTTATTTTACGAAATATTTTTCTATGATGTGATCTTTTATTCCAATGATTTGTAACCACGAGCCGTTAAGGTTGGTCGTTGCGGTCGTAGAGTCGCTGCACAAGCAATGGTTATAGCCACCCACGCAAAGCAGCGCGGACCCTGCACGTAGAGGCTCTCCAGATCTCTACACTGCACCACATGAGGCAGTAGCATGCCCTTGAAGGTGTTACAAGCACCATAAGAGGCAGCATTGCACACCGTTTGGGTGCTACCACATGGGTACCGTGTTTACAACCTTAGTGCAACGACCACCACATGTGTAGGGACACAGTTCTACTTTAATGGGGCAAGCTGAATGCTGCCACAAGGGGTAGAATTGGTTGTTGAAAGCAGCGGCACCACGTGTCAGTAGAGCCACAGAAAAGGCCGCAACAAGCTCTATTGTGAGCAATGCTGCACACTAGGGTGCAAGCTGCTGCGTTGGGTGCAAAACTATGAGCATTTGTCCATAGCGGCCACTGATGCTGCTCTGCCATACGCATGACAGGTGAAACTCCACCACGAGGTAGCGACACCCATTAGCATAGTGCAGCACACAACGTCACGCACCTCACTACCATGTGCTGCGAGATATACTTCACCAATTGCGGCATGCATGAGGTAGTGCAACAATGCATACCAAGCTGTTGATGACTTTATTTAACGTAGGTGGCACAACGGTTGTTGTACCGTGTGTAGGACAGTAGCGACACTGTCGTTCAGGGTGGCTCATGTTGGGTACTATGAGATGGCAATGCTCGTGGCTATGTGCACATCAGCTGCCAGTGCCACAGGCCAACTAGCGAGTACATGGCATCACGCTATGCTTCATGCATCATGGTATGCGGCATGCTTTGCTGCTGACAAAGTGGCGCACACCTCGACGAAGGCGCAACTCTCTATTTCACTCAAGACACCACACACAATGTTCGTGTTGTGGGCTGTACAACGCTCAGAGGAGCACAACAAGCCTTGTTGGTCTCCTACATGTGGGGTCGTCTCGAAAAATAGCACGAGACCTTGGTTGGCGGAAAGCACAAAAATTTTGATTGGGCACCAGCTAGATGCTGCACTGCCCATGGCGCTGCGTGCGCTAGTTGGGTGCAGTCTGCAGCACAGACGATGGAGTAGCAGTGCCGCATGCTATGTCGTGTGAGGAAGAGCTGCTATGGCACGATGCTTCTACTAGGAGCTGTAGTGGATGTGCTGAAATGGTAACGATAGTTACATGGATTTTTTTTTTTCTTCCGTTACATTATTGGGAAAGATGAACAATGCGTTTCTTTGGGTGATATATATGAATTGTGGCTATAAAATATTTTTGGACTTAAATGTAGATGGGTCTATTTGTTTAAAAATCGCCAACCCATATATATTTTTTGTAAACAAAACTCGTCTATTTAATATGTGTGTGTGTGTGTTGTTTTAAGCAACTGGGCCACTAGCCAGTAGGCAAAGGCATGCAAGGGTTGGGCGCATAGGAGGGCTTCCCACAGGTTTTCTAGCTTGGCCCAATATGCTTATTTTTTGGCCGGACAAGAAAAAAGCTCATAATCCATTAATAGCCCAAAAGACTTTCAGTGTACATAACGGTTGCAACCCAATGTGCACACAACACACCCCCACCAAGTTCATTTTTTATTTGGGTCATTACAAAAAAAAAAAAAAAGCCTATGTGGTGTTTTGAACCCATGATCTCACATACAAGGACAATAAGCTCAACCATTGGGTTAGAACTTGTAGTTGGCGTGTTTGATATTTTTATTAGTATCTCACTATGGCACATAATATTTATTTGAAGTTATTTTTTTGCATGTGATTTTGGTTATTGAATATATGCATGCCATGAAATTATAAGATCATTTTGTCACATTTGTTAGGCATTTTATTTTATGTTATAAATTACCTAGATTATTATTTTATGTAAATAATAATTATTTGGATGAAATGTGATTATTTTTATGCATATATTGTAATTAAATGTAGATGTGTAAGCCTATTTTATCGCTAGTATTTGCTAGGCTAATTTTAGGAATTAGTCTTCAATTTTTTAGAATGTGATAAAATGAAGGATTAAGTAGCCCGAGTCTGATTAGTCCATACTTATGATTGGCTCAAATTGATTTCTTCAATTTAGGAATAAATTATTTTTGCATGTGATTAACTCGGTAGATTACTTATCCTAGTGGAAGTATAGTTGAGATTCATTTGGAATTAATCTCCTATACAATATAAATTTGCATGAAAATTAAATTTGAATTAATATTTAGGCATTGTGGCGCAAGAGATAATTAGAAAACTTAGCGAATTTTTGATCTTGAAAATTGTATTAATTATTTTTGTTCTAACTTATATTAATGTGGTAAATTTATTAGATGTGTGTGCACTTAAATTCGACATAATTGTAGTATTAATTTCCTCTGTGAGCAATAGTTGAAAACGAATGAAGATAATTATGAGTGTTAGATAGTCTTAGATCATCATTATTATATAAACCTATGTGTCTAGAGTAAAATTGAAAGTGCGAGTGAGACACATGCACTACAATTTTCTTAGAAGTTTAAGGGAATAACTATAAAGATAGAACTAAACCACTATTTTGCCTTTGAGAATTTTGTGGGTAATAATAGAAGTTGCGCATTGTTTATGTAACGCAAAGATTATTTGCTCCTATATTCAAGGTTAAATATTATAATCTTGAAGCAACTTAGATGAACTCACAGAAAGTCACATACTCTCTAAAACTTGCCAGTATGTGTGGCAAGTAAGGACATTAAAATATAAGTGTGCAAAAGTGTCGAGAACATTCTTGATTGGCATATTCATTTTAAAGGTTTTATCAGTGCACCTTTCTGCAGTATTAGCACAGGTAATCTTGCTTAAGTTTTCTTTTTTTCTAGCGAGAACAAATAAGTTATTGCAGATATATGAACTTGGAAGCACCCCTTGAGAGTAATGTAATACCAAGCACATTGAATATTTGCATGGTAACTGTGGCAAAAATTTGAATAATTAGGTGTGACTTAATTAAGCCTAAAAATCTTGCTCGTAGTTGCACTGATGCAAGATAAATTTTAGGCTAAGATAATTTCTTGCAAAATCTTTCTTTTCTCTCTTACAATGGATTGGAGAATATGAAAAATATTGAGTAAGTAAGAAATTGGGATATATTATCGCTAATTAGCGGTTAAAACATCACATATTGCCTTTGTTGCACAAGGAAATGTTTTTGGCACTTTTAACACAATATTGGCAAAGTCTATACCTAACTTGATTTAAGACTCGTTGCAAATAGTGATGTTAGTGAGAATTTCTATAGGTTTAGAAGTTGGATGATCACTCATTAACTCGGTGATATTATTTCTTAGGTGGAGAAATGGTATACTAAAATGTGCCGTGGAGGCATAGAATGATGGGTGTGAAACTTGAGAAATTGAAAGTTTTCTCACTAATGATATTCCTATCATTTATTTAGAAGAATCAAAGAGAAAAAGGCAAATATGAGCATTCTCTATGTTAATGTTTCTATACATGCACACACTAAGGACATTAAATAAGAAATATTGTCTCATCATATAAATATGGTTCCAAATATTATTATTTTTAACTAGAAGGAATATCTAGTTTTTAGATAAAATATTTTTTGAATCGCAATTGTATGAGTTTTATGATGAGAGCAATTATCTCGCAGTTTTATGATTTCCTAAAAATTGAGTTATAAACGAACTATGGCACAAATCAGTTGTTACATCACACTTGGGTTGATGTAATATGGGGTTGCGGCCTTAATTATGACTTATCGTCCTTAAATTAAGTTAATTCACCTTTAAATAAGGCTCAGTGATTATTTTGTGTATACGTAAATTCAATTAAGATGAAATATGGAGGATCTAAGTTCGATATTTTTGGATTGAGTTAAGAAAATTACTCGTATTTTCGGTGAGGGTGGGAAATTGTGGATTTTTGTAAACATTTATTTTTTGGAAAGAACGTTTCATTTCACATTACTTTAACCTTAATATTTTCAATTTTTTTTTACAAAAGATCGCTGAAAATAGTGGGAGTAATTCAACAACTAGTATTAATATATTTTTGAGTGATGGTGTACCATTAGTGATAGTGACTCCCAAAATTCATAAAATATAAAGATCCTCATAAATAGTGTGATAGTTTTATATCAGTATTTTCTCGTCGTTCAGAGACTATAAGAGAATATTTGTAATATGATTCCACTAAAGGTATTGAATTCACATAGTAGGAATCACAACATAGAATCTTAGATTCACTTTCATTTATATGATCTAACTTAGAGTTATTGATCTAATTGACAATAGAAAAGTGGAGTTGATAGACATATAGATCCACCTCTTGGCACTATATGAGTTGCATTTAGATAACCATTGATCGCACATTTGTTGGAACTTTTCTTAAAAGAGTTAAATAGCCGATTCTCGTATGAGAATTATATGGTTAGTTTTTGTGATGTTTAGGTGCAAAGTACTGTGAGTGCATGATTGTTACTTGTATTATTTTGGTACAAAAAGCAAATCAATGCTGCAAGTACTGTTTATATGTGGCCTAAACGAACCATCTATTCAAAGATACCCAATGTACATAGTGGTTTTTTTTAATGACTTATTGAATAAAATGGAATTTTTTGAATGTTGTTGATAATCTTAAAAAAGTATCATCCTAAGAGTTATGACAATCTGGTTGTCTTAAATAATTAAATATCGCCTAATAAGAGGTATTTCATGCTACGAGGTGATGTACATGGGTTTGTGAAACGTAGTTAAGACTTGTGAGACTGTGTATAAGAAAAAATAGTTTATAGAAGCTCTTGTTCAAAATTCATAGACAATTAATGAGATGGACAATACAAAAAAATCTAGTTTTGCCTATACTATTTGGTGTTTTAATTATGGTTTGCTCATGAGAGTTAGAGGTTAATATTTGATAGATGGTAAATATGGCTTACTAGATTAAGTGAGTTTGTGATGTGATTTTCATTAAAAGTAATGACTAGACTATTTTGATTTTTTTTTGAGGTAACGGTCCTAATTGTTTTACCCTTGATGAAAAATAAATTATGGTTATCTCACATGTTTTTGTTAAGTACAAGAGATTTATTTGAAATTTTGAAGTCGCAAATTAAATTTTTAAATGACATTTGTGTTCATCTCGTAAATTCTTAAAAATCGCATTTGGACTTGCTAACTAGAATTTAAGATTTATATTATGAGTTTAACCTTAAGTGAGATTCGCAATTAGTCGTTGACTTCATGGTTGTGCAAAAAAATTTTATATGTAAAAGTAGAGTCTCTTGGTAGGAACATGTTTTGGAAAGTTACTACACTTGAGATTGCGCATGGAGAGAAATTGTCATTAAACACCACTTGAGTGTTGTGGTTTGATTATTTTTAGTTGATCATGTGATTTCTCTTTGTCATGGTATTCCTCATCATGCACATGATACTAATGTGTTCTATGATCATGTGGCATAGCTGGAAACATTTTTTAGTAAGCATACACATTCAATCGCTCAATACTTATCCAAATAGGGATAAAGTGTAAGACACAAAAAATATGTCGTCTTAGTGGGAGCTAAGATGAGGTCTATCATGTTTAAAAGGATCGTGCATGGTTATCCACAATCTATGTAGCCTGTGATTTAGCTAGATACGAGATCCTCTTTGGCTCTTTGGATAGCGAGCAAATGGAGGGACTCGAGTTAGCCGTTAAGATAGGGAATAAACTAAGATCTATACGGTGAATTGAAATTAGATATACGCTCTTTCTTTGGACAGAGAACTTCACCGTAGTAGGTATTTCATACTACATGTGCTTTTATGACAAACAGTAGAGGTGTGTGAAAGAATCCCTACTTTCTCACCTTGTGAGTCATGTTGGTCATAATTGATGACTTTAATTTATTTATGCCCTTAGGAGACTTTTAATTATGTTATGGGATTGATGTCTTAGTGCCTGCTACTCTGACATGTCATCTATGACGATGTATGATAAAGTCTAAAGAGACATTGTTGAGAAAGTGACTGAACTGAAATTAAATGACATGAGGGCGAAAGAAAGAGTATTTGGTAACACATCGATAATGGTGTGTACTCACTACCGGCAAATTATGTTACTTCTTAAGAGTTGCAATATAACTGTGAGTACATCATGTTTTATAAAGATTGATCGTTGCTCTGAGTCATTCATACTTAAGAGGGATTAGGGATGCTTAGTCTGATGTGATTAAATAATTCGGGGCATAACGAGACACTTTTAGGAACGTTGCTATTCTAGTCTTCTTTTGAAGAGATTTGGTATAATGCTCCAATTTTTCTTTTACAGCTGTGCTCGATACACAGCCTATTTTCTAAGTATGAACAAGATTGAGAACATATTGAGAGATGCAGATCTGGAGTCTTGCCAACTATATGCTAGTGGGAGATGTAAGAAATAGGCACTCATAGTGGGCATCCCTTCCCCTTCTCTAGGGGGTTATGAAGTGGCTCTTAAGCCACTTCATGAGCCTTGATGGCCGGTCCTTAATGGCCAGTCGAGAGTTACACTTAGAGGGGCTATTTACATAGCGCCTTCCCCTTTGAATGAAGCGCTTGCATCACAAACAAATTCTCTCTCTCAAATGATTATCTCTAGTCTCGGCATCTAGGTTATGGAATATGTGGGTGTTGCTATGGTATATTATCACATAACACACTCCACTATCGCCGGGAAGATTTCGGATGAACAATGATGATGATGAAGTATTTGTTGAACAATTGCACTAGATTTACGATTTGCCAAATAGATAATATCGCTTCCATTACCTATTTTGATCTAGTATTTCTAACACCAGCATTCATACAATCTTCAACAAACTTTGCCTACCAAATGGATCAAATAGTGTTACAAATACAACTTGCCAATAAGGGATGGTCTCTAAGTCTTCAAAAAGTTAGACCTTCTACTAGCGAGGCAAATCTCATGGATGAGGTGAGCCATATCAACACGTGCAAGCTCCCAGGTACCAGGGTGAAATTTTAAGGTAAGTAAAACATTATTGACAAGTTTCATTGAAAGCAACTCAGGATCATAGTCTCTCTTAAACACCAATACGTGCAAGCCCCCCAACTTGAACATATGATCAATCCATACTAGTATAAAATTATATCTAAATGACACAAAAGCTTATGTTTCTTGAAAGTATCTTTTTCTGGGAATATTTTCAACCAGAAATTATTACATTGGTGATTCTTCATCCACCAATGCCATCTTAGCGGCCAGACTAAATGTCCGGATTGAGCCTTAGCAGTTAATAAGTTGGATACAGAACCCATATCCAAACCGGAGCACAACCTAGTACCAAAAGTTTCCAAAACAAAGCATTATAGAATAATTTTTTCCACGCTACATTGTAACTTCAATCCCTTTTAAACAAAAAATATTCTCAACATTCTCTGAAGTCAGATAGGCAAAGTCCCTATGCCTTATAATTGCACACTAACAGAATACAACCAAAGAAAAAATGTGTAAATTTAATAAAACCGATGACAATGGTAGTGAAGATTGTTGAACAGATCTAGGGTACTTAACAAGCATTTTGCAATCATAGTAAGAGAAAAGAAAAAAACCAAAACCCTAAGTTGAATTTAAGACAAACTTGCATTAATGCGATAGTAAAATGCAGCAAAAGATATTAGAAACTAATAACAATAAACGAACTCTATATGTCACTGAGTGGAGAGTGGTTCCAAGTTGATTGAAAAAAATAAAAACAGAATACCATTTCCATTAAAAAAAAAAGTGTAATTAAGTAGCTTACGCGTAATTAGATGACCTTGGAGGCTTCACTTAACAAGCTGGGTGATGAAGTGTCAAAAATGCGTAATTAAGTAGCTTATGTATATTATTTCATAAAAAAAGAGTTGAGCAGTTAATTATGCATCAGATTTTAATATTGGAGTCAAAATGATTTTTGTCAATATTTTGCACATAAAACATATACAAACTACAGCTGATGGCACTAGGAAAAAACTAACGTTATACTTGTTAGCTATCAATCTAAAGTTCCATCTTTACCCATAAAATGATAAGCATTTGCACTTATATGTTGCAGGGCATTTATGGAAGAGAAAAAAAAATCTCAATTGAATGGAATATTGTTGCTAAGTCAGAGACTAAGGGCAAGTTTTGGACAAGAGGCAGGAAGAAGAAAAATCAGTAAAGAGTTGGGGTGTATAAAAGAGCAGATGGTGCGATGGAGATGGGATCATTGAAAAAAATGAGAAAAAAAAAGTCCTATGATGAAGAAGAGGCGAGAAGCTGCAGCAGAAGCTTTCTCTTCCCATTTATTTTCTTTTGTTTTTGTTATTCTTAATTCTTAGACTCTAGAATGCTTAGACAGAATTTTGATTCAAAGATGTTGGGCTAAATTTCTAAGCCTAAGTTTTGGGGAGTAACCTAGAAACAAATTGGATTAATTTCTCACTTCCCCCTTGATTCCCATTCCACAACTTATTGAGTTGCGATGTTTGTTATATTGGGGGAAGCTTGGAAATCCTTCCCTTTAATCTTGATTTGTTGTTGACGCAAGACACAACCCTTGAACTAATTTAAGATTCCGATAGTCTTCTTTCATTGTCCAAATTTGCTTTGCAACCTATTAGGAAATTTCAGCTAAGATATAAACTGCTTATGAGTTGTTACACTTTCCAACCATGATCCTTATAAATGGGTTAGTGGTTAAGTAAAGAGGAATTTGAGCATTTTTCATTGACAATCTGTGAAAGGGTAAAACCCGAAGCTTAGGTATTTGAGTTTTTGTCTCCTAGGTTGATAATTTATATTCTGCATAGTATTTCTTTAGGATATTGTGAATCTGTCATTTATTCATTGTGTTTTCTTTTCCTGAAATTCTTCCCCTCAGAAATGAAGAGCAGATTTTTAAACCAACCCAAAATTCGTATGTTCAACCATAAAATTCTTCATATGTAATTAGACACTTCCATTCACGTTCACATTGCTAAAGATTCATCTTTGTGTATACAGTAGTTATTACATCTTTTTCCTCTAGTTTTTTTACTTGCTCTCTTGCAAATAAAATTTAATGTTTACATAAACCAGATTGTCCTTCTTGGAACTCATCCATGTACTACTTTGAAAGCTTGTACACTAGAAAGATAGATTCAACAGCTTATCAAGTTTTTTGCGCTATTGCCGAGAATAATTGGTGTTCATTGAAGTAATTTGTTTGTGAGAGTTGAATCTCTGATGCTGTGAACCTCTTCACAGATTTGGTGATATCTAAACCTTTTTTCAGTTGTTTGTTCTCTTTATTTACAGAATTTATGCTGTTGTATATGTCTGGTTGGGGTTGAAACCATTATGGTCATCTGATTAGAAATTTTAACAACACACACACTGATTCAATATATTTTGATTTAGCATCCATATTTCTTGATTTATCGGAAACTCAAAGCAATATGGATGATATTGAGCATCTCGAAAGGGAAGTTGTGAATCTTAATAGGACTCTTAGGGAATACCTGCATCTCATTCAAACTAGTGCACCTTCATGAATCATTCAACCTCTAAATGCCAACAATTTCAATTTCAAATCCAGCATGATGATACCTTTACTTCCACATTTTTATGGTATGGAGTCTGAAAATCCTTATTTACATATCAAAGAATTTTAGAAAGTATGTTCTACATTTTTGGATCAGACATGCACAGAAGAGGTCATTTGGCTTATGCTTTTCCCATTTTCTTTAAAAGATAAAGCTAAAACATGGTTGAATTCACTTAGACCTCGGTCATAGGCACTTGGCAGGAGATGCAAACAGAGTTTGTGAAAAAAAAATTTCAATACACAGGACAAATGCTTTGAAAAGACAGATCATGAATTTTTCTAAAAAAGATTCTGAAACTTTTTATCAATTATCGGAAAGGTTTAAAGATCTGTTAAATTCATGTCCACAACATAGTTATGAGCATTAGCGTGTTATTAGTTTTTTCTATGAGAGTTTGACACCAAAAATGCACCAATTTATGAAAATCATATGTAATGGGGAGTTTTTCAATAAAGAACCTGAAGAGGCATTCGAATATTTTGATTATTTGGCCGAGAATACCCAATCTTGGGATATAGCTGATGCTTATGACAGATCTAAGTGGGTTGAGTCTAGTAGTGGCAAGTTTAACTTGAGAGAAGAAAATGATAAGTGTGCTAGGCTAACAGTTGATAGGGCCAAGATTGACCTAATTTCTAAGCTCCCTGCACCTAAAACCGTAAATGATGTTAGGTCATTCTTAGGTCATGCCGATTTTTATAGGAGATTCATCAAAGGTTTGAGTTCCATTTCTAAACCTTTGTGTCTTTTACTCATGCATGACACTGTTTTTAAATGGACAAATGAGCACCAAAATGCTTTTGACCAACTTAAAAATTTGTTCACCAGAGCCCTTATCATGCAACCCCCTGATTGGTCCCTCGCTTTTGAAATTATGTGTGACGCCAGTGATTTTGCCATAGGGGCTGTGCTTGGACAACGACGGGATAATCTCCCTTTTGTCATATATTATGCAAGTAAAACTTTAAATGGAGCTCACAAGAATTATTCTGCCACTGAAAAAGAGTTGCTTGTTGTTGGCTTTGCCTTGGACAAACTTTTGACTTACATTCTTGGCTCCCCTGTGGTATTTTTTACTGACCATGCAACTTTGAAATATCTCTTGACGAAAAGAATGCTAAACCATGCCTCATCCGATGGATCATCCTCCTTCAAGAGGTTGACATTACCATTAAGGACAAAAAGGGTGTAAAGAATGTGGTTGTTGATCATCTCTCCTAACTCCAATTCACATAAATTGAACCCTCTTCCTCTATATCTAATTATTTCCCTGATGATCAGCTTTTGTTTATTGATGTTCTACCTTCGTATGCTAACATTGTGAACTTTTAGGTGACAGGTCAGACTCCATCACATTGGACTGCTCAAGACTTAAAACGATTCAAAATTGAGGTTAATTATTTCTTCTATGATGACCCTTATCTGTTTAAATACTGCTCAGATCAAATCATTTGAAAGTGTGTCCCAAATGATCAAATATATGTTGTTCTTACTGTTTTTCATACGAAGGCATGTGGTGGCCATTTTTCTGCTCATAAGACTGTGGCTAAAATTCTACAATGTTGTTTGTATTGGCCTACTATTTTTAAGGATGCATATAGTTTCTACAAATCTTGGAAAGCTTGTCAAAAGTTAGATCGAATAACTAAACAAAGCATGATGCCTCTACAACCTGTTTTGGTGCTTAAAGTCTTTGATTGTTGGGGCATTGACTTTTTGAGACCATTTCCTTCTTCTTTTGGTCATTTATACATTTTATTTGTTGTTGATTACGTGTCTAAATGGATCAAAGTTATTCCTTGCAAAACAAATGGCCACCAGATTGTACTTAAGTTCTTAAAAGAAAACATTTTATCTCGCTTTGGCATGCCTAAAACTATCATAAGTGACAATGAAACCCATTTTTGCAACAAACCCTTTGCTGCCCTCATGCACAATTATGGCATTCATCATAAGGTTTCTATCTCATACCACCCTCAAACAAATGGTCAAACTGAACTTGCTAATAGGGAAATTAAGGCCATTTTAGAAAAAACTGTCAATTCTAACCGTAAAAGGACTAGTCTTTGAGATTACTCGATGCATTATGGGCTTATAGGACTGCATACAAAAATGTTCTGAGTATGTCTCCTTATCAATTAGTTTATGGTAAGGCTTGTCACCTCCATGTTGAACTTGAACACTATGCCTTTTGGGCCATCAAAAGTTTTAATTTTGATCTTGACCAGACTGAATCTTTGAGGAAATTACACATTTTCTGAATTAGAGGAATTTAGGAGAGATGCTTATGATAATTCTAAGTTGTCCAAGGAATGCATGAAGTTTTTACATGATAAGCATATTCTCAGAAAATCCTTTTAACCTAATCAGCAAGTGCTTCTCTGCAATTCTAGATTTCACCTTTTTCCTGGTAAGTTGAGATCTCGGTGGAATGATCCTTATATTGTTCAAACCATTTTCCCTCATGGTGCTGTGGAGATCCTTAACCCACAGTATGTGAAAGTTTTCAAGGTTAATAGTCAAATACTTAAACCCTTCCTCACTAATTTCTCACCAGAAGATTACACTCTCCATTTGCTTGATCTTATCTCTCTCCCAGCTAGTTAATTTTCACATTTTCCTAGTTTCCTTTGTGTTGTGTTGTTTTGTTTTGTTTTTTCTTTTCCCTTTTTTTTCTGCAGGTATTACTTTCTGTATTCTTTTTTTTTCTTGCTACTCATTTCATCCTCACTCAAGTACTCATTCTCTTTTGTTTCTTGTCTTCTTATATTTTCTATATTTTTTTATCATTGAGGACAATGCTCCTTTCCAGTTGGGGTTGAGAGTAAAATAATTTATCTGGCACTATCATGCTTTGTGTGAGACACTTTTTATTGCACCTTCAAAAAGCATTTCAAAGGAAATGAATATTTTTTTATGATTCAACAGGATTTAGAATGCTATGTTTGAACTTTTATGCCAGTGAAAGGATTTGTTTGAGTTATGGGCTACTTTAGCTTCTAATGATCTAGATTTTAGTTCAAAATAGAAGTTTATCCAATTTTTAGTTGATTAGGTCAGGGTGATTTGCTAAAAAAATTGCTAACTCTGCTACACACATACATTCAGAATACCTTAGTTGACACTATTATGCCATGATTTGGTGATCAACACTGTAGTTGTATGGAACTCTGATGAACCATATCCTAATGGCTTAGGAAGAAACCATTTCAAGAAAAAAAAAAGGGAGAATGAAAGCTTAAAAAACAAATGAGAAAATGGACAAGTTAGGGATCAAGAAAAGTTTTGTGTGATGGAAAAGACTGTCCATTATTGGGGTTCCTAAATAAATGAAAAAGAAAAAGAAGAGAAGAAAATGGCATTTTAAAGTGTAATAGCGTGAAAGCCACCATTGCAACAGTTTCGAATTAGAGTAAGATCAGTTGGTCTTTCTTGATCATCTGCTGTTGTTGGAACCTTTAATGGATCTTGATAGTCAATTTTAGAAATCTAGTCACACACTTGCGCACTCAGGGTTAAGCATTATTTTTGCATTTTCCCCTTGAATGATTAACTGGATAATGTATAAGCTTTTGTGGAGAGTTAGCATTTGATTTACATTAGCTCCAATGCTTTAAAACTAATGAGTTGATCTGTGGCATAGATTTTTGAATATTAGTGATTTTGGATTAAAGTTGAGTCTACTTGCCTTCTTGATCACTTTATTTGCTAGAGACTAGCAAAAAGCTAGTTGGAGGTGTGATGAAGTGTCAAAAATGCGTAATTAAGTAGTTTAAGTGAGTAAATTATTTCATCAAAGAAGAGTTGAATACTTAATTATGCATCGGATTTTAGTATTGGACTCAAATTGATTTCTGCCAATATTTTGCACATAAAACATATAGAAATTGCAGCTGATGGCACTAGGAATAACCTGACGTTATATTTGTGAGCCATCAAGTCTAAAGTTCCATCTTTGCCCTTAATGATAAGCATTTGCACATCTTTGTGAGCCAATTGAATGAGATATTGTTGCTAAGTTAGAGACTAGGGCAAGTTTCAGACGGGTGGCAAGAGGAAGAAAAATTAGTTCGGAGTTGGGGTGCATAAAAGAGCAAATGGTGTGATGGAGATGGGATCATTGAAAAATGAGAAAAAAAAATTCCTATGGTGGAGAAGAGGCGAGAAGCAACACCAGAAATTTTCTCTTCCCATTTATTTTCTTTTGTTTTTGTTATTCTTAATTCCTAGACTCTAGAATGCTTAGACATAATTTTTATTCAAAGATGTTGTGCTAAAAATCTAAGTTTAAGTTTTGGGAAGTAACCTAGAAACAGATTGGATTGATTTCTCACTTCCCATTGATTTCCATTTCACAACTTATTGAGTTGCGATGTTTGTTATATTTGGAGAAATTTGGAATTCCTTCCCCTCCATCTTGATCTGTTGACGACGCAAGGCACAATTGATGCTTGACTTGATTTAAGATTCTAATACTCTTCTTTTATTGCCCAAACTTGCTTTGCAACCCAATAGAAAATTTTGGCGAAGATATAAACTGCTCATGAATTTTTACACTTTCCAACCATGACTTTATGAATGGGTTAGTAGTTAAGTAAAGAGGAATTTGAGCATTTTTCATTTACAATTTCTATAAGGGTGAAATCTGAAACTTAGGTGTTTGAGTTTGTCTCTTAGGTTGATAGTTTATATTCTACACAATATTTCTTTAGGATATTGCAAATCTGTCATTTCTTCATTATGTTTTTTTTTTTCCTAAAATTCTTCCCCTCAAAAATGAAAAGCAGATTTTTAAATCAAACCAAAATTCATATGTTCAACCATAAAAAATTTCATATGTAATTAGACACTTTCCATTCACCTTCACATTGCTAAAGATTCATCTTTGTATATACAATAGTTATCACATCTTTTTACTCCAATTTTCTAACTTGCTCTCTTGCAAATAAAATTTAATATTTACATAAACTACTGTTATGATCCTACATCGATTAAGTATGTGATTAATTAATGGTTTATAAGTCCCTAAGCACCCTTCCCTTGTAAGCTAGTTTTCAAGGATAAGTTCTACATAGTGGGTTCATAACAAATGGTATCAGAGCCACTCCATGTCTAAGGTCATGTTGCGACAGTTGCAATCATGCGGCACAGGGGGTGATGTCGGCATGGCAGTGTTTGCCCGGAGCTAGGAAAAGACCTAGCACACAGCCAGCCCGTGTGAGCGCCAAGACTGCCGTGGACGTCGGCTGTAGAGTGTGGTGGTTGTTACGATCCCACATCGACTAAGTATAACATTGGTTGATGGTTTATAAGCCCCTAGGCACCCTTCCCTTGTAAACTAGTTTTCAATAGTGAGTTTTACTTTATGGGTTCATAACAACAACATTGTCTCTGTAAAATTGATCTTGAAACTCATCCATGAACTATTTTGAAAGCTTCTGCACTGTAATGGACCCAAACTTGACCTATTCGAGAAGTCACTCTCCAGATTGAAGGAAGAGAAGAAGAATGAAGGTGAAGAAAGAAGAGAGAGGTCTGCAACTGAGTGAAATTATCCGTTGGGTCTTTTCCCCCCAACTCCTTCTATTTATAGTGTTTGTTTGAACAAAACGACAGTGTTTAAGCAACACTTATTATGATTCTTGTAAATGAAACGACTACGTTTACAATTAATAAGAAGAAAAGACATTAAACGGCAACGTTCTACTTAAGACTGAAACTAATTTTACATCATACGACGTCGTGCTTAGTTGCTCATATACAACTAACTGCCTCCAACGACCTTCCATTTATGTCTTATGCACATCAGGCCAGCCTTCCTTCGTACTGCACCTTGCCCACAACACCCTTAAGCAGACTGTCATTCTTCCACTCCAGCACCTCTTCCATCCATAACACACCCTCCCCCTTTAAAGCACATTGCCCACAAGGTGGGGAAATTGCTGACGAAGCTGCCAGTAAGGTTCCCATGTGCAATCTTCCACTCCAGCACCTTCCCATTGGATCAAGACTTCCACCAATGCTCTATTATCTTTCTTGACACTTCTCCTCTCCACGATCTTCTCAGGCTGAGGCCTTAACTCTCCTTGTAAGTCCACAGGAGGTAAGGAAGAGATAGGTGTAAATTGATCCCCAATCTTTTTCTTCAAAACAGAAACATGAAAAACTGGGTGTGTGAGTGAATCTAAAGGTAAGCATAAACGATATGCCACTTTGCCAATTCGATGAGTGATCTGAAATGGGCCAAAATATCGAGGTGAAAGTTTAAGGTTTCTTCTGAGTGCCACAGATTGCTGTCTATAGGGTTGAAGTTTAAGACAAACCCAATCCCCCACAGAAAATTCCCTGTCAGTTCTGTGTTTGTCATAATAAAACTTCATTCTATCTTGAGCCAAGGACAAATTGGATTTGAGTGTAAAGAGAATCTGTTCTCGAGTTTGCAAGAGCTGGTCCACTGTCTGATTAGAAGTCAAACCAGGAATATAAGCCTGTAGTTTAGTTGGAGGGACCCCATACACAGCTTCAAATGGAGTCAGCTTTGTGGAAGTATGAAAGCTAGAGTTATACCACCACTCAGCTAATGAGAGCCAATCCACCCATAGCTTGGGTTTGTCACCAGAGAAAGACCTCAAAAAATGTTCAAGACACTTGTTGACAGCTTCTGTTTGGCCATCACTTTGAGGGTGATAAGCTGATGAATAAGACAGATTAACTCCCTGCAACTTGAAAAGTTCACTCCAAAAAGAACTAGTAAATGTTGAGCCACAATCAGAAACAATGGTTTTAGGCAAACCATGTAACTTAAAAACATTATTGAAGAACAGTGAGGCCACTTGAGCAGCTGTAAATGGATGCTTTAAAGGCATAAAATGAGCATATTTTGATAATCTGTCTACTACCACCATAATGACAGAATACCCTTTCGAAATGGGCAAACTTTCAACAAAATCCATTGAAAGGTCAGTCCATATTTGGTCAGGAATAGGTAAGGGTTGTAAAAACCCTGCTGGAAGAACATTCTGGATCTTGTTCCTTTGACATATGTCACAATCCCGAATGAACTGCTTAACATCATGTTTGAGACCAGGCCAATAAAATTCTAGTCTTGCTCTATGCAAACATTTGTGGAAGCCAGAATGGCCAGCAGCAGGACTAGAGTGCAAGTAGTTCAAAATCTGTTGTTTCAAAGGGAAGGAATCTGGCACATAAATTATGTCTTTCTTAAACAAAAGACCATGCCTCAGTTTGAATGTAGAATGAGAAGTAGGGTCAAGTTGCAAAGCAGTGACTAGCTTTTGTGTGTCCTGATCTGTGGCATAAGCTGCTTTCAATTCTGAGAGCCATGTTAGTGTGGGAAATGACAATGCTGCCAACTCTCCAAACTCATCCACCTGATCCTTTCGAGACAAGGCATCAGCCACCTTGTTCTCCACCCCTTGCTTATACTCACTCCACCCCTTGCTTATACTCAATAGAAAATTCATAACCAAGAAGCTTAGAAAGCCATCTTTGCAGAGCAACAGTGCCAATCTTCTGCTCAAGCAAATATTTAAGGCTATGGTGATCAGTTTTGATCACAAAAGCACTTCCTAAAAGATATGGCCTCCATTTCTTAACAGCTAGCACTAAGGCTAGAAGTTCTTTCTCATAAGTGGAAAGAGTTAAGTTTTTCCCTTTCAAGGCTTGACTGAAAAAAGCTAAGGGCATTTGGTCTTGCATCAGAACTGCTCCTATGCCAGTTGCACAAGCATCACACTCAATAACAAATGCCTTGGTGAAGTCAGGCAAGGCAAGAACAGGAGGGCTAGTGACAGCAGCTTTCAATGCATTAAAAGAGTTTGTAGCAGAATCTGTCCACACAAATGCATCTTTCTTCAACAAGGAAGTCAAAGGGGCAGCAATCTGACCATAACTCCTAATGAACTTTCTGTAGTAGCCTGTCAAGCTTAAGAAACCCCTCAATGCCTTTAGGTTTTTTGGTATTGGCCAAGTGACCATAGACTCCAACTTTTTTGGATCTGCCCTCACTCCCTCCTTGGAAATCAGATGGCCCAAATATTCAATCTCCTGACATGCAAAATTACACTTTGACTGCTTAGCATAAAGTTGATGGTGCTGTAAGGTTTGCAAAACAGTAGAGAGATGATCCAAGTGAGAAGACATGTCACTGCTGTAAACCAGTATGTCATCAAAGAAAACAATGACAAACTGTCGAAGGAATGGCTTGAAAACTTCATTCATAAGGCCCTGAAATGTTGAAGGGGCATTGGTGAGACCAAAGGGCATTACAAGAAATTCATAATGCCTTTCATGAGTTCTGAAGGCAGTCTTAGAAATATCCTCACCTCTCATACGTATCTGATGATAACCAGCTCTAAGATCCAATTTAGAAAAAATTGTTGAACCAGAAAGTTCATCCAAGAGCTCATCCACAACAGAAATGGGGTACTTGTCCTTAATAGTGGCTTCATTTAAGGCCCTATAGTCAATACACATTCGCCATGTACCATCAGACTTCCTGACTAGCAACACAGGAGATGAGAAGGGTGACTGACTTGGCCTAATAACCCCAGATTTCAAGAGCTCCTTAACAATTTTTTCAATTTCTGCTTTTTGGTAAAAAGGATATTGATAAGGTCTAACACTAATAGCATAAATGTCTTGTTTCAAAGTGATCTTGTGGTCATGAGACCTATTGGGTGGCAATCCAGTAGGTTCATTAAAAACTTCCTTATACTGCTGCAGAAGTTGCTGCACTTGTACATTCTGCAATGATGGAAGTTCAATGGAACTGCAAGCCACTATCTGCAGGAAAATGCCTTTACTTCCACAACCAAAAGTTTCAAAGGATTCCTCATCATCAATAAGATTTGACTGAGGTGCTGTCAAACCTTTTAAGGAAATTTCCTGACCATTATATTGAAACTGCATACTCATATTGACAAAGTCCCAGAGAATAGGACTCAAGGTGAATAACCACTGAATTCCAAGAACTACATCACATCCTCCCAGGGGAAGTGTAAGGAAATCAACTGTGAAAGGTATGCCCTGAATTGACAAAGGCACAGCCACACATTTACCCGTGCTCTCAATGAGCTGACCATTAGCCACTTTAACATTAATAAGCTGGCCAAGTTGTACATGTAATTTACATCGAGCAGCAGCCACAGTGTCCACAAAATTATGTGTGCTACCAGTGTCAATTAAAATTATCAACTTCTTCTTGCCAAGACAAGCCATAAGTCTCATGGTCTTAGGTCCTCATCCACCTACCATAGACTGTAATGAAATAGAAGCCATCTCAGCTTCAACTTCCACAGGTTCAACAACCAACTCACCAGTAGCATCAACATTTTCTTCACCACTTGACTCACCAAAGTCCATACCTTCTAGTAAAAATAACTTTGGTCTGGCACATTTATGACCTGGCTGCCATTTATCATCACAGAAATAGCAAAGGCCTTTTCTACGCCTTTCCAGCATCTGAGACTCAGAGACCTTATGATAAGGAAGCCTAGGTAAAGGAGAAACTCGTGGAGCTACTAACAATGAAGGAGTTTGTCCAGATTTTAACAAATTCGACTCTGGACTAAACTTACTCGAATCAGTAAGTGAATTTCTCCAAGGTCTCCTTATACTCACCACATATTGTTCCTGAATTTTGGCTAAACCAAAAGCATCATTCAAGGATAAAGGATTCAACATCCTAACAGGTAATCTGATCTCATCTCGCAGGCCACTCAAAAAATAGCTCAACTTGTTTTTCTCAGACAAGCCTCTAATACGATTGGAAAGGATCTCAAACTCAGATTTGTAATCATTAACTGTACTAACCTGCTTGAGTCGAGTAAGTGACTCCATAGGATCATCATACGGAGTAGATCCAAAATGGATCTGAACAGCCTTGATGAAGTCCTCCCAAGAAAGAAAGGTTCCAGCCTCACTAGCATCCTGGAACCAGACCAAGGCTTCATCATCCATGTGAAAAGAAGCAATGAAAATACGTTGGCCAGGAGGAACCTAGTGATACAGGAAGTACTGGTTCGCACGATAGATCCATGGTGATGGATTACCACCACGAAATCTAGGAAAATCCAATTTAATACCTCTGGCAAAGCCTCTGTTCACTAGCTCTCGTTGGTTCACGTCCCCTGCGTCATCCTCCATATCTTCATGTTTGTGCCTCATGTGTTGATCTTGATTATCTTGACGTCTATTACCAGGATCTTCAGAATCGTGACAAGAAATCTTAGAGATTTGTTGTAAAACCTCTTGAATTTTTTTGTCTTGTGTTTCTCTTTCCAATCTCACCGCCTCTTGCTGCTTCAACAATAAACAAATCGCATCTTCGATCTGCTTTTGCTGACGTTCTTGTTGTTGCCGTAAGTGATTCATTGAATCTACTATTTGAGCATACGAACGCGTTCCTTCTGCCATGGCTGATACCAACTGTAATGGACCCAAACTTGACCTATTCGAGAAGTCACTCTCCAGATTGAAGGAATAGAAGAAGAATGAAGGTGAAGAAAGAAGAGAGAGGTCTGCAACTGAGTGAAATTATCCGTTGGGTCTTTTCCCCCCAACTCCTTCTATTTATAGTGTTTGTTTGAACAAAACGACAGCGTTTAAGCAACACTTATTATGATTCTTGTAAATGAAACGACTGCGTTTACAATTAATAAGAAGAAAAGACATTAAACGGCAACGTTCTACTTAAGACTGAAACTAATTTTAGATCATACGACGTCGTGCTTAGTTGCTCATATACAACTAACTGCCTTTAATGACCTTCAATTTCTGTCTTATGCACATCAGGCCAGCCTTCCTTCGTATTGCACCTTGCCCACAACACCCTTAAGCAGACTGTCATTCTTCCACTCCAGCATCTCTTCCATCCATAACATGCACTTGGAAGTTAGATTCAGCAGCTCATCACTAGGTCTGCGAAGGGCAAAGAGAGCCAGAGAGGCTTCGTGCTTTGGTTCAAATCCGGAGAGGAAAGGGTGGTGACTACGAGTCAAGTGGTGATGTGTAAAATACGATTTTATCCCTTCCTGGTTGAATTTTTAAAATTTTGAGGCGCTCGTATAAATAACAATTTTACAAGGGGCAGCTGGATTTTGTTATACGAGAAAAGACATCTTTTTTTATGGGGCTTTTATTTTTATTTTTTTTATATCAATTTTATGGGGCTTTTATAAGTGAGAAGTGTTTGCGTAAAATCTAAAATTTAAATTAAGAAGGTAGTGATAGGCTTACAATTCATTTACTGCATATTTACTATTTATAATGTATTTATTTTTTTATCATTTTCCTTTAAATATTTTTTTAACATCCTTAATCATTAAGAAAAAAATTAATAAAATATATAATTTTACCAATAGTCACTTCTTTAATTATTAAGTAAAATTAAAAATTACAAAAAATTAAATACAAAAAAAATAGTAAATGAGTAGTAAGAGGATAATAACCATGTCATTTTCCAATTAAGAAAATGTAGGTACTTGTGATAAAGTGGAACCGTCATATTGTTTAATTAAGAAAAATGATATTATGACCCTTCAGTTTGTCACTCAATTTGACTGCTGAAGTATTTTATTTTATATTTTAATTTTTTTTAATTAATGGTAAGAAAATAACTATCAAATCCTATTTCGATATAGAAACGATATCATCTCATCTCATCTTATTTTTATAATTTTTTCAAATTTTCACACAAAATATAATAAATAATTTAATTTTTTAAAATCTTAAAATAATAATAATATTAAAAAATAATATTCTAACAATATTTTATTCAATTTTCATCTAAAACAATATCATCTCATCTCACTATCCAAACGGGGCCTTAGTGTATTGGTGTTTTTTTTTTTTAAATGTTTGAAATATTTTTAAAATGTTTAAAATAAAAAGCAAAAAAAGAAAAAAAAAAGTATAATTTGCACTATGGAGTAGACCAAGTAGGCAAACTTAAGAGGTATAGTAGCACTACCTTTTAATTAATATTTCTCTTCATGAGACATTGTATTGAAATAGTTTATCGTGCGTGTCTGAATGTGTGGTATATTATTTCGGACATGGGAAGTCCTTATGAGTTATGAGGGTGTCTATTTGTCGTCGAATGTATTTGAATTCTGTTTCCTTCAATACTTTTACTACGGTACTAACGGGTATAAAAGATATATGATTTATCCACAAATACAGTTGATGAAAATAAATCTATAAATTAATATAGTTTAATGTGTTACGTTAGATTATAAAATAGTTATAACGTATCATATAAAGTAATGTCAGTTTATGAATTTATTTTTATGTGATCTTTTTATATCTATTACACTTCTCGATATAACATATATACTTCTTATTTATCCTTGTTCTGTACCTCATTTCACTCTAAATTTTGTGTCTAGCTTTGGATGGAATTTACATTCTGATCCCAAAATGTACATTTTGGTGACCTTTTTGTAGTCCCTTTATTTGGGTCGCAATTAATTTTGGTTTATTGGCATTTCTTTAATTCGATTATAATTTCATAATTTCGATTCAAGGTTTCAAACCCTCATCACATGTCATTTTATGTTTATTTATTTATTTATTTATTTTTCTCAAATTTCAAATATATTAATTAATCTCTTTCATTTCTTTGTTTTAGCCTTACGTGTCCCCCTTTATTTGATTGCATCCATCCTTTATATAGCATGCATGACTCTTTTTCATTATCTTTTATCTTTTTTATTTTACATATATTTTTTTCACGTAAATATTTAATAACGTATCTAACAAACAAATAGATCAGAGAATCTCAATTTACAATAAAAACAAGAACAAAAGTGGTTAGACAAAAAAAATATGTCATGAGAATTAGGCATATTCTCATGCAAACGATAAAAGAATTTAAGTTTTTCTTCAGAGCTTTTTGGGATCATCTTTTTTATTTGTGAAAATATATGCTCTCAAGTTATCATCCTAATTTAAGAGTTTCAAGTAAAAGGGATATCGACACGTAAAGTAAATTCTATATTATTTATTAAGCATTTAATATTATCAAAAAAATTTATACAAATAATAATAAATATTTCATTGCTCTATATGTATTTTTCTAAGTTGTAACAATATTTGGATATAAAATTATTGGAGATTGTGATTATTATGTGAAGAATTCTGTTATATATAGTCATTTTTACGTATTTTTTTATACATTTTATTGATATAATTAGTTAAAATAATTATTTTTTATTAAAAAAATAAGATAATCAATTATGTTGATAGAGTTTGTAAGAAATAGACAAAGATCACTGCATATCGAATTTTTGTTATAAGAAAAGTTTGAGAAGGTATGGGCTGTTGCCCAAGATGTGTTAGAAAGCGACATATGCCATGCACCGTTTGGCACGCGTTAATCTACAGTACCCAGTCAAACAAATTTGTTTGCATTCGGAGCGTAATACTAATACGACTGGCCACCCTTTATCTCACTGGAAAGATATTAGTTGTTAAACCGAACATCACAAACTTGCACATGGACAACAAGAAGCAAGCCATGTGATTTAAATAAATGCAGTGTTCCCCGCCCTATCTAGCATCTAATTGTATCTTGGTGTGAACCATCACGTTTTCACTTCATTTTGATTATAATTATACTAGTTTGTAAATTTATATATATATATATTACTGTTTACATGTTTTCATCCAAATTTCATGTTGTTCAGTTAAATTGTAACGGGTGTGCACGTTACATCTCTCTTCTTTGCAAATTATAGGCGTGTACAAAAAGTGTCGAGAATTTAATTGATGGGCCAAGTATTCCTTTAATTCCCGGAATGCCTGTCGCAATCATCTCACTCTCATGCTTTCTTTAGAACTTTAAAGAAAGGAAGACATCGATCAATCGGGCGATGAAGCGATTTAAGGTCGCCACTCACCCTACAAGCCTTTGCACTTTATGAAGGTTGTGAGCGAAGGCATCCCCACTATTGCCTCAACTTTCTCCGAGTTGGCTTTGATTTCCTGTTCAGAGACCATGAAGCCCAAAAACTTGCCCAAGTCCACTCTGAATGTGCACTGTAGTGGGTTGAGCTTCATCTTGTAGCATCGTAATACTACGAAAACCCCCATGTAGATCAGACAAATGTTGCTCGGGTCTCTTACTCTTGATGTGTAGGTCGTCTACATATACCTCCAAATTTCGACCAATCTGTTCTTTGAACATTCGTTTGACCAGCCACTAGTTTGTGGCGCCAGCGTTTTTTAGCTCGATCGACATGGCCTTGTAGTAGTAAAGTCCTCAATTGGTGATGAAGGTCATCTTCTCTTCTTTGTCCAGGCTTATTTAGATCAAGTTATAGCCTGAGTAAGCATCTATGAAACTGAGCAGTGGTTGACCCGTTGTTGAGTCGACTATCAAATCGATGTGAGGCAAGGAGAAGCTATCCTTTGGGCAAGCCTTGTTTAGGTTAGTGAAGTCAACATATATCCTCCACTTCTCGCAAGAAGTCAGGGCCAGGGTGGTGAGAAATATCTCTTATACCTAAGTCAGTACTCGTTTGTGGGAAATTTAGAAGGAGAAAATCTAAGAGCCCCAAACCCCTGGGGGGGTGGGGCATATATACCTAGTGGTGGTGGTTCTTGTTGGGTCGATCATGGCTCTGCCACACCGTACCCAGGTTGTGTCGTCTACCAACTTCCTACCATGCAACAGGTTTGCCATGTCTGATCGTGGCCACTTCGATGGATTTGTCTGCAGGTAGTGGCATGTTCACCTCGTCCTTCATTAAATGCAGCGTGGTCTTGATTTGGTGCGCCCACGCCCCATGCCTGCCCAGCCATCGGTAACCTGGGGCAATGGCCATTCCTGTCCTTGCGTTTATGGCTTGTCAACCAGTAGAGATGTCAGGCCTTCTAACTGAGTGGCTCACATTTCGTGCATGATACATCATTGCTCCTTTCTAGGCCTCCTAGACTGACCTCGCCATTCGGGCCCGGCCCATCCTATCATTTCATACCGATTCCCTACTATCGAGCTATCTTGAAACCCATTGGTGCCTCATGGGCTGAGCCCGTGTGATTTGGCCCGACACTGGGAATGACCTTTCTCACAAATCCTATATGAATTATTGTTTCGGCCTAGGATCTTTCATTTTTTGAAGGGTTCTTCCAACACTGATCAAATTGACTAGATGGTATTGAGAGAGATCTTGATCAATGCTTAGTCCGTCTGCATTTTGGTTTACACTATTAACAAATAAGTAATGCTAAATGTACTTACAGTTTTACTACTTTTATTTATAAGATTTGTTTTGTTAGTTTTCTTTTAAATTTCAAATTTTACGATTTTCAGTAAATCAATAAATAACATGTGAAAAATTAAGTTTTTTATAATTTTTTCTTAAATGCATTTAGCATTTTTCTTAACAAATTGTCATTGTCAGCAAAATATTTTTAAATAGCCCTTTAAAGCAAAAACTTTAATGTATGGCACTCTTACTGTAAATAAAAGATGGACCTCTTATTAAATAACTGGGCTCCAAGATGCAAGTTTTAGGACAGAAGCAGAGAAAAATTGGAAGAGCTTTTTCTCTCCAAAACCCACCAAGCTAAATAACCCTTTTTACCCTATAATAATGCCCTTTTGTCTAACAATCTTCCAAATGTAGTCAGCGTTACATTTATTATATTTATATATATAATATCAACGTGAAGAATATCGCAATTATTAGTCCTAAAAATAACAAAGAAACTATTTATCCAGGTAAATTTAAATCAGCAATAAAAACAAAGGTGTCGGAACGGAACACACTAGCTTTTCGTTTCCTTTCCTCGTCCCTTCTGTTCTGTGCCTTTTCCATCATTCCTTCCTTCCTTCCTCCTTTAGCTCCACCGACGCCTCATTAATCCAGCCATTGTGAAATTCGTTTTCGATGACAACCAGACCTTCCATCTCCAGATCCTGAAGCTCTTTTGTTGGATTCCCCATTTCTTGTTTTGTCTGAGTCGGTCGCGTCGCCCGCCGGTTCAACTCGGCAACTCGAATCCGGAAAATGCTGGAGCGGTGCTTGGGAATCCGCCGAGTCCGCCAGATCCAGCGCGCGGTTCGGCACAGCACCGTCACCTTCCTCTGCCTCTTCCTCACCGTGGTCGTCCTACGAGGGACCATAGGCGCCGGCAAGTTCGGCACCCCTGAGCAGGACTTCAACGAGATCCGAGGCCACCTCTACTCGCGCGGCCGGCGGGTCGAGCCCCACCGCGTGCTCGAGGAGGCACAGCCCGACTCCGAGTCCGACCAATCTAACAACTACGCCACGTTCGATATTTCAAAAATCCTCGTGGACGAAGAGCCCGAGGAAAAGCCCGACCCTAACAAGCAATACAGTCTCGGCCCGAAGATCTCTGACTGGGACGAACGGAGAGCCGAGTGGCTGAAAAACAACCCGGATTTCCCAAACTTCATCAGACCCAATAAGCCCCGGGTCCTCCTGGTCACCGGGTCTTCCCCAAAACCTTGCGAAAACCCGGTCGGCGACCATTACCTATTGAAGGCCATCAAGAACAAAATTGATTACTGCAGGCTACATGGGATCGAGGTTTTCTACAACATGGCGCTTCTTGATGCCGAGATGGCAGGTTTCTGGGCTAAACTTCCACTGATTCGGAAGCTCCTGCTGTCGCACCCCGAAATCGAGTTCCTCTGGTGGATGGACAGTGACGCAATGTTCACCGACATGGCGTTCGAGGTCCCCTGGGAGCGCTACAAAGACCACAACTTCGTTATGCACGGTTGGAACGAGATGGTGTACGACGAGAAAAACTGGATCGGTTTGAACACCGGTAGCTTTCTGTTAAGGAACTGTCAGTGGTCGTTGGATATTCTCGACGCGTGGGCCCCGATGGGTCCAAAGGGAAAAATAAGAGACGAGGCCGGTAAGATACTGACCAGAGAGCTCAAAGGTAGGCCGGTCTTCGAGGCCGACGATCAGTCCGCAATGGTGTATTTGTTAATGAAGGAGAGGAGTACGTGGGGAGATAAAGTTTATCTAGAAAGCGCGTATTATCTCCACGGTTATTGGGGGATTCTGGTCGATAGGTATGAGGAGATGATCGAGAACTACCATCCTGGACTCGGCGACCACCGGTGGCCGCTGGTGACCCATTTTGTTGGTTGCAAGCCTTGCGGGAAGTTTGGGGATTATCCAGTGGAGAGATGCTTGAGGCAAATGGACCGGGCGTACAACTTCGGTGACAATCAGATTCTTCAGATTTATGGGTTCACGCACAAGTCCCTAGCTAGTAGGAGAGTGAAGAGGGTGAGGAACGAGACCAGCAATCCGCTTGAAGTGAAGGACGAGCTCGGCTTGCTTCACCCTGCGTTCAAGGCTGTCAAGGTATCTACGGCTTCTTGAATCTGATTTGCACTGCCACGTCACTCTCTCTGTTCCACATTTTGTTAAGTTATTGATACGAGTCATGTTGTATGTTATTGTATTGATATTTTTTTTGTTTTTTCCTTTACTCTTTTGTGTCTGTAGCGATCAAGAACATAAAAATTATATTGATTTTTGGAAGAAATGACAGCCTTTCTTACTTGTGTATTAGTCTGTTGGAGTATGCATGTCTGATATATGAATACGAGAGTTCAACTCATGTATGGTGTGAGCGATCAAATTGGTGTCCAACGTACCCTCACCTAAAATTCTTAGGTCATGGTGACCTAATTAGGACAAATTCCTTAGTGCTGGTTCCTAGTGCATTGTACTGGTGCTTCTTCCTTCAAGGGACAGTTTGATAGCCTAAAGACTTGGGGGCATGGAAAAGTTCAAGCTTACTATGAATTGACACATATGAAAGTCTTGTTGAGTTCTGATATAAAAGGAGGAAAGAGATTGAAAAGTGCCATTATTTATCATATCAGATGTGTGTGTGTATATATATATATATATATGTTACAAAAGTGAGAAATTATTGCCCACTAAAGTGGCCCACTAGGACACTTGAGTTGGCATTATCACGGAATGATGGATGGTGAGAAGATTTGTGACTTATGCTCTCTTTCCCTTGTTTTAATTTGATAATGTTGAATTTATTTTCTGATTGCAGCTAGTCATTAGCTTTACCATTTTCGTTGATTCAAGTTCCACTTTTGCAAAAAGTTTCTAGATAGTAAAAGGTAATTGCAAAATCTTAAGAGATATTATTTTGAAATTCATAACCACTGCATTTGATCTGATGGGAAATGACAATCTTCTAGTCATTGTATGTCAAGACTCAAAGATGCATACTAAAGTTAGCTGCACATTCTAGTTCATTGAATGGAATTGCAACATGAACAAATAAGTAGAGTTCAGCACTACTGCTTACAATTCTCATTAGATCACATCCATGTTCATTTGATGAAATTGAAACTTTAAGACATTTGTAGAGCTCAGTGTTGATTCGCGCGCTTTCTGGTAGAGTCTGTTACTAATATAGTTTCTTTGCAACGGATGTTATAACATACGAACAACGAATTAAAGAATTAAAAGCTCACAAAATCGTTTTTATGCAATTTTTTCCTTTTTTGAATTATGTTGATGACTGATGGTTGGGATTAAGCAGTAAAGCCAGCACTGAGATCATAATTAGCTTTATGTATCTTTAACTAGCTTTGAAGAATCTGGGAAAAGAGGAGCTCCAGTTTATAACTTGTTTTTTTCGCATCTCCCGATTGGATGTAAACAGTTAGCAAGCAGAGTAATCCCAATGGCCTCTTATTCTCGTCATCTCATCTCTTGATGCATGCTTGTTTGTTTATTTGGACGCAGATAAGTAGTTTCCCTGAGCTATAAATATAAAACTCTGTGGAGCTAAAATAGACAGACCCAAAGCACCCGACATGTGACTGATAAGTATGGTTTGATCAGGGATTGTTTCTTTACATTATTCGGTACAATATTACTGTTAAGCTTCTACAGGCAGTAGACATCATCCACAGAGAAACATGAGATGGTGCGTATTATATCATACAAAAAGAAAAGGTGCTAATTAAGATGGTTCAGCAAATGGCTGACTGTAATTTGAGAAATAATGTCGAGAAACTCGGAAAGAAGCATGGAAAGATTTGCTCTCTTTATTGGCACACCAAACATCGTGGTTATGAAAGATTGTCACATTAGTAGTATAAAAACTATGTGTTTTGAAGAAACACTTTTTTTTTATACCTATAATGAATTTCAAGGTAAAATGGACTTGTAAGCAGCAGAAACTTCAAAAGATAACTAAAGACATTGGGTGTGTCGATATTCCAAGTTGAGAAATGTTTTAGTTACAAAGAAATTATATAAAAATAAATTTACAAATTGACGTGGTTTAATGTGGTATTTTAACTTGTAAAATTACTTTTATTGTAAATAGATTTAATGTACCTCATCAAGTCACGTTAGTTTGTAAGTTTATTTTTATTTGATCTCTTTGTAAATGTAGCAATTCTTTTCTAAGCTAGGTTGGACATTGGAAGACGACGTATCGTTGTGCTACATAAGAATGGGATGGTTTGGCCAAGTTCATGGCATGAAGGGTGCAAACTGAGATGAGGAAAGGGATGTTGTGTAGATAGAACAAAAAAGATGAATTATGGGTGAGTGGGAGCGTAGTGTAATTTGAGTGAGAGATTTTGAGTTGGGCTAGTGGCAATTGACAAGAAGGAAATTTGGAGAATGGTCTGATCAATGTTGATATGAGTGGTTTCTTGGTTTGGTGGAAAGAACTATCACTATGTTAGTGACTGCGGATAAGATTTGAACAACTTTCTTTCAAGTCTCAAAGGCAAGATTTTTGTTTTTTGTTTTTTAAGTCGGGGAGGGGGTCGAATACAAGACTGTCATTTTGGAGCTTTGGATGTTATGTCATTACTCAATATGCCTTTGATTTAGCTGTTAATGTGTTTATATTTGATGGCTTTTATTCTCAAATATTTTTAAAAACTCAAAATTGATCAAAGTGAAAAGAGTAATACTATATATAATCGTGGAGTGTACAAGTATCGTATAGTCATTTTGAAAAATAGTAGAGTTTATTATTAAAAAATTAATTTTTTTTATGTGTCACGTATTTATTCATTTTTTTCAAAATGATTATGCGGCGTTTGTAAACTCACAATTGCAACTATAATTTCTGGAGTAAAAATATAGAGATAGATAACAAAATTAACAAAATAGAGAGGGATAGATAACAAGAAGATCAAAATACATATATACATATCAAAATTAACATGAAATCTCGGTCTTTCTTTCATTTTCTTTCAACTTAACTTTAACAAATAAGCCGAAAAAAATCAATTCAATAATACTTGGATCAAAATATAAAATGATCACCTCATCTCAGTTCCTTTGTTGTTAGATATAATGCTAATATTTATTCACATACTTATTAATGCCAATAGAAAAATCGGATTGAAGAGTTTATTAGTTTTAAATTTAAAAGTCTAATATTCGTCCCAAAATAAAATTATTTAAAAATACTATTATATAATTATTAAAATATTACTACTGACTTGATATTGTCAATCATCTATTAAAATTATTAATAAAAGTAATTTTGATGATTTTGCGGTTTGGAAAGTAAGACGAGATAATATGGTTTTAAATAAAAGTTGAATAAAATATTATTAGAATATTATTTTTTAATATTCTTATTGTTTTGGGATTTGAAAAAATTAAATTATTTATTACATTTTATGGGAGAATTTGAAAAAGTTATAATGATGAGATGAGATGAGATTAAACACTTTCAACATCCAAACGAGGCTTAAAAATAGAGGTTTGAAGTTTAAAATCCCTAAAAAAAAAGTAAATTCATAAATTGGTGTGGTTTGATATAATATGTTAGATTATAAAGTCAATTTTATTATAAAGTAAATCTAATAGATCACATAAAATTACGTTAATTTGTGATTTTATTTTTGTTTAATCTCTTTATTTATGAGGTCTCATAAAAAAAAAAAAATAATGTTACTATACCCTTAATTTATATCACTTAGTTTGCCTTATTGATGTGGTGCTACGTGATTTACTACAAAAAATTATATATATATATATATATATAAAATAAAAAGGCGTCCAAAAACATAAAAAAAATGAAAATAAAAATTCTAAATTCTAAATTCTTTATCTTTTATGTTTATGATTTTTAATTTTTTAATAAATCACGTGCGAATTGCCATGTCAAGAAATAAAATAAGTGGTGTAAATTAAGTACGCAAGAGTATTAAAAAAAGACTGTTTCTATTTTAATAAGATAATAATAAGCTTACTACTTCTTATCATCTATTTACTATCTCATAATTTATTTGAAATTTTACATTTTTTTATTATTATTTTTAAATATTTTTTAACATCTTCGTAATAATGGATGAGATAAGACAGATCTCAATATTAAGTAATGAGAAATTTTATTTACAGTCTCTATTTGGAAATTGTATATACAAACCTTTTATTAAATAAAAAAAAAATATCATTTTAAGAGAGATAATTTTATAATTTTAAAAAATTTTAAAGATAAAATTATCTAAATTTGTAGTAATAATATCCCTTGCTCTTGAGCAATATACAGAACCGTGCACAAAATCTCAAACCACACGTGTCAACCAATGGTGGTGAATATATTCTGACTTCCACTTCAAGCAACCAATCCACCACCCGTTTGGGTCCACCCACACTCCACTCTATCATGGCTCTCCAGAAATTCCCAGGCCTCAACGTCATCGATGATACCAGAACTTATGTGTGAGCGATACACACCCAAAATGCTATTCAAACGACAACAAGAGAAGGGCGCGTGAGTAGGACTCGTTTGATTTCTTGATGGTACTCGGTTGGATTGAGTTCGGTTCAAAGTTAGATTTTTTTAATATCTTCGCATTCAACTAATTAATTATTAAATTTATTTCAATTTAAAATATCTTTATATGTTTTATAACTTTTTTTAATCCAATATTTCTTTACATATAAAATTTATAATTTCTTTTAACTTTCTATAAATACATCTAAATTTATTTTAATATCTAAACTTCTCTTAGATAAATCTAATAGAATTCATTCTATCATAAAAAAATCTATACAACTTCTTATTATTTATATAATCTCTATACATCATATTTTTTTAATATTTAATATATTTTTTTTATCAAATATTTAATATATAAATAGTAAATAAAAAAATTAAATTAATTTAAAAAAATTAAATTAAAAAAATTTTGAAAACATTAAAAAATTTTAAAAACTATAATATATAAAAATTTTAAAATTTATATAATATAATCTTCACCATCTCGATTATTACTATTCATCCGTAACACAACTCAGCTGAACATGTCATTGCAGCCTAAGCACGTCATTTTACTCTCAGCTTCACAGATCGCACCGCTACCTTTGAAAATCAAAACAAACCCACACACACTATAAAACCCGAAAGCTGTTGTCCATTTGCTCTCTCGCTTTGGCGGCTCTCGAGATTTTCGAAGATTTTGCTCCTCACAGAAACCCTAATTCTCTCGCAGCTCACACAAGCATACATAAAATACATCTTTTTTTCGTATTAGTAGAAATTTTGGACCTGAGCTTGGTGAGGACGACAATGGAGGGTCCGACGGGGCAGAAGCTTAAGCAACAAGAGTTCGCTTTGGTCTCGGTCTCTGAGCTTTCTCCGTCGTCTTCAACTTCTCCGTCTAAGCTGGTGGTCGCTCGGTTCTGTGCTGATTCCGGAATCTCCGAGCTTCGATTTCACAAGGAACCTGAATCGATTGCTACCAGGAATGTTGATCTTCGAACTGCTCGGGTTAGCTTTCGTGCTTTCTGATTGTTTTTTGTTTCATTGTCTTTCAGTTGTTGAGAAAGTGGAGGAAAAGAAATGAAAGAACAATAAAATAAATTAAACATGTAGAACATTATTATTGTTGTTGTTGTTATTTTTGGAGACTGATTTTTTTTGGTATAAAGTAGAGACGGAGTGAATAAATTAACTTATCAGCGCCTAATAAATCCAAGAGCTGTATTAGTCAATATGGTTTTCCTCTGTTCCCTTAGATTCAAAATTCAACATTTTTTTTTCTTTTACTACACTTCCTCGGTGATCAGAAGGAGACCTTATCGGGAAAGATGTGCATTGGATGTGAAATGCGCGAAACTGACGGCTCATAGACTAATTTATAATTGGAGGTTTATGTTGTTGATGTTTTCAGCTATTCAAATTGGGTCCTGTTCAATCAGTTTGCATATCTGAAGGTTCTGAAGCCAGCAAGGAGGTAAGGCGCGCTCACATGCATATAAAGTTCTCGGGCGTGTGTGAGTTGTTTTTTTTTTATTTTTTTTTTTTTGGGGTGTCTCCATATTCATTTCTATCTTTGAGATCATTCTACTACAAATGTTGTGCACTAGGAATCCCTGGATGAAGAAAAGTATTTTTAACTCTATTTGGTATTTCACTCGGCAATTACAATATAATCAGTACATTTCGGCTGCATGTTACTTTTGAAATATTTCAAGTTGACGATTATGGTCATGCTTAATATTAATGTAAGATTGTAGAAGCAGTGTGAAATGCCTGTTTATTTTAACAGTATTACTTTTGAAGCAGACATCATACTCAAGGGGAATCACTGTCCAATTCAGAAATGAGGAAGAGAGCAGAACCTTCCATTCTGCCTTTGAGCAATGGAAAAAGGAAGTTTCTCAAGGTACTACATTGGAATTTTTCTCTCTCCCCCAACCACCCCTCCTGATTTTGGTTTGATATACATGAATAAATAGATGAATGGTCAAGTCAACAAATTCAATAATAAATTTGTGCAGTCAGACTGGATATAATAATGTTATTTAGGGTGATCTTTTGGTTGAGCATCTGATGAGCTATGACCTTGATGGTCATGAGTTGTAAAAGTGTTACCATCAGAAACTCACAGGTTATATATAATGATTTCAGAACAAATGAAAATCAATGTCTATACTTATGCCTATCTTCTAATTGTTTGTGTGATTGTTGTGTCTTTTACTGTTTCAGGAAAACAATTATCAAATGGAACAGTTTTGGATACTAGAAGCAAATTTGATGATAAAATAGAGCCATCTTCTGCTAAAATGTATTTCCATTATTATGGACAGCTGTTGCATCAGCAAAATATGTTACAGGATTATGTTAGAACAGGTTATATCACCAATCTATGATCTGGTCTATATTTGATCTAACGTTACATTCATGCTTGAATTTCTAGTTGATAATGTTCTTTTCTTTTGATAAGTATTTGATAAGGTTCTTATGCCTTAAACTCACATTATACATTGAGATAATTGATCTTACGTTCCATTCACGCTTGAATTTCTATTCGATAAAGTTTTTATACCTTAAATTCACATTATACAATGAGATAATCTGCCAGTACTTCATAGTTGATGTTTCAATTTGATATCAATGATCATTGTCTCAGGAACCTATTATGCTGCTGTTGTGGAGAACCGAACAGATTTTATCGGTCGTGTAGTGGTTGATGTTGGTGCTGGTAGTGGTATTTTATCATTATTTGCTGCTCAGGTATGCCTAGCTTTTTTGTTTATTTTACCATGTATAATTATGCCTGCATCCTTTTGTCTTGTGTGTAGTTATATGTTTATGCTTAGTTTCTTTTCTTTTGGTCGATTGATCTCATATTTCTTTATTATCCCTACAAGGCTGGTGCAAAGCATGTTTATGCTGTGGAAGCATCTGAAATGGCAGAATATGCACAAAAACTTATTGCTGGGAACCCATCACTGGGTCAACGGATCACAGTAAGATTTTTTCTTGTCACCTCTAATTTTCTGCTAGCGTCATTATTGGCCAGTTATCTCATTGAATTCAGGGCACAATGCCGTTCTAAAATGTAGGTAGTCAAAGGTAAAGTTGAGGAAGTTGAATTGCCTGAGAAAGCAGATATTCTGATATCAGAGCCAATGGGTAAGCTTGTAAAAGCACTTGCTTTACTAAGATTTAGCATAAAATATTCAGATTCTATTGCTTAAAAGGTGTCTGATTTAGGATTTTCATTTGTATGCTTAAAGGAACGTTGTTGGTTAATGAAAGAATGTTGGAGTCCTATGTGATTGCAAGAGATCGGTTCCTTGTCCCAAATGGGAAAATGTTTCCTACAGTTGGAAGGTAAATATGACCCTTGAAATACCTTCTCCCCTCTTTTGTCTGGACATCTTGCTGCAAGTGTGATTCTAGCTGCCAAAGCTGTCTTTGTTATTCTCAAATTAGTAAATGACTTATTATTCAGAAATAAAATAGTGGATATGTAGCATCTCCATGAGAGTTTTATTTACTTAATACTATATGAATGGTTAGAGATTTGATTTATCTATATTTATGTAATGATGAAATTATCCTCTGAAATTTATTATTGGAGTCGTAACAGCATTCCATGGCTACTCTTTGTGGGTTTCTCAATTTAATTCTTGACATTGACATGTGATTTCTTTTACTCATTGCAGCATTATGTGGCACACTCAAAACCCGGTTTCATATCCTCGTCCTTTATATTTCTATGTGTTTGTTATTAACATTTTTGAATGCTAGGTTATTCATAATCATGTTGGTTTATTTGAACGTAGGATCCTTAGGCTTGCATTTCTTGTCTTCCTAGTGTTTCATGAATTGAAATATTTATAATTTGTTTCATATATTGTGTATCCGGGGTTTACTCCCCAAGGGTGGGTCTGAAGGGCCCTGCCTCAGTGAGGGTCCACGATATCAAAAAAAAAAAAATGTTACATTTGTTACTTTTTGGTCCTCACAATTTTGAGTTGATTATCCTTGTAGGATACATATGGCACCTTTCAGCGATGAATATTTATTTGTTGAAATTGCAAATAAGGTGCGTATTTGTAGTGAATTATCCTAATACTTTTTATTATTATCTCAAGGTCCCGTGTCTAAATATTCAGAATTGGTGGCCTGAAAATATGTAGGTGATTTAGGCTTTTCTACTAGGGACTCTTTCAGGAATATGAGGACTCACCAACGTAGTATTACTGCTCCATTCTGCTCCCTTTTTCTCTTTTACTAATGCAATGCATTATCATTATTACTTGACCCCCCTCCCCCACAAAAAAAAAGGATGCTTATAATTTTCTATGGGTATAAGCTTCTCTTATTCATTCAATGAACCTCACATCATACACAAATTACTTGGGGGTGGAACATGCAAAAATTATTGTGTTCTTTTCCTGTTAAACCCAAGAAAAACAAAAACAAAAATTACTGGGGGCAAACCCCCTCCCCCTCCCTCCCCCCAAAAGATGAAAGAAAATAAGAAATATTATACAAATTCCTAGTAGAGGTAGACATATTTGGTCAGGATAAAGTAGTGAGCATTCTGGCTTCTTACTGCAGAGAGACATTCAATTGCAACATCTATTGTATGCATACTATTGCTGCTGTGGTCAAGTTTTTGTTTTCATCAACTATTAGTTTATATTGCCTTGTATCTTTTCTGGATCTTGCTATCATACTTCATATGAGAAATCTAATTTACTAATATTATTCTTTTTCTGGTACAGGCCCTCTTTTGGCAGCAACATAATTATTATGGTGTTGATTTGACACCCCTACATGGATCTGCATTCCAGGGATATTTTTCTCAGGTCCAAAATCTTGTTTTCTCGATATATATAATTTCTATTTCTTGTCTTTTGTGCCTTTAATAAGTGCTGCTAATCTTTAAGCATTTTTTGACCAAGCGAAATAAGACTTTTTAATGGCACTGGGTGTCTGGAACAAAGTCCCGACTAATCCCAAGGGTCATTTTTTTTATAAGCAAGATAACTTCTATTCATGACCCAAAAAAGTACTAGGCAAGTACACATGGAGTATACATCAGACTGTTCATCTTTAGACGAGGAACTGCATTCTGATTGGTTGTGGGATTATACGATATATATTCCATCATATGCCTGTGATAGTAGAGTTTGGGCACCTAAATTTTTTTTTTTTTGGGACCTTTTGGAGCTTAAATCATGGTTGTTCTCACTGACTACTTCGGATATCTCCTCCTTTAGATTAAAGTTTAGTAATTGTACGCCTCATCTCTATTCCCTGAACTGATTGTGACAGCTGGCTTCTTTGTTCAGTCTGGGATCTTACGAAATTTTGGGGCTCCGAATTTAGTTTCAGTATCTACTCTAGAAAACTTGATAGGTTCAGTGGGATTCAAAGTGTGGATGACTGTCTGACCTCATGTTTGGGTGTTTATTTACATGCTTTTTCTGTGATGATTACATTTGTTTATGATGTAATAACCATTTACTACTATTCGATGGCTTCTGTTTTACACTTCACGCAGCCAGTGGTAGATGCTTTTGATCCCAGATTATTGGTGGCCCCTCCAATATTTCACGGTATAGACTTTATGAAAATTAAGGTACGAATTACTTGTTGGAGAAAGTTTTTGCTTTGTAGTAGCTATACATGTCTCGTCTAGCATGTGGGAACCCTTTTGGACCCTCATTGAGTTCTATATTTCAAAGAAAGAATGCATTGAAAGCATTTAGAAATATTTCTGAGTTTTTTACAATGCAGTGCATAACATAGAAAGATCTTATATTATCCTGCTCGAAATTTATTACTTGAAGCTGCATCTTCTTGCTGTTTGATTGAATTTCTCAGTTCTTCAAAATGGTTGATTTTTTATGCTCATTGGTAAATCAGCATACGTGACATCCAAACTTTCTTTTAATTTTATCCTACAGGAAGAAGAGTTATATGAAATTGATATTCCGTTGAGATTCACCTCCTCTGTGGGTGCTAGAGTGCATGGGTTGGCTTGCTGGTTTGATGTATTGTTTAATGGGAGGTAATCTGTTGATTTTTATTAGTTATTCTGTTTTTTCATTTGTCAGGCCTGCATACTTCCAAATTTCTTTACCATGTAAACATGTGAGTTCTATCCGTTTAATCTCTCCCTCTCTCTGTTTTTTCAACTGTTTTGATCCACAGTACTGTACAAAGGTGGCTTAGCACTGCCCCTGGCGCACCAACAACGCACTGGTACCAATTACGTTGTGTTCTCTCTCAGCCAATTTATGTCATGGCAGGACAAGAAATTACTGGAAGACTCCATATGATTGCCCACAATGCTCAGAGTTATACGATATATCTGACATTGTCAGGTTGGTTTCTATCTTCTCTTGTTTTTGTCTCACAAATTTGTATCTTGCAAATTTGTTTCTTTGGTTTTCTAACAAGCTATAGTTCACTCCAACAGCTAAAATGTGGGGACCTGGTGCTGAACAAGGAGGAATACTTCAGACATCATCATGCAAACTTGATCTCAAGGAGCCCTACTACAGAATGTCTCAACCACAAGCATATCCGATAGTCCAGGATCAACAATCACATCAACTAATAAGCACACAGGTATTGACAATCCTGTCATCACATTACTGTCCTGATGATATGCAATATCAGTCAGGAACCTTCAATCGGAAACTTCGGACCTGGGAAGGGGTTGTCAGTAATTGAGAAATGTTGCTCCTAGTTTTTTTTTTTTTTGGCACCGGGTGTCCGAGAGCAAAGTCCCGACTAATCTCGGTGCTGCACAGGCCCTCGGCAAGAAGTTTTCCCAAGTACACCTCGGGTAATTCAAGGGGAAGTTCCCCCCAGTCCGATGATCCCTAGAAATTGTTTGCACCCAAGAGGACTCGAACCTTAGACCTAAGAGAGCACACCACCAAGACCGAGGTCTTTACCACTTAGCCAACTCCTAGGGGTTAATCTTTGCTCCTAGTTATTTTATTCCTCTTCTCGACTTTATCTTACCATCTTATTAAACCTATATATTCACTCCAGGGTTTGTATACTAGACTACTAGTTTGAGAATCTTCTTGTCAAATCAAAAAATACTAGACTAAGAATCTATTAAGGAAACTAAGTAATTGAATTTGAAAGGTAACTTGGACAATTACTGGTTCCTGCTATTCCATTAATTTTGCAAGGGAAATAGCGGGATTGAGGTGGACACAGCAAGCAATGCCACCTCTTTCTTGGGCTGGTATAATAGTGCAAAGATCTTTTTTCTTATTGGTAAGTTAAGACTCACACCAAGTGGGTTTTCAGCCCACACATTCACTTTCCATCTTGTTATTTCTACAAAGAGGAGGTGCAGTTTAATCTAGAGCTCATCATAGTTGGTGATTTCATTCTTAACCCAGCTCTATTTATAGAGTTCTCTCCATGGTTTCCCTGCATCTAAAGGGCTCGTTTGGATAGTGAGATGAGATGGAATGAGATGAGATGAGATGATATGGTTTTAGATGAGTTGAATAAAATATTGTTAGAATATTATTTTTTAATATTATTATTGTTTTGGGATTTGAAAAAGTTTAATTATTTATTATATTTTGTGTGGAAATTTAGAAAATTTGTAATGATGAGATGAGATGAGATGAAACCATCTCTGTATCCAAACAAGGCCTAGTCTCATGCGGCTAGCTATAATCATGCAAAATTATTTTATACCGGTAATTTAGACTTGCACCAAGTCAGTTTTAAACTCACACCATTGGGTTTTGAACCCACAGTCACTTTCCATCCTATTCATTCCACGAGAGAGCTCATTGGCATGGCTGGTAACCATCCATTCTGAACTCAGATCTCTGTTTTTTGTGGTGGTTTCCCTGCTTGGTCCCAGTACAGTTGATGAAGACATCCAAAGTTCTTTTGTACTTTATTGTCTTTGCATTAAGGACAACCATTGAGATGGGAGAAACTAATAAAAACTCATGTGAACTCGTCTTTGGCATTCGAATTTTGGTGGATTTCATATTAAGTTACTAGTTTAATACCTCGAGCACATAGAGCAAAACCTATACGCATGGGACTTTCCATTGCACTTTTTTTTTTTTTTTGGGCATATCTGTGCAGTATTAGTACTGATTTTGTAGTTGTCAGTCTTGGAAAAAGAGTGACTTGGTTTATTCTTGGCAGGATATACCTATTCAATCGCACGATTTAGAAGAACCCGAGTTAATGCAGCAACCATCGCCAAATTCAGGAACTCATCTAAATATAATGGAAAATGTTTAAATCCAGAGGTTTCCTGGGAACACGTTTTTAACATGCCCATCTGTTTGTAACATAAACCTGGTTTCCCTAGCATTGCAAGGGATAGGCATCGGCCAACAAATCTCTCTCTCTCTCTCTCTCTCTCTCTCTATATATATATATATATATGTGTGTGTGTGTGTGTGTGTGTGTGTAGATTGTGGTGACATGTTTTCCCCATTCATTATTTGAGTGGTTGTGCAGAAGATCCTGTACAATTCATCATGATTTATTAGCCATCCAGGGGTACGAGGTCGTAAATTTGAGTTTTTGATTGGGCCTGTTAAGGTATTTTACTATCTGTTCCCTGAGAAGGATCGCAAAATATTAGGAAATTTGAGATAAATTTGTAGAACCAGTGCCCATTGTAGAACCATGGCGTAAGGTCTCGTGGGCGACACTATGTTGGTGAATTTACCGTTCCTTGGTGTTTATCTAGCTGATATTGTGTTCCTTATGTGCGTAAGTATGCACGATACTGAGCGATCTGACTGGAAATGCTGTCAAGCTTACCGAGAATGTCTTCATCTAGGTGTAATTATGGATGCAAAAAACGTGCTCGTCAGATAGCATTATTCCAGGAGGCTAAATCCCACCATTTAATTCCATAATACCCGAAGGAAAAAGGGAGGAAAAAAAAGAAGGTAACGGTTTATCCCAAACGTTTGTTTTCAGTCTGTAATCAATTATTTCATTAAGGTAGTTGAATTTTAGATTCAGTTAATATAGTTTGTAAGGTATTTCTATTGATAGATAAGGTTAATTTAACACCCTTTATAAAGGTAGAAAATTGATTTAACTTATTTTATAACTGTTTTTACAACTCTATAAAATGGAAAGTAGTTTTGTGAAATTGGATTTTTTTTAATAAAGTAAGGGATTGTTTGATTGTAAAATAGATTGTAAGGAGTTATAGGTGTTATATTATCCATAATGGATTCTTCGTCTCTTTCTAAGGTTTGTGAAGTTTCTCATTCTCGGCATGCAAACATTGAGTTGAGGAATTTGAGTTAAGGAGCTCGTGCTAATGAGGGAGTCTTCTCTCTTTTCTTCTCTCTTGGGGAAGGATGAGATGAAGGGTGGGATCCATAAAGATTCTAACAGAATCTGAAGATGGTGGAGGAGTTGTGGGGCTGTGATAATGGTATAGTGGCACTAACGGTTTACTGAATAGAGGTGGAGACGGCAAAATTAGCGGAGACTCACGGAGGGAAGGGTGAAAGATGAACGAGATAGAAGAAAGGTGGGAGAAGTTGAGGCTCGAGGAGGAAGCTTTGAATATAGAGGTTGGAGATGAGATATCAGAGGAACTAAAATACAACAGATGAGGTCGAAGCTTAGTAAGGCATGGGTGGAGAGAAATATAAGCCCAGTAGTGATCGAAGCGACAATTGCCAAAGTTTGGAGGATTAGTGAGAGAGCTAAATTCCAAGAAGTGGGTTCGAACACTTATGTGATAATGTTCACTAACCAAGCCGACAAGCAGATGGTGTTTTGACGACCACATCTTTTTGATGACCATCTGCTTGTTATATTGCAGTTCGATGGTTATACTCCACCTCCGAGGATGGATTTCAAGCAAGAAAGAATTTGGGTACAGATACATGATTTACCTTTGGTGTGTATGAATAGAGCAAGAGAAGAACTCATTGGTGCTACTAGAGTAGAGGAGATTGATACTCAGGAAGATGGGAGTGAGTAGGGAAACTTTCTAAGGGTCTTGGTTCTTATTGACTTGACAAAACTACTGGCAAGAGGAAGAACCATCATGTCAAAGGGAAGCTCATTGGATCCCTCTAAGGTATGAGAAATTACCACATTTCTGCTTTAGGTTGTATCATTCATGGGACTCAGAGTGTAGGGGAAAAGGGGAGGCTAATGAACAGTTTGGTGTATGGTTAAGAGCTGGACCAAGAGTAAAAAAGAGAGGATCCTAGAAGGTTGAATGGGGATAATAAAAGAATTTTAGCTAAGATGAGAGGCGATGAGGGAGAGACCTAAAAAACAAATAGCTATATGGAGAAGGAGGTGGAAGATCTGAGGGGAGAAGAGGTAGTAGAAGGGAATGAGATGGGGACATAAACGAGAGTTAATGAGGAATAGAGGGAAAATAATGTAGAGATAATGAATGGAGGAGTTAGTAATAAATAGGGGTGCTACCCGCCCCATACGGGGCGGGGTAACCCCCACCCCGCCCCTCGCCCCCGCATGAGTGGGGGGCCAAACTACTAATCCGCCCCCCACCCCCAGAGTGCGGGGGCGGGGGACCCCGTCCCGGATGACGGGGTGCGGGTGGAGGGGGTCCTCCGTCCGCACCCCCGCACCGCTACTGGGCCATTTTAGGCCCATAAAAATAGAATTTTGTATTTTTTTAAAAAAAAAAGTTTCATGAATGAAAATAATATATACATACATAATTTTATATAATTAAGACTAATGAAGTACTACTATAGAGTATAGACTACAAGTCTACTACCTAATAAACTAATAAATAATAATAATAACTAAGCTATTACAAAAATAAAATGGAAAGTCTAAACAATTACAAAATTACAAATAAAAAAGTGTTCAAAGGACATTGTATCAACATTACAAAATTACAAATAAAATATATAATACATACATCTGATAAACTGATTCAAAATTCAAAAATCTAAGAAATTAATAATCTAAAAAAAGATGCGAGCGGCTTGGGTCTTTGACTGTGACATTTGGGGCTACCGGATGGGTAGTCTTTGACTCTTTTGAGGCTTGAGCACATGTTCATATAGCAATGGAGGTAAACATCGTCTGAGTCGTCTCATGTGTTGCTACAACAATCAATACTAAAATTAATACTGATGAAATTGAAATGAATATAAATAAATCAAAATAATAAAATCAAAATAATAATTACCAGATGGTCCAGATCCAGACTGATCACCATCCTCTTCGTCGGTTTCTTTAAAATCTAACACATCCGGAACATAAATATCCTTTTCAATTGTCCAACTCTGTGTGCATATCAATGCCTCCACAGTTGTAGGAGACAATGAACTACGGAAAGGATCTAATATGCGCCCTCCGGTGCTAAAGGCAGACTCCGAGGCAATGGTGCTAATAGGGATGACCAATATACAACGGGCAATCTCAGAAAGGATGAGATATTTCTTTGATGCTACCTTCCATCATCCTAAAATGTCAAAATCATCATCTTCTTGAATAAAATCCGTTGACAAATAATTATCTAACTCTGAAACTACCTCCGTAGATTGATGGACTAGTGTGGGATTATGTGCGAGGGTTTTCATCCATGCCAATCTACGCTTCTTTGTTGCCCCGGTGTCTGGAGGAGGTGTTGGGATATGTATAGGTGTAGTAGATGCAGTACCACCCTTAATTGCATTAAACTCATCATAAAATCTATGAAGGGTATCGCGGGCCATCTCACCAATAAGATCAGTCCATGCCTGATCATACGCAAGTCTCAAACCATATAACATGCCTGAAATTTTTAGACGGGGATCAAGAATAGTAGCCACATATAACAAAATATTGAGTCTAGTCAAATCTCCCCAATATTTGTCAAATTTGACCCTCATGGTCAATGTCATCCCCCTCATCCTTAGATTGGAACCCCTACACATGTCGTCTAATTCTTCTTTCACCCTACATATTTGTTGACAAAATTCATAGCATGTAGGGTACAAAGAAGCAGATAACTTCAACGTGACATCATAAAACAGCCCGAGAAAATCAACAAATGTAGCAACTACCTCCCAATCATCATCATTAGGCAATCCTAAACCTCCGTGCTCATCAAAGTATTTGACATATTGAATGTCTTCATCACCCAATAATTGAAAGGCTTTTTTATATTCTTGGGCCGCCTCCAACATCAAGAAGGTTGAGTTCCATCTGGTGGGAACATCAGTACAAAGACCCCTCTTTGATGTTATGCCCACACTCTTCGCAGCAATCTTGAATTTCTCCAATCTAGAAGGAGGAGACCTCACAAATTTCACAGCCAATCTAACTCGTGCAACCGAGTTATCAACATCTTTTAACCCCTCAGTCACAATTAGATTCAAGATATGTGCAGAACATCTAACATGCAAATACTCACCACCCAAGAATGTCTTATTTGCCTCTTTAAGATAAGTCTTCAGATATCCCAAGGCGACATCATTAGACGAGGCATTGTCAACCGAAACTGTCAAAACCCGTGTCAACCTCCACTCCTTTATTGAGGCCTCTAAGGCCTTCCCAATTGTCTCACCCTTGTGATCAGTTATTTGACAAAACTTGATAATTTTTTTATGAAGAATCCAGTCAGAATCAATGAAATGGACAGTCAAAGACATATAACTAAAATTTTGGATAGAAGTCCAAGTATCAGTAGTAAGGCAAACTACCAAACCCGCCAATTGGCCCCTCAAAACATCTTTATCTTTCCAGTACATCTTTTTAATATCCTTTGCCACAGTGTGGCGAGAAGGAAGCATAAATCTAGGTTCTAATTCTTGGATAAATTCTTGTAACCCTCTCCCATCCACAAACTGAAAAGGTAGCTCGTCTATGACAACCATACGAGTTAACTTCCTTCTACACTCATCAACATTATACTTTGTGAACCCCTTCAATGTTAAACCCTCACTACTCCCATCCGCCATTTTTTTCAGTCCAATTTCTAGTCTTAATTGACCCTTCTCCACTAAGGATCTTAATATTAGACTCTTCTTGCATTGTTCTTCTAAATGGACCTTTAACTGGGATGTACTATGTTTCCTATAGTGACATCCATATATTTTTTCACAATAATTACATTTAGCTTGTGGGTTATTGGGGTCACCACCCTCTAGTTTGGTAAAATGAGACCAAACTACGTAAATAGGTTTCTTACTTTGTGTGGGCTTAGGGGCGGGGCAAGGTGTATTCCCACTCCCAGGGGATGGAGTAGGGTTAGGTTCTGGAGCAGGGGTACTAGTAGGGGTAGGAGAGCTATCAGTGAAATCTCTTTGAGAAGACATTCCTGATTCCACAATACAATAAAAAATAAAAAAATCAATCAACATACGACATAATTCAAACATGCATTTATCAATCACATTATTATTTCCATTAACATTGGACCTTTAAATAGTAAAATAATTATATAAAACATAACTTCAAACCCCTAAATTGAAAAACATAACTTGAGGGATTTCAATCCGAAACCCTCAAATTTTAGGGTGTTTCAAGGGGTTTCAAATGAAACCCCTAACTGAAATTAGGGTTTTGGATTGAAACCTCCTCAATTTTAGGGGCTCAATCCGAAACCCTAAAATTGAGGGGATTTCAATTGAAACCCCTAAATTGAGTTAAGGGTTTCAATTCAAACCCCAAAATTGGGGTTTCGGATTGAAACCCCCTCAATTTTAGGGGTTCAATCCGAAACCCTAAAATTGAGGGGGTTTCAATTGAAACCCCTAAATTGAGTTAGGAGTTTCAATTGAAACCCCAAAATTGAAAATTAAGGGGTTTCGGTTCAATTTTAGGGGTTCAATCCGAAACCCTAAATTTCAAGAATGGGTTTCGGATTGGAACCCTGAATTGATTTAGGGTTCCAATCTACAAACAAAAACAAACAAACAAGTACAAAGAAACACAAGAATCAAACACAAGTACAAAATTCTCCACAGCACACAAATTCACAATTTTCCCATCCTCCATCTCCGATTCAACCCAACCTTCCTCCAATCTCCAATCCAAAAAAAAAAAAAAAAGGTTTCGGATTTCTTACCTTTGAGTGGCGGTGAAATCCCAGTGAGAGACGGAGACAGAGAAGTGGCAGCGGTGGTGCTGCTCGTGCGAGACGGAGATTCGAATGAGAGAGAGAGAGGCTGGCACTGCGAGTGCGAGACTGACTCAGAGAGAGTGAGTGTGAGAGATCGCGCAAGAGACTCAGAGAGAGTGAGAGAGGAGAGTTCGAGAAATGAGGGAAACAGACGCGGGGAAGGGGGAGGGGGGGAACCTTAACTAAAAGTGAAACGGTGCCGTTTCACTTTTAGTTGAGGGGCCGCTTACCACTTACCAGTCCTAAGTGAAACGGCACCGTTTTGTCCATGACAAAACGGCGCCGTTTCACTCTACTTATTTGTTTTTCTATATATATATAATATAATATTATTATATTATATTATATATATATATATATATATAACTTAAGCGGGGCGGGACTTCGCCCCATCCTCCCCCCGCCTCCGCATCTTCCCTGGGGTGCGGGCAGGGCCCCCCTCACCCCGCTTAAGCGGGCCAGATCCCTCGCCCCGCATGGGTGGGGGCTGGGTGGGTCAGCGGGGTCCGGCGCCCCGCTGCCCACCCCTAGTAATAAAATTATGGGAGAATGTCAGTATGAAAAAGGAAAAGAAGTAATAGAGAAGGAAGTGAAGGATATAACTATGAGTTTCCTAGCCAATGGTGATACATACAATAAAGAAAAGGTGACAAGATCATGGAAGAGAAGAGCTAGAGATAGATGTCAGAAATTGAAACAATCTTCTTTCTTAACATAGGCAAAAAGAAGCTTGGGCAAAGAGCTGGAGGGGAAGGGGGAAGTGAGGGAAAAAAAGAAACTCATAAAGCAGTGTTGTGAAGGGATGGATGGAAAAACAAATGAATTGGTGGAGGCTATTAAATAACCCCACCAAACATAGTGAAAACACTAAGTTGGAACTGTGATGGTTTTTTTTATGGTTGAACTAGTTGGCAGGAGAGGGGGTTTGATCATGTTATGGGACCACAATGTGAAAGTAGAATTGGTGAATTATTCACAAGGACACATTAGTGTTTGGGTCACAAATGATGATGGAAATGGGAAATGAGAAATGGTTGTTGATAGGTTTTTATGGGCAACCAGAAACTAGTAGAAGGGAAAGTAGCTTGGAGATTACTTGCCTCACTGAAGCCTACATATAATTTTGGCCAGTGTGTGGTTGGTGATTTCAATGAAATAGTGACTCATTATGAAAAGATTGGCAAGAGACAAAGACAAGAAAATCAAATGGGAAGTTTCAGGGAAGTGTTGGGGGGCGGGGTTGTTTAACTTGGGGTGGAGAGGTGACAAATTCACCTGAAGTAATAAGCATGAGGATGAAACATTCACTAAGGAGAGACTTGATAGAGCAGTGGTCAATTCAAGGTGAAAGGGTATTTTCGAAGAAGGGTGGGTGGAAGTGATGGCTGCTAAGAGCTCAGACCATGGACTCTTGCTGCTTTGTATGATTCAGAGAGTAGGTGATGAAAGGAAGGGAAGGAAGATATCTGTTCAGGTACGAAGCCAACTGGGTTTTGGAAGAAGACTGTGATGAGGTGTTAAAGAGGGTATGGGTAAAGAGTATGGAAGAGAGAGGATCTTCAAATAGCTTACAAACAAGCTTGGAAGAAAGTAAAAATGTCTTGCTCAGATGGAATAGATAGATTGGAGTGGATAGGGGAAAAGAATTGAGAGAAAAAACTGGGCACTTAAAACAGCTACAAGAGATTGAAAATAGGCACAATTCTGAAGAGATCAAAAGAACTCAGCAAGAGATAGAGATGGTTTTAGAAAAAGAAGATTTAAAATGGAGGAAAAGACCTAAGAGGAATTGGTATCAGCTAGGGGATAGAAACACAAAATTCTTCCATAGTTGTGCTAATCAAAGGAGAAGTAAAAACAGAATAAGAATGGTTATGGATGAACAGAATAGAAGTTACTTGAGGCATGATGAGCTAGAAGTGGCTTTTAGTGAATTTTTTGTCAGGTTATTCACTTCCTCTAAACCCAGCCAATATGATATGGATGATTGTCTGAAGAACATGGAGGCTTGATTTTCTAATGAGATGAATGAAGCTCTTCCAAAGACTTTTATCATAATGGAGATTGATGAAGCAATAAAGCATATGGCCCCTCTAAAATCACCTAGAGCAGATGGGTTTGAGGCTTGTTTTTATCGAAGTCACTGGCATATTATTGGAGATGAAGTCAGTAGTGCTATGTTGTCTTGGTTGAATGGTAATTTGTTTAACCCCTTTATAAACTTTACTTATATTGTACTCATTCCAAAAGTAAATAATCCTAGGCTAGTCAGTGAGTGAGTATAGACCTATAAGTCTATGCAATGTGGCTTATAAGATAATGTCAAAAGTGTTGGCTAATAGGTTAAAAAAAGTACTCTCTATTATTATTTCCCCTAACCAAAGTGCATTCATACTAGGGAGATTAATATCATATGACATTATGGTGGCATATGAGATTTTGGACACAACGAAGGCGAGAAAGAAAGGCAGAAAAAGAGAATATGGCCATTAAGCTTGGCACGTCTAAGGCTTATGACAAAATTGAGTGGCCTTATCTAAAAGCAGTTATGAAGAAGTTGGGTTTTTGCAGTAAATGGATTGAGTTGATTATGAAGTGTGTGTCATCAGTTACATATTCTGTTTTGATTAATGGCAAGCTAGGATCAAATATACTCCCTTTAAGAGGGCTGAGGCAGGGAGACCCTTTGTCTCCCTACCTTTTTATTCTCTTTGCAGAAGGCTTAACCTCCATTCTTAATAATTCATATATGAAGGGTGAAACAAAGGGGTGACAGTAGCTAGAGGGAATTAGAGTGAATCATTTGTTATTTGTAGATAATTGTGTCTTGTTTGGTAGAGCCAATGTGGAGGAATGGTTAAAAGTGCAGGTTTTGTTTTTGAAGTATGAAAAAGCTTCTGGCCAGGTCTTGAATAAGGACAAATTTACAATCTTCTTTTGTTCAAACACAAGTGAGGTTGACAAAGAAAAGGTCAGGGAAGCAGGAGGGGCAGTGATGGAAGGAAGCTATGATAAGTATTTGGGGCTACCTTTAGTAGTAGGAAGATCAAAGCATTATACTTTTAGAAGCATAAAAGAGAGAATATGGAACAAGATTAATAACTGAAAAAACACATTTATGTCTTTTGCAGCGAAGGAGGTTTTAATCAAGATAGATCTTCCAGTTGTGTTAACATACACAATGAGTGTGTTTCAGCTACCAAAAAAGTTTTGCAAATAATTAAATATAATGCTTGCTAAGTTCTGGTGGGGTAATCATAAAAAAATAGTGGTGTGCAATGCTTGTTAAGTTCTGGTGGGACTAGTGCTCAGAGTGTGTACAACATACAATAAGTGTACAAAAAATATACGCAGCGGAGAAATAAAAAGTCTTTCTTTATTCAGTACTAGAATTTGTTCAAAACAGTAAAATAACTTTACAAGAATTATACAGTCATCCGACAGATAAATTAAAGACATGAAATATCAGAAGGAAAACAAATCCCAAAACGCTGAACAACAAATCAGCAACTTATACTTCTAGCGGATTCGGCCCCTCAGGTTCAAACTCGGGCTCTGCGTCAGACTCTACGGCACCATAAAACGGAACCGTAGGGTAAAACACCACAATGAGATTATGACATCTCAGCAAGTAATTAATCAAAATAACATCCAAGAGTTATATAATCACGCGTCCCCATACGGACATAATCCACATAAAACAACAGCTCATGTTCTTTTTCCTAAAAAATCATTTTTAAACCACTCACGCCAAAATCCCATTTTGGTCCAATCATAACCATTATTAGTCAATAAGCATGCGCCACAGTCTCCCCTAGGGACCGTCCGCACGACTTGGCTCTCTTCGTCACATCACAGGTAACGTCCGTGCATGAGATTTTGTAACGAGCGATGCCCAGTTTCGCGCCCAGCGCGTACATAGCCAAGCATCCTCTAACCTCGCCAGCCAAAGGTCACGGAATCGGTACGAGAGTGTTACCGTCTCGTCCGTTCCCGTCGTCGCCCTGCGACAACTCAAGAGATGTCACGTCAGTCTGTTACGCTCCCGAGTGACCAGAGAAGCTCCACCGAGATAATGCCCCATCTAGGCTTGGGGTCGTGAAACACACGCACCCACACAACAGTATCAATTTCCAACAGACATCGTGACATCACCGCACAATTTAATAAAACGATAAATATGCTTTTCAATAGTTTATTGGAATACGCATTTAAATAATTCATTTTCAAATTCTCAAATAACACCGAAATACAGTTTCACAGATACACGCGTAATCCCATCCTCCAATCCGGCCCAAGGCTCAATTACAACAATTCCAACATAATCAATATTTACAACAAAGATAACAGTTTACAAAATATAAATACAACAGTTATAAAGCCAATCTCACTTGATGGAAAATTACATACACACGATGAATGGAAAAACCTGAAAGATCAATCGAAATGGATAATTACACAAGACGGCGGTGCAACAGCAGCACACGGCAAGACAGTGCCCAAAAACTTGGGTTTTTGACACACGGCAATTTGTGTATAGAAACTCAAATGAAGTAGCTCACATTCTAGCTAAGGAAGCTTTACACTTAGATTCTGAATTAGTATGTATAGAAGAGATACCAGATTGTATTAAACTAGGTATAGAGAAGGAAAAGAAATGTATTGAAAGCACTGGTTTATGATGAATACAAAGTTATGTTTGACTCAAAATAAAAATAAAAAACATCCAGTTGAGGGAAGAAAAGGCCTAGATGCTCAACGAAATTTTGGGGATTCGAGTGTGGCCCTTTGAAGGGTCTTATTTGTAGTATAATGACTCAAAAAGTAAATTTATTTAGGATTTTGATTGTTTGCACAGGTCGACTAATCCAAATGATAGATAGATATGGAATTTGAATATTGAACCTTTTTATTTGTCAAATGGTGATATAATGTCATTATCATGTCTTGAAATGAATCCTTAGGAATAACAGATCCCGCAAAGAGCGTCAGTGCTTCAGAAGCTCCATACGCAATCAAAATTTTGAGTTCGGTATCACTCAAGAGTATACTGGCCGAACGAACTAAATAAATCTGTCGGTGAGACTGAAATAATAGCCAGCTCTAATTTTTGAATTGCTCAGATCAAATATAGTGTTGCTGCAACTCTTCAAAATATCAGCTCGTCACTGCTACAGCTGAAAGTGGTTGAACACCAACAACATTATAGCAGCGGCTACAAAGGGTGGGGTGCTCCGGAAAAGAACCAACTTGAGGTGAAAAATTCCAGCATCTTTCACATTTTGAGCCCTCGGCACGAGAAACGCCAATCCAAACCTTGCTCTGCCCTTGAATGAGACACTCTCCTTTGAATGGTATGTGAGAAATAAGCTCATCCTCTAAGGAGGGAAGAACCTCTGCCTGCATATTGCAGGTAAGAACAATATATTCTCAAGTGCTTCAAGCAACTAAATACAATACAACGCAACAAATTCCTACTTCTCTGTGGTGTTGGGTCTCTAACGATGGAGTTCATAAGTTTCAAGTTACTTAATTTAAGCCCAAGAAACACAAGGTCAATCAGTTAAAGGTGTATAGTGCTACAACAAAGATAAACTACAGACATCCAAGCTGTCCTTTACTCAGGTGTTAGTTCAGTCGGAGGATTCGAATCTCAGCAGGGAGATTATATCCACTTAGTAGTCGAGGCGGCCCCATGGGGTAAATTTTCAAAGTACTTGTTCTCCATACAGGAGGGAATCCCCGATAGCCACGACATGTTTATTGCTGAACTACCATGTTAGACACAATTACCAGTATGTATGCCCTTTGCATAAGCGCTTTGATTTGGTGGGATGAAAGAGGTGCTTGTTGCACCACATCAGTATGTTCCCCACTAAATAGAGTTGATAACTTGATAGGGTATAACCGTATAAGCAGAAGCAACACCAAAACTCAACATACCTGAGATGTTATGAATATGCGCTGCAATGTGTCTGCATCATCTTTTGCTGCACACATCTCACACAATCTCGATGCCAGGCTAGCATCAGAAGCCTGGAGATAAACTTTTGCATCTAAACTGGAACCAATCAATTTCTCAGTACGAGCAACTTCCAGGACTCTATTCACCTCAGTTCTCAGCTGGTCAAATTTCTAATATTAGATTGCTGAAAGATATCATAGCATTAGCACTTTACTAGTTTTTACGAAATAAACCCCCCAGCATTGCTTTTCTGAAAAGGAAATATTACTGTTGGAAAGTGGTTACCCAGCATGACTAATGTGATATCAGAGACCACATAAATTCAAGCTCCATATAATTGTCAGATTGCATTAAAAGTATCTTGGGTATGTAAAAGTAAAAACATTTTACAAACTGTTCTTTTCAAAACAATTATCAGGTGGTTCTTTATGAGCTAAAAAACTTCCTAGATGTCTTTCAAAATCTGCAAGAAAATATCTCAGAAGTAAATTCGTCTACCTCTAAGTATAGATTTTGGGTGAAAAGAAGTCATTTACAGGTTCAAGAGAAAAACAAATTAAAGTTCAGTTGTTTCCTGGCAACAATGCAAGAAGAGCTGGTTTAAAGTCACTTTAAGATTTTTTTTTAATGTGATAGAACCTACATTCAGAATACAAAAACCCTCTATTATGTCAGTTTATCATTATTAAATGAAAACAGTAATTACCTCGAGAACTTTTGCCCAGAAGTCAATTTCTTTGGCAGGAAAAGCAAGCCATGTTTCATTCGGGGTTGGCCATCTTGATTCAAAAACAAATTCAGCAACAGAACCATCTTCCATGGTATACTGAAAGGGAAGGTTTTGCCATACATCCTCGGCCAAATGGGGCAATATGGGAGCAAGTACTCTCACAATGGAAAGCAGATGTGCTGCAAGAACTGTTTGACAACTTCTTCTAGTAAAACTTGCAGTGCCCCTAAATTTACCAACTTTGGATGAGAGAGGGAGAGGGAGAGAGAATTTCACACGCCAACATCGAAAATTTATATTTTGAAAATTAAGACAACATTATGTATTGCATATCAAGTGTTGAATGCATGAGCAGTGTACAAGGGTAGAAAAAGAAGAAATTTGATGTGCAAACTCAGACAATTGAGGCGCAAGCATCAAATGTATAAAGCATCAATTCCCTAAGATTGCTGTATTTTACTCGGTTATAGTTTAGACAGACAATTCAACAGTATTAGGTTTTATAAATCTACAAAATTTCCACTAGTGCAAAGAAACTTGTTCAGATCATGTGTATCTGCATGTTCTTTTTCTTCTAACAATTATTGAACCTCTAGAAACTGGAAACGTCCTTTCAAGAAGTTCCATGCAGACTCGCTCCTACCAAGTAAGGCAAAGACTTTGGGACAATTTATCTCGATGCTGGAAATAAAACAGTGAAATTTTTGCACGTGCTAAGGGAGAAATTGTGCCAATACAACATGTGGTGTCGGACCAAATAAGCAAGATTCCTTGCAAGATGATCAATCTTCTCACTCCATAAGTCAATATGAAAAAAGCAGTGTTATTCTCCAGATTAGTGTCTGAAACTATTTTGGGGAATAATACATCAGGCCAAACTTAGAGCAATGGCTCCAAGATGAGAGCTTTCTGAAATCTGTGATTTACATATTTTCTTTTAATTTATTCTTTATAGAAAGAGGCTTTGACGTCCATATCAGGTAAATAAGAATGGCATTGTATTAGTTTTCAATTCCACACATGTTGACTTTCTAGATTCAGTATCAGCAGACAAAATGCCATATCATGCGTCATCTTATATTATGAAGAATAGAAAAAAATTACCCAACATAAAGCCGATCTTTTGCCACATCAAAATAGAAATTTGATAGGTCAACAATGACAAACCGTTGCATGATCTGAAAATTAAAAAACAAATACATTTTATGTGAAATTCCAGAGAATAAGTAAATCATACAGTATATTTTTGATAAGTCATACAGTATATAGAGAAGAGTTTTCTACATACTTATAAAAAAAATAGAGGAGTTTTCTACAAAAATAAGGGAAGTGACATGAAAGATCAAACTTAAGTATCAACTATCAGTGAAAACTAAAAATCTTCTAATGGACTTTTCTGATGTCTTACAAATTGAACCTGCCTAGTATGGTTTCTAAAACCAGGCAGGATAAAATATGCAGTCTACCTCTATTAAGAGGAGTTGATCCCTGCCATACTTGCTGCATTCTTTTCTTCAACAAGTTATGTTATTAGTCTATAAATATACCATCAAAATGCTGCTTTCGCACTTGGTTGGTCACTTATCTTAAATGAAAATGCAGTTTTGTAAGGGTTAATTTCAGCCATCTACTCTACACTATAAGGCTATTTTATTTTTAACATCCTAATTCAAGACTAATTTGTAACATCTACCCCACTGTTCAAATTAGTATACATCCACGGCCAGGTTGGGCATACTAAGCTTGAACTGGAAATTCCCTTTCAAGTAAATTAGAATGTTAATTACTTTTTACCAGTAATTAACAATAAACTCGTCTCAAATTAGGATGCTAATTACTTTTTTTACAAGTAAATTTGGATGTTGATTGCAAAACTTTAAAGCTTAAGGGACAAATTGCGATTTAGACCGGAAATCTACAACCCAAAAAATTCTGCAAAACTAGAAGAAATATAAATAAAAAGTGAAAACTTGGTTGGCGAGGTTCAGATCCACCACTTGTATATTTTCTTTTAGGAGTTACACCCTGTGGGCGTGCTATGACAAATTTTGGATTCGGCCCCTTCCGTTAGAAATTTCGTCCACTCTAGTTAACAAAAAACACATGGCAACCCATGGAACTGCCACATGGAAAATTATATTTTCTTCTTCAAAAAAATGAAATTGAAATGAAAAATGAAAAAAAAAAACAAATGGGGCTGGGAGGGTTCCCACCCAAACCAGCAAGTACCGGCCGCCGCCACCCGGTGACCATGGCCTTGGCCACTATGGGGTGGCCAAATTCAGCTCAAGCCACCAAGGTAATAAGCGTCTATACAGTCAAATCGATTTTTGATGGAATGGAAACACACGGGGCAACCGGATTCAGTCACCCCTGGTGGCCCAGTGTAGCTGGACCTCGACCACCCCGTGGGGTCCAGAGACATGGCCACCACCACTTGGTGGTCCATCAAGGAGGAAAGACCTCCCCTCCCAGCCTTGGTTTTTTTTCTTCTCTGTTTTTTATATAAAATATAATAACTTTTAAATTTTTTAATAAGAAAAAGTAATTTTCAACGTAGCAGCTCGTGAGACTGCCACGTGTTTTCCATTAACTAGGGTGGACAGCATTTCTATCGGAGGGGCCTGATCCAAAATTTGTCATGGCATAGGGTATTATTCCCAAAAACACAATGAGTGAATCTCAACCTGACCAAAACATTTGACCAAACATAAGGGGTTACTGACCAAATTTTCATAAAAAATGCCTTCCCTGCTTTCAAATGGCAATTTGAATTTATTTTCTTCTTTTCCTTTGCTTAAATTAGGATCATTGTGGAGCATTATAAAACCATAAATCAAAAGTTTGTACTCCTGAACTGTGACTTGGATAATTGAACAACTTTAAGAAATAACTCCATTTGTGAATGCTACCCACCTCAAAAAGCATGAAATCCAAAATCCAAGCAGTAACTTAATCAAATAAATCAACAACATAGGAGAATATGTACCTGGAATATTTTAAAGAACTGATATTTTTCATAGCTCTCCCTAATGTTCATTTGAAAGTTTTCAAGCTGAAATAGCGCATGCTGATCAATGATAGGAAGATTGTGGTATGAAACAGCATAATCAGCCTGGCAATAACATGGCTTGAGATTAAAAAAGGATCGACATTTACACTAACAATTAAAGAGCAAGACAAATTACTACTAAAAAATCTAGACAAATTAACTTGAGCATATAATGCATCACAAACATTTAATATGTGTGCGTGAGAGAGAGAGAGAAAGAGCATCAGGGTCAAAGTTTTTTTTCCCCCAGAGAGTATATCATAAATAGTGGAAGGCTTTAGAAATGCGGTAACAAATAAAATTTTAGTGCAAGTATGAACTCGAAAGCTCTGATTGTCCCAGTTGGTCATACTCTCCAGTCATGCAGATTTGCCAAAAGGTATCTCAATGTTCCACGCAGCTTCCTATAAATATCAGACATTTGACGGAGGACTTGAGGGCCAATCATAGCATCACCTGTATAATCAACACTAGAAACCCAAAGTCGCAAGACATCAGCTCCATAACTAGGTGCTTCCTGCCAATAGAAAGAAAACCATGAAACATCTAAATACCCTCACAAGTTGGCTCAAGAAATCAAGGAAAGGGATCATGTTGGGGTTGTTCATTTGATTTGAATCTATAAATGTCTCACCTTTGGGTTTTTTCCTCCTTCAATCACAATATGTGGATCCACAACATTACCCAAAGATTTGCTCATCTTTAAACCTTTCTCATCCAGTACAAACCCATGTGTTATGACACTGGTGTATGGAGCCCTTCCTGTAGATTGGTGACAGCATCATATTGTCTCTAACCAATTTCGGAAATAAGTTGGGTTGTTTAAAACCATCAATAGCTTAAAATACGACAAGAGGAAGGGTCGTTTGAATTCACAATGTAATCTAATTGTAATTCCGTAGCATCAATAATCATGCAATGTTTGACATTGTGCAACAAAATCATATCAATTAACCTTGTGGTTCTTTGAAAGTCTGATACAAGCATTTGGTGTTAAGCCGAAAATTGCACTGTTTTGGGCATGAGAACCAAACTTATAGAAGTGAAAAAGTTAAGAATCTTACAAATTTTATTTTCTTTTTTTTTTTTATAAGTAAGAAATTTTATTGATTGAATGAAACTAGGCAACACCCATGTACACAGGAAGCACACAAAAGAGACTCCTAATCACATTCTAGAAAGCTGAAAAGAAAACAAGAACTCGTGAACGTTCCCTTCCTTTAGTACAATAGCAGCCAACCATTGAACTAAAGAAAACACAAAAAAATTCCATAATTCCCCCACATTTCTCTCCTTGTTGTTGAAGCATCTCTTGTTTTGTTCCGTCCATATACACCACAATAGACACAAAGGAACCATCCTCCATGTCGCTGCTAGTTGGGAGCAATGATGATGCCTATTCCAACATGCTAAAAGTTCCATCACACTCTTAGGCATGACCCAAGACAGCCCGGCTCGGCTGAAAATACCCACCCATAGCTCCCTCGCCACCTCACATTGCAGGAAAAGGTGCTCAATTGATTTGCCGTTACTTTTACACATGTAACACCACTCCATCACAATCATTCCACGTTTCCTTAAATTGTCAGCCGTTAAAATCTTTCCCAAAGCAGCAGTCCAAGTGAAAAAAGAGACTTTTGGGGGTACGGGAACTCTCCAAATACCTTTCCAAGGGAACCGAATGGGCTGATGAGCTGCCAACTCTTTATAGAAGGACTTAACAGAAAATTTTTTGCGCCCTAAATGTTTCCACAACATTCTATCCCTCCCATTTCCTCCTAACTTCTTGGAATATAAAAAGACTGTAAAAACCTGCTATTTCATCCACTTCCCAGTCTTGCGCGTTTCTGGATAAGATCAAATTCCATAGAACACTCCCATTGGCACGGCACATTACATTTGAGACAGCGGCCTGCTGATTTTATGTATGCAGGCCGCTGTCGGAATTGGTCCCGGTGGGGATGGTGGACAATATCAATCATCTACAGGGTTGCCCATTAACTAAAACAGAAAACTGAATGGATGATACACAATGTTTCACCCAACCGCACCACCTATCTCCAAAGCCACACCTCAACATATATATCAAAAAATCCCAGCACACATGATCGTAAGCCTTTTCCATATCCAACTTGCAAAGGACTCGTGGAATACCTGCCCTCAGCCGGCTATCTAGACACTCAATCGCTACCAAAACTGAGTCTAAAATTTGTGTACAAATCAGAAATTGTGTACAAATTTTGTCTAAAATAGCATTTTGTGTACAAATTTTATTTTCTTAGAAGAAGCATAGCATTTTAAATCAGAAATAAGTTTCTTAGAATCATATCAGGAAATGCTTTCTGGATAGGATAGCAATTGTTCAGGAATTCATTACCAAGGGTAAAACAACAATGCACATAAAATTTTAATTTTTGAGATTAAGAATTCTAATTTCTTAGGCAGAATGAAAGAATGTTCAGTTTTAAAAAAAAATCACATAGCATTTTGAAAACCATTCAGCTGCTCATTACCTTTTGTGGCAACACTTGTTAACAGGGAACTTTGGAACCACCCACGATGCTGATCAGTACCTTCAAGGTACAAGTCTGCAGGAAAACGAAGCCCGTCTTTTTTACCCAAGGCTGCAGCCCAAGAAGAGCCTGAAAGATTAACAAAACAGCAAAGAAAAACCAGAGCCCTTGTGAAGAAACATTTGAGAAGAAAATCATGGAGCATTTTCAAACAGAATAAAGATTTTGTTTGCTAGACTGCACGCTTTCTATATTGTATATCATTGGTGTAGTTATCCATGGTGAGGTCGGTGAGGATCTTCCCTAAGGAGACTGTAGGGTTTATACTAAGCCGGTTTTTCAACCAACAATGAGATCTTTCATAATACTAGGTTTAATCCTGTAGGGACCATATATTACGAAATTTTCTGCTCACAAGATTCCATATAAATTAAAAGTAATAAGTTCTAATCAAACTTTTTAAGTGGAAGGTGCTTACTGCATACTTGTTATTGATGTAAATGAAGAAAAGTGACTCCAATACTATGGAACTTATCAAAAACATATTGTCAAATTAAGAAACAGTAAATTCTCCATAATTGAACATTACTCTTTCCAAATAAACACAAATCCAGCAGAAACCAACCTCAAAATAGGCAAATGAACTTTGCCTATTTGTTACAACAAACTAGCCTCTGGCTTAGCAAGAAGCATTTAGAAACTACCCAAGATAGATCAATGAACTTTACCTATCCAGTATCCAATACAACCTCAGATCTTACTAACAACGACCAGAGAGATATTAATGTGTTATGTGAGATAATATAGAATTTAAAATCATCTTATATAGAAAAGTAAGGCCAAATATACTTTTTCATTGAGGCCAAAAATAAAAAGGAAACAAACAGAAGGTTTCAGATATTTTTTACACTTTCATATTATGATACCTGAGTCAAACCAGACATCCATAGTGTCAGTCCCCTTTTCATAATCTGACGCTTTTTCCCGATATTTTTCAGGAAGAAGATCCTCTACCTTCATGTACCACCATGCATCACTACCCTTTTGGGCTATTATAGCTGCCATAAAAATGATAAACACAGCAGTAAATTCGTTAGTGGGACATGAACCTTAAATAGGTCCAGCATATTGAGGTCAGCTAAATTCACACATTGATGCAGAAATATTATTAATTGATTCTTGGACTCTAAAGAGAATAACACTTAAGAATGCAAAGATTATTTAATAAAGAATAAAGAAAGCAATCAATGTTCTAAGAGCTCTTACTCTTGATGTGGTTAATAGTCTCTTCATTCATAAGAGGTTCCTTTGACTGCATATGATAAAAGACTGGAATGGGCACACCCCATGTCCTCTGTCGTGATATACACCAGTCTGACCGGCTAGAAGTCATTGCAGAAATTCTGTTTTCTGACTGAACAATTGTCATGCATGCACACAAGAACCATCAGTAAGATAACTCATACCATTTGCGAATATAAAAGATGCAAGTATATCCAAACACATAGAACTGCAATTTAAAGCCCCAACTTAAAACCTTATTCCAGCACTGCCTAAGCCAATAAAGGAATTAAAATTGTTAAAACTCCACAGAAATCATTCAATTAATCCTTAAAGAAACAGGAAAAAAAAACATGCAACATTCAAGGTCACAGTTGCTCCAAATGCCTTGGAATAAACCAATATTCATTTGACAGCAGAGAAAACAGTTCTCTATCTAAGTCATGTACTATATGACAAAGAAATTAACATTTTTGAGCGACAGATCAATTAATAAAAACTAAAAAAATTTACTATCATGCAATGAAAAGACGAACATGAATTGGATTAACATCATCTTGAAGAAGATCAGGATACAGATGGCAAAACAAGGCTTGGAATGGAAAAGACAGACAGTCAAGCATAGAATGGCTCTTACTATAACACCATTACCTGAGGGGGAATCCATTTTACATCACCAATTGCACTCATAGCAGCCTGGCGAAATCCTTCAACTGATGCAAACCACTGCTCTGTTGCCCTAAATATTGTAGGCTTCTTTGTTCGCCAGTCATAAGGATACTTATGTTCTGCATAAGGTAATTAATGTGCTATTTAGCTAATACAATGATAGTTCCACTGTCAGGTGAAAACAGTGATGGGTTTCCTCGATATTTGACAACATACCATATGATTCTTCCATAATAATTGACAAACGTTCATCCAAGTATTTTGCAACAGCAACATTACCATCACCAAGTACATCAAGCCCACTAAACTGTCCAGCTTCTTCGGTAAACTTTCCATCATCATCTACAGGAGAAAGTACAGGCAGTCCATACTTCAGGCCAGTCACATAATCCTCCTGACCATGTCCAGGAGCAGTATGGACCAGTCCAGTTCCTGCTTCCGTTGTAATATAATCTCCTCCAACAACTACCGGACATTCTCTGTTATCTATTGGATGGATATACCTGAAACGAAAATTGAAACCATATCTCAGGAGATATATTGTACTTCATATTTACCCAGACAATGTAGTTTATTAACACAAGTTACAAAACAAGTTAATGTGCGCAATAGGCTATTTTGTTTTGATAAATGAACAAATGTACTAAGAAAATATTGGCATGTTTCAATTTTATACTTCCCAATTTCATTCAAACCTGCAGTTCTCGAGATCTGAACCTAATAGTGTTTTCTTAATGACAAGTTTCATTCCCCATTTTGCTTCTAATGGCAGCACAAGATCTGATGCAACAATAAGAAAAGGCTTCTTTGATTCCTTAAGAAGACTCCCAAGCCTTTGTTTTTTGTTTCCAGCAGATAAAGAAACATCTTCTGAACGTGACTGTAGTTCAACTATGGCATATTGAAGCTTGGCATTCACTGCAACCGCTGATCATAGGATAACAGGGAAAAAGTCAGTGCATATCCTGTTGCAGAGGTCCATACAATGAAATGTTGCAAGAGAGGGATAAATGTCAAGGTGGCATAAATTAACCAGATGAGTGTAGCATCTAAACATTTGATTATAGAGTTGATAAACTTCTGTATTAGACAGGAGAAAGATGGAGAATGCATCCACAGATAAACATTCAGCAGCATTATATAGACAGAGAAGAACAAACATGATAAGAAACATGACACGTGTCTCACTCGTATACATCCTGTGTAATTGGGTTGTACCTTTTGCACTTTTTAACAAAATTTCACATTCACACTTACAAAAGAAAAGAAACATTTTTTACTATGACATGCGTATTTCTCATGCTGCTAACCTTCTTATATAACAGGGTATAGGTTTAAGTCATTGGATTTGGAGGCAAATATTAGATATTACAGCCAGAAGACACTCAAAACATTTTTTCTCATGCTTCAAATATATCATATACTAATTCTCACCAGCATTAGTAAAATGTCAACTAACAATAGGCCAAATGCAAGATAATGGCAAACTCACCAGCATTGGCTGGAATAGTCCAGGGAGTTGTAGTCCATATTGCCAAGCACAAATTGGGGAAAAACTCTTTTAATAAGCCACTTGAAGTTAGAGGTGCATCCACTAATCTGAAAATGGCATATACGCTTCTTGAAACATGCCCTTCAGGATACTGCATATAAATTATTAGTGAATTAATACTTATAAAAAAAATTTACTTGTAAATTAACAAATAGGAATTATTTGAGTCTTGCAATATAGAGCACGGGGCCCACTATTATAAGCTTCAAGTCATAGATCAGGCAAATGGTAACAACATGGACCAATGAAAAAAATGTGCTTTGAAGTTACTGAATAGTTGTAGAGAATGTTAACCGAACAAAACCAAAACTTAATGTAAACTTTATAATATTTCAATTTTTACAAACCTGATAGTGATATATGTTCCCAAGGAGGTTTTACAAAAGTAAAAAAGACATTAAATACCTCCAACTCCGCCTCTGCAAGAGCCGTTCGTGATGAGGGGCTCCAGTGAACTGGTTTTCTGCCTCTGTAGATATACCCATGAATGGCCATCTGGCCAAACACTTCAATCTAACAGATGAAACAGCATGCATGGAAGAATTCTTAGTGAATAAGCACAAATATGGTCAACACAATTAAAAAATAAGTGCAACTAACATGAAACAGACAAGCTTTTTGTCATCCATCTTCTTAATAGTGCTAATGCATGGATGCACCACTTGCACTTAGCTTCAATCTTACACTAAATTGTGAACTTATAGATTTATGTCTAGCCATTTAGATATCCTCCAAGTTAATGTCAACAATGATCTGCACACAAAAAGTAACACAACTATACTGACTGTGAAGGCAGCTTTATATTCTGAATAAAGATGAGTAACTTTGTTAAGGAATAGATGCATGGTTTGTGCAAAGTGCCTTACTGATAAATCTCTATAAGACTTAAAAAATCTCTATAAGCAGCCATGGTCATATCATAGTTGGTTTACTGTAATATTAATTTGTACATAAAGAGACAGAACATAAGGAAAAAGCCCCCTCTCCTTTATAGTCATAAAGGGCTTCTCCAGAAAGTATGGAAAGAGGCATTCAATGGGTGCCTAAAGTTAATTCAGTTGAAAGAAACATAATATCAAAATGAGAAAAGCTGAACCAGCTACCTGGGCAGCTTCATATTCTGGATCAAGAGTTAGATAGGGATTATTCCAGTCTGCCCATACTCCAAACCGCTGCAAACATCAAATAATAGAATTGAAGTTCAAGTATTTCCCTAGTAGAGGGTCCCCATCTAATTGAACTAAATATTGCCAATAATCAATTAAAATAATTCTTAAAGATCAGAGACATCCAATTGCAAAGCAATCACTTTCACACGACAATGTGAACCAAAATACAAGCAAGGAAGTGAGAGACAACGAAGGTGGTATGACCTTAAATGATGCCATCTGTTTTTGAACGGTTTGTTTGGCAAATTTGGCAGCCTTTGCTCTCAACTTTAATGGTGTGAGATCTTTTCTGGCATCTTGATCCAAGGACTGTAGAACTGAAAGACTTGAAAGTGGCAGTAAAATTCTCAGGTTATTTCACAATTTAAACTGAAAAAACATTAGTGAAAGGTTTTTCTTTACCCCAAATGAAAGCTCACCCATGTTTGGTGTTCTGTTCCTAGACATACACAAGCTAAAGCCACTTTTCGGAGCAACCACAGTCAAAGTTTACAGCTCAATAGAATTTCAAGGGTCAAAGTGTTTATACAGTTTGTTTGCAACCTTTAAGTTGCATAATCGACTACAAACCAATAAAATAATGTCTTAAGGTATTAATAATAACATTCTCAACTGAGACTGGACATTTAATGGGAAAAGAAAAAGATATACTGATGAGATTCAAAGGCATGGGTTCTGACATAGTGACATGTTGAGGCCTTATCTCAAACTGACAAACCAACCATACCAAATTGAGGAAGTCCCAAGCTGATGACATCATGCCGAAACTAACAAAATCAGCAATTGTAAACTTGCCTTTCAACTCAATAGGTAGCCCATGACAATCCCAGCCGGGCACATAATGAGCTTTGTAGTTTTGAAGGAGCTGCTCAAAGAAGAAGACTATAATGAGAAGAATGAACTTAAGTTAATTTTCTTAACACATATAGCTTCGCAGGTTTATAAAAACAAAACTAAATCGACGAGCTTAATGTGCCAAATAATGGTCATTTTGTCCTGTTTCTTAGGAGCATGCACTGCTGTAATACTGGTATGAACAAAAAATATAAAAACAAACAAGAACTCTCATCATCAAAAAAAAAATTCTAACCTAAAAATCTTTAAAATTAACTTCAAATACAATCTTTAAAATTAACTTCAAATATTTGGTTTCTAATAATTTTTTTTTTATCAGTTATTTGGTTTCTTTTTTTTTATACGTATTTCTTAAAAACCAATAAATCAGTTATTTGGTTTCTAATAATGAATGAGCATATCTAGGCCTAGATTGATATTTTATAGGACAAAAGCGATGAACAAACTTCATAATTTCCTATTTTCTCAAGCTGTTACAAGGATGCTGATGATGGTGAAGGAAATTCATGTATATACGATTAATGTGTTTCATAAGATTTAGAGAGAGTAAAAATAACACCATGAAGTATCATGCAACAACAAAGCCAAAATGCCTAAACTACACTCCTGCATAATTACATACATTAAACTCTTGAATCATCAAGAAGAGAGAGAGAGAGAGAGAGAAGAGGGGAGAGACCATTGGAAAACTTGAGTTTCCCATCCCATTTTCCCTTCTTAAACCTTTTTTTTGTGAGACGGACGGAGGTGGAAGAGTTTGTTTCTTTCTATACCATTCAACTTACACCCAGTATGACCAGAAACAATAAAAAATAAAATAAAATAAAAACAAAAAAAACAAATGTAAGTGTATTACAGCAGAAAAGGCATGTTTCGAGTTTCAATGTGCTTGTTGAGAATTAATATCATCAAATTGAATGTCAAATAGATTTGCATGTAACAATTTGGATGTTCAAATCAAGGAGATAAAAGTACCTTGTAACGGTTGATTATATCTTTCAAAATCTTATTTAGAGCATGCCCCATGTGAAGATCGCCATTTGCATATGGAGGACCATCATGCAGAATAAATTTTTCCTGTTCAGAGTAACTAAAATTCAGCTAATACATCCAATGAACTACATAAACCCTAGGAAGACTGCAAAACTCACCCCATTATTTCTATCCACAATTCTCTTGTACACCTGCCTGTCAACCCACATTTTCTGAATTTCAGGCTCCCTGGCCAACGAATTTGCTCTCATGCCAAATGTTGTCTTTGGAAGATCAACTGTGTGTTTGTATTTTCCGTCTTCCTGTTTTGCCCCTAAACACTCAAGCACACCAAAAATCTAGAAAATGAAGTTGCATGTTTGTCCTTCAGAAGAAGATTAATAGTATTATACCAAGAAACTCCTCATAGAAGAAAGTAATCATATCAATGCATTATCACCTTCAGATGTTTTCTTTGCTGCCATAACCGGTCCTCGAGATCTTCTCTTTGAGGAAGAACAGAATTCACCACTGGAATAAGTATGACAACATGTAACGTTTAAGAGGGACAAGACTTTGACCGAAGTGCTTCCTCTGAAATTAGATAAGCCAACAGAAGTCGTTTTCCTAAAAGATGTGCAAGTTCTTCGTGATAAAACCTGAACATATACAGCAGAGGTAATCAGCTGCAACTTAATTCACGCTATATTAGATGCATTTAACTGTAATAGACCAAAAATTCAGTCATTGGTTAATTAAATTACATAAGCTTATTAATAAATGGTTCCTGTTTTTTATTACATTTGTAGTTTATTTTATTCAAGCATAGGTGTTCCAAAGCAATACACAAAAACATACAGTTTTCTTATAAGAGTTGTACCGAACAGGACATAACATTGTTTCAATGAAACAACCGATTTAAGATCAACAATTTGATAGCAAACCAAAAAGCAAATAAGAGGTAAAATTCTGAAGCACAAACAAAAGTGAATTCCATTCAAGTCTTTCTATAACATTTTCTCGAACGATTAGAGTGCAACAAGCAACGTCCAATTACGCCAAATCAATATCATAAAAACGATTTGAATTCCTTTGAAAGGTGATCCACATTCACCTAACATTCTATAAATACCAAATCTTAGCTCAAGTCGCTGCATTGCCAAGTTCATCCGCCATTTCACAACAAGCGCACCACTTTCACAAATTACGGGCGTTCTCGATGTGTGAAAATGCAAGCATAGCCGCATTTTGAGTTCAAAAGCTCTTAACTCCTCGTCTCCTCCGTTTGCTGGCCGATAAACCGTACAGACAAATAAAACAGAAAGCATAGCTAGAAACCAATCGAATTTTAACCTTTTTACTAGCCTTCCAAATGCCACTCCTAGTTCCCCCCGAAAACAATACTAGCAAACCAAAAGTAAAGCAAGTCGACGCCTGACGAGAACTACGAACAGTGCAAAAGGCTCAGAGAAAGCTAATAATAAGAGGCGAGAGAGAGTGCACGAATATATATTACCATATACGGAGAGGTTTGCATCAAAGCCATAGTGGCTTCCCCGTGTTTCAGTGCAGAGGAGTTTGTGGCGAAGGATTTGAACAGGGACATGTTGGCTTGGTTCATTTGTGAGCGAGCTTCTCCACTCGCAGACAGATAAAAGATAACATGGTTACGAACCAAAAACGAAAACCGAACGGGATACCTCCATTTCACTCTCCATTTAAATCATACTATAACTTTGTTTTGAGTATTTCGTTTATAAATTAGTCAATAGTAACGAATAATTCAATTAAAAAATAAATTAATATCGAATTCTTATTAGATCATTTTAAAATACGCATGCCAAAATTATATTATTAAAAAATCAATTGCAACTTAATAATTAATTATAATATCAAAAGAAAATGATTAATATACAACTCTTTTAAAACTCCATATTAAATATCAAAACTCTTCATATTTTGTATTAATTTAAATGAATCAAAGGCTCGTTTGGACACCCATAATATTTAAGAATATAGATGAATAGTAATAAAATTATTTATGAATAACAATAAAATAATTTGAATTAAGATATTTTATAAAATTTTTAAAAATAAAAGAGAAAAAATTAATAAAATTATTATAAAGTTAAAAAATTATTTGAATATAATTTTAATTTAAAATTTGAAAAAAAATAGTATTATTTTTTGTATTTTATTTAAAAGTTTGAGAAAATCGTAATGATTAAATAAAAAAATTAAAGATTTGAAATTGTATTATTTTTGTGCTTTATTTAGAAATTTAAAAAAATTATAATGATTAAATGAAAAAAGTTGAAAATTTAAAATTGAAAAATATTTTGTATTTGAGAGATGTTTGAGGATGAAATATTTGAAAATACCTTAGAATATCTTGTTACACGAACAATGCCTAATTGAACATTTTCATGGCTTCATTCGCCGAAAGTGATGGAAGGATATCTTTATCCATTCAAAGAAATTCTTTTTGAAGACGAGTAAATGGCGATTAAAATTTTGCATGAATGCATCATCATAACTAAGGCTATGTTTGAATCTAAGATGAGATCGATGTAACTAAACAAAGAAACAATCCAAAGACCTAAGTGGGTTTCATGTCTCTAATGTTACACTTCATAATACCTGCCAAAATAAGCTAATAGAACTGCATACAAACGTTAGCATGAAGGGTACTAGTTTGGTTTATTATGAGCGCTCACCCTATCCGAAAAATCAACAACAGAGGAAAAGAACACCTAGACATCCTCTGAATTTTTCAAATCAAACCTAGGACAGATGCGCCTAAAGATGAAGCCTGCAATCGTCGGAAGGATGCTAAAGAGTACAATTTGGAGTTGCTCGGAGCTGCTTGTCCTGACAGTGATCTGCCACCTTCGTTTTTCATTCAAACCAACATGAATAGCCATTTTAGAACACCGTCCGATTGAGAATTCAGACCGTAGATTGGCCACGAGAGACATGTCACCCGCCGCTTGCACCAGAGAAAGACCAAATGTGGAGTGGTCATGCCCTACAGCGTAATTTTTGCCACCATCTTTGCGTTTCTTCTTCATCTCCCTCGACCTTTTCAACTGCTTCTTTTGAAAGAGTTTTACCCGATAATCATACTCCTCCAAGTAAGCTTTTCTTTGTTTCTTGCTGAGCTCAGCAACCTGAGATTTCCTCAGAGGCATGAATGGTGGAAGCTGGTCATACTCATTTTCTTCCTTGGAATCCAATAAATTCGCCAACTTGATATCAGAGTACATTTCGTCCCCTCCTAGATTACCAGAGAGTTTTGGATGAGCATATGGCTGCAGAAAGGAAGCCAACAAGTCTGTTGGAGATGGGATTGATATTGGATTTGCTTCAGATAAGATCTTTATCGAGTAGAACATTAATAATAAATGGGGTCTCCGAATAAGTCCATTGGGAAGCACACGTTGTCCAAAACTGTTCTCTTGACACGATGGATGATTCTCAACTAGGCATACGGGATGTATGCGACCTGGATTCATTGGACCCAGATCACCAACTGCCTGATTGATGGACTGCTGAATAGCATTGGATTGTTCAGAAACAAATTTATCATAGTCTAGGGGCAACCCAGATTGTCCATCTGAGGGAGCAGAAGCAGCGTGAGTCAGAGTGACAACAGCATTTAGCCATATTGATGAACCAAGAGAAAGAGTAATTGACTTCAACAAAGGAAAATCAATAAGATCTCCAATCTGGCTGGTGTCCAAACGATCAACATAGAGGACAATGTCTGGAGGGAATTTCCTCGAAAATTTCTTGATCGATGCTAATATTTTTAAATTGATAGATTGTTCCCTTGAAGAAGAACTAAGACCTGGTGTGTCAAGCAATCTTATCCTGACACCATCTATCGTTCCGACTATCTCTTTCACAGTTGTTGTGGCAGGCTCAAATGCACCAATTATAGCCTTTTCCTCATCAAAGATGGAATTAATGGTTGCACTCTTCCCCACACCACATTTGCCCATAACCACAATATTTAACGAGAAGTCTAAATCATCTTTACCCTCTGCTTCAAGTTGCATAGCCAGCCTCTTTGCTACTGATTCGAGGCTAGATATTTGACTGGAGTGACTCCTTGTATCCAGGGCCAACCTGTATAGCACTCTTGAAACTCGGGAATCTTCAAGAGAAATGCCAAGCCTCTGTACTAGCCTCAAGAATTTCACTCTTATGAGTTGTATTTTCTCTGTCTTCTTCATTTCTTCTTCACTTAGGTTGTCCTCAAAATCATCTCTGGATCTAAGGTCTGAATAAAAAAAATTTGGGCGATTCAATCTTGACGAAGGTCTCATAGAATGGAATGAGGAACCTAAACCAGTGGGACGCTCCTCTGAGTTAGCAACAGTTGCTGCTTTCAGAAAAGCCTCTAATTCAGCATAATCAAATAATTGCTTGCATTCACCATCCCCATCTCCGTCCACCTCCTTGTCTGAGTCGATGCCAATCTGCCCACCAACTCTCTGTGAATGATCCCGAGAACCCTCTGCATCAAAAAGAAACGAAGAATTTTGCCTCTTCTCACATTCATGCATCAAACTCTTGACTGTTTCAAAGCTTCCCAAAATCAAACCATGAGGATCTTCGACAGACAGTGAACCTTCATTCCCTTCTGCTGCTCCTTGTATTGTGCATGCATCAAAATTTGCTTCATCTTTGTCATGTCGTTTTATATTATTGGCCACACTGGAACTCATTGTCATGGATCCGGCGGAATGAGAATCACTGTACTCATTTCCCTTGGGTGCATCGCTAAGTTCAACTTGGGTACAAGTTATGAAATCACTGGATCCAACTCCCAAATCAATACCTGACCCCATTTTGCTTTCTAGATTCTTATAGGCTCCAATTACTGTCTCCACTTCCCTTAAAACAAAACCATTTGTTACAGAACTCTGCTTCTCGAGCCGAGTGAGACTACCATTTCCATCAAATAAATCCAAATCAATACATTCTTCAGTATCTGAACTAACAACATCAGTTTCATTAACCGTAATAAAAGTTTCTTCCCTCGCTTCATTGGCCTCATCAGCATCTGCCAATGGTTCTCTTTGGGTTGACGATTTCATGGTTACAGCACCGTTCTCACTATATTCCACGGTCTCTCGCTGCCCTTCATTCATTCCCAATTCAATCCCTTCCTTGTCTACTCCTTTTTCTTCACCAGAATGCACAACATCCTCAGTCAACTTCTGACTTTCCTCCATTACATATTCCCCATTTGCTATCAAAGACTCAACATTAGACATCTCGACAACATCAGGACCCATGTCTTCAATCACCTCGGCCAATACAGAATCCTCGCCAGACTCCTTCAATGCCCTCTCTTCTCTGGCACCCAAAATCCCAAATTGGGCTTCAACAGATTCATCTGACACCTCAGCTTCCACAACCTTGATGCTTATTGCAGGCTCATATTGTTTAACAATTAAAGAATCCCTCCACTCCACTAACTCATCCTCGTCAACACCTAATGCCTTGACTGTAGGAGCACCACCAATCTTCCCCAACACATCAATACCCGGAACCCTCACTGTACCTGAAAACTCACTATCTTCACCATCTATACTCACCATTTCCTCCTCCTCGTCATCGTCCAGAGACAACTGGGCTTTGGGCATGACCCGGTTCAAGTTCAGATTATCCACCAAAATCGGTTCAACAACAGGGCCATATTCACCCACAAGAACACCGCTCTCCTCCTCATCTTCAATAGAATTCCCCAAGCTTTTCCTATCCGGGTCTGCCACAAAAGGTCTGGAAAGTTCGAAACTTTCACTGTCTATGGCTTCCTCATCTGGGTCCGCCACCCATGGCCTCTCCGACGCCATCTCGAACTCCTCCCCAATCAGAAAGGCTTCATACGACTCACACCCATTGTAATCATCATCACCACTACTACTGGTACTGGAAGTTTTGTCACCAATAGATTCAGAATCAGAATCAATTGTAGGAGGAGCTCGGATAGGGAGAGAACCTGTCGACGCGGACGATGAACTGGAAAGCGCGCACTTACGTGGGTCCGCTTTTGTTGTGAAAAGAGGGACATAAGCCTTTGAGTCCATGGCTTTTGAGTTCGAGTTCGCTGCCCCTCGAAACCAGGGAAAAACAAAGAAGCCAGGGCGAAAATGTTCCAAGGCCCTTTTTTTTCGACTTCCTTTGGTTGCCGACAAAGAAACAATGTGAACAGTTACTCATATAGCTCAATGTTTTGTCTTATTAAAGGAATTTCCCTTTTTCGGAGTTATTACAAGTTTGTGTGTCGTTTTAGCCGGCCCTTTAGGGTTAAGAGTGGGTAGGGTTGAACAGTTCGGCTGGGGTTTGCGTTTGGTGAAAGAGGACAAGGAGAGAGCCACGCACGAGCCTCGTGGTTCACGAATAGCCTCATTATTTTCATACACTACATATTTTTTATTTTTTATTTTTTATTTTTTATTTTTTATTTTTAAATCAAGAAAATAAAATAAAAAATTATGTGTGATACGTAGATTATGAATAGATTTTTTCAGCCTATAATACTGGTTCCTACCAATAACCTTCGGTACTCAGCTGATTTTGAAAAAGGTCAAAACAAAAAATACTTCTCTTTTTGGCTGAAAAACAATATTCCTACACAGTTCTTTCAAGCGATTAAAGACTCAAGATTTTGCGATGCTGGATAAGGGGGATATGTAGGTTATGTTTGGGTACCAAAAGTTCTTCAATACTTTTTAAGTATTCTCGTACTTTTAAAAATACTTCACATACCAAACAATTTAAAATACTCTCAATAGGACCCACAAACTCACTTCAATCTCTACTCATAACTATTCACAAACATTCTATAATAAAAAATCATTATAATATTTATCACTATTAAATATAAATAAAAAATTAAATCACTATAATATATAAATAAAAAATAAAATCACTATAATATTTATCACTATTAAATATAAATAAAAAATAAAATAACTATAATATATAAATAAAAAATAAAATCACTATAATAAAATAACTATAATATATAAATAAAAAATAAAATCACTAAAATATATAAATAAAAAATAAAATCACTATAATATTTATCAATATTAAATATAAATAAAAAATAAAATCATTATAATATATAAATAAAAAATAAAATCACTATTATATATAAGTAAAAAATAAAATACTATAATATTTATCACTATTATATATAAATTAAAAATAGAATCACTATTATATATAAATTAAAAATAAAATCATTATAATATTTATCACTATTATATATAAAAGTAAAATAAAATCACTACAATATTTATTAATATTAAAAAATCACTATAATAAAATCATTATAATATTTATTATTAAAAATCAAATCACTATAATATTAAAATCAAATCACTATAATATTTATGAGACCCACACATTTTTCAACTTTCTACTCAAAAGTAACAACTCACAAACTCACTCCAATCTCTACTCATAACTATTCACAAACATTCTCAACACCCAAACGTACCCGTGGTCTCTTATTATTGAATAATATTTTTATCAGCCTTCCCTTTCATGTTATGAAAACTTTCATTTAAGTTGGGTGCATTGCTACAAAGCGAGATTGACATTCGAGCCTAAACAGGTTAGGGAATTAGCAATCGTAAAATCTCATTTTAAATAAATATTGAGATGTTGAGAGAATTTTAGGACCAGGAGTTGGAAGTGTTTAACTAGTAATTTCAGCATCTGTTTGTGAATTTTAGGATCACAAGCCCAAAATCCAGCAATTTCAACGAATCGAGAAACGTTTAACTAGTATTGGGTGGGGTGCGCCAGGCCCGTGCAATAGTGCAGCGCATGGGCGACGCTTGAAGGCCCCAGCAGCAAGCTACTGTGACGGGCCTTCCCCCTAAAAAAATTAATTTAATATCGTGTGGCCCATTGGACCACGTATCAGATATTAAACTGATAAGAACAGATACTACACTTGATCTTAGCCAAAAGGCCGAGAAAGGTATGAGTTGTTCGGCTGCGCTTCTCTTGATTTATAGCTCCATGTTCCCACTCGGCTCTCCTTATTCGCCCGGTGTGGGACTCCAAGTTTTTAAGCTTGTATGGTTAGAATACAAACGCGTGCCAGGTGGCGGGTGACCCGCATCTTTATGAATTTCCCTTTAATTTTTATTCAATTCATAATATACCTTTAAAATTAATAATTGTATCAAAATAGATCATCAAATTTTTAAAACTTACCAATCCTCCCTTCCGTCTACCAATAACATCAAATTTAACAAAAATTCACTACACATACTACTTATATACATAACATTCACTGTAAAGAATATCATCATGTGCATAATATTTATTTAATTTTTATTTAATTTATTAACATTGACCATATAAAATATAAAATAATATATGTTATCAATTAATCATAAATTATTAAATAATTTTTTTAATTAATTTATATATGATTAATAAATATCAAATAATTTTATTGTGTACATAGATTATTCATATTTGCTTGCAACTTAATTATCAAATAATTTTATATATGGTTAATGATTTATTATTTATTATTAATTAATAGTATATATTATATTATATTTTATATGGTCAATGATAATAAATTAGATAAAAATTTTATCTTTACAGTGAATTTCTGTTAGATTTGACGTTGTTGGTAGACGGAAGGGGGTGATTGGTAAGTTTTGAAAGTTTGAGAGTTCACTTTGATGTAATTATTAGTTTCGAAAGTACATTATAAATTGAGTAAAAGTTCGAGAGAGCAAGATGTAATAAATTCAAAACTTTTACTCATTATTATGACATTACATATTACATATAATTTTTTTTTCTCTTATTAAATATGTGATATATGCATGATGAGTAAAATTAGGAATGTAACCGGTCCGGTTCAGTCCAGTTTTGGATAAAATCTAGGACCGAACCGGTATGTATCAGTTTTGTATTTTTCAAAACCGATTACGCACCGGTTACCCTCCTAAACCGGTACTTCCGGTTTTACCGATTTCCAGTCCGGTCCGATCCGATTTTTTTAAAATGTAAATTTCACAATTTTTCATTAAAAATTTGTTTATAAAAAAAATTGATTTAAAAAAAACTGTTTTATACTTTTATTAATATATTAGACTATATAATAGTATTAATATTAGACTATTGGTATAGTTATAAGTTATATATTAGTATTAGTTATAAACTTTTAGTGATTTAGTATTAACATTTTATGTAATAATTTATAAATTATAATAAGAAATTATTTCATATATGAATATATATGTTATATATAAAATTTCACATAAAAATTTATAATTATACATTATATATAAACCTTATATATATTAATATTTAATATATATAAAATATTTTGTATAAAATTTATATATAAAAATGTTATTTTTTATTTTTTTTAATCAAACGGTCCGGTCCGGTCCGGTCTAAAAAATCTCGAAACCGGCCGGTTTTTACGTTTTAAAAACCGGTTCCGGACCGGACTGGTTCAAAACCGGTAAAACCGGTCCAGTCCGGTTTTTCGATTTTTCGGTTTGAATTTACACCCTTAAGTAAAATTACTCAATTAATTTAAGAATAATAAAATTAAAAAATATTTTTTAAAAAAGTTTTGAAAAAATTAAAAATTAAAAAATAAAATAAAAATAAATGTGATATATGAAAATGAAAAATAACGAACAATTTTCGTTTTTCCCTTCTAAAAGCATGGGTCGGCTACGGCGTTAAGTTAGCTTTGCTGCCTTCTAGGCTTCCAGCCATTAACAAGGCATATTCAAAATGGTAATGTCATTATTTTTAGACAAGACCAGAAAAATTCAATTCTGCAAAATAGGAAATAACTTAATTCATTTTTTTAAAGTAGTCGGGATATCATGAAGGTGCCCCCATTCCAATAATTTCTTCACTTTATTTTTTAAAATACATCATTAAAATTTATTTTTTTATTTTACATACTGATTTTTATAATATATTATATATCAATTTATTTATTTTTTCATATCATTTAAATATTATATTTTTTAATATATTTTATTCATTTTGAATAAAATAGAAAGTAGATAAAGAAATGAATTAAATATTTATACAAGTGTGTACAATGTCCCATAGATGTAGAGGTGGTACTGTAGCAAACTGGATATTAGTGATAAAATTAGGGATAACAAATCGTATTTGTGTCGTGTCAAGTCATGAACATTCGACTATATAGGTCAATCCAAATCCAATCTTTAAGCTAAACGTGTCAAACATCCAAACCCTAACCCAACCCATTTAGATAACGAGTCGTGTCGTGTTACCCGTTTTGACCCATTTCATAATTAATTAGAAATGCGTTAACACGACACGATTCATTTAAACTTATTTCTTTTATGTAAATAGGTTGAACTAAAACATATAACTCATTTGACCTGATTAATATAATTTTATATAAAAGTTAAAATTTATATTTAATAATAACCACAATATCTTAAAATATATATATCAATATTTTTCAAATTTTAACATATAATAAAACCAATATTACAAACCATACAATAACAAATATGAATATATGTCTAAAATTACAATCGTAATAATAAAAATAATAAAAACATAAACATACTGAGAAATACCAATATTATAACTTAACAATAATCAAATTTTAATTTTGAAATAAATTCTAAATGGGTCAAAATAGGTTGATTTCGTGTTAAGCAGGTTGACCTGTTTATAAATCATGTCTTAACAGGTCAACTCATTTTGATCTAAACTCGTTAACATCAAACTCAAACCTACTAATTTCGTGTCGTGTTCATATTGGATTTACAGGTCGTATCATATGTTGACACTCATAGATAAAATACATAATTTGTTGGATAAGCTATTTTGAACTATTTCCTTCAAATTTTAGAAAAGCATGAGTTTTACATAACTCATTGTGAATGCTCGCATTGTGTAGAACATGAAGGTTTCTAACCTTTGTTTGAGAAATATGATGCCGTCAAGAAGGCTTCCGACTTTGGAAAAATGATTTATCCAAAGCTTTGCATTACTCCAACACGTTAATAGATTTTGAAGGACACATTTCAGACTACTAACTACTTAGAGCATTCTCATTGGATTAGCTAAAAGTTAAATCCAATGAGAATTTAGCTATTAGATCAGTAAATTGCTCACATTGAATTAGCTTTATTCTAAATATTTGGAATATAGCTACAGTAATATCTAAACTAATTTTCAAATTTAGAACACACTATTCATTTATCAAATCTTTTTTATATTATTTATTTCTCTCTCCTTTTAATATCAATTATTTCTCTCTCCATTTTAAATGACAATTAAAAAAATATAATTAGAATACAATTACTAATTAATATATAATATTATGAATAGTAAAATATGATAAAATAAAATAAATTCATAATTAAAAAAATTAAAAAAATTTCAAAATTATTAATTACTCATTACTATATAATGAATAAATGGATAATCCAATTTGAAAATTTGATGTGAATAGTTAAAATTAAATTTATCTTATATTATTTTATTATCATATAATGAAAAAATGGCTATTCCAATGTAGAAACTTATGTGAATGTAATAGCTAAATACTAAATTCATATTGCATTCATAAAAAATGTACTTTAACTTTAGCTAATCCAATGAGAGTGCTCTTACAGGCAAGATTGCTGAGTCGCTGACTACCCGTTATTCAACCCTACCAAGCAATGTTTATTCTTTCGAATCTTTTTCACTCTTTTTTAAAAAAAAAAAAATCAAATTGATTTCCAAATAATCAAATGAATCATCCATTACATAACTTGTCTTTCAACAAAAGACTAGAAATAAATTATGGATATTCTTCTATGCATATTTGTTCATCATCCATCTTCACAGCAGCCTTTGCTAGAGAGTGTGCCACTGAATTTCCTTCCCTACGGGTGAACTGGACTTTCCAGCTTTCTTTACATGGCAGTGTTCTGATAGCTTCAACGATGTGTTCAAACCAAGCCATATTTTCCTCCTTGCTGTTAACAGCTTGTATAATTGATAATGCATCTCCTTCCAAAACGACATGATTAATTCCCAGGTCAAAACAATATTCTAAAGCTCTCCATAGAGCTAGACATTCTGAAAAATCTAGTTTGTTAACATTACTCTTTTGATCACATACTGCTGCCAACACCTCTCCTTCCCCATTTCTAATAACAATTCCAACTCCCCATTTTTCTACCTTTTTTTTTTATCTATAGATGCATCTCAATTAACTTTCACAAAGTTTTGAGGAGGCTTCTTCCATATTAATTCACTTTCTTCTGCAATGGGTGTAGTTTTCTGTGGCTGTATAAATTCTTGAGCTAATCTAAACTCTGTCAAACATATCTTTTGTTGAATTTATAACATTTGCAGGACTAGAAAACTTGTTTTAAAAAAAAAAATTCGTTTCTTCTAAACCAAATTCTCCTCATTGTTTTGGCCATCCATTCCAAGTCTATTGTGGCAAGTCTCTTCATCAACTTTCCCCATAGTTTCAGAAAATCAGTTTCTTCCATATTCCATTTCTGAACTGGACTAGATACATCAGCTCAGATATCATTAGCTGCAGGGCAATTCCATAGAACATGAACCATATTTTCTTCATCTCTTTGGCATATTGGACAATACGGGTTATCTACAATTCTTTTGCAAAACAGATTTTTTTAGTAGCTAATAACTCATTTCCTGATTTCCACACAAACATCTTAACCTTCCCAGGGATATGCAAATCCAAATGTTCTTCCATTTGCCATCCTTTTCCTTCTCCATTGAGGTTTCCCCATACAGTCTCTTCTTCCTTCCAAGCTCAACATCATAAGAACTTTTGACAAAAAAAAAAATTCCTTTTGGAATGTACCCCCATATCAACTTGTCTTCAGAAGCTACTCTACTTAGGGGAATTCTGCAAATAGGGGTGTAATGGGTCCGGTTTAGTCCGGTTTTGGATAAAATTTGGAACCGAACCGGTATAAATCGGTTTTGCATTCTCAAGAACCAATTCCACACCGATTAGCCCCCTAAATCGGTTCTTCCGAATTTCAGATTTTAATATACTATATACTATATTATATAATATAATATATTATAGTATATAATACTATAGTGATAATATGTTATAGTATATTAAAGTATCATTTATAATTGTATTATAGACTATAGTAATATATTATAATATATAATATAGTGATATATTATAGTATATTATAATATATAATGATATAATATTAGTATAACTATTAATATGCACTATATAATATTAGTATAATTATTAATACAATAAACTATAGTGATATAAGATTTTAAAATTTAATATTATATTAATTAGTAATTTATCATATAATACAAAACTATTTTATTTATAATTATATATTATATTTAAAAATTATATCCAATATAAAAAATTAAAATATATATATGAACCGGTCCGGTCCGGTTTTAGAAAAAGAAAAATCGGAACCGGACCGATTTTGACCGGTTTTAAGAAAAATAAAATCGATACTGGACCGAACCAAACTCAGTATTGGACCAAACCCACCGGTTCGGTCCGGTCTGGTTTACTGGTTCACCGATTTTTTTTTTACACCCTTAGTTGCGAATTCTCTCTGCTTCTTCCTTCACGAAAATAGTTTGTACCAGTTCTGACTTCCACTGTCCACTGTGATAATTGATTAATTCCTTCACTCTTGCATCTGCACTAAAGATTTTTACTAGAGATTGGACAAAAAAGGATGATGGAGAGGGTATCCATCTATTACCCCATATCTTAATGTTATTTCCATTTTCTACCCTCCATCTAAGTCTCTTTTTGAGCAATCCAATTGATTCCTATACACTCCATATCATTGATGGTTGCTGACCTAATTTAGATTACAATAGGGATGAATCTTTGAAGTACTTTTCTTTAAAAATCTTTGCTGCCATTGAGTTTGGGTTCTGAAGAAAGCTCCACCCTTGTTTTGCCAACAAAGCTAAATTAAAGCTGTTTAAATCTCTAAACCCCAGGCCACTTTTGACTTTTGCATCCCCATTCTTTCCCAACTTCTCAATTGCATTCCATTCTCTTGCTCCTGGTTACCCCACGCCACTTTTGACTTTTGCATCTCCATTCTTTCCCAACTTCTTAATTGCATTCCATTCTCTTACTCCTGCTTACCCCACCAAAATTTTGATAACATAATACTAATTTCTTTGCATAAACATCTTGGTAGCTTGAACATGCTCATTATGTAGGTAGGTATAGCTTGTAACACAACATTTATCAAAATTTCTTTACCTGCTTGGGATAAAAAACGATTTTTCCAGTTGTTAATTTTGAACCACACTATTTCTTTACTACCACTGAATGTATAATATTTTGATTTCCCCACCAAAGTTGGGAGACCTAGGTATTTTTCATAGCTGTCACTCATTGTTGCTCCTGCCACTTCTATGATAGTTTGTTTTGCCTCTTCTCTTGTATTGGAACTAAAGAATATGGAGGTTTTATTCTTGTTTAAAAACTGTCCAGAAGCCTTTTCAAATTTATGAAGAATACCCAGTAACTTGTACCACTCATCAATTCTTGATCTTTCAAACAAAACATAGTCATTAGCAAAAAGTAAATGATTTATTCTGGTTTCTCTCCTACATACAATAACCCCTTTTGTATTTCCAACCATTTCTAAGGCATTAAGGAGTACACTTAGCCCTTTTGCACACAAAATGAATAGGTAGGAAGAAAGTGAATCTCCCTGCCTTAAGCCTCTAGAAGGATAAAATCTCGCCCCAGGTTTTCCATTTAATAGAACGGAATAGGAAACTAAAGTGATACAATTCATAATCAACTTGATCCATTTTTCACAGAAGCCGCCCAATTTCTTCATCATAGCTTTAAAAAAAGACCATTCAATACAATCATAAGAGTTTGACATATCAAGTTTTAGAGTCATACTACATGTTGATCCTTTCTGCCTTGTTTTCATGGAATGCAAAACTTCAAAATCCACCATTATATTATGGTTTATAAGTCTTCCAAGAATGAATGCATTTTGTGTAGGAGATATAATCGTTTAAGCCTAATCTATGAAAATAAACTCAAAAATAATTATCATCAAAATAATTATTTAGATTTTCGTAACAAAAAAAAACATAGTAACTTTTAGAAAAATCTTCTAACTAAACATATTTTTAATCGATCTGCTGATTTTTTGAAGTCCAATAAATTTATTTTTCATGAAACTTTCTCAAGTCAGGACATATTTTTAGTGAAACTGACCTCTTTCACAATATTTTAAAAAAATCCATCTCTGAAAGTTTTATCTGAAAATCGATATTTAAACAATCTTAAATACATCCAGTCTGCTTAAAAAGTAGGTGCTGAAAAAGTTTTATTAGAGATCGTTGGTTTGTTGGTTTTGATTTATATAATAGGCCTGTTTAGATTGGTTGTTTGTTTTTTTTTGGTATAGTTTATTGTATAGGTTTTTTTATTATATTAGTTTTGATGCATGGGATGTTTTTTTTTTTTTTTGAATATCTGTAAATCTCAAATGTTCTGATTGTTACCACGCTATTCTTTCGCCATAAATGAGGATAATTAATAAAATTGAAGTACCGTTTTTTTTTTTAAAAAAAAAAAGAAAAAAAAAGTAGGTACTTGTATCTAATTATAACTTATTTTAAAATTTTGTATTATTTGAGTTTGATATTAATGTAAATAATTTTAATTATATGATACGTAATAAAATATCTGATTATCTATAATTTGAAAAGACTTAGGCTGCGTTTAGATGTTGAACTGAGTTGAGTTATATTGAGATGAAAGTTGAATAAAATATTGTTAGAATATTATTTTTTAATATTATTATTATTTTAGAATTTGAAAAAGTTGAATTGTTTATTATATTTTATGTTGTAATTTGAAAAAATTATAATGATTAGATAAGATGAATTGAGATGAATTTGAGATCCAAACTGACCCTTAGGTGCTGTTTGGATAGTGAGTTGAGATGAAAGTTAAAAGTTGAATAGAATATTATTATAATATTATTTTTTAATATTATTATTATTTTAAAATTTAAAAAAGATAAATTATTTATTTTATTTTATATAAAAATTTAAAAAATTATAATAATCAGTTGAGATAAAATAAAACATTTCTTATATTTAAACGAAGTTTTAATGATTTTTCAAATAATATTACCGACATGTCAGAACCGTATGGGCCGGGCTTTCACTGGGCTTTTCGGGGATGACCCAATCAAGTCAAAAGTCTCAAAACTCTAAACGCCCTCGTCGCACGTTACCATGAAGCAGTGTTTTTTCGCTCAGTACAGTTCTCATAGCAGAATCCTTCTTTCCACATGAGCAATGGCAGCTGCGCGTTGCGCCACCTTCTCGTCCCTCACACCCTCCGTTAACCCTACCGCTGCGACACGAACAAAGCCATTAGTAGCGGCTTCTCTTCGAAAACCCACGAGGAGAAAAAACTATCTCCGCCCCAAGATTCTCAAAACCCTAACTAAACCCTCGCCAAACCCCGTAATTCCCATCATATCTCCCGAAACCAAAACTGAGACTCACCTAGATTTCGAGTCCCTAACCGAACAAATCTCCGGCAACACAAAGGCAGCCGCCGACCCCGGAGAGGGCGATAGAGTCGAGGAATTTCGAGTGTCCGAGACATCTGCTGAATACAATGGCATTTTGGGTAAACTTTCGGCTGGGTCCGTCCTAAAATACGGTGCGTATTTTGTTGGGGTCTTCGTGTTACAAACAGTATGTTCGGTTTGGATAATGGGAAGTGGCAATTCTGATAGAAAAGAAAGGAATTTGGATAATTTGGATTCGAGTATTACCGAAAGCAAGAAACTTTTGGTGAATAAAAATGGAATCATATCTGGTGCAAGCAACGTGGTTTTTGCGCATGACTCTGAATTGGAAAGGAAAATTGAAGAAATAAGAGCAATGGCTAGGGAAGCGCGGAAGAGTGAGGCAAAGGTGGAGGAGGAAGATGATGAGGACGAATATGAAATTGACGAAGAGACTGCGATATCTAGGCATAGAGCGGGCATTGAGAAAGAAATGAGTGCAACATTGAATAACTTGCAGAAGAGGTTGGATTCGCTTCCAGAGAAGTTACCGGGATCTTATGTTAATTATCTTGGGAAGTCTGGGAAGATTGAAAATGGGGCAAATAGGGATAATTTGGATTCAAAAGGTTCGAATGGGGCCTTGATGTTTAAGAAGAAGTTAAAATTTAGAAGCCCTTCAACGAAGTCAATTGATGGTCCTAAGGGTTTTCAAGGTACTGGAGATCGTAAAGTGCCTAACAAGAAAAAAAGAAGCTCGGGTCGTGCAGGTAGAATACGCGGAGATGGAACTGTCAGTGACGACGGTTTAGAATTATTGGACCTTGAACAACAGCTGGAGCGACGGCATAGTGATAATCCTGAAAGCACTTACAGGACTGTAAGGGAAGATGATGAAATGATATCACTAACGCAAGATTCAACATCGAAAAAAGATGGGAAGGTGTTGAAGGAAGAAAGGCAGGGATCGGATTTGGGAATTAAAATAAGAGTTGGAAATGCTGAACGGAGAACTGGTAATGTCACCAAAATTCCCAAGGATTAAAAAGTTTTGCTTATGTCGTGGTTTAACAAATGGAAATATTTTTTCTTTTTGTTTCCCAACTCTATCATTAATCGGATATCATAGGGACATCCCATTGCAGTTAACGGCCATTAATGGTTTAAAGTTTACTAAAATTCTCAACTACATGTAGTCAGTAAAAATTGGTGGTGGCTATCTTTTGCTTCCTGGATTATCTGTAACAAACGAAGTTCATGTAGACATTGTTTTACATTTGATACATTCAATAAATTGTTAAATTTTTAGGTGCTGTCCAGGAACCTAGCCTAGAGAGGCCTTTAGTTGAAGTAGAAAATTTGCAACAATCAGCAATGCTGGAGAGTCAACATTCTCCAAGATTCAGAAGAGGAAACCGGGAAACTCACATGAAATCTGATAAGCATGCTGTGTTGAATAGAAATGGCAGTTCAAAACACAGAGAAGTTGGGGATCAAATGCTGGCCAACAAGTTCAAAGAAAAGCAACCAAACATTGAGACAGATTTCTGGTGGTTGAATCTTCCTTACGTTCTAGTGTGTGACCAAAACTTTCTCTTCACTCTACTTCTCTCTATATAGTAATGTTAGAAAGTGGTTGTGCTATCATTGCAGATGTGAGATCCATATTGTTTAGTTTTTACATGTTTGAACTGTATGACTTGACCGAACCATCTTGGTCAGTGTCTTCTCACCACTTGTTGAATTACTGCCTCTCATTCATAATACCATTTTAGTTGAGCTCATTTTATAGACAATCTTTTCATGAATTGCCTAACTTCATAATTTTCTGTTTGTGACACAAGAAGGCTCTAGAATATCATCTCCTTCAATTTTCTCTTTGACATGATTTTCGCTGTTCATATTACAAATTTTCTCGAGATGTATGATTTTCACTGTTCATTTTAACTTTCCTGTTATTTGCATTTCTACATTTGCCAACACTTTTCATATGATTTGTAATACTGATTTTTGTAAAAGTTTTGATCATACTTTCTCATAGGATAAAGCCTGATTCTAGTGTTGTTAAGTAAAATGTTACCATTAGCATACAACGTAGACTGGAAACCAATTGGTTTAACTCACCAGCAATGCAAATATAGGCTTAAATGCTGACCTTTGATGTGAACTTATTATGAAATGAGAAATACTTGTTCCTTAGATGTTAGTTAATGTTCTGTTACATATATCCTACACGATTTTGGTGTTTTATTACAAACTTTCATTTGCAGTATGTTAAGCAATAATATGCATTTTCAGTCTCCAAGACTCCAACTAATCATCAAGTTGATATTTATCCAATTCCAGGCTATATTTATGCGTAGAGGTTCTGACCGCGAAGGACAGGCAGGATTTTACAACTTAAAGTTTGGTTCCCAGGCCCAGGAACAAAGTAACTCTTCCTATACTGTTGCGTTCGAGGATCGTGTTGATGCCAGTAACTTCTGTTTTCTACTGGAAGATTTTTTTAAAGATCTGGGTGATTTTAGTGCCGACATTCTTCCTTTGTCAATAAAGGTAAACCTCCATATTTGGGTACCCTTATAACTTTACATTTGCATATTGCATGCACATCCCCCGAGACATGCAAAGGCCATATTTGTGCAAGCTGTGCCAAACAAGTGGGAAGATGAAACTCGCTGTTCAAAGGTTTACACTTGCATATTGTATTTTTAGTCACCATGGTTAACACAAATTTGTGGGGTTTTGCTTCATTCTGGAGTAGGTCATGATAATCCATCCCTTATTCCATTTATTTTAGTTCTAGAAACCTCAGTGACAACAATGAAATAAAAATTGTTCAGGAACTTCATGAAGCAGTAAAAGCAAATGCCATGAAGGTAGTTGTTGTGAAGAAGAGACAGCTTCAGCTCTATGCCGGCCAACCATTTGCTGATGTGGAGATGGCTTTGTTCTCTTTGGTTAAAGGAGATCAAAATGCCCCTACGCGCAATTCATAATAGAATGCATACATTGTTTCTCATATTTGCACACTCTAAGGGGTCCAGGTCGCTTCACTCTATTTTTGTCAATGGTTGGTGTAAACAACCACTTCCCTCCATCTTTGCGTTATTTCTACCTTTGCTGGTGAAGTTTTGACAGTAGCAATTCTGCGACGGAATTAAGCGGGAAAAATTAGCCTGCCTGCCTGCGTTCTGATTACCTGCGGAAACCAATGTTTCGTGAAGCACGTTTGATTTTTGTGATGTAGTGTCACTGTAGGTGGCCGATGGAAGAGATCTGTCAATGTTTCAATATTGAAATTATGTACTTATTATTGGAGTAACTCTGATCATTAAAAGTGTTTTTTCACCAACCCAGAGGAAAGTCCTTTCAAGAAATGAAAGTTACGTAAGCATCTTATTTTTTATTCTTGGATTGGTCCAAATTTACATGTTGCAATTCTTTCGTGTCGAAGGGGAAGAATAACGGTAGTTTTACATTCATAAAAGATCCGAGATATATATTTTTTTCTTACATTTTTCCAGCATTATGTTAAAAATCAAGTGGGTTCAACAAGAATCAACTTATGGCTAACTACTTAAAAATATGTCCCAACAGTTGGGCTCTTTAGATAACTGCAACATTCTAAGACAGGATTTATTTTGCATCAATTACTATTCACTCTCACGTTTCACACTTATAGCTTTTTCATAGGGTATGAGAGTGTTTTTCATAGAATGTGAAGTGTGGATGATGAATAGTGACTGAGAAGATTTTTTCTTCTAAAATGTTGATCATATAGGTCCTTGATTGTTAATAGCGATAGTCAAAATAATAGTATTGTTTCTATATCTTTTCAATTGATCGTCCAATTCAGTTAGATAATAGGAAATGGTCCTGGTGGTTGACCGATGATGGAAGAGCCGTGTCCGAAGACTCTGCCAGGCTGAAGATTGGATCTCTTGGCCATTATTTTTAAATTTCAAAGTTTAATTTAGTTTGTTGGTTATGCAAAGATAATCGTAACTAGTTTAAATTTGAATTTCGTTGGAATCATAAAGCTGATTTTCAGCCATGTTTGTTGTAATTTAAATTTGTAATCTCAGTAGCTATTAAAGGAGATTGCTCAATGAATAAAGGCAGAGTATTGATTATATTTTTTTCAGAAAATTGCCTTGTTGACTGGTGTGAGTCCAGCATAATTTATCCGAGAGTGTGCGAAGAGAGATTCCTAGCATATTTTCTTGTTCCGTTCCGAACTCTACATCAAGTCCCGTTCGCATGCATGCTGATTTTTTTTTTAGTTTTGAATTCACAGATAAATTTGACCAAAAATGGAAAAAAATGAAATGAATAGAAAAAAAAAAAAAAAAAAAACACTTCTACTTGAATGGAACATTCACCATAAGGTCTTATTTGTTTTATGAACTCTCGTATTTCCTAGTTTTCCAATCCAGACATTCCAATGTACGAATCTTTCCTTGTAACCGTTAGAATATTATCCATCCAATTCTATTTGTTTGTGCAGGATGTTTTAGGAAAAGAGGAGTTGGAAAGCCACCGAAGATTGAGCAACAAGAAACTGGACTTAACACTTTCCTCCTCTATCTAAAAACTCTCTCATTCTCTCTAAAAACCTCCTTCGCAGATCCGGCTTGAGGGGTGAGAGCTTCGGCTCCCTTCCCCTCCCTTCCTCCTCCTCCTCCATCCCTTCTCTTCTATGTAATTTTTGTTTTGTATTTTTGTGTATTTTCAAGCGAAATAAGAGTGAATCATCGATCTGGGTCTTCCTGCCGCCACATGCCATTACGCACCCCGCCATGGTGATGCCCTGCCGCCGATCTTAAAGACCACCGAATGCGCGGCTCGAAGTTTCGGCGTCGTTTGGCGCGTGGCCTTCACGCACCACCCGGGAGCCCTCTGCCAACACCATGCGCGGCGTTTCTGGAGTCTGAGTCCGGGATCTCCAAGGTCGACTGGCGGTTCCCTTCCCAGAGTGGCGCGTTACTACACGCGCCACAGCAGCCTGTGTTCCGTTTTCTTTTGTTGCAGTGTTTTTCTTTGTGTAATGTAGTTTCTAAGTTAATAAAAATCTTAAAAAAATTAGTACCTTCGGACTTTGGTCCAAATGGAGTATTAGTCCCCCCTCCGCGTTGACGAGATTATTGGGATTTGGTATACCCTACCCTGCTTAGACGGAGTATTGGGCTTTGTAATCTCTGTCGTGGACAGATGTGGTATTTTCTCTAAAAATCTAGATCTTTAGAGATTTACTGTCTGGACTAAACCATGTCAGTCACGAAAGTGTACTGGGAAGATATTAACGATTGTAATTGATTTGTTTTTCAAATCAACTTTGTAAGTCCTCTCTTAATGAAGGTTAACACCCGTTTACTAAAAAAAAAAAAAAAAAAGAAACTGGACTTAAAAAAATCCGAACTTTGGCAAAATACATGATAGTTGTTTCTATTCTGGTAGGTTCTAGCTATTTTAATAGCACATGCGTTGATGAGAAATAGTAGCAGTGACAGTTCCATTTTTGTAGGTCCTCTTTTAGTACCCAGAAACCATCTCACAGCACAACGTAAAAATGGCATACAAACTCGATCCATTTCTACAACTCTTTAGGCAACCATACTCTTCTCTGATCCTCCTACTGTATATGAGAGTCTATAAAAGATAATAAGAATGATATGATTGCAAGAGAATCGTACGAAAGACAAATTGTGCTGGTAAGAAAACAAATTGGTGAGAAAACACTTGCATGCTAATAATATCATGTAGGCTGGCCAACATTTTCCAGTAGTTTTACCTTCCCACAGTATACGTTGCAAGATGATAGGGCAGAAGAAGATAACATAGACTACTATACTAGATCCAAATAGTTCACAACAGAGCGCTGAAAATGAAGCTTTATCCAATCTTACAACAAGCCCATGCTCAAAGTTCCACGTGAACTTTGTAGCAGTATGCTATCTATAGGTCCTGACAGTGTTCATTGGCATATTCACCCATGTTTGACATGCAACTCTTATGCCTGGAAGCCATAATGCAATGCATCAATACAAAAGGTCAGGGGCAATCTATTAGATAAGTTCCTTCTGACTATTTGATAGAAGAATTTAAGCGTCTCTGAGAGCCATTAAGGACTATCATCAGTAAGTAGAATCATGGGCATAAGCCTAAACCATTAGGTATTTTGACCTTTGCTTCGTTCACTAACGTTTCCGCTCTGCCCCTCCCTTCTTTTTCCTCACAAAGTCCATAAGAATCTACTTCTTTCTAACAATAATATTAGAGCGCGCACACTCATGAAGGGTTTTTTTTTTTTTGGGGGGGGGGGGGAGGATCTGGGTTAAATGGAGAATCGGACAAAAAAAAACCAAGCTCCCATAGAAGTTAGGAGTAGGAGGAACTCGACTTATGCATGCGGCTTCCTGACTTCATTTTATGTTTTGAGCTCCTGAAAGCATAAACCAGTTTGGGCGTTCTATTTGAAATGTATGAATTTGGACAGCTGGAAAGGATGCCAACGTCCCTCGGGTGTAAGCCTCATTCATTTATGCATTTTGTAACTTCAATCTCTACTAATTAGATAAGAGAGTACCTCTGAAGGGAGCAGCTTCAGCCCTATAAAGGAATTCATGTGAAGAACCATCATCAAGAACAAAACTCTCCGTATACTTGCCATTACCAGGATTTTGAAGTATGTTGAGACTTTGCTGTTTCTCTCAACACTGCACCCACAAATGCCGCCTGCTCAAGGCATTCAGCCTTATGCAGTGCATCTAAGAGAACAACACACGTTTTGGTATGAATATTACAACCTTTCAACCTAGTTTCCTCAAAAAGTGCATATGAGTCCATTGCTCTATTAAGCAATGCTAACCCTTCTATCATAGCATTATAACAAGCAGAATCTGGTATACCCCCACTCGCCTTAAACCTCTTAAAAAGCTTATTTGCGTCTTCTATGTTTCCAGCCTTTGCAAGTCCTGAGATCATGGTGGTATAGGTGATTGTGTTGGGCTTCAACCCTTGCTTCTGCATCTCTTGCCAGAACACAAAAGCCTTATTAAATTTTCTAACCCTACAAAGACCATTAATGAGAATGCTGTAAGTTATGTGGTTGGGAGTACATTTCAAGTCTTTCATTGACTGAAAGCACACAAGGGCTTCATTAATTTCCTCAGCTTTCACTAGTGCATCAAGCAAGCAATTCCATGTGTACGCATTAGGGGTCAAACCTTTCTGCATTAACTCTTCCATGATCAAGTACGCTTCATCAATTCTACCCACCTTGCCAAACCCATCAATAAGACTACTATATATCACCTCATTTAACTCTATTCCTTTAAATTTTGCTTCTTCAAAGAGCATGTATGCTTCATCAAGCCTGTCAATCTTAGCAAGCCCATCGATGACAGAACCATAGGTAACAACAGTTAGTTGATGGCCCTTTGTTGTCATTTCCTCCAACAGTTGATATGCTTTGTTAACCTTACCAGACTTGCAGAAGCCATCAATAACAGTATTGTAAGCACGGGTGTCCAGAACACAGCCTTGCTCCTTCATTGTGTAGAACAGCTCGTAAGTTTCATTTGCAAAACCTGCTTTCACAAGGCCATGAATCAGGATTGAGTAGCTCCTGACATCCGGAATAAATCCTTGAGCCTTTATTTCCTCAAACAAAGCCCTACCTTTCTGAATTTCGCCAGCTTTGAAAACACAATCCATATAGGTATTAAGCAACATCAAGTCAGGAGAACAGCCCCTGTGTACCATTTCTTTGTATATCTTGTGACCATCCTCCTTCCTGCCACACTTGAAGAAATTCCTAATAAGGGAGGTATATACAAAAGCATCTGGAATCTGATTAGAATCTAACATTTTTTCATATAGCTTGTAGGCATCATCCACTCTGCCATGTTTGCCCAAACCATCAATAAGAGAACCAAATGTAACTCCATCAGGGGTGCAAACTTTATGATCAATTCCTTCAAATATAGAACAAGCTTCATCCAGTTTTTGAGCTTTGCAAAGTCGATCTATCATTATATTGACAGTCCTAACATTAGGAAACAATCCAGCTCCTTCCATGGAATCTCGAATGCCTAGAGCATCCTCGAGTTTTCCTGCCTTGCAAAGCATGTCTATTAGAATATTGTAGGTTAAAAGGTTGGGCGCTGCATCTTTCTTCATCTCCTTGAAGATTCTTAATGCCTCGTCCACTCTCCCCTTCTTTCCAAGGCACGTAAGAATGCAATTATATGCAATCACACTCGGAATGCACCCCTTTTGTTTTTGCCTCTCAAGCAAACTATATGCTTCGTCAAACTTTCCAGCTGAACCATAGCCCATGATCATGGTGCTATAAGCATACACACAAGGAACTTTCCTGCCGCTATCCATCTCTTCGAATAGCTCCACAGCTTCATCCAGTCTATCCGCTTTCCAAAGAACCCCTATCATGCTCGTATATGTCACATCATCAGGCCTCAAGCCATGTGCTTTCATCTCGTGAAAGAATTTCCAGGCCATATCAACCTTCCCAATCTTTCCAAAAGAATCTATGCAGACATTATAAAGAACAACATCAGCATCAAAAGAGCAATTCTTCATCTCATCCAACAGGGAGAGAGCAGCATCAACTCTGTCCTGCATAGCGAATACACGAATAAGAGTTGTAAATAGATGAACACTTACTTCATAACCTAGCTCCTGCATTTGATGAAAAAGAGTGAGCATGAGGTCTGATTCATGAGCAGCAGAAAGAGCACCAATAAGGTTTGTATAAGCCGAAAATGCAGGGCGGAACTTAAACTTTCTCATGGTTTGTATTAGATCAAAAGCTTCCCTAAACTTCTGCAACTTGATATAGCTTACAACCAACTCAACACATGTGTTATTAGACGGGCCAAATCCTGCAATACTCATTTCTTCCAGAATCTCCACCAAGCCATCAAACTTTCTACTCCTAGCCATAATCATTAGAAGTGAATTGTATGCTTCAGGACAATGTGCTTGGTCAGTTTTTCTCTCCGCCCACCGAAAATAATTTACTGCAATATTGATATCCTTCAGCCTCCTCAAGACTCCAATTACTAATTCTGGTTTGGGTTTTTCATCTAGCACACACAGAGCATTCTCAAGGGCAGGTCCCCATGGACCACCCTCCAAGATATGGCACACATCATCCACTACTTGTCTCACACCCTGAACTATTCTTGAATTTTCTCGATTGGCCCCATCCATAAAAGGAATGGCTTTACCATTCAGCTCAGAAGAAAACCCATTAAACGAGGACGAAAACTTCTTAGAAAAGGTGTAAATGTGACAGCATTCCAAATCAATTTGATATACTAATCCTGCACCCACCACAAATAAGCAGATATATGTCAACCTATATGAAGATAGAAGACAACAGACAGAAAACATATGCAATAAAACTAGAACCAAGGTCTCTCAATGGCAGCTTGGACATACAATGGTAAGGGGACAAAAAATCATTACGACGTGCCCGATGGTTGGTTCTAATGCCTATGAAAAACAAAATAGCCAAATAATAATAAACTCCATCTTGCTTAGCTATGCCTGGATGTCAACCACTAGGGCTGGCTACATGGATCTTTTTAATCATTTAGCCCAATAATAGTTCATAAAACACAACCAAAAGAAACAAATGTTCAGCATCATGGAAGACCCCAAAAAACAAAACTTGGGAAATTTTGTAAAGAAAATCCCTAAAAACATCCAACTACTCTATAAAGAACCTTCATAAGTCAACCTTACCTAGGTTCCTTAAGATCGTCTTCATATCTGCATGTCCAGCCTTCTATGGTACTCCTTATAGTCCGGATCTATAATAAGAAATAAACAATATAAGCAACGTCAAGGAAAATCCACCAAACGGAGAATATCCAGTAAGTGATACTGTGAAATATCGTGTATATACTTCAACAAACATACAGGTAAACATATGCATTCGCGTTATCTAAATGCAAAAATGTGCCAAGCAATAAATGATTATTACTACAATAAAAGTTGGTGACAAGACCATAACATATCACAGAGAATATTAGTAGTGAAATGAGATCTCCGTAGACATCAAAAGAGGTAAAAGCAAACGATAGTTACCAAAATCTTATGAAGAAGTGTGAATTGAAAATTACCAATAAATCCCAAAAATACCCCAAAAAGAGGAGACCTTTATGCATAAGAAACCATTACCGTTGCGTGAAAATTAACAAAAAAGGAATATAACGGGCCTCGAATGGAGCTTCCTCACCCAGTTTTGAACATACATTGATTTAACATCGACAGAGAAACAGGCATAGGTGCCCACAGTCACACCCACACAGAGAATTCAGGGATTAAGTAAATAATCACATTGAGCACAAATAGCTTAATTTTATTGAATAAAGATTAAAGACTGTAAAGAATACCATTCAAGCAGCAAAAAATGAGAAAAGCTCCTTCACCGTACGAATTTCATAGAGTTTCGATTCGGTTAACAAATTTGATCTTAGAAATGGAAACCTCCGAAAGAATTTACAGTGCAGCGATACATGAATGCCAAAGCTTACTTACCCGGACTGCCTTGTGAAGCAAAATCGGAGAGAAGGCGCTTGAGAGGCAGCTACGAAGTCGGTGTGCGCGAGTGTCGGAGTGAAACTAGCCTATTTTCACATCAAGGAGCAACGACGCCGTTTCAGAATGTAAGATTGTGGACTCAATTTGGGCCGAAAAAAAACAAACTGGGCTTTTGGAGGCACAACGGACAGCGCAGCCTTTCATGATCGTTTGGTGCATAGGAGTGGATGTTTAGAGCATTTTCGTTGGCTTTGACAAAGTCAAAATTAAAATTTAACTAAAATTACATATTTTATCTTTGAATAATGATACACTTACATTTTATTTATTACTGTTTTATTACCGAGCTATTTTTTTTCCTTTTGCTTTTTTAATTTTGATTAAAAATATCTAAACATCACTCTCTTATATAATCTAGAAGAAAATAAATTTAATCAACTAAAATAATTTAATTAATTTTATAAAAATTTGCTCAAAGAGCAAAAGAAAGTTAATTTTTATAAAATTAAATTTATTTTTAATTAAATTATATGCTTATGTAGGTTGATTGAATTTATTTTCTTCTAGACTATGCAAGAAAGTCATGTTCTAAGATTTTTAATCCAGATTCAAATAGAAAAAAGAAAAAAATAATTAGATAATAAAACAGTAGTAAAAAAAATGTAAGGGTACCATTATAATTTATCTTTTATCTATTCTATTTATACTTTGAATTATTCATTTATTAGTTAAAATAATAATAAGATATTATTAATTTAATATATTTTATTAATTAATTTATTTTTCTCATATTTTACATTTCAAATCCATCGTAAATTGTATAAACCCAAGCACCTATATATATAAATAATAATTAGTGGTGCAACTGTTGTAGCAATAAAATGATAGAGAAACTAATATAAATTATTTAGAGTTACTGTAGCTAACAAGCAAAATATTTATTTTATTTACCTCTTTTTAGACCATTTTAAAGGATCATTAGTCAAATTTTGATTTGTATTTACTTTTGAGTAAGTCAACGAGAATGCTCTAAGTTTGTAAATGGCAAAAATGAAATAAAAAGGCAAAAATTGGGGGATATTAACAGGCAAATTGGCACGACGACGACTTTGCATGCCATAGGTTAGGCTTGTTTGAAAGATGAATTCAACTCAATTCATTTCAAACTAATTATTGATGGAGCTCATTACTTTTTCAAATTTTTATAAAAAAGTTAGACACATCTCAAACTATTTCATACATTTCAACTTAAAAAATTAAACATATCTCAACTTAAAAAGTCAAAATTTAATTTGTATTTACTTTTGAGTAAGCCTGTAAACGACAAAAGTGAAATAAAAAAGCAGAAACCACCCAGCCGGGGCGGGGGGGATATTAACAGGCAAATTGGCACGACGACAACTTTGCATGCAATAGGTAAGAACATTTGGAAGATGAATTCAATTCAACTCATCTCAAATTAATTATTGATAAAATCTATAACTTTTTTTAATTTTCTATAAAAAAAAATTAGACACATCTCAAGGTACTTCATGCATTTCAACCTAAAAAATTAAACACATCTCAATCTAAAAAGTTAAACTCATCTCAATAAAACTTATAAAATATTACTATTCATAATTCAATTTAACTCATCTTAGTATCCAAATTCTAGTTAAAAGTCTCCACTATGCAAGATTAGTATTTCAGGATTAGCATCATCCGATAATTATTTGACACGTGTGAAACAAGATTGTAATTTGTTTCTTAAGGTTGATTAGTCGAGGTTAAAAGCCCCACCATCCGGTTCATAATTGAACACCTTTTCAATGTTTAGGCATATTTTGGATAGAAACATATTTACATATTATTTCATCTCATTTTAATATTTAAATACCATAAATATAAAGACTTTTTCAATTTCAAATTTTTAATTTTTTCATATAATAATTACCTAATTATTATAACTTTCTCAAACTTTCAAATAAAATACAAAAAATAATTTAATTTTTTCATATCTCAAAACAAAAATAATGTTAAGAAATTATATTCTAACAATATTTTAACTTTATAATATTTTTATTCAACTTTTTCTCTCTCATTTTTTAATTTTTAATTTTTTCATATAATCATTACCTAATTATTATAACTTTCCCAAACTTTCAAACAAAATACAAAAAATAATTTAACATTTTCATATCTCAAAACAAAAATAATGTTACGAAATTATATTATAACAATATTTTAACTTTAAAATATTTTTATTCAACTTTTTCTCTCTCATTTTTTAAAATTTCATAAAACATTTTAACTCAAATTATTTCTAATGCATCTCATCTTAATTCAAATATTTTACTACTATTCACAAACCATCTCAACTCACTATCCAAACAAAATAGCATAGCAGCCTAGTTCATGTGATAGTTACAAACCACGTAAACACTGACTTGAGATTTAGAAAATTTAGAGCATTGATAATAGCCTAGCCAAATGCCAATGCCAATGTAAGTCAATAATTTGGCTATATTTGTCAAAAAACTTCCACATTAGACTAGCCAATGGTTCAAAGCTCAACATATGAGCTACAATAATTCTTAGGTACTCTTCAAAGTTAGCGAGCTACTATTCACACTGGATGAGACTATTTTATTATTTCATCAACCTCCTCCCCTCTCTTTCCCTCATTATTTTCTCTTTCTTCAACCCAAAAGCTACCCAGAGACATATCTACCTCGCTCTTCTTCAACCCGCAAGCATCTCCTTCTCTCTGATGGTTGTCTTCGTTGCCATCATCTTTCAGACTAAATGTAAGTCTCTCTTCCTCACTATTCTCTCCCTCTTTTATGTGCATTCTCTGTGCTATCATTTTCCTCGCCCTCTCTCTCGCTCTTCTCCGATTTTCATTTTCTCTTCATTGAGTGATAAAATCACCATGTGTTTTGCTTTGCAACAACCATGGATGTGTTGAATCACTTTCTTTATTTGCCTATGAAATGTCGTCCAGAAGGTTGTGAGACTTCCTCCACAAATCGGCTTGGCTCTACCCTATATGACATCACTCTCTAGTGGGAACAAATCTACCACTACCGTCGCGCGATTTGGGTAAATGTTTTACTATTTATTTATTTTGATGATGAAATTGTATGAATTTCGTTCATAGATCTGCGGTTGTGTATCAAAATTCTGGTTTTTATGAGTATGGTGTATGAACCTGCAAAGGGGTTTTTATTGAGTATGGTGTATGAATTTCATCCACAGATTTACAATCATTTTATTTTAGCTATTGATATTGCGTTGGGTAGTGATTCTCTATTGTTTCTGTTTTGGCATATTGTTTGTCTGTTCTTGTCTAGTGAGGAGGAAAGATGTGTTATGTTTGGGTTGTTCTCTCGGATATCATTGTAATTGCTTGCATCATATCTAACTCATGATCAGAATAATCATCATATTCAATATAATCAAGATTTGAAGAGGGATCCATAGCAAATTGATGGAAGAAAAATAGAAAAATTGGAAGAAGAAAATTTAGTTTTTGATGAATGTAGTTAGAGGATGAGTCTATTGATAGGGTTTGATCCTCAACTATTAGTTACAACTAAAAAAGTTGGCAAAAGAAGAATGGCTGGCAAAAATTAGTTTATTAGTTTCAAGAATTGTAGATGGTGATTGGTTGGTACAAGAAGTTGTGAGAACTTATATTTGTTAGTCTTTTAGAATTATAGATGTGATTGTTAGGTAGAAAAAGAAGAGTTTGTGAAAGTGTTTGTTAGTTTAAAGATATCTAGTTGTGATTGTTGGGTGGAAAAAAATGTTGACCTCATGTGTTTGTTGGCTTTACTAAATTTTAATTTGATCATTAATTATTAGCTACAACTAAAAAAGTTGGCAAAAGAAGAAGGGTTGGCAAAAATTAATTTGTTGGTTTTAAGGATGTTGTATAAAAAAAAACTTTTTGTCAAAAATTATTAAAATATATGAAGCGTGTTTGCAAAATATAAAAAAAAAAAAATTGTCAAATATTATTAAAATATATAATATAATATTATTAATTTGATTTTAAAATGACTAATTTAATGTGGATTCACCTAGCCAAAAATTGATGCAATAGCCAAAAGTTGATATTCTAGCCAAACTTCGAAATAGAAATGATATTTGTAACAATAGTTCTATACACAGTCTCTGCAGGTAAACGCCGTGCAGTTGGCTGACGTGAGCTGATATTAAATTTTTTTTTTTTTTAAAAAAGGAAAACGAAAATGAAAATGCAGACTTGAAACCATTTCGTTTCTTTCATTTCATTATTCTGTTTCCCGCTTCTGCTCTCTGTGTGCGAGACCCATCTGCAAATTGAGCCATTTGCCAAGCAAGTGCGTCGATTGAAACCCAGCTCGCACGAACATACCTCGATCGAAGTTGATCCAACTTCTTTGGGTGCCCAAACGTAAGGCCGGTCTATGTTGGGCTAGGTCAAGCCCAAGCGTCGTTCGGGCCAACTTTTTGGGCTTGGTTTGGGTTAGCTTCGTGGGCCACTATTTCGGGTCAAATCCGTGGGCCAGCATCTCGGGTCACCGACGTGGGTCATCTTCGTCCCATACCGTCGCCACCACTAAGTATCATCATCTGTGATTCAATCTGTAATTTTAGTGATTAAATGTTTTGGTCACTGATACACAATCAAGCATATTGTGATTTAGTTGATTTTTTTCTTCCACAACATATTCTGATTTAGATTAAATATTGTTAACAAAAACGCTTGCTGCATAGAGTTAACTGCATAGAAGAACTGTAATACAAATATTTTTGCATTGCATAGAGTTAGATATGTAGAAATTTCTTGGCTGAAAACATTAATTTTCTGATTATTTAATAATTATTAAAATTTAGTTGTTAAATATACAAAATGTTTGGAGTTGATCATCAAAAGAACAGCCAATGGATGATTATAATTGAGAACCATGCAACCATAATCATCAACAGTTCAAACTTGAAAAAGAGTGGTGAACGTAATTTTTGGGTACTTTTTTTTAGCCTCATAATTAATTCAATGGATGATCGATCGGATATATATAATTTATAGTACATCGATGTAGTTCTTTTCCAACTTGCATAATTAGTTGTCATTGGTGTAGTGTAATTCACAGACAAAGGCATCAATCATGTATGGCGTGTGTAAATCATCCTTTTATGATAATCAAATTGTGATAATTTTTTTTTAGTAGATGAACTATGTACAATATTAGTCTTCACTCTTGGTCAATTAAAATAATTTTCCTGAAAACTTATCAAAAGCTAACCTTGGATATTGAACAACTTGTATAGGGCATGGGAAAAGGAGAAGAACACCCATCTCCGCTAGCACCATCTAACTCTAATCCCTCAAACTCAGTATGTTATTTCATAATTAAAAAAGTTATTATAACTCAATGTTTAGCTTGGGTTTTAATTATTATTATTATTTTTATGTTAGGACATCCCTCAAACTAGTTTACTAAACTATCCAAATTACATGCACAATTAATTTGGACCAATGCCTGCATGGTCATTAGCTTTCCTGCCATATCCAGATGGCAACAAAAATCAAAGTAACATTCAGGTGATTTTTCAACTTCCTTATTGTCTTTTAGTTATAAGTTAGTTAATTATTTTTGAAGCATTTTAAATGTTTTCATTTTTTTTGTTTTAAGCAAAACGTTGGTTACCCATTGAGACCTCCGAGGCCATTTATCGCTACAAGTTCTATAACGAGCGCAAGAGTTGGTCAAGAAGGTAGACCCGTTTGTCTGGAAACTGATGTGCCATGTACTTCTCCTAGAGTAGATGAAGAAATTGTGTTGGATAGACCAGATGAACAGGAAACTGACGATGGCACTACTGGTACACCACAGGTAGTGCCATCGGCGGATGGTGATGATATCACTGAGTAGCCAAAATCGGAGATGGAGTACAATTCGTTTGAAGATTTGTTGACCTAGAGCATTGGTAGTGGTTTATGCATCTTCATATGCAAAATCATCACTTTTGAAGAATGATTTTGCATATGAAAAAAAACTCCCACATTGGTTTATGCATCTTTGAATCAAATAATAATAAAATATTATTATTTTTTATTTTTTATTTGTTTCCTAAAATTATTTTTTTATATATATTTTACAATTAACATCCACTTTGTATTATCAACTTAATACAAATTTTATGTATCAAAATCATCTTAATATAAATTCTACAAAGTTGATTTTAAGGGTAGGAGAGAGAAAAAAATAGTAAACTAATGTTTGAAGAATGAATAGTGCTTCTTCAAATTTGAAGAAGCACTATTTATAGCTATGCAAAAATTTAAAGATGCATAAGCCAATGTAGATGAATTTAAAGACATATTCTTTAAATTTGAAGATGAAGATGAAGATAGAGAAGCCACTACCAATGCTCTTATAAGCATTATGCTAAAAAATGCGGATTTGGGGTGATGACACAAATGAGTGAGAGATCGGAGGATCAAAGTGTTAGATATGTCACCCTTGGTTGTGCACGGGGAGGGAAGGCTCGGAATAAAAGTTCTAATCTCGCCAACCCACGTTTGACGGGAAAAATGGACTGTAATGCAAGAATTAATGCCTTAAGAGTCGGGGGAAAGATGTGGTTGACAACAGTCCATAATACACACAATCACAGCCTCAGCCCAATGAAATCCCGCTTCTTTCGATGTGATAGAGAAGTGAGTGAGACCGTGAAAAGAGTCATAGACACAAACGACTTAGCTGGCATCCGACTGAATAAGAGTTACGGATCTCTTGTCGTTGGCACAGGTGGCTTTGAGAACCTCCCATTTTTGGAAAATGATTGTAGCAATTACATCGACAAAGCACGACATCTACGACTTGGTGCGGGTGGTGCTGGAGCACTTCAAGATTATTTTATGAGGATGCAATACAAGAATAATTGATTTTTTGCGTTGATGGATTTAGACGATGAGGGGAGGTTAAAGAATGTTTTTTAGGCATATCCACGTAGTCGGGCAACCTACCAGTATTTTGGTGATGTGGTCACATTCGACACCACATACTTGACGAATAGGTATGAGATGCCCTTTGCACCATTTGTTGGCGTAAATCACCATGGGCAGTCGATTCTTTTGGGGGTTGGGTTGATTTCCAACGAGGACACGGAGACCTTTACATGGCTGTTCCAAACCTGGTTGCATTGTATGGACGGTATAGCTCCAAAGGCTATTATTACTGATCAAGACAGAGCAATAAAAAATGTAATTGCTATTGTCTTTCCCGAAACTTGACATAGATTATGCCTGTGACATATACTGAAGAAAGTCCCTGAGAAGCTTGGGTCATATGCTACCTACAAAAATGGGCTGAAAACTCAACTAATGAAATGTGTGTACGACACACAAACAATTGAGGAGTTTGAGCAATGTTGGGTCGGGTTTATTAACACATATGACTTAGATGAGAATATGTGGTTGAAGAGTTTATATGTAGAGCGTGAGTATTGGGTACTGGTATTCCTTCAAGAGCACTTTTGGGCTGGAATGAGTACAACCTAGCGCAGCGAGAGTATGAATGCTTTTTTTTATGTTTATGTTCATTCAACGACAAACTTGAAGGAGTTTGTCGACCAGTTCGACAATGCACTGAGGAAGAAAATTGAGAATGAAAATCATGCAGAATTCCAGTCATTTAGCCAAACCATTCCCTGTGTATCTAGATCCCCAATTGAAAAGAAATTCTAAGAGATGTACACTAACGCTAAATTTAGAGAAGTTCAGCAGCAACTAATAGGTGTGCTCGATTTGGATCCATCTCTACTTGTATCGGATGGTGTATTGAAGAGTTATTTGGTAGAAGATGAAGTTCATATTGAGGAGTTCAGTAAACTGGTTAAATATTCAGTGGACTTTAATGAGGAAGACTGCAAGGCTAAGTGTTCATGTGGGTTATTTCAGATGAGGGGGATATTGTATAGACATATTTTGGCCGTATTTAAAGCTAATGGTATAAAATCATTGCCAGACCGGTACATTCTAGATCGATGGAGGAAAGACATCAAGCGGAGATACACATTAATCCCCAGTAGATATGACGAAGGGGATCAGAGGCCAAATGGTAATAGATATTCAATTATGTTGAATATGTGTTATGGGATGAAAACTTATGCGGCGGATTCTAACGAGCAATTTGAAGATGCAAAGAAGAGGATACATGAGATGACTGAATGTTATCGTGAGCAGAAATGCAACTTATCTTTGACCCAAACATGTTCTTACTGGATGAATTTTATTGTCTATCAAAATGGTTTACTTCTTTAATATGTACTTAATTTTTATAATTATATGTGTCTTATTTACTAGTTTATTACCAAAAACAGGTTCAAATGCTGGTTTTGAGACACTGGACACAAGTGCAGTTAGTAGTTCACAACAAGTGAAGAGTCCACTTGTTGTCAGAGGGAAAGGAAGACCCCCATCTTTGAGGAGAGTATCCAGGATGGAGACTGAGTTGCGGAAGGTTAAAGCCAAAAGGAAGAAAGCACCCAAAGTCGGAGGAAAACTCAAACAGATGCATGTTTTAACATTGAGAGAATTAAAAAAAAAACATGTTCATGTGTAATTATTTTTATAATGTAAACTTAGAGCACTGAGTATTTTTACTTGTTATATTTGGTATATGATGTCTTAGCGCGATGAAGGAGATACACCAGCCATGGGCACGCGCAGGAATTTATTTGGGCCATCAGAAGTAGATATCACAAATCCTGATCTAGACAACCCAGCTTTTGACAGTGGTGGAACCCAGCACCGAGAAATATTGATTGGTAGCCAAGAAAGTGTAACATTTCTAAACTTTGCACAATTTAATTGTCATATATATATAGATTAATATTTGCATATTAATCGTAGCAGATTTATTTGGGTTGGATGGCGCACAACCGGACATCCTTGGGTTGTGATGGATCGCAACCGGTGCAGAAAGGATGAAGACCCCCATTTTTAGTAAGACTCTCAAGTTTTAAAGTTTTGTAATTATTTTTGTAAGAAGAATGGTTGGGTTGGGTTATATTTTGTTGTAAGAGGTATTTTGTGGGAAGTAAGCAGGCTTTGTAATTAATTTTGTAAGAAGAGAACTTGGTGATTATAGTTTTTGTAATTATTTTTGTTGGAAGAAGAAATATTGGTGGTGAAGGTATTTATAAGAAGAGGTCTTTCCAATTAATTTTGGAAGAATGGGTAGATTTTGTATGGCTATTTTATTTTCCAGTGAAGGTATTTATAAGAAGTTATTCCAATTTATTTTGGAAGAAGGCAGGTTAGGTATGGCTATTTTATATTCCTAGTGAAGGTATTTTGCACAAGTTTTTCATCACATTTATTTTAGAAGCATTGAGATTTTGTATGGCCACCTAGTTTCATATTCCTAGTGATCCAATTATGCATGAGATTTTGTATTATGCACGTTTTATGGCCATTTCAGTGAATAGAGAAACAAAAGTCAACAATTAAATTGCAAAGTATTATGCACGTCTGAGAAATACAGTTGCACGAGAAGACCCCATTCCGTATGTGTCATAATGTGTTATTTCATACAGGTTGCTTGTGGTAAAATGCCAGTTTGGGTCCAACCAGTTTCTTGTGTCATAATGTGTTATTTCAAACAAGTTGCTTCAGGTCTAGCCAGTTTCATACAGGTTGCTTGTGTTATAATGTGTTATTTCATACAGGTTGTTTCGGGTCCAATTCAGGCTTTACTGCACATTTCATCAATGCTATTTTTCCTGGTATAAGTGACATTAATCTACATTGCCACTCAAGTAAACAAATAACCTGCAAAACAATTAAAGAACACATTAATTATACATTCAAACTAAACTACAAATCAACATTCAGATCACTTAATTATACAAAATATCTCTATTTTGTTTACAGAAATTGAATCTACATTCAGCCTAAAGTACAAATCAATTCTCTAAATAACTTATAACACTTACTTATACAAATCTAAGAACTACATAACTTATAACATTTAAAACTACAAGTTCAGACTAATATGTTACATAAATCACTACCATTTCACTAAATAACAACAGAAGAGAACTACAAAACCCTAATAAACCTTCGATAGCGTGCGTGAACGCCTTAGGACATCTTCTCTCTCAAGAAGTACCAACTCTCTCTTACGGAGCTCAATCTCCATCTTTAAGACATCGCTGAGTCTCTTCTCAAGCTCTTTCTCCTTTCTTAAGAGTTCATTTTGCCTTTCTTGCACATTCGGCTCTATGTATTGATTACAAGTAATAGCCCAGTTGAAATACTTGCAGTTTGGTAATCCCTCATATTTTGCAGACATATAAAAAATGTTAGATGAACGGCACCAATCAAAATATTAAACATGTTACATTACAAGTCATGTATTTACTCACTGTGTTAAACTTTGGACACTCAAAGAAGGGGCGTCCTGAATTTCTTTTAGTATTTGAGTATCTCAATGTAGCTTCAACCCCACAAAAAGTACAATGGTTGACCCAAAGTACATTTCGCAATGGATGAAGAAGACAGTGATGACGACGACATTCTAACATGAACCACTTCTAGGAAAGGCACACATATCAAAAGCATAAAATTATTCATTTGAGCATAGCAAAACTTAGAGGAGTACACTAGTTTTAAGCATTGTGGCAGACAAATCTAACTATAAAAATTTGACTGAAGCAAGGGAGAACAAACAATCAATGAGTAAGCTGCACTAAAAATGTTAAACAAGCTTGATTAGACTTGAATAAAAAATTGTATTGAATGCCACAGTTTTATCACTGCACGTATACCACAGGCACATCCCATTCACTACTCATCACTAGGCAAAACTCCTTAGCCAAATATTTGAAAAGTAAAACAACAGCAAAAAAACACAAAAAAAAAAAAAATTATAATAATAATAATGCATAATACAATTGTGTCACTACATATTTCGACCATGCAAGTGCAAGTGCAATAATTCATCACAGGATTGAAATGTGATGAAATATGTCACTACATATTTCAAAAATGCAAGTGCAATAATGTAATGCTTATGTTATGGTTGTTAATGTTAAATGGGTTGGGTTATGGTTGTCAATGTTACAATCCAAACTCAATGCTTGAAGAGAAATAACCCTAGCATCCGACATATACAACTGCCATTTTTTTCCCACAAATACAGGTCTACTCTACAGCATGAGTATGAAACAAAAAAAAAAAAAATAATCAACCAACATCACCAACCAATCCTTTTTTTTTTTATGCAAACTTGTAACAAAATAATCAACCTACGGCACCAAACAATTCTTTTGTTTTTTTCACAAATACACATCTACCCTACAACATGAGTATGAAACTTGTAACAAAATAATAGACCTACGGCACCAAACAATCGATTTTTTTTTTCACAATTACAGGTCTACTCTACAATACGAGATTAGCTATGGCACCAAACAATACGAGATTACCGTCTTCTAGGATAGAACAGGGGGTGACTGTTTGGCTGCTTCCTTGATCACTGTCTTCTAGGATTAGGGTTTTGGGATGGAGGGAAAGGGGCTTTCTTTCGGTTAGGGTTAGGTTTAGAGTTTTGGGATGACAAGAAATGGGCTTTCTTTCGGTTAGGGTTAGGGTTAGGCTTAGGCTTAGGGTTTTGGGATGACAAGAAAGGGGTTTTCTTTCGGTTAGGGTTAGGGTTAGAGTTTTTGGGATCAAGGTAAAGGGGCTCTCTTTCGGTTAGGGTTAGGGTTAGGCTTAGGCTTAGGGTTTTGGGATGACAAGAAAGGGGTTTTCTTTCGGTTAGGGTTAGGGTTAGAGTTTTTGGGATCAAGGTAAAGGGGCTCTCTTTCGGTTAGGGTTAGGGTTTTTGGGATGAAGGGAAACGCATAGAGGGAGGGAAATGGAAGGAAATAGAAGGGAGTTCGTCTTCAAGGGAGAACACAAAGAGGGAGGGATTTGGAAGGGAGGTCGTCTTCGAGGGAGAGAAAGGCAGAGAGGGAGGGAAATGGAAGGGAGTAAAACCTTTGAGGGAGGGGTCGTCTTCGAGTTTGAACACAGAGAGGAATTGAAATCGAAGAGGAACAAGAGGAGAAATCAAAGGGAACACAGAGAGAAAGGCAGAGAGGTAGGAGAAATGGAGAAATCGAAGGGAACAAGGTAGGAGAAATCGAAGGAGGGGGTAAAGGTTCTGAAACCCAAAACGGCGCGTTTTTGTTTTTATTGATAAACGGTGCGTTTTTGGGGTGGCCACGTCAGAGCCGTTTGCATGGCGACTGCACGAGGCGACTGCAGTAAGCATTTTTATATTTGTAATCATGGAGTGTTCAAGCGTTGCACAATTCTTTTGAAAAAGAGTGAGCTCCACAATTAAAAAAGTAATTTTTTCACGTGAATCTCATATTTATTCATTTTTTGTCAAAATGATTGTGCAGTATTTACGCACTCCACAACTATAATTATTATTGATTTGTATTATTTATTTTTTGTATGTCAACTATTCCGTTAAATCCAGAAGTGACGTATTTTCAGCCATTATAGCGAGTCTTTTATTACTTTTAATTATATTATATTTTGTTTTAAAAAAACTTATACATGTTGCATGTTAAAAAAATTATATTTAGCAATTCCACACTACTCACTTACTTTTAATTTTTTTTAATTTTTTTTATTCAATAGATATGTGGTGTAGAACTAGTGAATATAAAAACTCTAAAAAAAAAAAAAAGCACATCCCCTATAACTACACCAGCTCATCATTTAGAAAGAAAAATAAAATGGTGGGGAATGACGTGAGATGTTAAAGGCCTCTGTAAAGTGGAAACTTCTCCTTCAAGAACCACAAAAGAAAAGGAGAGCAAGAGAGAAAAAAAGATGGGAATAATAGAGTAAAAGTAGACGAAAAAAGAGGGATGAAGAGAAATCAGGGTTTACGAAGAAACGAAGAAGAAAAGATGGAAAAGATCCTAACAAAAGAAAGTGGGAAAAGAAAAGGAAAATGCTAGGGATGGGATCCCGCTCCTTTTATTTATTTATTTAGTAATTAAGAAAATATTGTTTGATAATATTATGAATTTTCTTATTTTTTTAAAATATTTAAAAGTGTTAAAAAAATATGTGAAAAACTATTTTTAAAAAAAACTAAAAAAAAAAAGGAGCGTAGAGGAATCCCTACCATTGTCCAAAAGAAAAAGATGATCAAAGAGAGGCCACATGAGGAGTGAGGGAAAAGAAAAAGAGAATGAGAGAGAAAAAAAATAAAAAATAAAATCTTGTATCATACACTTTCACTTAATTAATATGTGATTTATTATTTTTATCTTTCTATCTTAATGTGTAAATATTTTATGTTTAAATAAAATATTAAAAATGACAAATCATATATTAATTAAGTGGATGCGTATGATGTAAGACTTATTTGTAACATTTTTAAAAAATATATATATATATATACAAAAGAAGTTCCACATGATTAAAAAAAAAATTATACTTGGGAAAGAATCGTGATAGACTCGTGAAAATACACGAGTTATTTATTTATTTGTTATTTGATCTTTTGCAAACCCAAATTCATTTTATCATTACCATAATTATATTTTGAGCTTATTACACATATGACCTTGCCATCTTTATGCCACATTACATAACACAACCTGAGGGAGATTTGGCATCAATATAATAATGATATGCTGATATTTTCTATATCCTGTTTTTTAATGTATAAATTTTTATTGTACTATGTAGCATTTCTCAAAATTTATACATTAAAAAACAGGATGAGTCTATCTGTCGTGGAGTGTACAAGTGTTGTACAATCATTTTGAAAAATAATAGAATCTATTATTAAAAAATTAATTTTTTATATGGATCCTGTGTTTACTCAAATTTTTTAAAGAAATTGCCCGATAATTATATATTCTACGATTGTAAATATCATTTTTCATAAATTTTTATTATACCATGTTTCTGTCCTAAGATTGATATCATATTTTATATAATTATTAGACGGTGTAAATACATACATTGATAAATGCGGTCCCTATGATAGGTCAAAGAAGCACAAGATGGACAATGCACTTGGAGGATAAAACTAAAGATGAAGCATTTGTGATGCACGACATAGGCAACTAATTGGGAGGAATAATAAAAATATAATATAATTCAATATGATATAGAGTAATGCTAAGTACAATTCTAGTATTTATAAGTATCGTGCACTCTCTTTTAAAAATGTGGGGCTTACCATTACAAAAATGATTTTTTCATGAGGGTCACACCACTAGCATTGGATCATTTTACATACCAAGTTGTTAAATGTTATCACTGAAAACACGGTGACCTCTCTCTCTCTCTCTCTCTCTCTCTCTCTCTCTCTCTCTCTCTCTCTCTCTCTCTCTCGTAAAAAGCCTCTAGATCTGATTTTCATCGTCATCGTCGGAGGCCTCGGCTTCCTCCTCCATCTCTCTCTCCTTTCCTCATTTCTCCATCTACCCACTTTGTCTATCAAGATAGTTCTCTTTTCTTAGTTTATTTTATAAGGTCGAAAAAAACAAATCTACAGTTTTTCAGCAACTCTTGAGAGACACACGTAGTACAAGAAGACTACCAGGCCGTAAATTGTTCGAAGGGTAGTGGAGGATTTGCAAAAATTACCACGTGTGGTCTTCATGGGCCGCTCACAACTACGATTGGTCCTCACGTGCCCACCATTCCGGCAGCTCTTCTCACCACACACATCGGATCACCGGAATCACCATCGTCAGATCTTTCAAATCTAACTTTATGGCTGAAAAGAGACAAGCGTGTTGCCTTCACACACCATCACAGATTCCGAAGTCTACCGGAGTTGATCCAAACTGTAATCTGTCATTTTCGCATCTATCTTACTGCTTTCCTTGTTGTTTTCCTTATTGTTTAGTAAAGATAAAAAAAAATGAGTTCGTCTCTTAGACGTTTGTCTGTAGAGGCCAAGTCCTCTTTTTTTATGCAGAGAGTATCAGCAGTAGTGAAGACCATATCAGTCACAAAAGAAAATAGTGTACTAATGGAGCTCTAAATGCACTAATTAGTTTATGAGGTAATGATGGATATAGGGATATCCCTGCATGTATCCAGTAATTAATATTAGGGGTGATACCCGCCCCCTACGGGGCCGGGCCACCCCTCCCCCGCCCCCTGCCCCGGCCCCGCCTCTATCCATTGGCCGGGGTGCGGGGGTGGACCCCCACCCGTCCGCATCCCAACATTTTTCTAGGCCCTAAATGGCCCAGAATCGGTTTTTGGGCCACTTTGGGCCAAAAATTCTTTTTTTGGTCACTTTGAACCCATTATTTAGATTAAAAAATATATAGATTTAAAAACAGAAAAAAATAATATATATATATATATATATATAGAATCATAGATTGAACTATTAAGTAGATATTAAGTTTCAACTATTAACTAATTAAGTAATAATCATCACTAAGGTAATAAGATACTATGCTAAAATAAATAGTTTACAATTATACAAATTAAGAGAACTAATAAACTATTACACTATTACAAACTTCTCTAAAAAAAATAAATATTACAAATTGTACAATTAACTATTGTAGCAACATTACAATTAATTGTAAATTAACAAAATCATAATTTTTCAATTTGATCAATTTGATTTTGGGGTGGAGCCGTAGCAGTGAGTTCACTGAGTGGTGAGTTGTATCGATTGCTGTGAGACTGAAAATCAAGATCATAAAAGTTAATAAGTTATAAAACCTGAAATATTAATAAGCTAAAAATAAAACAAATTAGAATTAAAAAGTTATAAAGATGAAACAAAATTATAAATGTAAAAAATAATTAAGGGAGAAATTGTGTAAACCATGGCAATGGTGGGTCCAATACAAAGTCATACTGCATCGGAGGTAGCCGTAGACGCCGTCTCATGTATCACTATAAGTATTAAATTTGAAATCAAATTAATGAATACCAATTAAATGAAAATAAATAAATTAAAAAAAATTAGAAAATGAAATTAAAATAAATACCAGATCCGAACTGATTATCACCCTCCTCCTCGACGTCGGCCTCCTCATACTCAAGAACATCCGGAAAATGAATTGGAGTTCCCTTGATCCAATTCTGCGTGCAAATCAAAGCCTCCATAGTGGCAGGAGTTAATGAACTCTGAAATGAATTTAATACACGCCCTCCTGTGCTAAAAGTCGACTCTAAGGCTATTGTGCTAACAGGGATGACCAAAAGTGTTCAGGCTATCTCTCCAAGGATGGGATACTTCACGACATTCACCTTCCACCGACTTAATATATCGAAATCTCGTGAAAATGGTAGAATCTCTGCTGCTAAGTATCTGTCTATCTCTGGCTGAGCCTCTTCAGAACTCCAGAGGAAGGGGGTCTGCTCATACCTCTCACCCCACTTCAATCTACGTCTTTTCCTAACCTCGACTTCAGGAAACTGTGAGTTTGAGGCTGAGGGGGTAGGTGTAGGTGCCGCAATATTATCACCCCGCAGGGTGGAAAACTCATCAAATAATCTAGTAAGGGTTTCTCGAACCCTTGCTGCAATAAGCTCCGCCCATACTAGCCCGTACGCAAGACCCAATCCAAATATCATGCCATCCAACTTATACCTTGGGTCAAAGACGACAGCTACATATAACAAAATATTAGCTCTAGTTAAATCTCCCCAATACTTATCGTACTTTGTCCTCATAATCAATGTCATCTCCCGCAGCCTAATGTGACCACCCGCGACCATATATTCTAATTCCTCTTTTACCCTACATATTTGCTGACATACAACATTGGATGTAGGGTACAAAGTTTCAGATAGCCTCGTAGTGACATTATAAAAAAGCCTAAAAAACTCTACAAAAATAGTTACAATTTCTCAATCATCATCTACGGGTTTCCCAATCCTCTATGATCATCAAAATATTTAACATATTGGATGTCTTCGTCACCCAATAATGCAAATGACAGCCTATATTCTTGGGCCGCCTCCAACATCAGAAATGTTGAGTTTCATCGTGTAGGCATATCAGTACAAAGGCCCTTCTTAGATGTTAGGCCTGCAGATCTCGCAGCAACCTTGAATTTCTCCAACCTCGAAGGAGAAGATCTCACCCATCTCACAGCAGTCCTAACCCGAACAATTGAGTCATGAAGATCCCTCAAACTATCAATGACAATCAGATTCAGAATATGTGCCGCACATCTCACATGCAGACACTCACCACCCATGAGTGTCTTATTTGCCTCTCTAAGATAGGTATTCAGATGTCCCAATACAACATCGTTAGACGAGGCATTATCGACTGTGACTGCAACAACTCGGGTCAAACCCCACTCCTTTATTGCGGCCTCTAAGGCCTTCCCAATTGTCTCACCCTTATGATTGGTGATTTTACAAAATTTTATAATTTTCTTTTGCAATGTCCAATGACAATTAATAAAATGCACAGTTAAAGACATATAATTAAAATTTTGGATCGATGTCCAAGTGTCAGTGGTGAGACAAACAAATTGATCTGCCAATTGACCCCTCAACTTCTCTTTTTCAATGTAAAAATATTTTTTTACATTCTTTGCCATCGTGTGGCGCGAAAGAATATTAAACCTTGGTTCCAAGTAGCTAGAATACGCTTGGAACCTTTTCCATCAACAATTTGAAAAGGTAGCTCATCCATTATGACCATATGAGATAGGTGTCTTCTACACTTATCGGGATCATACTTAGTATACCCCTCAAAGTTGCACCCCCACTAGTCCATCCGCCATTTTTTGAATTCCAATTTCTAAGGTGCCATGTTTCCTATAGTGACATCCATAAATATTTCCACAATGGTTACATTTAGCTTGGGGGTTACTTAAGTCACCACCCTCTAGTTTGGTGAAATGACTCCAAACTATTGAATCAGGTTTCTTGCTGGGCTTGGGGGCGGGGCAAGGTGCCGTAGGGGCAGGGGTAGGGGTAGGGGTAGGGGTATGAGTAGGAGGGGTAGGTGTAGGTATAAATGTAGGGGTAGGGGTGCCCTCGGCCTGGAAATGAGAGTTCGCACTAAAATCTGCTGGCATATTCATGAACTCAAGCAAACAAGAAATCTAAAATTATAAAAAACATAGCAACTATATAATGAACATAAAAAAAAGTATCACTTGACATTCATATATATAAATATATATATTGAGTACTTTGGTTATAAATGTAGTAAATTATATTAACAATATAGTTTCTTAGACTTGAAAGACTATAAACATAGCAACTATATAATGAACATAAAAAAAAGTATCACTTGACATTCATATATATATAAATATATATATTCAGAACTACTATGAAAACACGATAAAAAAATAAAAAAAATATTGATATTGGATGAATGACCATGTTCAAAGAGCTTGGGCAAATAGCTGTGCTGATTTTGTATACGGCTTTCTTGAGGTGTTTCTCTATTATGACTACTACTACCACCATATGAATTAAGGGTATCATATCTTTAGAAAATAAAAGATATACTTTCGAATCTCAATACTGCAGAAGCAAGTTTTTTTTAATCTTGTCATTACTGTTGTCATGAAATTGTTCCAGACTTCTTCAAAGAAAGGAAGTGAGTATTGGCTTATAATTTATATGGTAGTTTGAAGGAGAAGCCACACTTTCAGATTTGATGCAAAATAAAATGTGAAAAAGCTAAATCTTATTCTAGGCAGATGTAAACGCTTAAATCTTCAAGAGACTTGAACCCATAAGGAAAATTCCATTGATAAGGCTTTAGTGAGTTCCGTTTTGCACATGGAAGACCAATGTAAAGGCTCTGCAAAACTTATTTTCAAAGTGAAAATGTTCCTAATTAGACCCTAACTTATATGCTTTGATTCAACTAGGAAAGCCTAAAAACAATGAAAGAAGTAATGTATAAAATATAAAAATCTGCAACTCATGTATAGATATCATAACATAGCAAAAGATTAGAACTAACCGTTCCCTAATAGGAATATACTAGAACATTTAATTTAAGTATGCAATTAGTGAGCAACAAACATTTACAAATATTTACATTGTGGCGCCCTCGACCCCCACGTGTTATTTTTGTGGAGTTCGTGACACCGGGATGATGACCACACGGATCATGCACCCCGACGACCAGTGTTCAGAGTGTGTACGTCATCCAATAAATGTACAAAATAATATTCGCAGTGGAGAAATAAAAAGTCTTTCTTTATTAAGTATCAGAATTGTTCAAAAACAGTAAAGTAACTTTATAAGGATTAAACAGTTATCCGACAGATAAATTAAAAACAGGAAATAACATAAAGGAAACAAATCCCATAACGCTGAATAGTTTCTCAGCAACTCAAACCTCTGGCGGAGCTGATCCCTCGGGCTCCGCGTCAGACTCTACGACACCATAAGACGGAACTGTAGGGTAAAACACCACAATAAGATTATGACATCTCAGCAAGTAATTAACCAAAATAACATCCAAGAGATGCATAAATAAACACGCATCCCCATACAGACATATATGCAAAACAACATCTCATTTCTTTTTTCTCAAAATACCCTTTTTACAACTCACGCCAAAAATTCCATTTTTGGTTCAATCAAAACCATTAATTAGTAAGCATGCACCGCGGTCTCCTCTATGGACCATATGCACAACCTGACTCTCATCGTCACACCACGGTTAATATCCGTGCATGAGATTTCGTAATGAGCGATGCCCAGTTCCGCGCCCAACATGTACATGGCCAAGCATCCTCTAACCTCGCCAGCCAAAAGGTCATGGAATTGGAATGAGAATGTTACTGTCTCGTCCGTTCCCGTCGTGGTCCTGCTACAACTTAGGGGACATCACGTCAGTCTGTTAAGCTCTCGAGTGACCAGAGGAGTTCCACCGAGATAATGCATCATCTCGGCTTGGGGTCATGATACACACGCACCCACATATTCAGTCACAATTGCAAACAGACCACGTGACATCACAACACAATTTTAATAAAAATGATAAATATACATTTCAATAATTAATTGGAATATACATTTATATAACTCATTTACATAAAATAGCCCTCCATTTATAAATTCACAAATAAAAGCAAAATTCGGTTCTCCAATTCGGCCCAAGGCCCAATTCCATCAACTCCAATTTACATCTCAATGCTTCAACGGCCCAAGTCCCAATTCCAACAAATCAACACAATCAACAGTTTATGAAAGATAAATACAACAATATTATTTAAAAACTGGAAAATTACATACACACGAAGATGGGAAAAATTCTGAAAGATTACGCGAAAGGAAGTGGTGTTCAAGGCGGCGGCTCAACGGCGGCACATGGCGGAACAGTGCCAAAAAGGCCTCTCAACTCACGGGTTGGGTCAAAATACAACTTGAAATGCTCGGGTGACTCACGGGGATGGTCAAACAATCAAGGTAAAACGCTGTGTGAGGTGGTTTGTGGTGGTGCACACGGCAAAAACTCAACACTAACAGAACAACAACCACAAAAATTTGGAAAACACGATTTCGGTTTGAGAGAGAGATATAGAATGAGGAACTCGGAACAACAAAACTGAGGAACCCGTGGACTATAAATAGATCGAATATGGCGGTTTGAGGAGCTGTGTGTCGCACGGTAGAAGAAAGGTGAAATCGGCAGCTCAAGTCGTGGAGGAGAAATGGCTAAGGCGCGGACGTGTGGCACGGAGGCTAGACAGCAACCCTTCGGAGTTCCATGCCGTACGACACCGAGAAGCCCATGCAAGAAGGAGGTGGAAGTTGGTGGCCTCGTGGGGTGGTAGCTTGACAGCAAGGCTTCGGAGCCTCCACCGAACGACACGGAGCTGCCATGAGGTGGAGGAAAGGAGGTGGTGGCAGTGGCACGGGTTGCAATACTTGACAATGCTCTGATTGGAGGAGGAAAAATGCTTCGGCAATTTGCTAGAAGGAGAAGAAATTAGAAGGTAGAAGAAATAAGAAGGAAGAAGATGAAGCAGTGCGGCGCCAAAGGAGAAAAAAATAAAACCCTAGCTTTTCCTTTACCAAAACGGTTCCATTCAACTAAGGGGGGGAATTTTACGAAACCGCACGGGTTGGGCTCACACGACATGGGCTTTAATCACACGGGTTGAGTCAATTTGCACACTGGTTGGGCTGGGTTGCACATGCATGGCTGGGCTTCAATCTCAACACGGGTTGGGTTTCTAAAACTCAAAGGATTGGGCTTCGGGCTTCACACAACACACGGCCCAAATACACACACAGCCCATAAAACACAACAATTTAAAGAAATTCAACTCGGAAACACACATAAAATAAATTAAAAATTAAATTAAAAAAAATACCATAAATAAAATAACACAAACAACATAATTAAAATAACACACTTAATAAAATATACAATGAATAATAAACACAAAAATTTATGGATCTCACATACATAGTCTAATTAATTCAAATTGGAGCCCTAAATTAATTTAGGGCTCCAATCTGAAACCCTAAATTAATTTAAGGGTTGTAAAGATTGAAACCCCTAAATTAATTTAGAGTATTTTGAAACCCTAAATTAATTTTGGGGTTTCAAAGATTGAAACCTCTAAATTAATTTAGGGTTTCGGATTGGAGCCCTAAGTTAATTTAGGGCTCCAATCCAAATTAATTAGACACAAATAATATTGTAAATTCAGTGATTCACACACATTACATAATGCAAAGAAAAAAAAAAAAAACAAACGTACGGGAGTCATTCAAAGTTCAAACCACATGCACAATCTAAGCTCCACATCACACAATTCACAAAATCTCATCCTCTATCTCCGATAAACCCCATCCTTCCTCCAATCTCCATTAAATATGTAAATCACAAAAAAATTAAATTTTGAATTTGGGTTTCTTACCTTTGGACCTTCGGTGACGGAGATGAAGAGAGAGGGACCAGGTGCGAGTCGTGCGACGGCGATGGTGATGGGGACAGCGATGGTGATGCAGATAGAGGGACTGGGTGCGAGAAGTAACTCAGAGAGAAAGAGATGCTTACTGAGAAGCAAGGCTGCGAGAGCGAGGGAGAAGTGAGGCACTGAGGAAGAAGGTTCAGGAATCGCCGAATCGAGAGAAAGAAAGGGGCAGGGGGCTGGGGTGTTTTGATATTTTTAAACCCAGGCGATGCTTGTTTTTTTTTTAATATATATGTAAATAATGTAATTATATATATTTATATATATGTATATACGGGACGGGGCGGGGGTCACCCCCATCCCGCCCCCACCCTTGGATGTTGACCCAGATGCGGGCGGGTGGCCCCGCCCCCTTCATCTGCCGGACGGGGTGATCCACCCAGCCACACAGAGGCTGGACAGAAGCGGGGCGGGGCTCCTCTACCCACCCCTAATTAATGTAAATTTTTCTAATGAATGAATGATGATAATTTATCTTAAAAAAAAAAAAATCACAGTGACCATTATAATTGATAGTCACCTTGTCCTCACGGCAAACATATACATGTCAGCACTTGAGTCTTGGACACGTACACGCCTAAAGATGGAAAATGGGTGATGGTAGGATGTTTAGGAAAATCTATGGTTTCCATTTAATATGACTACGGTTAGTGAATAACAATCCATGCAACCCGTGATCTTAGTAGAATACATCATTAGAACCTTTGGATGAATCATGTTTTGTCATTAATTAGTATTGTCAAGGAGAATTGTACTCTCTTGTAATAACTCTCGCATAACTAATAACATGTATGATATATTCTAGTTTATTATGTTTTGTTAATGATGTTATCGTTTTTATTTCTTAATCAGTGCTTATATATAATTAAAAAAAAAAGTCTCATCTCTATTTTTAATCTTGACCAGATTCACAATTTTCAGAGTCGCCAAATGACCTCTCATGCTCTTATTATCTCTACATCCGCCCTTCCTCGCCACTAAACCAACTTATCGATTTGTACTTGTGACCCATATTTTTCGCAGTCGCATGTGAGGCTCACTCATTGCCCCTCTAGACAGTTCTTAAGTACGCTTTAGAACGATCGGGCTGCTAATAGAGAAAGAGCAGCCCTCCATTCAAACATCGACACTTAGGAAAACACAATAAACTCCTTAGGCTTCACCACATAGAATCACAATAGGCAAGACATTGCACTGCCACCCAAGACGAAGACGTTGCCTACCTCCAGTCGCCGAACACAGAACATATGAAGTAATCAAACCCAAATAGCACCCTACAATCTTAGCTTTTTCATACCAAAAAAAAAAAAAACCCTTTTACATGCAGAAATACAAAAATAAATTACCGGAAACTGATCATCAGATAAGAAAATATGCACTCTGTTCTTATATTTGATCCAACTACATCCAAGTTTCTTTCTCATTCCTCTTCTTAATTGGGCCACATCCTTCCATTTCCCCAGTGCAGGAAAGAGAAGGTATAGTTGTCGGGTAAGAAGCCACTCTCAAGCATATCCTTATAAAGAGACAAAGCTTTAAGGGATTCATCTCTCTCGGAAAAAGCTCTGACCAATGATCACGGTGTTTCATACCAATGTGGTTCGATGCGGTAGATGGCGAAAGAGTTGGCAGGCGTGAGTTAAGTCGACACGATTGGACACTGCACAGAAGGAGATGATCTTGCAGTGGCTTGAGGATCCAATATGGTGCTTGAAACTGTGAGATGGGGGAGGAGGAGAGCATGAATAAATGATCAATAACCTAGCGTACGATCAACAATCAATTCAACCAAGAAATTTCATTACCTTCGGATTGATTGATCTGAGAATTCAATGAGTGTTTTAATTCTGGTGATAACGGAATTTAATTGGCTTCCATTAATGAGAGTTGATTTTGGTATATGATTCGGTTCGCTTAAGAGAGCTTATTCATGTTGATTTTGGTATATGATTCGGTTCGCTTAAGAGAGCTTATTCATGTTGATGGAGAATAGCCTGCGCGCAAGTGGGAGGAGAACTATGAGGTCTTGTTGGGGAGGGCCAAGGTCGTGCTTGGCTGGGGGCTTCAATGGCTGAGGTTCGGGATCGATGGGGAAATGGTTGAATGAGGGGAATGCGGGTTGAGAGATGGCTTCGATTGGATCCTAAACTAATCTCAATTCATCTCAATTCATTATTATAATTTTTTTAAATTTCAATACAAAATATAATAAATAATTCAACTTTTTTAAATTTTAAAATAATAATAATATTAAAAAATAATATTTTAACAATATTTTATCATCTCAACTCAACTTAACTCAACTCATTTCAACATCCAAACACAACCGAAATAAAACAAACCGATTCGTTGGTGCTAGTGAACCCGGTCTACACGTCATGTCTGCAACGGATGCAACTAAATAATTGCTGCTGCGAAGATTTTCTCTTTATTGATTCCATTAACTTATTATTTTTTTTTTAATTTTATCTTTATGCGGTATATTTTTTGTCGAGACTCCCAACATCTTTTTGCACATTTCCTTGTTAATTTTCCTCGAAAACCATGCCAAATTGCCAATTGTTTTTCAGGAAAACGCACCGTTTTTGTCTATAATGTATTCTAGAGTCTAGACGTATGCATAACTCGCAAGTCGTATCCACCATCCATCACTTTAGGACCTTCTCTATACGATGGCTCGGAACCGGAATAGGAACCGGACCAGAAGGCAGAAACAGAACCATTCCCTCGCCTCGCTGAACTGACCCTCCCATTTCTGAAAGGAAAATCAAAGTCTCAAACGGCATTTCTTATTCCTGATGGAGCCCCAGTACCCGAAGGCCGCCCGGTCTTACGGTCCCCAGATGAAAATGACGATCGCACCCTCGCACCACTCCGATGACCGGACCAGCGGCGAGCTCCGCGCGCTGGATTGCAACCTCACCTCGCTCTGCGACCACATCCAGCTGGAGGGATTTATCTCCGGCTCCTTCTCCGACATCATCGTCCAGGCCATGGGCTCCACCTACCACCTCCATCGCCTCATCCTCTCTCGCAGCTCCTACTTCAGGTCTGAACTCCATTTTGATTTTTTTTAAATGCTTGTTCTTGGGGTTCAATCTTAATCATGCAATTCGGCCGGTCTTGTTTTTTATTTCCAAAAAATGTAGCGCCCCCTTCAATTTCTATACTTGCTTTATTGTTCTTGTTTGTGCAAATTGGTTGGCCTTGCTACTAAATGTTGGAGAAAACTGTAAAATTTTCTATTTTAGGCTAATTCAATGATACAAATGTGAGCCATCTGGAGAAATTCTTCTATTTTCAAATAGCAAAGTATAAGCTCTAGGTGCCACCGCTGGATTGTCGAAGAATGACTAAGTTTCCGAGGTAATGCTTGTGAAATAGTTTTTTTAATAGGTGGTAATGCTTGTGAAATGGTGGAAGAGGGAATTTGGTGAAAGAGAGAACGGAGGCTATATAGGTCATAGAATAGAAAGTGATGCTATTGATTACTTTTTGCGGAAAATTTTACAGATAAGTTTGTGCTATTTCTAGATGATCTTTATGTGTTAGCAGCTTACTTTCTGAGACTTAATTTTCTGACGTCTAATGCTGCCCGTAGAAACATGCTTCATGGTCCCTGGAAAGAAGCCAGTGCTCTGGTTCTGACCTTGCATGTAGATGATAAGAATGTCAATGGTGATGCAATTGCAATGGCTTTGGCATATCTATACGGACACCATCCAAAGCTTAATGATGACAATGCATTTCGAGTTCTAGCTGCTGCTTCCTTTCTTGACCTTCAGGTATAATGTTCTTTATTGTGGTTACTGCATTTTTTGCTCGCATATAGAACAAAGATACAGCATCTTTTGTTTCTTTACTTTAAGCCTTTTTGTTTGGAAAGCATTTTCTATGTTCATTTTATTGCAAACTGATGTGTATATGTGCAGGATTTGTGTGCAATATGCACAGATTTTATCATATCAGAATTATGGACTTCGAACTTCTTAGCATATCAGGTTCAAGATGCTTATGTGGCTGCTGTGCACTCTATGCTATCAGTTCATTTCAGTTATTGACATGATTTACCTCTGATTTAGGTTTTTGCAGAGAGCCAAGATTATGGCATACATGGAGAGCGCGTGAAGAATGCTTGCTGGGGTTACCTTTGCCAAAGTGGTGCCACACAGTTGAAAGAGGTACAGATGAAGATAACTATGCTGTTGGACTTGTGGGTTTGAATGGTTAAACCCTTTCTTCTCTGTTTAAAATTGGGACAATATAGTAAAATGATATAAATGGAAGGACGAGGAAATGGATATTTGGACTTTAGGAAGAAACATTTTTGGGACGACTTTAAGTGTGGGTAATCATGGACTTGAAATTTGACAAAAAAATGCATCTCTTGTTTTTTGTTAGCATGATTCACTCTAGCAATTTGAAGAAAATCTATTGATGAATCCAGGACATTCCTCTGTTCTATATGTTTCATGATCAAATTATATTCTCATACAATTTAGTTTTTTTGAACTGCTGGACATGTTTTTCTATCTCTTCGATTTGAATAAAACTTGTTCCATCTTTCACCTCTCAAAACATGGTTTACATTTGTTCATGTCATTTGAATTGCAACTTCATTGTTCAGGAATTGTTTCTGGTTTTTGTTAGGTTAAACTCACCATCTGCATTTTCACCTCCATGAATAGGTGCTTCCAAAACTTTCCCCACCAACCTTGCATGCATTGTTAACCTCGGATGAGTTGTGGGCACCTAGTGAAGAAAAACGGTAAGGGTATCAGCAGCCTCTTAGTTTTCTGGTCTCGCTGCTTGAGTTTCTATAAAGATGCATAACCCCATGTTTCTTTTCTATCCAAAGGTTTGAACTGGCATTGTACACATTCCTTGCAAAAGGTGCCCATTGTAAGGCAGAACATTGTGACCAGGAAAGTTGCAGTTCTGAGGCGGGAATGGATTCTCAGTCTGATTCTCCTCGAGCAAAGGGAAAAAATTTGATGGATGACTGCAATAATAAGATGTTGGAATCTGAGCTGGGAAGCTTAACTTTAAAAGATGGCCTCAAAGACCATAATACTGCTCATAATCTTCTGGTCGAGCTTGCAGACTGTGTGGTGGACTGCCAACAAGGAGTTTCCAATTCCAACCAACAGGTGCAAGAAGCTACATACTCTCAGTTGAATATGGAGCCAAGATACACCTGCAACATGGAAGGGCCTTCATCAGTGAGTCCCTCGTTGGCAGATATGGATGGAAGAAGAACCTCATGTTCCTATGTTCAGATGTCAATTGGTATGGGAGCAAGTGGCCTGGGGGCCACTGGAATGGCTATGGAGGGGCCATCTGAAGAAGGCCCGTGCTACCATCTGAATAATAATAGCTGGCTTGCCCGTGACCAATCAAGGAATTTGTCTTCAATGAACTCTTCCTGTGGTGGGCTTATGACAAATGATTGGGAAAGATGTGGCATGCATCCACTTTCATGGGGTGGAAGGGTTGTAGGCAAGAGACAGCTAAAGGGTTATGCTAAAGGGAATTTCGGGATTCGTGGGGAGGACTATAAAACATTCGTTAATATATTTGAAGGGGGTTCCCTTTTATATTGCAACATGTCTTTTGAGGCACTTTTAAATGTGAGAAGGCAACTTGAAGAATTGGGGTTCCCTTGCAAAGCTGTGAATGATGGTCTTTGGCTACAGGTCTGATGCTGGATTTGATTGCTTTTAAATTATTCTATGGCCACTGTCATGTCAGGAATGTGCAATGCATAAGGCTATTAGAAGAGTCTATGCTTCCTGTTACAATGTTGCCCATTTGATGTGATGCATAAACAAGGTGTGAGCAAGTTTTCAATTTAAACCATGGTGGTTCTCCTAGCCATCTGTTTTCCCTCAGTACATGAGATTTTCATAAATTTTTATGAATGCCTATGGTTTGGCTGATTCATTCTAGGAGCACCACTATGTGAGCTAGCAGAGTGGCTAGAAGAACTCTGTGCATGTTTCCCACCTCTGGAAGTTCGGATATCTTTTCCTGTTGCAAGCATTTATATTCATAAAATTTTAACCCGTGTTTTTGCTTTTGATAAAATTAATAATTTCTCTTTGATGTTGGCTATCGTGTAGATGCTTTTAAGCCAGAGGGTGCAAGAAATTGGTGCGGACACATGCAAAAGTTGCTGCCTTACAAGTATGGCATGCGCTTGTAGGCAGCCATTTCGTTTTCCACATGGGGTCTCAACCACTGGATATTACATGCAAGAGCATGATCATACTTCTCCTGGTAACATGGGGAATGTATATGTTGCTGAATCTGCTCAGGGTGAAGGAAATGGCCTCTTTAGACCCGTACGTGTGCATGATAGGGGGCCTATTGATGGGCTTGCAGGTATTGGACGTGGAACTACCTTTGTGCCTGCAGCTGCTTGGCCTCCAACACGTTTTGTTTTTTCACGTGTCCCTTTTGGCATGGGCAACAGAAACTGCCAACAGTCTCTTGCTAATGATGATTCGGAGGCAAGAGCTGACCACAGCGGAGACCTTTCTGGGGATGGGCTGACAGCTTTGGTTGGCCTGAGCCAAGGAGGGTGCAATATGACTAATGTTCATGGAGAGCAAACGGAGAGGGGGTATGAAATGGATCCGCAGAGCAGCATGTCCGGAACTTCAACCGCAGGACCAAGTGCTAGCAGTATTCCCATGGAGATGCTTGAGTCACCTGGGCATGCTGTTGGGATTGAGTGGGAGAATGTACACAGTTCGTCCATATCATTGGATTTGAAAACACCTTTAAGTCACTTCCCTCCTTTTCGCTTCGGGTAAGTTATATTTTTACTTTCCAGTTGCTCGACTTGTTTTGGATGGTAATTTTGCATTTTACAAGATGTACAAGGGAGCGGCTTCTGCATACTGCAGATTACGTGATCTTGTGGATACAATAATTGGATTGACATGACCTTCTATTATGGTTGCATAATTTGCATTCTTTCGAGCACAATATGGTGTTTCATTCAAATTCTTTACAGATAAAGTTTGTTTCGAAACCATAATATAACTAATTGGTTTAATTAAAAGCGGTTCCATATTATTGCGTGCCCATATCAAGGTGGTCAGATTGGATACGTAATTAGTTCAGTCTACTGCTCATATATAGCAGTTTTCTCTTATTGCATTCCTCTTTGCTTGGGGCTTGATTGCTCAGTATATCAGAAATAGTAACAGTTCATTTATGTTCAAGTCCTAGTTTCCTACTTGAATTTTATTCGCTGGTTTTGATGTGCAGTTATTGCGATCTGTAATATCTCAAATTGAGTATAAGAGAATATTGAATGGGATCCCACATTGTCTTAGAGGAAGAAGTTCTTGAGGTTTATAATGATTCCAGTGGATTCTAATTGTAACCTTAACTAGTCCTTTGGTGTAAAACCCAATAGTGGCTGGGGCTTTCCTTGGGTTGTTACATGATTTGATGCCAATGGGTTCATTGTGTTATACATGCTCGACAATGTTTCTTCCAATTATAGCTCTCTGTTTTTTCCTTCATTCTTCTTGTTGGCTGCTAAACTTAGGAAAGTCTATCTTCGCATAATTTTCTGCTGGATTCACAGAGTACAATTTGAGGATGTGCACAGGCTCAGTGATGGCCATGTCAAGCACTCTCCAGAAGTTTTTTATGCTGGTTCTTTATGGAAGGTGATTGAATACCAATTGCTTACTACGTTTGTATGTGCTTGAAAATGTATGACGAAGCTTTCTCTTTGAGTCTGATACAGATTTGATTTCTCTCTGAATCTTTAGGTTAGCGTTCAGGCTTTTAATGACGAAGACCCCCAGGGACGGCGAACACTTGGTAATGCTCAAAGCTGTATAAAAGAATTACCAAGAAAAAATATTACTTTTTGTTTATCAATGTAGAAGAAATCATGTTGCCTAACTTGGGGTACATTTTATTACATCTGTTTAGGTTTATTTCTTCACCGTCGGAAGGCAGAGATAACTGATTCCCTTAGAAAGGTCAGCCGTTGATTCTGGTTTTATCAGAGTATTAGAGGGTTTATTTTTCAATGGCGCAAAAATTGTGGTCTTCTCTTGTTCTTGGTTCCATGATAATGACACTTTTATAATAAGAAAAAGTTGTTAAATTAGTATAGAACATAATTGAAGTTGTTAAACTAGTTCTCTGTCCTACTCTTGCTGTTTTTTCTTCAAAGCTCCAAGCTAAAATGTTAACCATCTGCTTTCAGGTTCATATGTATGTGGACTCGCGTGAAAAGGTTACAGCCCATTATCAGGTATCTAAATCTCTAAACGAACAATCTGTTGTTTATTGAATCACTGCTTAGTTTTGTGTGTTTTTGTACAAAATGCGAGGTTCTAATTCATTGTTTCATATGTCTTCCATTGTTTAGTTGATTTGCCCGTCAAAGCGGGAAGTCATTGTTTTTGGAAACATCAAACAAACAGGTACTCTTTTACCGAAAGCTCCAAAGGGATGGGGTTGGCGAAGAGCTCTTTTATTTGATGAGCTGGCTGATCTTCTCCAAAATGGGACCTTACGGGTGGCTGCTGTTGTGCAGCTCGTCTGAAATGTAAGAAGATAGTTGATCTCCATCAATATAATCTGAAATCTGACAGTATTAATGCTTCGCCCATAGTCAGATAGCTAATTTTGACCTTTTTTTTTTTTTTTTTAAAGAAATAGATGTAAATAACAAGGCAAATAATGGGAAATAATGACTTTTCATGTGTTTATTTTATACGGCTAATTATTAGGTTGTCCCAAGCTACGGATGAATTGGTACTCTTTACACTCTAGTGAGAGGAAATAAGATGTATCATTAAAATTACCTATATAACCACTAATTTCTAATCATATGATTTTCTGCCCAAAAATACATAACAATTACACATTTTATCTAGGTGTAGTGACCCTCAAATTTAGGCTTGTTAATTGCTGACATTTAAGTGAAGTCCTGTATTTATGGACACATTTTTGTACTAAATTTGGTAAAAACAGGCATGAGTCATGACCTGGTTATAGTTTTAGGCTTTAATTATACTGCTGATATCTACACGGTACTTTTGTATGTAACCTACGAAATCAAACCTTTTTTACCAGTTAAAATATGTACCTGAGAAAAGAACTTCAATACGACTATTCCCATTTTCCACAGTAGCCAATGCTGAGGGGTGAGCACACCATTGGTGTCGTGAACCCTTATACTCATTATTCATACACCACACCATACTTAATTATTTGTTTTTTTATTTTATTCTTGATAAACTAAAATAATTTTTCTGCTTATCATCTATACACTAAACATTTAGTAAGAGAAAAAATAAAAAGTTATGTGTGGTGTATGGTATAGAGATGATGAATATGACCAATGGTCGTTGGCTTCAAGCCGAATGATAGGGAGGAGAGAGAGAGAGAGAAACAATCTACATAATCACATATATGAGGGCTTGCATGACCTAATTCAAATATTCCTATTTTATAGAAATAATATATACAATTCTTTTATCATTCCTGATTTTGTATCAATGGATTAGTAGATAACTGAAAAACAACAAATAATTTTTCAAAAATTTGATGTCATATTTAGAAAATGATCAAAAAAGATAATAGTTGGAGCGATGAAGAATGATGATAATGGTTAATAGAATGATGGATAATATATTTTTTTTATCACACAATAGTTCATCTTCCTATCTACATGTACTCAAAACACTCTTGCTTTGATCAATGCTTTCCAATGGAAATTCCAGTTCCTTCGTTGGTACACCACTTATGGAGAGCAATCCTCGTATCAGAAATTAACCTCTGATTCAAATAATCTCTCTTGGTAATGATTCTGTCTGCAATAATAGCCAACACGGTCCTGGGACTCCTGTGTATTTTAGCCTTCATTCCAAGTGCTCATCACATCTGAAGCTGAAAGTGATATTTCGAATTTTGTAGTGAGAAGAAAGTTGAATGGTGATTTTTTATTTTAATTTTTTGCATGCCTGTTCGCTGCTTCTGCTATCAGGCGTCTTCAGTCTCCATAGTCTGATGGACAAAGACTGTGTCTCACTCCTAAGAGCATTAGTATTATCCTATTAGTCAAATTTGATCTTTTGCTTATTCCACTCAAAATTTAATCTCACATTTGATTACCCATCTAAACTTTATATAATAATAAAATATTATTAATTTTATATTTTTTTCTTGTTTTTTTTTATCTAATTTTTTTTAATCTTATTTTACAGTTTTACCGACCATATGTTAATTTGTAATCATATTCTAATTAAATTATTATTTTTACTTCTATTTTTTCCAATGTTCATTTAATAGTAATATTTAAAAAAAAAATTATTACACTAATCTAAAATTTCATATAAATGTCTTAACTTACCAATCGAATATCTATATTTTCCATCCAACTATCTTCTTTTGTCAATATTTTTTCTATCTAACAATTATATTTATAATTCTTAAAACGAACGATCTTCTTTTATCAACTTTTCTTCATTCAAACAATTCTCGAAACCAACTATCTTCTTACTACTAGCTCATAGTGGTGGGGGGACCCATATTTGTCTTTACACGGAGTTTGAGCCAATGTTTTTAATTTCGTACCGTACCGGCCGGTACGGCCGAAATTTTTCGTTTCGGCCGTCCGGCCGGTACAGGTACTAGATATATACCGTACCGGCCAAAATACCGGCCGTTTCGGCCTAAATTTAAGCCTGTACCGGCCTATATTTCGGCCGGTACCGGCCGATATTTCGGCCTGTACTTTTTTTGTTTTTTTTTCGTTTTTTCAAACTACAAGTTTATTTTTTGACCTCCAATTTAGATTAGACTATTTATAATTTATATGTATGTATGTATTTATATATAATTTATTCATATATAAACTATTATTTTAGAATATAATTGTTATATATATTTATATATATAATTTATTCATATATCGACTATCCCGAAACGGTACACGAAACGGTACCGGTACCGAAATATTTCGTTCCAGTATCTTGACCGGTACGCCATCCGGTACGGTATTCAAAACATTGGTTTGAGCCTTTATCATAACGAAACGGAATAGATTCCACCCCCTTCCACCCGTAAAGTGACCGATCACTTTGTCCCTAGTGCAAAAGTATGTTTTTTTAATAATATTTAAAAAATAAAAATGTTACAGCTACAAAATTTTTTTATCAAAATAAATTTATAAACTGATCAGAATTTATATAATACGTTAAATCTACTTTATAATAAAAATAATTTTACAATTTAACGTATCATGTCAAATTACGTAAGTTTGTTAATTTACTTTTATAGAATTTTTTTATAAATAAAACATTTCTATTTAAAAAAAATTTGCACTAGCTGTCACTCTCGGGGCACTCTAGCTCAGAATAGCAGCTCCCTAAATTAAATCCCATTATGGATAGTATTCCCTCAGAAGTGGCGAGATAGTTCTTTAGCGCTAAGGATCCTTTCATTTAAGATGGAGTTGATGAATCTTTTTAGGGCTACGAATGAACCAGTCTGTTCGATAGTCCGTTCGGTACTTGTTCGGTTAAACTTAAATCGAACACAATTCATGAAAAAAAAAACTAGACCGTGAAAACAGATACCCGCTCGGTTAATAAATGACACATGTCCGATAAAACTCGATTCGACTCGACTAAGACTCGGTAAAGCCCGCTCGTTTATGCCTGAGTCGACTCGTTAACTCGACTAAATTAAAACTCATTCATATATTGATATAAATATACATGCACCTATGTATATATACATACATATATATATATGTATTAGCTAATAATATAAGCATAGTATTTTTATAATTAAATATATAATATGTAACCTAATTACTTGTGCCTATATATTGAATATAGTTCTTAGTTATATTTTATAATTTATAAAATAATTAGTAGATAAGATTTAATAATTTCATATACTAGTATATGAGAACAATATATGAAATAGACATATGCTATCATATTATGTGTATGTATTAATAATTTATGTAGGTATATAATATATTATTATTATGGATAAATATCAACTAGTTAGATATTAATTATTTATAAATCTTTAAAGAGAAATTTATATTTGCGTGTGCAGTCTCATTGATGAATGAGGGTAAAAGGGAAAAAAATATCATTTTAAAAAAGATATTATTGTAATTTTAATTTTTTTTAAACATAATTGTATGACTTGCATAAGCAGTCCCCATTTGGGGACTGTATGTAGACTAACTCATTTTTAAAATCTTATAATTCAATAAATGTTCTATTTGTTAGTTACACAAATATAATATTAGACTTTTTTATTTTTATATATCTAATTTATTAATTATTAAATCTTATTAAAAATAATAATAATAAACAACTCGAGTCGAGGTCGAGGTCGAGCTCGACTTGACTCGAGCTCGTTGCTCGACTCAAACTCTTTTTTGGGATGAGCTTGAGCTCGAGTTGATAATTTAGCTTATCGAATCGAACTCGAACAAAGATTAAATAAAAATCTCAAACTCAGACTCGAGCTCGAGCTCTAGTTTTTTGAGTCAAGTCGAGCTTGACAAGTCAAAGACCGGCTCGGCTTGACTCGGGTCCATTATAGCCCTAAACCTTTCAAATTAAAAAATGCATTTAATATAAAACTATATGATCTTTTTATTATTTAATGGCCCAAAAAAGTTTCTGAAGTTGTTTGTGATCGGAGGTATATATACGGCGTGCTCCCGGCTCCTTTTTAAGGTCAAGCACTTTTTACCTAGAAAAATTTTATTCATTAGATTTACACCACATAAGATAAAAAAATTAAAAATTAAAAAAAATTAAAAATTAAAAATTCACATCGTTAGTAATTATGTAGTATAGACTAAAGTAGAAGAACTTTTGTTGAACGTGCAGCCGACCCTAGTTTTTAAAGAGAGACTCCTCATTCTCTCTAGAAACCACCCATATTAGAAACAATGCTATCAGCTCCTCCCTCCCTCATCTTTCCTTCCTCACCTCTCTAGTTTTCTCCTTTTATTTTTCAATTTTGGGTATTTTTCAAGACTAAGTATGGAGGAAGGCAGATCTGTTGCACTCTAGTGTCCGGCGACCCCCACGCACGCTACTGCAAGCTTCCCAAGACACCGATCCTTCAGACGGGTGAAAATCTTTGCCAAACAAAGCGGCGCGTGAGCCACACGCGTGGTCTAAAGGGTGTGCGTGAAATCCACGCGCCATGGCTAAGGGTGCCATTCTGCTGCCACGCGCAACCTCTTTGGGTTCAAGACCACCGGCTACTCCAGACCTGACTGTCCGCCATACCTCCAGGGTGGCGTGTGGCTCTCACATGCCATCATAATTGCTGTTTTTGTAATTTTTTTCCTCCAAAGTTGAAAATGCAGATCTATATCTTTCTAATATGCAATCCGTTATTTTCTTATATATTTTTAATTTTTGTAATGTCTTTCGTTTTAGAAAAAAAAAAAAAACACAGTTTTTAAGATTTTTACTTGTAGAGTGTGTCATCTACTCCGTCTTAAACGGGGTATGGAGTTTGGTTAACTCTGTCTTGGACACCTGTACAGAGTTGTGTTGTCTCTTAGTCTTTAAGTTTGTAGAGGTTTGTAACTTAGACTAGACTATGTCAGTCACATGTGTGTATTATGGAACTATTAATGTTGTAGTTGGCTTGTAATATATGTTTCAAGTCAAATTTGTAATATCCGTTATTAATGAATACAATATGCTTTTCTAAAAAAAAAAAGAACTTTTGTTGAGCTTCGAAGCCCTTTCTTCATATAGCCAATGGCCATGACTCGCCATAGGCCACCTAAACTCATTCATGCACACTGTGAACAAATTAACTTGCCTAGATAGGCCACATAATCTCTTTCTTCTTGCCAACCAAAACTCAAAACTAAGTAGAGAGGCTTGTTAGTTTTCACAACCATTCTCATATCATCTTATCTCATCTCATATCATCTAATCATTATAACTTTTTCAAATTCTCGTATAAAATAAAATAAATAATTCAACTTTTTCAAATTTCAAATTAAAAATAATATTAAAAAAATATTATAATAATATTTTATTCAACTTTTAACTTTTATCTCAACTCATCTCATCTGCAAAACAAATGAGTAATATGCACGAAGACCTCATTTCTTTCATCTCAATTACTGTTCCATACGTAGATGGCCTCACTCCTGGTATTGAAACCAATGTTTTGAATACCGTACCGGACGCTGTACCGGTCAAGGCACTGGAACGAAATATTTTGATACCGGTACCGTTTCGGGATAGCATTTCGGGATAACATTTCAGAATGATCGATATATAAATAAATTATATATAAAAATTATATTTCAAAATAATAGTCTATATATAAATAAATTATATATAAATACATATATATATAAATTATAAATAGTCTAGTCTGAATTGAGGGTTAAAAAATAAACTTATAGTTTGAAAAAATGAAAAAAAAAAAAACACTGGCCGAAATATCGGCCGGTACAGGCCGAAATTTAGGCCGGTACGGCTGGTATTTTGGCCGGTACGAAATGTATATAGTCCCTGTACCGGCCGGACGACCGGTACCAAAAATTTCAGCCGTACCGGCCGGTACGGAACGAAATTCAAAACCTTGATTGAAACAATTGCAGATATTTCTCGCTCATTACTTTCTCTCCTCTCCACTGCCTTTGAGTCTTTGACCTTACTGATCCCACAATTGAATCCTCTCTTTGTGACATCAAGCCCCATTTCATATTCTACGATTTGACTCACTGGATACCATCCTTGGCTGCCGCATACGCATCAAGGCTCTATGTCTTTCAGTTCTTAGCCCTCCAGCCGTGGGGTATTTGATTAGCCCAAAAAGGAAACTCTGAGAAACCCTTAACATAGGTCGATCTTAAAGCACCTGATCACTTTGACCGAGCTTTTCACATTTCCCACCTTTTTCGATCAAGCTATAAGCCCATGAATCTCGAGAAGCACCAACTCTTTTAACGGTGATGAAAGATGGCCAAGGCGGCATATCATTCGTGGAACGCAGAAAGATCTCTTACAGAGATTGCGATGTTCTTGTTTTCAAAGCCTGCAGGGAGATGGAAGGGATTAATGTGACTATCTAGAAGCACAATTTAGAAAGCCTGTGATTCTTTCAGGCCCAATAGTGTCAGGGCCGCCAACTTCAGTATAAGAAAAGAAATGGGCAACGTGGCTGGATGGCTTTGAGGCCATAACTGTGATATTTTGTGCATTGGAAAGTGAAAGAATTTTTAAGAAGGATCAAGAATTGGTTTGGGGTCTAGAGCTAGCTATCGGGTTTACCATTTTCTCGCTACCCTAAAACCACCAATGGGTGTTGAAACAATTAGGTCTGCATTGCCAGACGGGTTTGAAGAGCAAAGGGTAAAGGGAAGAGGGCTTGTTCATGGGGGAGTGGGTTCAACAACAGTTGATCCTGAGGCACCCTTCTGTGGGGTGCTTTGTAAATGTGACACATTGCGGGTCAAACTCTTCAGCTGGAGGCCTGGTGAAGGAGTGTCAATTAGTGCTTCTGCCACACTTCTTGGAATACCATATCATTGCAAGGGAGATGGCTGAAGTTCTAAAATTAGGAGTTGATGTTGAAAATGGTGAAGAAGACAGGCTATTTACTGGGAGAGAGTGTGCAGGGCGGTGAGGGCAATGATGGATGATGATAGAAAATTAGTTTGATGTATAATTATAAACATATTATTTATTATGGAGGGTTATTAAAAGAGTTAAAATATAAACGAAAAGTTCTACTCAATAATCTTACGTCACACACCTGTTGAGAGAAAAAAAAATAAAAGAACTCTTCTACTCAACAGGTGTGTGGTGTAGGACTACTGAGTAGAATAACTCAACATAAATACTTTTTTATACTTGTAGGTTTATATATTAATTATTTTTTTAATGTTTTAATAGATAGGCTTATAAATATATTTTTTACTTTATGGCTGAGAGGTATGTTGAGTTGTCACTCATCCTAAACAGGTTCAATCTTCTGCACATTATAAGATAGAAAATCTCGAAAGTCGATGGGAAAGCCAGTATAACACTGTTGATTTCTATTCATGAAGCCAACTGCCAATGTTGGATTCAAATTTCAAAAATGGATTGCATATTTTCTTGGTGTGATAACCCAAAACTAGCTAGACTTTTTATCTATATTTTCGTTGCCTAAGTTTTTATTTCGTTAAGGGCCATGAATTAGACATAGAATGATTAAGACCTTCGGTCTCAGTATTAGGCAATCAAAGCCCAAAAGAAGGGTCACTTAAGCCCTTGGATTTTCGGCCAATTAGGTGGGCTTAAGCCCAAAAAGCCCCAAAGGACCATAGGTCACGCCCCACACCATGTGGCTTGTACCACTTTTTGCGCATGCATAGTCCATGAATCTGGATGTGATTGTAGGCTAAAGGGGAGAGAAACTTAGGGTTTTGGGAACCCAAAGGGCTTACATGTTTACCCTAGTGACAAGACATTGGACTTGCCACTTGTCACTCATGCATGAAGGCTTCTAGAAGGGAAATCATGAGATTAACCTAGGGGAGGCCAAGAGCCACTCGGCCAACACGCCTCACACTCACCAAGAACCCCATCACTCGCCACTTGTCAATTATAGATAGTTCCAAGAGATCTTGCATAGGGAAGTGATATATGGGAAGACTAAAGAGCTGTTTATTCCTAAGGTTTTCATGGGGAACACCAAGAGAGTTTCAGATCCCTAAGCCACGTGCCCAGTCAAGAGTATTTTCAGACTTTGTGCCATTTTTCATTCATGCATTGGTGAATGAAAGATTCTAGAAGAAGAAGTATCACACAAAAATTACCATTGTAACCCTAGGGTTTCGGCTACCACATCCAATCACTTGCCACATGTCATGTTTATGGTTTCTAAAAGGCATAGAGAAGTGGTTGAGTCACATAGAGAATAAGCATAGGAAGAAGAAATTTCTTACTTGGGGGAGAGTAAGGGTCACACATGGGGAAGGGGAAGAGACACCATGGGAAGAGGAAAGATCCTCATGAGGAAATGAGAGAAGGGGGTGGCACCTTGAAGGACTCCACATACCAATGCCACTTGGCATGCATGCAACACCCACTTTCTTGGGAAGATGAAGAGGCTTCGAGGAAAATTACACAATTGCACATGGGATTCATTGAACCTAGACGTTGGAGGGGAGCTTAGAGGGCATTAGGGTTTTGGCCAAGGGAAGAAAATGGAGAGTCACGCCACGTGTCCATTATGCATTGGCTCTTATTTGACCAATTGGCTTCAAGAAGGTAGTCTATATAAATACCTCATGCCATACGACCACCCTATTTTCTTCTTGTTTATTCTCGGATTCCTAAGGCATTCTCTCAACTCCATCTCTCTCTCTCTCACGCCACTTAGAGGATTCTCCAAGTCCAAATACTATTTTCCCACACTTTCCTTCCAACCAAGCAACGACCATACACTCAAGGGAAGGCGGAGAAATTCCACAGTAAGAACGTTACACTTGGATTCCTCTCTTCTCACAATCACACACGCCTATTCCAAGGTGTAGGAGAACTCAAAGTGAGTTTGAGTTTTCGTAGAACAAACTCACACACACGGTTTCAATGGGCTATTTCTTCTTTGAAACAACCTAAGGTTTCCAAGGGAGACCAAAAGTTTGAGGAACCAAATCCTCAAACCAATTGGCCATATCACTTGTACAAGTTCATGACCTAGCAAGGGCCGAGTAAACTCAAAGGTTTCATCTTTTAGAAACCTATGGACCGAATATTGGAAAGGGCCACTTTGAGCAAACTAACCAACCCTAGTTGTCCCTTGACACACACACACACGAATTATAGTTAAACCTTTGTTCTAACAAGTTGTATCGTCCATTATAGCTTGCTAGCTTTTTCTTTGAAGGACTTTTGTAAGTAAACCCTCAACCTATTTTCAATTAGCATATGGATATACTTGTGTGAATCTTTCATCTTGTTTGGTATTGTGTATGTTTGTTATTTAGTAACTTTGTGAATAAAGTTCTTGTTGTAAGTTGTACAAGAACATGCCATGATTACATGTTTCGGTTTGCATGATTATATACCATGATTTGAAGAGATTAGGGTTTCGGCTTGTTTGATGATTTGACATGCTTTCATGCTTCGGATTATGTGATTATCTTTTCCATGATCTATAATCCATTGTAGTTTGGTTTTAATCCATGATTAAAATGAATTTCACATGCTAATGAACCCTATAAGTTTCGGCCGAGCATGTTTGTGTATGTTTGGATTAAGTGTTTTGATGTTCCATGTGTAATATACTTTGGATTTTGTCCATGAATCATGCCATGCTCATATGTTACCATGTCATGATCCAATTGTGTTATGCCTTTTTTTGCGTATACGGCATTTCATACGTTACATGTCATGTGTAAGGAAAGCACGTCTTTAGTCTCATGTCATATGCATTTGGGTAAATGATATTTTTTTTAAAGTAAAGTACATGATCATAACCTCAAATGCTAGGACGAGGGAATGTTCTAGTAGAACTCCTCTATCTACTCTGGAGTGCTTAACAATAGAGTGATAATCTATGGGTCAACAAAGAACCGTCGGCGTACCTCGAATGGATCTTTCTAGAAAGGATACCTGAGCGAGGTAGCACCTAACGCTAGTGGGTGCCATGACTAAGAAAAATAACTCGACAAAGTACTATTGTGTTATAATGAATATGAATAAAACATATTCACCACAATGTACGGATCGTTGGTGATGCAGTAACTAGCAGGAACATGTGGTGCTTAGGGAAGTCGTGTTGTATCTTCCATGTGTTATAAGAACAAGACAATGAGCTCACATGATATGAATCACACGTTATAAGCTCTCGTGATATGATATGATATGAATGTTTAAAGATCAACACGAAAATAATGTAAAATATGTTTTTCCAAAAAGTCTAAAGATCTCTATTACATGTCTTTCGAAAAAGTTCAAGTGCATAAGTCAAGTTTTTGGTCACGTCATATGTCAAGTACATGTTCATACACGCATTCCATGATTGGCCATTTGTATACTTATGTTAATTGTTGTATGTTGTATGTTTACTTGCTGAGATTTTTTGAAATCTCATTGTGGTAGTTTTCACTACCATTCCCAACCCGGAATGATAGAAGCTGTGACATGTACCCAAGATCATGGACATGATAAAAGAGTTAATGGAAGATGAATTCACCGTAGAGGCCCGCTATGAATTTATGGTCGCTCTTTTGAAAGTCACGGCCCAAAGCCTTAGCAACCTTTTGCAAGCACTCAATAAGGATAGAGATGAAACCGAGACCAAAAGAGCCTCTACAATCAAGGACCATTTGGATTTTGTAACCGGATACCTAAATCAAGCAAAGAATTCCTCAGTAGAGGCTAAAGAAGTTGCCTCTAGTTTGGGACTTCTAGAACCCGAGCCCCTGAGGACTAGGTGTATTTTCTTGGGTCTCACTAGCGAAGGGACCTTAGTGCTAGTGAAGTTCCTTGTCTCATGATTTAAGGTCTTTTATGATTGGTCCCTTTATTTTGAGAAAAAGTTGTTAGTACTTATGTTTTGGGAGACAATGAACATATATATTATCTGGTACTTTTGAAAAACATGTTATGTTAAGGCAATGTTTGAGTTATGTTTAGTTTTATGGTACCATGTGCCAAGGCAATTTGTCAGAACCCCTAGGAAAGTAGCCCCAGGCCACGCCTCGACACTAGCCTTGACATGCCAAGATAGCTCCACAGCCATACCATGGCCCATGCCTTGATAAGCATGAGGTGTCCAACGGGGCTACTGGACGCGTGCTACCCAGCATGCGCATGCCTAGCAAAGTTAGTGACCGCGCATGGCCCAGTGTGTGGCCTAGCATGCGCACCCTTTGTGCACACCCATGCGCGTGCCCCAGCAGCAGCCCGGCGAGGTTAGTGGCATGCCATCCAGCGCACAGCACCAGCCCGTGCCTTACAGCATCAACGTCCAGCCACCTGCCTGGGCCATGTGAAGTCAACGCCCAAGCCACCTACCTGGGCCATGCAACATCAGCGCACGGCACCAGGCTATGCCCACCAACAGGCCCATGCATGACACCATGCCATGCCCATCAGCAAGCCATACACAACACCATGTCGTGCCCACCAGCAGGCCCACGCATGGCACCATGCCATGCCATGCCCATCAGCAGGCCATGCACAGCACCATGCCATGCCCCAATGACCATGAGCCAGACTAGCCCAACCGTGGGCCATGAACCACACTAGCCCATCCATGGGCCATTACATGCCACGGGCCAGCATGGCCATTGCAAGATTATTTTATTGCTTTCATTTATTTTTATTTAATTGTTTTCCAATGAAACTTTTCCACTTTGTAATCTCTATAAATAGAATCCTTAGTCATTTCATTTACATCTTTTGACAATTTTCCTAGAGGACGACTATTGTTCTTGAGATTATATTTTTGGTGCTTTTACACTTGGGTTCTTTTGAGTGCAATTCATGAATCTCTAAAGACAGGATCACACCTTACAATTCGTGAATATGTGTGATTCATTTTATCAATATATGAGGTTTCTTTTCAAATTTGTGCAACTCGTGAATCGAAGTTGATTTGTTTATTTTTGTGTTCATTCAAAGTTGTTGAGTGTTCATATATTTTTCATTGTGTTCATACACTTTCTTGCATCATTCCCACCTCCCAAACACTTCCATACGCCTACCATATTGCTTTCCATAATTACCACATTTGGCTATACACTTAAATCTCCTTCTTCCATCCTTCAATCACTATAGCTGAAACCCTGCTTGCCATATTAGGATTCCTAGACTTTAGGAATCCTTATTGCCGTCCAATCCCCACTTGACCTAGTCGAAAGTCCACTTTCCAAATAGGGTTTCCTAAACCTTAGGAACCCTAGTTGACATCCACATCCCTACCCCTTAATCATTGGTGATTGGTCATACTTACCATATTGAGATCCCTTAATTCTAGGAATCATCCTAGAATCTCTCATTCATCCAATCAATCTATTCCATCTTGCCATAGCCAGAATCCATCATCTTCTAAATTACCTCCAATAATTTAGGAACCATTCTTCCATCCAAACCCTAATTGCATCACAAGTCGCCAACTTCAGGAACATTCATCTTAATCGTGCCTCATTACTCAAGTGCTTGAGTTCATCACTTAGATCACCCTTTTCATCACCATCATACATCATACCATCGCTAAACACCAAACCTCTATTAACCTAGGGTCCCATCATTGCCATGTTTTGATCAAGGCCAAGCAATAAGGCTAGCCATTTCAATCAACACAAGGAGAACCAAGAAGAGAAGGACATAGTGTTTAGGGACTAGACCGAGGCCCCTAACACAATTCTTTAGGCATTGCCTAGTTTTATACGAACTTTACATGTTTCGCTGCGTTATTTATTACATACTGCTTGTATACATTGGTGCATTGCATGTTTGCATTTGGTATATATGTAGCCTTGTGTTGCATGTCTAGCATTTTAATCACCAACCAATTTCAAGCTAGGGGTTGAGGACGCCACAATTGGTCAAACTTTCACTATCCACTCTGTTTAATTCTTAATTGTAGACTCCAAGGATCATCTGGAATTAGTGTGGTTTGACCATCTAAATGAGGTGTTAATTCATAGAATCAGTTTCAACAAACTCCAATTATAAATAGTTAATTCATAGAATCAGTTTCAACAAACTCCAATTATAAATAGTTAAGAAAATAAAAAGATACTTTATTACCCATAGTAATGCTTACAACATCTCATTGATTACAATATTCTGAATATAATCAGGAATTTCCTCTAAATCATATAAATCTTCAGCAAGATTAAGAGCATCTTTGGCTAGTACATGAGCAGTTCGTAAGGTCTTAAAGTATACATAATTTTGTGCAGTTCTTTTAAAAAAATAATTTTTTTTAAATATTGTACAAAATTCATATATCCTAAAATTAAATCAACGTTATCGTTATCCATGCAACAACTTCTTCATTCTTTAGAGTGACGTGGCTTTGGATCAATCCATTATCAAGGGATACACGAAACAAATTCTCTCTCAAAATTGATAGTGTACTGTGTACGTTCACTTTCCTCTTCATTATCAGGGCGAAAGTTTTGCATTTAACTTTTTTTTTTCTATTTTTCATACTGTATTTTATTTTATATATAATTTGCATCCTCAATCTCTTTTTTATTGTAATTTGTAAAAGAACGACCAATACATATTAATTTTATAATCAAACGATATATATATATATATATATTAAATTTTTACTTTATAAAGTCTGGTACGTAATATATTATTTATTATGAGATTTATTATAATAATAATAAATTAAAATAATATTTATTAGTTAAGATGAAAATCTATGCATTCTCTATGTCATCAATGTGCTTGTGCTTTAAACTGTTATATTATAAGTTTATAAATAATTTTTTTCAAACGTATAAAAGATTTACGGGAAGGGAGGATTAAAAAAAAAAAGGTTATATCTGTTGTAAAACTAAAGAAAAGTAGCAAGATAGTTGAAAGACCACAATATCTAAAATTAGTTCTTCAAGAACTAAATATTATTTCTCTCAACTTTCTTGTTTTGAGTCTACTACAAATTCTCCTCAAGATACTCTTTTTATAGGCATGGAGGATACATGATATTAAATGTATTATCGATGTGTTTCATCATCATCACCTCATGATCACCTGCAACCAAAGAGTAAAACGGCTTGGAGGTTTGAGGGAACGCCTCTGATGCCTAAGTCAGTGACTGGGATCACTATTTAATACCAATAAATCATATAATCGTTACAGACCTAGATTCTTCTCTTATATAGAGTCTTTGAACCGCACTGTTGTTAAATTATAATGGATATATCTGTTATTCAAATTCAAACCAAGAGATGAGGGTTTATCTCTTTAGTAAATTTGAATGATAACCGTTTGGATTCATGCCACCGTTGGATAGTTTTCCAGTCGGTAGTGGCTGTGGGCTGGGTCCTCTTGATACCGAGCTGGGCCCTAGGTAGTGAAGCAGGTTTAGGGCTTCGAGTAAAGGCCCAGGCCCGTATGGAATTTAACCGGTCAGAATGTCCTCTCCAATTACCCCCACGAAGTATCTTTACGTGTGGCGTGATGAGACTTGAATTCATACCTTGTTTAGCTTTTCGAGGTGCCTGTCAAGATGCCGTTTCGCATTCATACCTTGTGTACTTCAACCATCAACTCAACTCAAATCTTATTTAAAGCTCCTTGGGGTCTCATTTTCCCTCCTCTCTTGAAATCTTGCTCTTTCGCATTTCTTGCTAACTTCTTGGGTTCTTGCTTTCCGTCTGGTTAGTCTTTCCTTTTCTTCGTGATTTCTCTTCTTCCTTCATGTCTTCTTCTTCAAAGGTAAAGCTGTGGTTTCTGCTCACAGCCCTTTACCACCTCGTGATTCCTCTCCTCGAGTCGTCGTTGCTCCTCCGGCGTCTATATTCGTGGGTTCTTGATGGTCTTCAAATGTTTCTTCTCGCAAACTAGAGAATGCCTGAAATAATTTCAATATTCTCGATTTTGTTGGTTTGAAGGTACCCACTCCAAACCAGAAAGCTGTTGATGTGAAAGGTATGGTCATTGCCCTTTATCTTGCTATGTTTACTATGGGGCTTCAATTACCCTTCGTGCGACCAGTCCTAGAGAATTTACTATGGGGCTTCGTTTACTATGGGTTCTTGATGGTCCTAGGGCTCGCCTCTGCTCAATTGGTGCCCAATGCCTGGAGAATTTTGATGGCTTGTTGTGTTTTATGGCCAAGGATACTGGAACATATGGGCGATGAGTACCCTGACCTAACAACTCGTGAATTTTTGTCCCTACATGGGTTTAGGCATTTGGAGGGGAACATTTGTAGTTTTAGATCCCATATTAAACTGGTTGAATTTGAGCGCAAGTATTCTCATGCGAAAGATTGGGGGAACAAATTTTTCTTGCTCTCTGGCTCGAGTTAGGAATTTCCTACTGATGAAGCTCCTAGTCAGGAATTTCCTATTAGGCTTGTTGGTCTCCTGTTCCCGATGGGGATGACTTTGAGGTTCTTCTTTCCCCAGGTGAGGAGGCCCGTGTGAAGTTAGTAGAGGCTTGGGCCCATGCTCATTCCAAGTTATGCTTTTCAGATGTGCTTTTGACCCTTAGTAATATTGAGAAGTTTCTGATGGTTCCTAGTCAGGCCCACATATCAAGACGTGAGTTTTTGGGTGCCCCCTCACCGGCAGGTGATTTAAAAAGGAAAAATCGCCCTAGTGTAGATGGGCAAAAGAAGAGAAAACTTGAGAGGGCTCGTATTTCACCTCGTTCAGATGAGTCTATCTCATCGAAGCATGACTCCTTGCCTCCTCCCACGTTGAGTAGGGATATTAAGTTGGCTCCTCCTCGGGAGAAACCGAGTGAAATAGCATCCCAGGTGGGTGGAAGTATTAAATTGGCTACTCCTTAGGAGGGACCGAGCAAATGGCCTCCCAGGCGAGTGGGAGCATCAAGTTGGTGGCTCCTCAGGAGGAATCGAGTAAATTTGCCACCTGTGTGGCTTCACCAGTCTTTTCCTTGGGTGATGTGATGGCTTTAGCCGAGGAGGACCTTGAGGCCATAATTGCGGTGGAGGTTGTTGCCGAAGCTATTGCTTAGCCTTTCGGGGAGGATTTACCTGTCGATGACTTGGAACATAAAGGTGACGACATCCCTTTGGGGGACTATAATGTTGTCCTTTTGGATCCCAACCTACTTACAGTGCCTTCATCTACGCCGCTAACTTCCAATCCTTCGAGGCTCCTCCACTTACATTGCCTTTATCCTTGCCTGTCACTGCTCAGTCCTTTGATGTTCTCGCGAAATCTCCACGGGTGGAACATGTCAAGGAAACAACAACAGTTTCTGGTTCACCCTTTGCCTCGACAATTTCTGGCGGAGTTACTCTTGATTTGCCTTTTGTGTTTCCAGCACTTTCTCTCGCTAGTGGGAGTAAGGTTTTGATTCCTTCTCCACCATTTAGCATTTCTCCTAGAGGAGAAGGTGAACCATCCCTGATTGCCCCCAAGGAGAACCTTCAAATTAACTAGGCATCTCCTCGTCGGGATAAAGCTGAAGTGTGTTTAGGTTCTCATGTTGATGCACCTGTCAGCACTCTTTCTTCTGTTCCTCTTAGACAGATCGAGGAAGCTTCTCCTCGGGGCCTTTTTGCTAACACCTATTTCCAAGCCTTCAATCCGAGAGGTTCTTCTAGTTCTAATCCATCAAGCTCTTTGTCGTCACCACGTGCTCGCCGTGCAGAAGCTTTCAATGCTGCTGTTAAACATCTCAGAGATATTTTTGCACTGGTAATTTCTTTGTACCCAATTTTCCTTTTTGCATACTTTGATCATCAGTTCTAAAAAGACTTTGTTTTGGGGGGTTGATCTCATTGCCACTGACTTGATGGAAGATAGGTTACAACTAGAAAAGGCAAGGGATTAGATGGCCAATGAGTTAACCCGACCGGAAGCTCGTTCCAGCACGGTTGATGGCGAACTGGCTGCCCTCCATGCCCAAGTTAATTAACTTCGGGAAGGGTTGGCAAGTTCTACTAAGGATGTCGATCATTATCGTCAAGAAGTGACAATGATCGGGAAGGAGCGAGATGACCTTGCCATCCTCCTAAACCAGGTGAAGACGACTGAATTGGAGCGAGATGACTTTGATGCTCGCCTTTGCTAGGCTGAGGTGGCTGTGTAGGACCAGGATGATTTGGCTCCTCTCCTACGCCAAGTAGAAGTGGCTGTGCTAGAGCAGGATGACTTGGCTGCCCAAGTGGAGGCCTTTAACAAAGAAAAAGATGAACTGGTCACTCAGGTAGAGCTCGCTTTGAAAAAGTGAGATGACTTGGTTGCTAGCTATGATCAGGCAAAGGCAAAGCTTGAAGAAGTAAAGATGACCAAGTCTAACTATGCCTCTCGCTTGGTTTCCCTCGAAGTCGAGCGGCAAGAACTAATCATAAAGTTAGGTGTAGCGGAACGTGTGAAAGCTGAGGCTGAGAAGACTATGATTGAGGTGAAGAGCCACCCTCAAAGATAGTGGCAATGAGTACCTTCAACTTAATGAAGTTGTTGAGTCTACCAAAAAGAAAATTTCTATCTTAGAGAAAAATGTATCGGAGCTTAAACTTGCTTTGGAAAATTCTCAACATGACCTTAATCGGGTTCTTCCTCAACTGGCAGCTGCTCCCAAAGTTCAGTCGCGAGCCTGGGGTATAGGCTTTAAACTTGGTGTCAAGTAGCTCCATGAGCTTCTCCTTCTTGAATTGGAGACAAACTTGCATACTTTAGACTGGAAATCTATTCGAGCTAGTGAGGTTGCTTTTCATGTTTGTGACTCCATTGGTTGAGTTGAGATGCCGGATGCTTTTCCTCGTCCATCCTAAGACTTGTATATCTTCATGGATTTGTAACTCGTAAGGGAACAGTTTAGACTTTTCAAATGCTTTGTACACAATAGAACTTTGTTTTCTGGATAGTTATGCAGTTTTTATTATTTCCTGGTAATCATAACAATCTATTCACACCTTAACTTTTAACTGCCTTGGTCTGGGTGTAGAAAAAACAGAAGAGCTATTTATCTCTGGGCTGTGTATACTACTCTCAGTGCTCAATGTAACTCTAACCAACCTATTTGAATTGCCTCTCACCCATGACATGAAACATCAGTCCATAGCATAAGTAAGGTTCAAGTGACTGAGTAGTAAGTGAAAATTCAAATGTGTAATCAGAGATAAGATAGTGAAAAAAACATTTGAGATAAAAATAAAAATAAAAATAACAAGTCTAAATTTACGTCAAGCAACTGTCCCTAGCAACGACGCCAAAAACTTGATTCACTAAAAAATGAGCAGCACAAAGGTTGTCCCAAGTGCAGGAGGATGTTGCGTAATAATTAGGAATAAATTCCTAGATCGTCTCCTCAGGAAAAATTACTTAAAATCAAACTCGTTTAAAATGGTGAAAATATTCACAAAGAGAAAATAAAAATGGCGGTATGTGCAATGAATGGGAAAGTGTAATAGGAATGAAAAATGCACTAGTCATGGACTAGATTCATATTTTTAAATTTTTTTTAAGTGCCGAAATGAAATGTAAGAGACTAATAAATTGAAATTAATAATCAAGGAATCAACTAAACTAAACAATCTCAATTAATCAGAAAATTAATTAATAAAACTGAAATTAATTAAGTCCTAATTAACCTAATATGCAATGGAACTAAAAGACTAACAAAATTAAACTTCGAACTAAGTTAGATTAGAAAATAATTAATGCAATATGAGCTGAAAATTGAAAAGTCCCAAAATTAAAATTATAGGGTTCATCCTTGCATTTAAATCATAAACTCTCAAAATCAATCCATAACAATTGTAATGTATATTTAATGGAAGCTTAAAGAAGCGAGAAAAATAAATAACACTAAGTAAATAAACAGCAAATAAAATGCCCAAAGAGCTAAGCCAAATATCTAAAAAATACATCATAAACTTTAAATTAAAATTAAATAAATAATAGAGAGTGAAGAGCAAGCCAAATAAATGAAGATGAAGGTGGTAAGCAGTGGAGGATGCTGGCTGGGCTGCGGCAGTTGGACCCCTGGAGGAGTTCTTCAAAGTGCAGCACTGTATGCATCTCTTTTTCCAAACGAAAAAGTCCCAATGAATAATAATCTCCACACTTTTCGTCCTTTTTTTTAACTAGCCGTTCAAAACGAAAAAGAAAGACTAAATTTTCTCTCTTGTTCGCGTCGTCCAAAACTCCACACGAAAACTTGTTTTTTTTCAAAATGCCCTAGCATCTCGCTCCGTTGCGTGTGTGCATGGGTTTCTTTTTTTTTTTTTTTCCTTTTCCGTGTGAGTTATTAGCATGCAATTTTTAGAAGCTTTTCTTTTGCCTCTTGCCTTTTCCACCTAGCCTTTTCTTCTTTTCGTGCCTTTTTGACTTTTTTCTTTTGCATTTCTTGGGTTGAAAAGAAAAATAAATAAAACAAAATAGAAATCAGAAAAAAATAAAATAAAATAAAATAAAATAATAGAATATCAAAAATGTGTTGTGCATGTGAAGAAATATTTTCCAATTAAATCACAAGTTATAAAATTAAGCATTAACTATGCTATAAATCAATTTAAATCACAACTCGGATTTATGCATTTTAACCATTTTTTCATCGAAAACAAATAATAATGTAATGAAATAATTTAAATATATGGGTTCTAGATGTATAAAATATGTAATAATTCAGCTCAATCATTAGGCTAGTAGGAGAGTTTCTCGACCACATCACCCTTGGCGAGAAGGTGTTAACGGGAGATCTCTCGACAGTTTTACATTTAGGTGTTTGGTTAGTGGCAGAGTTCCTTGACCACGTCACCCTTGGCGAGAAGGTGTTAATGGGAGATCCCTCGACCTTTTTACCTTTAAGTATTAGGCTAGTGGGAGAATTCCTCGACCACGTCACTCTTGGCGAGAAGGTGTTAACGGGAGATATCTTGACCATTTTACCTTCAGGTCTTAGGCTAGTAGGAGAGTTCCTCGACCACGTCACCCTTGGCGAGAAGGTGTTAGAGGGAGATCACTTGACCGTTTTACCTTTAGGTGTTAGGCTAGTGGGAGAGTTCCTCGACCACATCACCCTTGGCGAAAAGGTGTTAACAGGAGATCCCTCGACCGTTTTACCTTTAGGTGTTAGGCTAGTGGGAGAGTTCCTTGACTACATCACCCTTGGCAAAAAGGTATTAATAGGAGATCCCTCGACCTTTTTACCTTTACGTGTTAGGCTAGTGGGAGAGTTCCTAGACCGCGTCATCCTTGGCGAGAAGGTGTTAACAAGAGATCCCTCGACCGTTTTACCTTTAAGTATTAGGCTAATAGGAGAGTTCCTCAACCATGTCATTGTTGGCAATAAGGTGTTAACGGGAGATCCATCGACCGTTTTACCTTTTAGTATTTGGGTTAGTGGGAGAGTTCCTCGACCACGTTAATTAAAGTTGTTGCAAAAAGTTAAGGACAAAGAAGGAAACATGCGCAGGCATTTATTATTGAAAATGAAATCAACAAGTAAATCAATGAATTAACAAATTGGAAAATTTACATATCTCTTCCTTAGACGTAGTATTTCCGTAGGTGTTCTGTATTCCATGATTGTGGCCGCGGCATCCTTGAGATGGTAAGCGCCCAGTTTGTGACTTGCCACTACCACATAAGCGCCCTCCCTCCCATCATGGGCCCAACTTTCCTTTTTCTCCTATGGTGACACCGGTCTCCTTCAATACCAATTCGCCAATTTCGAAAGATTTGGGCCTGACTCTTTTGTTGAAATATTGTTCTACCTTCCTTTTAGAAGCTACAACTCTGGCCTTTGCATCCTTCCTTATTTCCTCCAATAAATCTAGGTTTTCTTCTAACCTTGCCGCATTTGTTTCTAGGGTAAAGCTTTCTCTTCTGTAGCTTGGTAACCCCACCTCTACTGATACCATGGTCTCACTTTCATACGCCAGGGTGAAAGGTGTTTCAGCTGTTAAGGTTTTCGGTGTTTTCCTGTAAGCCCATAAAATCTCTAGGAGCTCGTCAGCCCATAATCCCTTTCTATCACCCATCTTCTTTTTCAATATCCCAACAATGGTTTTGTTGGTTCCTTCAACCTGCCGTTTGCCTAAGGGTGGCCTGGGGAAGAGTATTTGACTTTGATTCCTAACTCTGCAGACCATTGGCGATAGTGTTCAGAATCAAACTGTCTTCCGTTATTAGAAATGATACACTAAGGTATCCCAAATCTACAAACTACAGCCTTCCACAGAAACTTCGTTAGGCTTTGGGCCGTTATTGTTGTCATCGCTTTAGCCTCCGCCCACTTCGTAAAGTAGTCGATGACTACAAGGATGAACTTGGTTTCTCCTTTGTTGGGGGGGCATAGGGCTTACTAGGTCTACCCCCCATTGGGCGAAAGGCCACAGTGAAGTTATGGATTGCAACTCCTCGGGAGGTGCGCTTGGCACTGGTGCTTGAATATGGCATTGTACACACTTTTTTTACAAACTCCTTTGCATCTTTGAGTGTGTTTGGCCAATAATATCCTGCATTTACAATCTTTGTGATGAGTGATCGTCCTCCCGAATGATTCTCGCATATCCCCTCGTGTACTTTTCTCATTACATACTCTGCTTCCTCTTTTGCTACACATATTAATAATGGGTTTGAAAAATCCCGCCTATACAATACGCCATCTATTATAGTAAACTGGGCTACCCTACTTTTTAACTTCCTCGCCTCCTCCCGAGATAGGGAAAGATCACCCATCTCTAAATATTTTCTTATATCATCAGCTCAACCTGGCGTACTCTCTCCAATTTGTAAGTTTTCCTCACCTACAGCCAGACTGCCTATTGTTCGAAGATCAACCTTCCATGGCAACGCATCTTCTTGCTTTGCTGAGGCCTCTCGTGCCAACCGATCGGCCTTGAGATTATCTCCTCGAGGTTTTTTCTCAATTCGAAAGTACATGAGGCCTTTGCATTATTCTTGAACTTGATGGAGATATTTCATCAGCTTGACTCCCCTTGCCAAATATTTACCGATGATTTGCCCAACTACTACTTGCGAATCGACTTTCATTTCAATCCCATTGCCTTCTAACACCTTTGTTATTGCTAAGTCGGCGAGCACCGCTTCGTATTCGGCCTTGTTTTTGTACAGCATGGTACAATTCTTTCTCTTCGCTCGTCACCACTTACACACCAACTCCTCCCCCTACTCGATAGGATGACCCATCCACATACACTTGCCATGGCTTCTTCTCGAGGGATTTAGGGATTTCCTCTCTAAAATTGAAAACTCTGCCACAAAGTCGACCAGAATCTACCCTTTAACAGCACTTTTAGGCACGAAACTAATGTTGTACTCGCTTAGCTCAATAGATCACTTGACCAGTCGTCCCGAGGTGTCCGGCTTCTGTAATACTTTTTGTAAAGGTGATGAGATAATTACCTTTATCGGATGGGCTTGGAAATAAGGCAGTAGTCGCCTTGCTGCTACCACCACAGCCAAGGCAACTAATTCAGTCTTTGGATACCTGGTTTCAGCTCCTCTCATGGCCTTACTTACATAGTACACCAGCGTCTGCTCATTCCCTTCTTCTAGTATCAATGTTACTGATACTGCATCCGGGGTCACTAATAGGTACAACAACAGTGGCTCTCCTTGCTTCGTGTGACTAAGTAATGGCGGGTTAGTCAAATATTCTTTCAGCTATGCAAACACTTCTTCGCACTTGGCATCCCAATTTTGTGCTTTCTTAAGCATCTGAAAGAAAGGAAGACATTTATCTGTTGATCGGGATATGAACCTGTTAAGAGCTGCTATCCTTCCCTCCAGTTTCTGCACTTCGTTTAGATTCTTGGGCGACTTCATCTCTATTATGGCTTTAAGTTTTTCAAAATTTGCTATGATTCCTCTTTTTGACACCATAAATCCGAGGAATTTCCCTGGCTGCATTCCAAAGGCACATTTGGTTGGATTGAGCTTCATTTGATATTCCTGCAAAACTTGGAAGGCTTCTTCAAGGTCATCTATATGCCTGGAAAACTCCATGTTTTTTACTAGTAGATTGTTGACGTACACTTCCATGTTTCTCCCGATCTGGTTCTTAAACATCTTGTTTACTAACCGCTGATAAGTTGCCCCAATATTCTTCATGCAGAAGGGCATCACTTTATAACAGTATAGTCCTCGGTCTGTTATGAAAGCGGTATTCTCTTGGATAGTTTTATTCATTCTGATTTGGTTGTAACCTGAATAGGCGTCCATAAAACTTAACAATTTATGCCTTATTGTTGCATCTACTATTAGATCTATTCGCGGGAGTAGAAAATTGTCTTTCGGGCAAGCCTTGTTAAGATCCGTGAAATCCACGCACATTCGCCACTTTCCGTTGGACTTTTTTACCAATATCACGTTTGATAGCCATTCTGGATAATGTGCTTCTCTGATGAACCTAGCTACCAATAACCTATTCATCTCTTCCGCGATTGCTTTGTACTTCTCTATACTAAAGTTTCTCTTCTTTTGTTTTACTAGGCGCACCTTTGAGTCTATGCTCAATTTGTGTTCGATGATTTCCTTGCCTATCCCGGGCATATCCTTGTGACTCCATGTAAATACGTCTTTATGGTCTAGGAGGAAGTCGATCAATTGTTGCATTTCCTTTCTTGTGAGTTTGGTTCCTATCTTCACATGACTTTCTAGGTGACCTTGCTCAAGAGTGACCAACTCCAACGGTTCATCTGCTTCTCCTTGCTTCAAAACATCTTCGTCTCTAGTCTCCAGTTCAGTCATCATTACTTGGGGTGATGGTGGAAGGATCACACCTGCCCCCTCTTTGTCTTCTACAATACTCACATCTCCTTGTCCTTGCATGAGTTCCTGCATGTAACACTCTCTAACTAGGACCTGTTCACCGCATATTTCACTTACTCCAACCCTTGTCGGGAATTTCATTTTTAGATAATATGTCGAGGTGATGGCCTTTAATGCATTCAATGTAGGTCACCCAATAATTGCATTATACATTAATTGAGTTTTTACTACTAAGAACTCAGTCATAATAGTGGCGACATGGGGGTTCATGCCTACAGATACTAGCAATGTAATGGATCCCATAGGTTGTATTGTGTCTCCAGTGAACCCCTTTAACGTGGTTGGTGCTGGTCGCAACTGATCCGCTCCAATCCCCATTTTGCTGAAGGCATCCTAGAATAGGATATCAGTTGAACTCACATTATCAATCAGTATTCTCCTCATAGTAAAATTAGCCACCAGCATCATTACTACCAATGCATCGTCGTGTGGATATACAACCCCTCGACAATTTTCGTCGCTAAAAGATATTGTGAGAGATACCTGTACTCAGGGTTGCTTGACAGGTCTCTCTACATTATAGACTTCTTCATACCTCACCCACCTTGCGTATGCTTTTCTTCCTAAGGAGGTTGGACCACCTCCAGCATATTTGTCGTCGATCGTGTGTATCTCACCTAAGGGTGGGTTTCCCCGATTTGTGTCTGCTCTCAGTTTGCAGTCACGAGGTTCATGTGTCCTCCTATTTCTTTTTTGTGATTCTCGTCGCCTAGGGCTCTCACTCCTTCATTTTTTGTGTTCGGGTTTTCGGTCGCTTGCACGCTGTGGGGGGGTAGCGTTCTAGGCAACCAGGTGTTCCAATTCGCTGTTATCTTTCATACTTCTTTTTTTCTTTACAGGTTATGGCGATCCTCGGTTCTATGTCCTCTTATTTTGTGGTAAGTACAATACTTATCCGTTTGTCGCCTGTTACCATCATTCTGCCCTTCCTATTTTGTCCTATCCTGGCTATGTGCACCGAAGTAGTGCACGTAACCGCCATGATGTCTTCTTAAATTACTATCACATCTTCAGTCTTGTTGGTCTCTCCTCGCTGTTTGACCTCCATCTCAGTCTTTCTTTTGATTTCCTCTCGGTTCTCATTTGCCCTTTCTATCAAACCGGGCAGCTAAGGCGATAAGCGTGTCTTCAGCATTAACTCATCAGCCGTGTCCATGAATTATCGTAACGTGGAAGTGGTTTTCCTTGCTAGTTCGGCCATGAAAGGGCTCCTCGGCCAAATGCCTCCAAGCAATACTGCCAACATAATCTTCTCGTCTTGATCATCGGTTGTCATTTTCTCTTTATTGAAGTGCATCAAATATGCTTTCAAACTTTCATCCTCTATTTGTTTGACAGTCAACAAATATAAAGTCAAAGGAAAAGCCCTACATGCGATTTTTCCAAAGAATCCGTGAAACGTCATATGGGTTTTGAAAGTTTCAAGATTCTCCACAGGATCTTTGGAGCCATCATACAGATCTACCGATGGGACCTTGAATTTTAGAGGTAGAGTCATTGCCATAATTTCTGCAGAGAATGACAGATTTGTGATGGACAGGAACTAGTCGACCGAAGAGGACGTTCCTATCTTTTTGGCTATCTTCTCATATTTATCCATCAAGCTGCGCAGGTCGTGGTGCAGCTTCTTCATTTCCTCATCCTCCTGGTGGGCTCTACAGATGCCCGCACTATTTGCCGATTAATCCCACAGACGGCGCCAATTGTTATGGACATGTTTCATCGATACCGCCTCACGATCACCTGCAACCAAAAAGTAAAACGGCTTGGAGATTCGAGGGAACGCCTTTGATGCCTAAGACTGGGATCACTTTTTAATACCAATAAATAAGATAATCACTACATACCTAAATTCTTCTCTTATATAGAGCCTTTGAACTACTCTGTTGTTAAATGATAATGGATATATCTATTATTCAAATTCAAACCAAGATATGAGGGTTCATCTCTTTAGTAAATTTGAATGATAACCGTTTGGATTCATGCCACTGTTAGATGGTTATCCAGTCTGTCATATTATCACTTGATTGTATTTTATTGACATCAATATCACCGCCATTTTGAAACTTGTGTGTATAAAAGAATTTTAGTGAAATATGCTTGGTCCTATCGCCTTTGATGTAGTCGCTTCTTATTTGCATAATACATGCCGCATTATCTTCATATAATATTGTTGGGCCGCCTTTGATTGTGGGTAAACCACACTTTTCTTAAATATGTTGTACTGATCTTAACCAAATGCATTCACAGCTTGCTTCATGTATTGCAATAATTTATGAGTGATTGGAAGAAGTAGCTACTATAGTTTGTTTGATAGATTTTCATGAATTAGTTGTACCTCCATATGTAATTAGGTATCCTATTTGAGAATGCCCTTTATGCGGATCAAATAGATAACCTGCATCTGAATATCCAATTAATTGTGTGCTTGATTCTTTTGGATAAAATAATCTCATGTCGATCGTACCACGAAGGTAACGTAAAACATATTTGACTCCATTCCAATATCTTCGAGTTGATGCAGAACTATATCTTGCTAGTAAGTTGACTGAAAATGTAATATCGGGTCTTGTAGAATTTGTAAAATACATTAAAACACCAATTGCACTAAGATATAGTACTCCAGGACCAAGAGCTTCTTCATCTTCCTCTAGAGGACGAAAATGGTCATTCTCAATATCAAGTGATCGAAAAACCATTTGAGTGCTTAAAGGGTGAGTTTTATCCATATAAAAGTGCTTCAAGACTTTTTCTGTATATGTAGATTGATGAACTAAAATTTCATTTGAAAGATGTTCAATTTGTAACCAAGACAAAATCTGGTTTTTTCAAGATCTTTCATTTTAAATTTATTTTTCAAACAAGTTGCAGTTTTCGTGTGCTCTTCTGAAGTCCTAACAAGATTTAAATCATCCACATATACTGCAATAATTGTGATTCCAGAATTTGACTTCTTAATAGAAGCACATGGACAAATTGAATTATTCTCAAATCATTTTTTCAATAGATATTCACTAAGACGATTGTACCACATGCGTTCAAATTGCTTTAAACCATATAATGATTTTTGTAGACTGATAAAATAAATACTTCTACATTTTGAATTATATGCTTCGGGTAGTTTATATCCTTCAAGAATTTTCATGTATATATCATTATCTAGTGATTCATATAAATATGAGATAACCACATCCATTAAACACATATCCAGACTTTTTATTACTACCAAACTAATAAAAAATCTAAATGTAATTGAATCCATTACAGGAGAATATGCTTCTTGAAAATCAATACCAGGTTTTTGCGAGAAACCATGTGCAACAAGTCGTGTTTTATATCTCACGATTTCATTTTTCTCATTACATTTTCGTACAAATACCCACTTATATCCAACAGGTGTAACACCTTTAGATGTTTGGACTACAGGTTCAAATACTTCACATTTTGTAAGTGAATTCAATTCTGCATTAATTGCATTTTTCCATTTTAGACAATCATTTCTACATCAACATTCTGCGACGATTTGTGGTTCAATTTCATCATTATTCCTACTAATGTCAATTGTAACTTTAAATGAAAATATATTGTCAACAATAATTTTATTTCTATCTCATAATTCTCATATACTTACATAGTTTATTGAGATCTTGTTATTTTCAGGTACCTATTCCTCTTCAGGAGATTCCTCTTCAGAGTATACTTTTTCAGGAGAATTTGGTATTGAAAGTTTGGATGGATCAATTAATTTTGTTGCTTATTTTGTGGGTATGGTTTCTTTAAGAATACCAATTCCTTTTGCTTTTCTCTTTCGAGTAATCTTATTATTTGCACCAATAGGTCTTCCACGCTTCAGGCATGTCTTAAATTCATTTGCTGTTTGATTTCTTGATTGTCCTATAGGGACTTCAATCTGCGTAGGGATATTAGCAGTTGGAATGTGAGATTTTCTTATTTTCTTATTATCAATAAATGCATCTGGTAATTGATATACAATACCTTGTAAATAAATAATCCTCTGAACTTCTAGTTCACGTTGATTTGTATGAAGATCAGTATGAGATAATGTCGATGCATTCCATGTTATTTATTTTTGTACTCCAGGCACATCCTCTTTTCCTAATGGTGGAAAAATTGTTTCATCAAAATGACAATCTTCGAAACGTACCTTAAAAATATCACCAGTTAAAGGTTCAATGTATCTAATAATATAAGGAGAATCAAAACCAATATAAATACTAAATCTTCATTGAGGGCCTATCTTAGTGCGTTTGGGAGGTACAAAAGAAAAGTTGCAAGATAATTGAAAGACCATATTATCTAAAATTAGTTCTTCAGAAATTAAATATTATTTTTCTCAATTTTTTTATTTTGAGTCCACTATAAATACTCATCAATACATTCTTTTATAGGCATGGAGGAGATACATAATATTAAATGAGTATATGATTCAATACATAGATCAAAGAAATATATTAACATGAGAAATAGAGATATATAAATATAAAAAAATTATAATAATCATCTATCAAATACATTTTATAAATTTACAACAATATCGAAGCTTTTAAAAAAAAAGAAAATCATTTATAAAGTGCGTTGTTGAGTCAGCAATGTGTCGGGACTTGGCAGAAATGGGGCCTATCATTAAGCTGAGGGCAGCCTAGTAATTTACCGTTTTCACACCCCGTCTTAGGTAGTGTTTGGATGTTGAAGTGAGTTGAATTGAGTTGAATTGAGATGATAAAATATTGTTAGAATATTATTTTTTAATATTATTATTTTTTGAGATTTGAAAAAATTGAATTATTTATTATATTTTGTATTGGGATTTGAAAAAGTTGTAATGATGAATTGAGATGAGTTAAGATGGATTTGGAAACCAAACGAAGCCTTAGACTCTTAAGCCTGGAAATTTGGAAAAATTTTCTCCCCTCCCGCTGCAATGAAACGCACCATTTCACTGGATGGGTTCTTAAATTCCTAAATGCCTAAATGGAGGAAGGAAATGCTTTAGTTAAAAAAAATTATAAAAAAAATTTATAAATTGACGTGATTTGATATAATATATTATATTATAAAATTATTTTTATTATAAAATAAATATATTATCTCATATGAAGTTATAACAATTTGTGAATTTACTTTTAATATTATTTTTAAAAAAGTTAAATAAAATATTAATAAAATATTATTTTTTAATATTATTTTTATTTTAAAATTTAAAAAAGTTAAATTGTTTATTGTATTTTGTGTGGTAGTTTGAAAAAATTATAATAATAAAATGAAATAAGTTGAGAGGCTCTCTTAATCCGAACAACCCTTTAGAACACTAATCGCATGGTCTCTTAAATCGAATAGAAAATACTTAGATGATGGAAAGCCGCATTCGCTCTCTCAAATCGAATTTAACCCATTAACTAATCCCTAATACTACTAAGGGTCCTTTCGGGGTTGTATTATAAGTTTTAAAAAATGTTTAAATAGTCTTATAATCTCTTTAATAGAAAATTTAGATTGTTTAACAGTTACATATTAAAATATTTTTTAATTTCAAATAAGTTAAAAGCAAGTTTAAGGAAAAAATTATTAATCGAAAATCATTTTAATATTTTCACAAACGTATTTTTCCAAACAAAAAAAAAATCGAAGATAAGTCGAGCCACGTCAAAAGGGAAAATGATTTATAGACAATATTTTTCATAATATTTTACATAACTATGTTTTAAATAAAGAGTACTTTTGTAAAATACCTCATAAAAGTAACATCATTTTATAAAAATATGCTTATTTTATAACATTATTATTGTAACATCCCGCTTAATTAACTTTTGATTAACCCTTAAGTACTCTACATTAGGCTTTTAATTATGGCTTAATCACTTTCATTAAGGTTGATAATGGGATTAGCATTAATATTGATACTTAGTGTTAATGAGCTAAGGATTAGAGAGGCAAGCCAATTAGTAATTTTAGTGAGGCTTTTTAGGACCCAAGTACATTCATGGGCCTAGCCCAAGAAAAAAAAAACTTGAATCAAGCCCTTAGGAAATGAAGGCCAGTCTTGGTCCAAGTATAGGAAGACATAAGGCTTTTGGTGTAGATCGGACCCTTGGCCCTTTTCAAACTCATACAGCCCATAGTCATTTTGAACTCATTTTACCATTCAAAGACCAAAGGTCCAATACACCATACTATTGGTTTCCTTAAACCCAAATCACACTCAAAGTACCCAAATTAAGTTTTGAAAATTTGCTAAGGCCATTAATCATCATACTTGAGGTTAGTGCACTTTAAGCTATGCTTTGAAGCTTAATCATGCTTAATCTTTTCTTAAACTTTTTAATTCAAATTTTCTTGACTTAATACTCTCTTAAACCATGATTAGACATGTTAATACCCTAGCTAAACTATTCCACATGTCATTAAGAAAAAAATGACATAACAAGCCCAAACCATGCTTCAATCGGTTTTGTGCATTGCCCTTTGTAATGTTTGGACTGTTTTGCCCTTGGGTCTAACATTTTTGTAGTTTATCCTCAAGGGTAATATGGTCCTTAAACACCTTATGAGACTCTCCAAAACTCAGTTTGAGCCTTGGACGAAATTGATTGCATCAACCAACTCAAAGAACCAAACGGGTTGCACTTTGGACTAGTTTGTGTAGGAACCAATTGGATTGAGTTTGAACCAGCCTCCTGCCATGGTTTGCACCACCACCCCACGCCACCTCCTTCTCCACCCAATCACCAAGAAGTCCCATGACCATCATGAAGGATTTTGACTCATTTTTACTGTCCAAAAAGATCCAAAACCGAACTGATTTTCTACCACCATAAAATCACCTTCATCCACTTATTTTCAAGAGTAGTTTGAGGGATCTTCTGCCATCCAAATGATGTCCCACGACCTGGAGTCATCTACAAGACCCTTGCAGCTACTATGGTGAGGAAATGATGGTGGTTTAGGGCACTATTCCATTTTGTACAAGTGACCTAAGCTCATGCAAGCAAATCTGGAAATTTTCCAGATTTAAGCACCTCCCACTTCACCCAATCACCAAGCACCCAAGCCAACGTCCCTCACCCCTTGGCCACCTATAAATACTTCCATTCCCTTCTCATTTCACCCACACCACAGCTCCAAGCATCATCTTGAGCCTTGAGAGCATTTCCCCCTCTTAGAGATCGAAAGAGTGTAAACCGTGTGAGTTTTGGTGAGTTCTTGTGTAGGGCAGTCTAGAGAGCTTGGAAGGCCACGAAATTTGTAAGTTTTCTTCCTTTTGATCTTATCTAGTATGTCAAGTTTTGTTTCCAAGTGTTGGTATGAAATTTAGTTGAGTTTTGAGAAGGTTATGATGTTTAATGCAAAACCGGGTCAATTAAATGAAGGTTTGAATGATTGAATGTTTTTAATTGGAAGTTTAGCTATGGAATGTCCTAAGCATGATTTGATATGATCTATCAATATCCTAACATGATTATGGAAGGTTAAATTTGTGATTAGAAGCATGTCATGATAGGTTTTAAATCTATCTTATTTTGATCATCAAGCATGAATCGGTTTTAAGCATATTGGTGATTAAGGATTTCTTAGCTTTGACTAAGTGTTGGGAGGAACTTGATTACTCAATGATTAGACTTCATAATGCCCCTAAAGATGTTAATGATCAGTAATGATTAAAAAAAATCTCACATGCATGCATTCATAAGGATCAATAGTTAAAAATACACATAGGTATCAACTAGGATGCATGCCACGAGTTGGGACTAATTGGAAAACTTACACTTTGAATTTTGGAAATCTAAGGGCATAGATGGTTTTAGAATGCCAAAAATATGAAGTCCATGAAATTTGATTAAATTTGGAGTTCGTTTGCAATTAGTAAAAATTTAGGGTCCAAATAACAATTTTTGAAAGTCTAGGGGTATTTTTGTAAATATCTAATTTTTGAAACCTTTGATTTTGAACCTATCCATAAGAGTATTAATCCTAACTTAGTATACACACGATTTACGCAGCTACGACACTAATTTTGAATTTCTCCGGAAGTTTGTAAGTTGGCCTCTAACTTACACCTTGATAAATTTCTTATGAATTATTGATAAATACTTCATTTATTTTTCAATTATTATTTTGAGCATAAATTATCATGTTATATGAAATATTGAGTGCATACTTACATAACATATGACATTTTCACCATTTTTGCATATTACATTTATAAATGTCATTTTTACATGAAATTTACTATATATGCACATGTCATGAAAAATATTTTTTTTAAAAGCATAGCATGAAAATCATTTTTATCACGACCCCAAAGGTTGGGATGGAGAATTATCCTGGTGAAACTCCTCTGTCCACTCTGGAGTGTTTAATAATTGAGTGGTAACCCCTGGGTTGACAAAGAACAGTCAATAGGCTTCGAATGAGTTCTTTTTAAAAAATGCCGAAGCAAAGTCAACATGTTATGACACCTAATGCTGGTGGGTGTACAAGTTTTTATGATGTTATGTTATTTACCAATGCATTGAGAACGAGTTTATAGACAACGTAGTTTCGTATATACTACGGTCACCGGCAGGTACTCACAGTGCTTATGGGGAACTGTGACATTACCACACATTATGTTATTAATTAAGATAATTATGTAAGTGTACGATGATGAAATTTTATGATGAAATTTTTATGAAAAAATTATGTCTTATCAAAATGATGACGAAATTACTTATTGAGTAAAAACTCGTGTCTCCATATTTAAAAAAAAAAAAAGATGTTGAGAATCTGGATGGGAGATATGCATACTGATTTTTCCACATCTCATGCATTGCATATTTATCATTTTTTTATGATTGATTTATCTTTATGTCAGTTAGTTGTTTAACTTATTGAGATTTCGAGTAAATCTCACCCTTTTATGAGTCCACTATCATTCCACTCGGAATGATAGAAGTTGTGTTAGGAATCGACCAGGACGAGATTGATGGAGCACTGGATTCGTATGATTGAGGAGGAGTTGGATCTAGAGAGGAAGCTGGACTTAATTTTGATGTTCATAGCCCAAGTTCTTTATGCTTTAGATCGCATTAAGAGAACGATATGACTTTGTATATAAGTCTATGCTACTTTAGAATTTCGAACATGATGATTATCTAATGAATTTGGGATATTTTAGTTATTCTGGCATATTTTTCACCTTAACCTTTTATTTCCGCTGCGATTATTGCATACTGGTAGTTGCATACTAGAATACATTGCATATTAACTGTCATGAATGGGGTATATAACCTTGTGTTGCATGTCCTGACGCTCTAAGTCTCCGTTCCATCCTTAGCGGGGATTTGGGGCATTACAATTATAAAATGTATTACAAAAATATGTTTTTTTTTTTTTAAATAAAGTGTTTGCCTACCCTTTTTTTTTTAAAAAAAAAAACATCATTGATACCATGTTCTGTTACATGAGCTGATAAAGTATTGGAGTTTCCTCCAATTCTACAATGCAGTCATATACATATAAAGCAGCTTTCCCTAGATCATGAGCTATGAAATTGCCCTCATGATGTATGTGACAAACTAGACATGTATTTGGCCATTGTTGCTTGAGTATCATAAATGATCATCCCAAAGTAGCTTCCATTTTGCTTCTTCAACTTGAGTTCATTAACCACTGTTTTGGAGCCTCCTTCTAGAATTACCTTCCTCATACCCAATTCGAGACCAAAACTAACTGATGTGTAAGCTGCTATTGCCTATGCTAACAGATGATCATGTATTGATACTTGTTTTTTCCTCGAAGTAGCCAAGAAGTTGCCTGCTTCATCTCTCACAGCAACTCATATTCCTATTATACATTGATTCTTATCAACTGCCACATCCCAATTGATTTTGCAAGCGACTGACCTTCTGTTATCTGAAGAAATGTTATGTTCCTATCTTGAGTTTAATGAAGAGATATCCAACATCATCTAATTCACTATATATTGCATTGTTTTAGGATCTATGAGAATGTTTTTAAACACAAACTCATTCCTTCTCCACCATTAATTCCAGAGAGTTAATGAGAGTTCCATCATTTCTTCTTTTTTAAGCTTGTTGAACATATCTTACATCAACTCCTTTACACTCTAATAAAGATCATTTGCTTTTCTGAATTTTCCTTGAACATTGACTCAAAATGTCATTTGCTGAAACACATTCCCACATAATGTGTTCTATAGTCTCTAGCTTCTTGAGACACATTGGACAGTTAGGATTATCTAGAATTTTCCTCTTGTGCAAGTTGAGTTTGGTGGAAAATATATTTCTACATACTCTCCAAAGAAAATTCTTGGCTACTGGAGGTATATCAAGTTTCCATAATTTGGTCCACTCTTTTCTGTGGTTATTGTTGAAAGAGTTTTGTCCTTTAATCTTGTCTTGCAACTCCCCTTGTAAGTGGTATGCACTCCTCACTGTAAAGTTACCATCTGCACTACTTCTCCACACCAGCTTATCTTGTTGATTGCTTTGACTGATTGGTATTTGCCTAATTAGTTCAGCATTTTCTTTGTTAAACACTACTTGAATTAAGGGAAGATTCCATTGTTTTGTTTCTAGTAGTATAAGCATATGCACTTTAGCACCATCTCCCAATAAGTTTTTTCCACTTTGGGGTTTATAAGATGTAGGTTGATGCAACCATGGATCATACTAGATTCTAATTAACTCCCCATTACCAATTCTCCAACATAGCCCTTCTTGAAGCAGTTCTCTAGCAAATAATATACTTCTCCATATGAATGAAGGATTGCTCTCCATTTTAGCACAAAGGAAATCAGACTTGAGAAAATATTTGAGATGTAAAACTCTTGATGCTAGGGAGTTGGGATATGTGATGATCCTCCATCCTTTGCTTTGTTAGCAAAGCAAGGTTAAAACTTTCAAACTCCCTAAAACCAAACCCTCCTATGTCTTTTGATTTCCCCATTTGAGACCGGTTTATCCAATGCAATTTCCTTTCTTGGTTTGCTTGACCCCACCAGTACCCTCTCATCATCTTGTTCAGTTGCTTCAACAATGTGTTAGGAAGTTTAAAAACTCCAATAGAATAAGTTAGAATAGCCTGAATGACAGATTCCAGCATGATTTCTCTCCCTGATTGTGATAGAAATTTTAGCTTCCAATTGCTCATCTTGGCACTGACTTTGTCAAGAATTGCTTTGAACTCCTTATTTCTTAAGCTGCCAAACAATGCTAGAAGCCCAAGATATTTCTCATATGAAGTGGAAATTCTGACTCCTGTTATGCTAGTGATGTTATCCCTTGTTGAAGACTTGGTATTTTTGCCGAAGAATATAGAAGACTTGTCTTTGTTCAATCTCTGATTTGTTGCTTCCTCATATTGACTTAATAGCTGCATCATTCACCTCCATTCCAAAACTGTAGCTTGATAGAATATCAAGCAATCATCTGCAAAGAACAAATGACTTATATGAATTTTCCTTCTAGCTATAGGAAGGCCATTTATCATCTTTGTATTCTCAGCCTTGTTAAGCATTTGAGTGAGTATCTCTGAACATATGATAAATAGATAGGGTAATATAGGATCACCCTGCCTGATTCCTTGAGATGGCTTGAAAGCAGGTTGTGAGATTCCATTGATTAACAGTGAATAAGAAACTATAGATACACATTTGATGATTAGATCAATCCATCTTCTGTCGAGCCCCATCTTATCCATTATAATTTCAATAAAAGACCACTACAATATGTCATATGCTTTACTCATATCCATCTTTAAAGCCATATATCATTTAGGCACTTTCATTTTACACTGCATTGAATGTAATGCTTTAAAAGCAACTATAACATTGTCTGCTATTAGTCTCCCTAGGACAAATGCACTCTTAGTTGGTGAAATGATGCTTAGCAGAATGTTCTTCAATCTGTTTGCTAGTACCTTGGCCATCACTTTATACATCACATTACACATGCTTATTAGTTTGAATTCAGTTACATTGGTGGGATTCTTTACCTTTGGAATTAAGACTAAGAGAGTCTCATTGATGGAGCTATCCCAACTGTTTGTATTGAGTGCTTTTGTAATTGTCTCACTCAAATCATTGCCTATAGTCTCCTAATGTTGTTGAAAAAAACCAGCTGAAAAACCATCTGGTCCTGGAGAACTCATAGGATGCATATTAAGAACAACTTCTTGAATTTCAGAAAAGTCAAAATCTCTCACTAGGTTATTGTTCATCTCCTATGTGACTAGAATTGGCATAGACTCTACACATTATTTTTGACCCATTGGATTTGAAGTAGTGTATAAATCTGTAAAAAACTTCTAAAAAGTCTGATTTATCTCTTGTGAGGAAGTATATAGATGCCCTTCTCCATCACAAATCCTATTAACTGTATTGTTCTTGCGCCTTTGAGAAGCACATTTGTGAAATTAACTAGTATTTTGTTTCCCTCTTGAAGCCATCTTTGTTTTTATCTTTGTTTCCACTTCAATTCCTCTTGTTCCATTCTCAAATTAACCTGCTTTTGAAGTTGTTTTATTTCTTGCTGATTTGGTCCTTGATTCCTTTCTTGCAACTGTATTACTTTTTCTAACTTACTTTCAATAGCTTCTGATGTTTCCTTCTCTTGTTCCTTGTTCCATTTGAGTAACTAAACTTTGCAACTTTTCAGTTTGTTTGAAAATACTGCCATTGTGTTTTCATTTCTGTATTAACCATTCCAAGCTATTGAAATCAGATCTTTACAATCATTATTGAGACCCCAAGCATATTCATATCTAAACATTCTTACTCTTATTGTTGTTAAAATAGGATTGTGATCAGAGTAACAAGTTGCTAATGTGGTGACTAAAATTTCTTGAAACAACCTCACGCATTCAGTATTAGCACAGACCCTGTCTAATCTCTCCTTGGCAAAATCTGAACCTTTTCTATTGTTAGACTAGGTATGTTTAAGGCCACTATACCCCATGTCACTCAAGTCAATATCCTGCAGAGCTAGTCTGAACCCTTCCATTTGTGCAAAGGATCTTTGTGGTCCTCCCCATTTTACATGTTGGTGAAGTATTTCATTGAAGTCTCCTATACACAACCATGGTTTGTGGTCTGAAGGTTGTAAGATTCTTAGTAATTGCCAACTGCCTTCTCTTTTTGCAGTTATTGGATTGCCATAGAACCCTGTAAGAGTCCATGCCATCCCAAGTTTTGAATAATTAGCTTTGACATAAATGTGGTAATTGGTATAAGTTTCCACTTCTATATCATAAGATGATTTCCACATCATTGCCAACCCTCCACTCCTTCCATTTGCATTGATGGTAAAGCTTCTATCATATCCTATAGTATTTTTTTATTCTTTCTATCCTCTCCCACAATCTCTTAGTTTTCATAAGGAAGAGTATTTCTGGGCACTTTTGCTTCACTAAATGATGAGGCTCTCGAACTGTTTGAGGATTCCCAAGCTTTTGACAGTTCCATGTTATGTATCTCATTGTTGCTGGTGGGACTGCTCAGCAACCTCCACCATAAATTCCTAAGTTTTACTCCTTTCAAAAGTGAGCCCTTCTTTTTGTTTTTTGGCAACTTCTTTCTAGTTTCCACTGTCTATCATATCTGTCTCTTTTTCTTCCTCTTGTTAAAACTCTATTAGTGATGTCATTATCCATCTCTTCTGGCATAGGTAAATTGATAGCTCGCGCCCTTCTTTTCCAACCCAATGACTTAGGTACCACATTCCCAATCTGCAAATGAATTGTAGCAGGTACCACATCCACATTCTGCACATGAATTGTGTTAATAACATTCCGCCTTGCTTGAAGACTTAGGTTGGAGTTGTTGATTATGTTCTGCTTTCTTCCCTGAGATTCACTACCCTATTCCCCTCATCTTCAATATGACCACCCTTTCTCTGATACTCCAGTTCAAGTTTTTGTTTTCCTTTGTCTTTAGCTGCTTCAGATGAATTATAGTTAGCATGTTATTGACCCTGAGCAGCTTCAAGAAGAACCTCTTCCTGAGTTACCTGATTACCATGGATAGTGATCACAACCCTACTACTTGGACCCTCCTCTTGTCCTTGGGTAGAATTCTGAATTTTATTTCCCCTACCCACTAATCTTTTATCTTCATTACCTAGTAAATTGAAAGTTGTGGCCCTTAGCCATTGACCATATTGAGATTGATCATTTCCTAAATTACTGAATCTTGTTTTCCCCATTACACACACTCGACCAACATGTTGAATAACCCCACAATGAAAACAGAATAAAGGCAAGTCTTTCATACTTAAATTCAATCCAACTTAGTTTGCCTTCTACTCTAACCAACTTCCCATGAGGAATAGGTTTAGTGATATCCATGTTGACCCTAATTCTGAGGTATTTTCCCCACCCTATTTCATCCCCATCCACATCTACAGTTAGAACTTCCCTTAGAGAGGATCCAATTATTTCCCCTCCTTCATAGGTCATGGCTGCTAAAAGCAACCCATGTAGTTGAATCCAAAAGGTTCTTGGTTGAAAACCACCTCATTAGAGAGAGTACTTCTATCAACATTTTGAATACAGATTAAATGTTTATCAAAGGTTCAAGGTCTGCCATTTATTACACACTCAATATCCACATTTCTTTGAAATTCAACCAAGAACCTATGATGCCCCACCTCATTGAAACTGATAAAAGCCTCAGGATTCCAAACGTTTGTCAGAGTTGCTTTAAAGGCTTCTTTGTTAAGACTCTTGTTCATCAAAATTAGAAGAAGAAGGCACCTTTGAGCTCTTGCATCTACACGTTTAGTCTCTTCTACTGTGAATTCCACTTCTTATTTCTCAACATATGTGAGATTAAAACATTCCCATAACTTTGTTAGCTATTTGCTAAGTAACAATCCAATTTTACTGTGAATTTAGTGGAAACTGAATTTAGTGGAAACTTTACTCCACCGCCTCACCCTTCTAAAGTGGAAAGGACCTACACCTTACCCAAAAAGGAAAGGACTTAAGTGTTTGCCTACTATTCTCTTGTTCCTTCTGTTCAACTTTCTAGGTAAGTTTTCAAAATAATAATAATAATAATAATGAAAAAATGTTGTGTACGCAAAAAATAATGGAGGATCCACCTTGAGTGTGGCCCGAAAGTGGAGGAGTGAAATGAAACAAAGCACAGGAGGGGCTTATAGACTTTCAGAGACTAAAAATGAACTATGAAGTAAAGGGCATATTTGACATGCTCTTTTTTAATTTCTGGGTTCTATTATATACAGTCACTTTTGTATATTCTTTACGCACTCTATTGATATGATTAGCCAAAACATTAATTTTATATTAAAAAAAAGTGATGAATCCAACCATATTAGTAGAATGTGTAAAGAGTACGTAAAAGTGACTAGACATAGAGTTTTTATTTCTTTTAGGCTCCGTTTGGATGTTGAGCTTAATTGAGATGAGTTTAGTTTTTTATGAATAATAGTGAATTGAGATGGTGGAGTGAGTTTTGTGGGTGTAAGGAGATTTTCCCCTCAAAGCCCAAGAGGCCCTATCAAGCCCGACCCGAAGCAGAAAGCCATGAACCTGGCCCACTAGGAGGATCCTCTATACATGACCTGCAGAAAGGATGGTGCTGCAGAGAATGAGACTCGTCGATCTGAGGACCCCTCGAGTAGTATCCAGTCCTCGAGTGTCCGCCCACATGACAAGCGTGGTATACAGAGAATCGTTGATCTACTGACAGAGAAGGTATAAACGAACCAGAAGGAAAGCAGACTAAGAGGAAAATGTTTGAGAACCACGCCGCATTAATGGTTTTGCCACCCGGACAACATGCCATATTAATAACGCCGTCACATAACCATACCGCATTTAAAGACTTTGACAAAAAGAACAGTACGAGGAACATGGATTTCATGGAAGAAAGTATGATCCGCTCATCATACTAGTAGTATAAATAGTAAATCTCAAGTACGAGAATACTCTCTCTGATTCCTAAATTATCTTACTTATTTGCTACTAGGGGTATGCACCGGTTTTATATTTTCAAGAACCGATTTCGCACCGGTTACCACCTTAACCAATACTTCTGATTTTACCGATTCCGCTCCAGTTCGGTCCGATTTTCCGATTTTAATATACTATATTATATATTATATAATATATATATAATAGTATATTATAATATATAATATTATAGTGATAATATATTGTAATATATTATAAGATATATTATAATTGTATTATAGACTATAGTGATATATTATAATATATATAATATAATGATATATTACAGTATATTACAATATATAGTGATATAATATTAGTATAACTATTAATGCGCACTATATAGTATTAGTATAACTATTAATACAATAAACTATAGTGATATAAGATTTTAAAATTTAATATTATATTAATTAGTAATTTATCATATAATAACTATTTTATATATAATTATATATTATATATAAAAATTGTATACAATATAAAAAATTATAATATATATAAATCGGTCTGATTCAATTTTAGAAAAAGAAAAATCAGAATTGGATTGATTTTTACAGGTTTTAAGAAAAATAAAACCGATATCGGACCAAACCAAACTTGGTACCGGATCCGGTCCGATCCGGTTTACCGGTTCACCGATTTTTTTTTAACACCTATATTTGCTACACTTCAAGAATATTTATTAACTTTGGCATCGGAGGTTATCCGATCCCAAGGCCACCCTCTCAAAACTACAGTCTTTACTACCTTATGCAAGGCTTGTTTTCGAATATCTGAGTTGTTGGAGTTTGGCCTAAAGGTGTGCGAAATACACATTAACAGTGAGGTCCACTTCAGATAAATTTAGATATATTTAGATGTTAAAATGAGTTTAAATGTATTTATGGAAAGTTAAAAAAGATTGAGGGTCTTATGTATAAAAAGATGTTGAGTTGAAAAAAGTTGTAAATTTCATGTATAAAAAGGTTTTAAGTTGATATGAGTTTAGTGATTTAAAAGTTGGGTATTTAAATATGGAAAATGCTAAATGTATTTAAAAAAACTTACAAAAACTTACTTCTTCACATATCAATTGTTGATATGTTGAAAATCATGAAATTTTAAAAGAAAATTAATAAAATAAGTTTTGTTAATAAAAATATAAGTAAAACTATAAGTATATGTAAAATTATTCTTTAAATATTAAACTTAGATTAAAATTAAACAGTTAAATTTCTAAACTGGTCTTAAACTCATTTTACCTGATAAGCCATGTGTATGCAAATAAAATTTATTGAAATAAAAATAAAAAGATGTATTATATAGAAGTTTTACATTTTTCTACATTATTTAAAAATATATATTTTTAATTTTTAATTTTTGTATATTTTATTTTAATTTAGATGTTTGGATTCGAAGATGATTTGAGATGACTTGAGATGAGTTAAAATGAGTTGAGATAGATTGTGAATAGTAATGAGATGAGTTGTGAATAGTAGTGAGATTTATGAGTTAAAGTTGCTGAATAGTAATAAATAGTAGTGAGATGAGTTGAGATGAACTGAAATAACTTGTAAATCCAAACATATAAAATATAAGAATAAGAAGATAAAATTATATATTTTTAATTGATACGCTGGTCGTGGGACTTAAATTTTCAAAAATAAAACCCCTTCCCCATGATCCAACTGAACACTGAACGCAACATTATCAAATTCTCGATCAATCGGAAAGTCCTTAAAATTGATCCGAACATCAACGAGAAGAACATCACTGCCGCTGAAATCTCCCATCTCTTATTTTCAAATTTATTTCCACCTCTTTACTGATTACTCCGCTCGCTCTTTCTCTCTCTCCTACCCGGGAAAATTTCGTGGGTTTGCATTTTGAGCACACTGTCCTGGATTTTGCTTCAAATCCGCCGCTCCGATGCACTAATAGGATTTCGAGTTTCTCAAATTCACTGCTTTATTCCCTATCTTACAACAACTTCGCTCCAAACATTCTCTGCGGTTCATCCCCAAAGCACGACCTTGAGTCCCATTGAGTCGCAGCTAGGGTTTAACCAGCTCAAAGCGTCTGGCCCCCTCTAAACAAAACCCTAATTTTCAAATTCAACTGGGTGATTCTCTCTGAGAATGCTTTTATTTAGATGGGTTTTTGATTTCTAGGATTCAGAGTTCCCGGGCTGGTCAATGGGTGCCCGAACGAGCAACCGTAAGCGCGATGACGAGTACTTGAGCTTTAATCACACCTATGCATCTCAGAATTCTTCAGATTTTCACATCTCAAAGAGACCGAGATTCTCATCCATTGACAAGACCCCGGACCGACCCATTGTATCCTCGAATAGCAGCGTTGCGAGACTTTCGCGGTACCCCGAAGCAACCCCTCGGCTGGGTAGAGAAGTCCACGCCCCTTGCAGAATACTTAATTACGGGTTTTTCTGGACTTGTTTGAGTCGGAACTCAGGGCGGAGGACTAGCGGGGTTTATAAAAAGAAGGAGCCCGTTGATGAAATGGGCAATATTTTGAGTGTCAAGTACAATAAGGCAAAGAATAGTGCACTGCGAACGCTTCGGTACCTGACAAAGGAGAAGGAGGTGATCGTAGTAAATACGGATAATGAGAAGGGTGGAGTGTCGGAAGATTCAAGTGTTGAGGAAGTTGAGGTCGTGGAGCCTGGCTTAGAAGGGCGGTCCGCGGCGTCGGAACATGGGGAGGTTTTTAATGGGGCCGTGGCCAATGTGCAGGAATTGGATGCCAAGGTTTTGGATCATGGGCTCTTGCCATCATCGTCTTCGGCAGCGTCACACTTGACGAATGGGAATTTAAGAGTGAACGATGCCGAGAAAATGTTGGATTCTCTGAAGCTGAATTCTGGGCGGGATATGAGTGTCTCTGCATTTAAGAAGTTACTTGAGTTTACGGAAAGGCGTACTCCGAAATTGAGAAACTTGAATTTTGAGATTGAGTTACATGAGGAGCGTAGGTCTATGCTTCAACAATTGCGTCCGGCAAAGAAACCCGTCGAGGTGAAATTCTTTTATGCGCTCTCTTCTAATGAGTAACGTTAAGATTCTTGGTTATTTAGATGCCTTTCGGTTAGTAATTAGCTTTACTGCTTCTGAATTTTGACTCGAATGTTCTTCCAGATGATGCTTAATAGTATTATAAGTTATTTATATTTTCAGGATTTACCGCGAGAACCTTTCCTCCCTCTTACAGAGAAGGAAGAGGCTATGGTTGAACGTGCATTTAACTCCACTAGGTATGCTTTGATACATGTCCACCCATCCCCCTCCCCTCTTCTTCTATGGGTGTCTTCGTAACTGTAACATTATTGGGTGGGTTGCTGCAGGCGGTTAGTCACTCATGAGAACTCAAACATTGAGATCACGGGAGAAATTCTGCAGTGCCTTAGACCAGGGGCATGGTTGAATGATGAGGTAATTTTTGGTATCACGATTTATGTTAGCAGCAATGATGAAGGGTTTTTAATTTGGTAAGCATGGATAGGAACTAGCTGGTTCTGCTGAGCTGGTAATGTAGTTTCTTGATAATTATTCTCGTCCTTCGTTTGCAGGTCATAAACGTGTACCTTGAGTTGCTGAAAGAGAGAGAAAACAGAGAGCCGCAAAAGTTTTTAAGGTGCCATTTCTTCAACACATTTTTCTACAAAAAGGTTGGTTACCACCCTTTTCTTCGACTTTGTGGTGAAATTTATTTTATCTTTACAAATGGCTTCATTCATTCACGTGCATTAGTTTTTTTTTTTTTTTCTCAAGATTTATGGAAGGTTCTGTTCACATTCTTTGTTTTGCTTATTTACCTACAGAGTTTGAATTATTGTTTGCCCTTTTACCCCTTTACGCGTTATGGATGTCTGAATATTCAATTATTTCCTTTATATCAATTTTATTTGTTTGATCTTAGTTTCTAGTTCCAAGCATTAAAATATGAAATTCTAGCTACCTAATTTATAAGGTTCATTTTCTCGGTGGAGCTGGGGTACTCGGTGGAGGTACTGGAGGAGTGCTTAAGCAAGGGGAAGAAGGAGGTTTATTCGGCAACTCGGAATGGGTTCTCTAGTCTCATAGCACAACGTTGTGTTAACAGGCGAGGGAGATTTCTTGAACTATCCGAGTACAATCAGGGAGGGAGGAGAAATGTCATTTGCATTCCTGAGGGTGATAACGGAGGGGGATGGAGGAAGATGAGGGAGAAACTGAAAGAGAAAGGTGCGGATGGCTCGATAAGGGTTGGTGTGCATGGAGGAGGGGGACGGAACCTCGGTAGTGGGGCATTGAGACATAAAGATTGGTCGTATAAGGAGGCGTTGTCCGTGAATATCAACCAGGGGCAGGGTGGTGCGAACGTGCGCGAGCAGCAGGGTGGTGCGAACTGGCGCGATGGCGGTGGGAACCTGCGTGAAGAAGATGCGAGAGCCGTGGGTAGAGGACAAAGGCCATGGCAGAGGGAAGGAACGCTGCATCCAAAGTGTATGTCGTGCCATACGTTGTGTCAGGAGACGTGGGAAGTCAGAAAGGACTTGGCGGAAATGCGGGGACTGATGCATTCACTGCAGAGAGACATGGCTATAATAGTGAATTTTGCCGGGTCTATTAACGCAATGGAGGAGACGGGGGTTTTAAAAGGGAAGGAGAAGGTTCATGGGCCGGGTTATTCTATGAACAAGGCCCAGTTGAAAACAAAAAAAGGTAAGGGTTGGGCTGTGTGGAGAAAAAAGAGTGGGCCGACGCGGCCCAAAACCAGTCTTAGCAGCCCGCCCGTAATCACTCGGGCTGATGGGGTAGGGCCTTCTAGGCCTTCTGGTCAGCAGTTACTTGGGCCTGGGCCGGCCCAGCCCAGGAATGCAGGACTCCGGTCAGAGCCGCCCTCGAGCCCTAGCAGATTCGGGTCTGTGAAACCCGTTTCGTCCACGAGCCCTAGCAGGCTCTCACCCGAGCTGAGCAGCCTCGGGTTTGTGCCGGATAGTCAACCGACGGCGCTGGGTCAGCCGACGGTTACACAGACAGTGCCGACGGTGGCAGAGGTTGTCGCCGATGAAGCGACGCCGGTGTTCTACGCGCAACAGGCGATGGCGGGTTTCGAGGATCGACTTTCTCCGCCACACGTGGGACAGATACCGCCGACGAAGGGAGGCGGGGGTTTCTCGACTCAGGTGGACCTCTCAGTGAGACATTTGGAGGAGCTTGAGGTGGATGAGGAGGAGAATGATTCGGATGATTTTATGCACTCCGTGGAGGATGAACTCTTCATCCCTGAGGCTTGCGGTTCTGAGGAGCTTTCGGTAGGGGGTAGCTTTCAGGATAACAGAGTGGGGAATCCAATCCCACTGAACTATTATTTTCCAGACCAAGTCTCAGATTGGGTGATACACAAAGCAAAGGAAATTCGAAATGTGGTAGGGATAGATTGTGATGGGTTTGAGGAGCAGTTCATAGCTCTGTTAACTGCTATGGAAGCTGGTCACCGCCAAAATAAGAAGGGGGAATCGAAGAAAAGCCGAGAATTGAAAAGATTGATGTGGTCGATGAATTCGGAAGGTGGTTCGAGTAGGAATAGGGCAAAAGGGAAGGGGCTGAATATTTCTCAATGAAGCCCAAGATTGTTTCTTGGAATGTTCGGTGCCTCAATGTGGTAGAGAAACGTCTTCGGATTAGACATTTAATTCGTGAGTGGAAAGCGGATATTGTGTGCTTACAGGAGACAAAACTGAAAATGATCAACAGGAAGATTGTGAGGAGTTTATGGAGCAACATATATGTAGATTGGGTTTATTTGGCCTCTTCAGGGGCATCGGGAGGAATGGTGGTGATGTGGGACAAGAGAGTGGTGGAGAAAGTGGAGGAATATATAGGGAGTTTTTTGATAGCGTGTGCATTCAAATGTGTTTCAGATGGTTTTTCGTGGGCATTTGCGGGGGTGTATGGGCCTAATCTAGATTCAGACAGAAGCATGTTGTGGGATGAGCTTGTAGGGGTGTATAGTTGGTGGGAGCTCCCTTGGTGCATTGGAGGGGATTTCAATGTGGTTCGTTTTCAAAGTGAATGTTCTGGAAGTAGAAGATTGAGACCAGCAAGTTTGGAGTTCTCGGAGTGTATTTTTGACTTGAATTTGATTGACCTTCCACTTGTTGGGGGTGGAGCAACTTGGTCAAATAACCAGTCTTGGTCCCGTTTGGACCGTTTCTTAATTTCACCTGAGTTTGAAAGTCATTTTCCTGATATCTGGCAAACTCGTTTGGCACGCCTAGCATCAGATCATTGGCCAATTTTGCTTGATTGTGGAGGCATTCGTAGCGGTAAAAGGTATTTTAAGTTTGAGAATATGTGGTTGAAGTCTGAAGGTTTCGTGGATAGGGTCAAACAATGGTGGAGTTCGTATCATCTTGAAGGTACACCTAGCTACATTTTTGCAAGCAAATTGAAAGAGTTAAAAAGAGACCTAAAGGTGTGGAACCAACATACTTTTGGCAATGTAGAAGATAATAAAAATACAAAGTGGGAGGAAATACAGGAGTTAGAAAGACTTCAAGAAGGGAGACCACTTACTGAGGAGGAACAAGTTCATAAATCTAGTTTGGCTGTAGATCTTGAGAGGATAATTCTACAAGAAGAGATGTCGTGGCGCCAGAAATCGAGAGCCCTTTGGTTAAAGGAAGGGGATCGAAACACAAAGTTCTTCCATAAAATTGCAAATTCTCATAGAAGAAATAATAACATTGAGATGCTGAAAATTGAAGGGGTCGAGTGTAGAGAAGAAGAAGCAATAAAAGACCATGTGGTAAATTTCTTTGAGGTGCTTCTTACTGAACAGGTGGGGTGGAGGCCTACTTTGAATGGATTGGTTTTTGGTAATATAGAGTTGGAGGAAGTTGAAAGGATGGAAAGGGCATTCGAAGAGGAAGAGGTCTATGATGTAATAAAGAAAATGGCTAAAGATAAGGCACCCGGTCCTGATGGTTTCTCCATGGGTTTTTACCAAGAATGTTGGGAGGTGATAAAGGGGGATCTTATGAAGGTGTTTCAGGAGCTTTTCTCGATTGGCAAATTTGAGAAAAGCCTCAACACCACTTTCCTTGCTTTAATCCCTAAAAAGGTAGGGGCTTCTGAGATCTCCGATTTTCGGCCTATCAGTCTAGTGAATGGTACGTACAAGATCATTGCTAAAGTACTTGCTAATCGTCTGAGTGGGGTCTTGGGACAGATCGTCACTAAGCCCCAAAATGCCTTTGTAAAGGGTAGACAAATACTTGATGCGGCTCTAATTGCTAATGAATGTCTGGACAGTCGTGTGAAGACTGGTAGCCCAGGGCTTATGTGCAAGCTAGATATGGAGAAGGCATATGATCATGTTAATTGGGATTTCCTTCTATATCTACTGGGTAGGTGCGGATTTGGAGACAAATGGAGGTCATGGATCAGATGGTGTATCTCTACGGCAAGATTCTCTGTGTTAATCAACGGCAGTCCAGAGGGTTTCTTCCCGAGTTCGCGTGGCTTGAGACAAGGGGATCCATTATCTCCATTACTTTTTGTTATTGTTATGGAGGCACTAAGCAGGATGATCTCAGCCTTAGTGACTAATGGTAATATGAGTGGTTTTCAGATTGGATCGCCGAGTAGGGGTACCACCACCATCTCACATTTACTGTTTGCAGATGATACGCTTATTATGTGCGATGCCGAGACAGAACAGTTGAGGGCTGTGAGGGCATTGTTGCTTTGTTTTGAAGCAGTGTCTGGTTTAAAAGTGAATTATGATAAATCTGAGTTGGTGCCTATTGGAGAAGTTCAAAATTTAAGGGTAATGACTGGTATAATGGGTTGTAAGATAGGGTCTCTCCCTATGAACTATTTGGGATTACCTCTGGGTATAGCCTCGAGGGCGCTTTCTATTTGGGATACTGTGATTGAAAAAGTAGAGAGAAGATTAGCAGGTTGGAAGAGAATGTATTTGTCAAAAGGGGGCAGGATCACGCTTATTAAAAGTACGCTTTCCAATCTACCCACTTATTTCTTATCCTTATTCCCTATACCGGCCAGCGTAGCGGGACGTCTTGAGAAGATACAAAGAGACTTTTTGTGGGGGGGGCCTAGGTGAAGAGTTCAAATTCCATTTAGTCAAGTGGGAAATTGTATGTCGTTCAATCTCCAATGGAGGATTGGGTATTAGAAATTTGAGGATGTTTAATCGGGCACTACTTGGCAAATGGTTGTGGCGGTATAACAAGGAACCGGATGCCTTATGGAAGATTGTGATTGAGAACAAATACGGTGGTCTCGATGGGGGTTGGTGTACTAGAGAGGTGCGAGGGGCGGCTGGAATGGGATTATGGAAACACATTAGAAGATGATGGGTGGTTTTTCATCAACATACAAGAATGCAATTGGGTACAGGTTCAAAGATCAGATTTTGGAAGGATGTTTGGTGTACCAATTGTACTCTACAAGACAGGTTTCCTACACTTTTTGTGATTGCAAATGCTAAAGATGCCATGGTGGCGGAGGTAATGGAAGTTGTAGGTAGAAACATCCTTTGGAATATCAATTTCTTCAAGGCAGCACATGATTGGGAGATGGGGAGTTTTATAGACTTTTATAGCCTTTTATACTCTTGTCGCCCAAATACCCAGCATACAGATGATTTGTGGTGGTGTCCAACAAGGAAAGGGGTCTTCACTGTTAGCTCCTTTTACAAGGTACTCACACAAGTGCCTGACAGTCAATTTCCATGGAGAAAGCTCTGGTGCAATAAGGCTCCTATCAAAGCTTCTTTCTTTGTGTGGACAGCGGCTTTGTGGAAGATTCTTACTACGGATAATCTAAGAAAACGAAACATAATCATAGCAGACTGGTGTTGTATGTGTAAAAGAGGGGGTGAATCGGTGGATCATTTACTTTTACATTGCGAAGTAGCCAGGACTATTTGGGATGCGGTGTTTAACAGAATAGATCTAGCATGGGTGATGCCAGAAATTGTGATGGATGCTTTGGCCTGTTGGACTTCAATTCGAGGAATGAGACAGATTAAAGCGGTTTGGAAGATGATCCCAAACTGTATTTTGTGGTGCTTATGGCAGGAGCGCAATGAGAGGATTTTTGAAGACAAAGAGAGATCAATAGCAGAGCTAAAAATGTTATTTTTTAGGACCCTTTGTACTTGGGCTCATGCTGTGGACTTTAATGGCATGGAGTTTCATGAGTTTCTAGTTTCTAATGTTCCCACCTAGTTAGGATGGGAGCAGTAGAACTTTTCTTTGTAATTGACACTTTTTGGATGAATATATACTTATTTTACTTATCAAAAAAAAAAAGGTTCATTTTCTCTCTTTTAAATATTTTGGTAGCACCATAGTCTAGCATTTCATTTACCAACTTTGATTGTGTTCCATGTCTGACTTCACAAAGTAAGCCTTGTTTTTCATATTTGCTAGCCTTTGGAATATGTTCCACACTCTCATATGTTTCCCCTTTATGCTTTTATGACTGATGTTCGTTTTAATCATTCATGCCTTTTGTTGTTCTTGACTCAACTGCTAATCCCAGTTAATAAGTGGGAGGAATGGCTATGATTATAAATCTGTCAGAAGATGGACGAGCCAAAGGAAATTGGGATATGGCCTCATTGAGTGTGACAAAGTAAATTACACTGTGCCCTCTTTTATTTTATTTTTCTGTGTGCATATTTTGTTTGATTGACCATTGCTTAGAAGTTTAAATTGGTTTTTTTCATTGTTGAAGATATTCGTCCCTATCCATAGAGAGATACATTGGTGCTTGGCAGTTATAAATAGGAAAGACAAGAAGTTTCAGTATCTTGATTCACTAAGAGGGATGGATACCCAAGTGCTGAAAGTACTGGTATGCTTTTTGGTCATTCCCTGTTTAGCTTTATGTTTCAATCGCTGATGTCAAGAATTAAGTCGAAGTACTATAGATTCCAGCATCAGTAATTGATATAGTTGTGGAAATTTTGTTTTGACTAAACTACAGTCCTGTGAAATAATTGTATAATATAATGGGCTGTTCAAATTCCGTGGTTTATAAATTCCCAATTAGATGTATTCTCTTGTGTACTTCCTGTCTATTTTGGCAATGCCTATTTCAGTATTAATCAAATCTCTTTTACTTATACAAAAAAAAAAAAGATTCTGTAATCTAGTGAAATGAGGTCAACTAGTTGATGCCACCAAGCCGACCTATATTCTGCTGGCATCAATCATGCAACCACATACCATTCCATCCTGTCGACTACCCACCAACACCTGCTGTCATGGATGCTGTCAACATGACAGTCATCTGCATGCCACTTACATCTCATTGATACCCTCATCACTTTTTGGGAGACACTACCATAAACAATGGCGGCAATGCAAGATCATTTTTTTTATAAGTAAGAAAAACTTTATTTAATACTAGGCGAAGCCCATGTACACAGGAAGTATACAAAAGAGGCACCTAATTACATTCTAGAAACTTGAAAAGAAAACAAAAACTCATGAGCATTTCCTCCCTTTAGGACAATAGCCGAGAACCACTGCAGCAAAGAAGACGCAAACAATTTCCAGATATCCTCAACAGTTCGCTCCTTGTCGTTGAAGCACCGCTCATTCTTTTCTATCCATAAACACCACATAATACACAAAGGAATCATCCACCACGCTGCTGCCAACTGAGAGCTTCTGTGCCGCCTATTCCAACATGCTAGTAGATCCACCACTCTCATCGGCATAACCCAGCTCTACTAAGAACCCCAACCCATAACTCCCTAGCAACCTCACAATGTAAGAGTAAATGATCAATCGATTCTCCATTTTTCTTGCACATGAAGCACCACTCCATAACAACCATGCCACGTTTCCTCAAATTGTCAATCGTCAAAATCTTCCCAAGTGTAGCTAGCTGTCCAAGTGAAAAAATCAACTTTAGACGGCACAAACGCCCTCCAAATACTCTTCCACAGAAAAGAGAATTGTTGCTGACCAGACAACACCTTGTAATAAAATTTAACAGAAAAAACTTTTCTCCCCGTGTGTTTCCTCAACATTCAATCCTGCTCATTTCCAGATCATTACCCTGAACACTCCCCACACAAGCATTGTGATTGTTATCATCACAATCACAGTGGTGCTCCAACAGCGTAGAATGCTCATCTGAACTGTGAAATTTCAAGATGATGGGATGTTCATTTCCTTCATTTTCAAACTCAATAAAACCTGACTTGTCGATTAAAGGACACAAGAAGGCAAATTTATTTTTATAAGTTATAGTTAACATTATGATTTTGTGTAAATACTTAAAAAATGTGGTTTAAAACAATTTTATAACTTTGTGTACTTACTGATTCTTAAGATGGTATTTATATAGTCATGTTATAGTTCTAGATATTTTGTGCTATTATTCCCTTTTTTGGAGCACATGGTGATACGCAAGGGGTTTTGAAAAAGAGAAGTAAACACTATATGCACTTTTTAGTGCAAAGTTCCCCCATCTCATCCTCATCCTCATCCTGGAATGCTTTAAGGGCATGTAAAAATTGGTAAAAGAAGCTTGATTTTGTTAGTATGGCCTATTGCATAATCTTTTTTGCTTCAAATTAACTTCAGGATTGTGTACCTCTAAACTATTACCTTCTCTATGTTGTGCCCATATACTTGGGCTCTTGCAACCCCTAGGAGTTGGCTCAAGTGGTAAAGGCCTTGGGCTTGGGGGTATGCTACCCCCAGGTCCAAGGTTCAAATTCCCTTGGGTGCAAACAATCTCTAGGGGCCACACCCCCTGGTGAAAGCCAGCGATTTAACCAGTTCCGTGTAGGGAAACTTCCAAGGGTGCGGTGCACAGGACCGAGGTTTATTCTGCAGGGGTGGGTCCAAAGGGCCCTGCCTTGGAGAGGTTCCCCGACATCAAAAAAAAAAAAAAAAACTTGGGTTCTTGCCTATTCTTATGATTAATAAAGTTTTGTTTACCAATAAAAAAAAAAAAATACTGTGGTAGTGTGTTTCCACCTTAATGATTGTACTTTTCTAAGGTCATCCGAAGAAAAAACAAGTTTGCTCAACTCATTGAGGTTTGTATTTTATGTTAACTATTGATTCATCCAGGCTAGATATTTTGTGGATGAAGTGAAGGATAAGAGGGGAAAAGATGTCAATATAAGTTCCTGGAAACAAGAATTTGTTGAAGACCTTCCTGAACAGGAGAATGGGTGTGTATTCTTTTATGCTACTCAGGCATCTTCTTTTGGAAGTCACTGCCTAGAAAGTATTACAAACTTATTACTATAATTGAAGAGAGTGCTGCTCATTGAAATATTTTTCTAATTGAACTTTTGATATGAACAGGTTTGATTGTGGCATGTTTATGATCAAATATGCTGACTTTTATAGCAGAGACATTGGCCTCTGTTTCAGCCAGGTAAGGCACTTGTAGACATGCTCCTCTTGCATGATCAAATATGTTCTTTTGCATCAGTTGAAAACCAGTGGCTTCCACTAATAGCCCCCCTATGTTTTCTGAGAAAGTTCATTTCATTCAACAAAATAGAAAGCATGCTAGAAAGGGGTTGACCCCCCAAAAATAATGCAGACACTAACCAAATAAAATCTAAAGAAACTGGAAATGGACCAAATAGTTAGTCCAGTCCAATTGTTCTTGGCCCATAAACCAAGACGCACAGGGGGGCGGGGTCACCAGAACTGAACCAGTCTGTAACCTTGGCTGTTTAACCGAGTTGAACTGAGGTTTGTTGAGCGGAGATTATTGTTGAGGAACTCTACTCCAATGTCCAGTGAAGGAGGAGTCTGAAGGTAGATGAGCTGAGGACATTGGATGTATTGGAATATAACGAGTTTGCTACTCAGGAGGTGTTGCATGGATCCGCATTTCGGAATAGCACTGAGATATACTACAAATCTGACTTTCAAAATGAAAGGAACAAGGAAAATAGGAGGGTGGGGATGGGAGGAGTGATCCACTGATAGAGAGATAGAGAGGCGGTGCCTGCAACCCACGAGCAATGATGTGGCGCATGGGCTGCACACAATGATTTGTGGTTTTGGGGTGGGTGGAGTCGGAGATGAGAAAGGCCATGGAGAAGCGCTTGGAAGAGTTAGAGCGGGGACTGCTGTAGATTTATCCTCCAAAACAAAAGGATAGGGGGCGAAAAAGAAAGGAGAGACAGAGACAGAGACAGAGAGAGAAGAGAAAAGGAAGAGGGACCGTCTGGATACACTTTATTGGTCAAAGGGTGTGTTTGAGGTGAGCTGTATGTAGATTTGATTATGCATAAGAAGTTTAATTGATTACCTCATACACGATTTTTGGTGGTTGGGGTTGTGAAGTTGGGGTTTACATTGCAGAGGTAAGTCCGAAAGGCCCTACTATGGTGAGGTTCCACATCATCAAAAAAGAAAAGAAAAGAACGGGAGAGGGATATGGAGTGGGGAGGAGCCAAAGCTCCTTCCTCCTCCCCAGACACTCGCAAGGAGTTGAAGGACTAACAAAGGGGAGTGGAATGGGGAGTGTATAGTTTATCTCTTAAATCAATGCTAGAGATAGTGAAGCCAAATTTGACGGGGCATGCAAACAAACGGTTGCAACCATGAACACAATGAATAATTTTCTCTACTAGTTAAATTGCTCTCAAGTAACTTGCTCCAATGGATCTACACAATTGAGTGCAACTGAATTCTGTATTTCTTTTACTTGCAGGAACACATGCCCTATTTTCGGCAGAGGACTGCAAAGGAGATTCTCAGATTAAGAGCTGACTAATTGAAAATGTCAGCCTGCTGCTTTAGAAATATGCTATTGCACCCATTTGAAATTAGGAATTTAGAAAACACTACACATCATTTTTTTTACAAGTAGAAAACACTTCACATCATTGAGTGATGAGTATGAAGTCAGGACCTGGGTGATTGCCATGCAGTATCCTGGTGTGAGCTGACTTTCTAACCACATCACTGGTGGCATGAGTCTGAAGTGTTAGCATACAAGAGAGCCAATCTTTTCAAGTGTTACTTTGCAAGCGCTAGGATGTGTTGGTAATATTGTCACACGCAACATCCATTATCTTTCTTTCTTTTTTTTTCCCTTTCCTTTTTGCCTCCTTTTGATTTCTTTCTGCTTAGTGAGCTGAGTCATCTTTTTGCCTATTGTTAGTCTTGGAGTCGACATTTATAAATGTAATCGTAAGTTTCTGGTCCCCTACCGAATGCTTCATATACTTGTCCTGAGTCTTCTGAGAATTTGCTTGTTCTGTTTTCATAGGTAGTGTTTCCCTTGGGATATTATAATGGGTTGCTGTCAGTGAGAACTCGTGTGGTCGGACTTGTGAAGCAGTCTTCGTTCAAATAACTCATTCCCATGCCAGTGGCAATGGACCAGTTAGAGTTGCTTTCTGGGGTGTTCCTTTTATGCAATGGACCATTTACCTCTGCAGATATATGATATGGACTGTGGCACTAAAACACTAATTTTGTCATGTAGCGAACAACTTATGAGGCTAGATCAATCATTGTTAGTTTTTGCAAGGTTTACCATATTTCATTTTGATTGATCATGTTCTGATTTTATTCCATTCATCTCGGAGTGTTTAGAAATCGGTAAATCAAAGTTGCAAATTTTCTATACCGGTTCCCTTGCATTCACAAGGCTTGCATCTTACAGATTTTTACCGTCATAATAATGCACTAATGTGGTGCATCAAACCACTGTATTGATTGGTGGTGCTTGTTACCACCAAACTCGGCAATCGTGTTATAGACTGAAGAATGTTGCACGGAAATGAGAGAGACAATACCAGCTTATGATGATCACTGAGATGGAATTGTTCTCAAATATAACTCATACTTGGGATAGGGAAGGAAGGGTTGTTCGAAGAGGTAACTCGGGCGAGTCCTCGTGTAATTAATTCATTGTGAATATGAAAGAAATATTTAGGGAAAAATAACTTTTCTTGGATACAATTAAAATGCAGGATTGATTATATGCCAACAACCAAAATGAAAGCATGCACCTGGTTTAAGATTACCCAAGTACTTCCACGATTTGAAGCCCACCCTCTCCCTTAATTATCTGTAAGATTGCAATATAATTCTCATACGAGCTGGTATAAACCAATTAGCAAAAAAATAAAAAAGTAGCATAGAATTATTGTTCAGGTAGTCTTTCATCAAATAATAATTCTGAATCGATACTAGGAACCATTTGTATCAGGATCAGTCTTCAAGCAGAATTGCTTAATGAACAAGGTGCGTTGGTGGAGAAAATAATTTCAGAACATTTAAGGAAATGATGGAGCATGCATTTCACCATTTTTTTTTTTTTCCTTTTCTTGAATATAATTTGTGAATCAAATCCAGTCACCTGTAAGCAACAGCAACGGTCCACAAACCCTTGAAATCTGGGGAAGATCACATCAGACCCATCTAAAAAACACAATTGACTACACTACAATCTTTTGGTAACAGACATGGAACCTCCTTGTTCAAGCCAAAAGTTTGGTAGTTACAGAACCATAGCCCTCAAGTACAGTTCGGTTGTGCATTACCTTATATCCTTCTCCTAAAAGTACCTCAACCCAGCTTGTGCATTGTGACTGAGGGAAAGAAAAAAGAGTACATATTAGAAGTGTAACTCGATAGCCAGAAAAGATTCACATAGATCGAAGAATCCATTCAACAATTAAAAAAAAAAAACACTGCAAATTAATAGAGAGAAATCACATGTAAGGATATGGTTTGATCCTTAAAAGCAAGGAAACAGAGATACCTTATCGAGATACCTTATCGTGGCACTCTTTTCCGACTAAGTATCTCCTGTTCTTTCAATCTGTGCTGGAACCTTGCAAGGCGAGCTTGAAGACCAACCAGGCCTGCTGCCTTGCGAGAAAGCACAAAGTTCAACTGGGTCACGTAGTTGTCGATGAGGCTGCCTGGTTGGTCCACTTCTGCCAGTAGTTTCATTTCCTAGAATCCAGAAAACATAGGGGATGCCAGTTCAGATCACAGAGAACACTTCAGACATTAAACATGTGTTTCAAATTAAGTTTGAAAGACCATGAAAAAAATTAGTAGCTGATTATGATTTCTTGGAACTTTGAGGCTTTCATTTACTTATGTTTGGTGGGTGATAATGAACCATGAGTGAACTCACATAATTGAAACGAGACAATGTCTCCTTTTCTATTTAGAAAGTCAATGTCATGATTCTAATCACATCAGGAAACTATCAAAGCAGACTACAGAAATCCCAGATGGGAAGCAATTCATATGCTGAAGGGATTGAGAATTAAAAAACACAAAAAATGAAATAAACAACAACAAACCTATCAAAACTAAAAGAACTCCCAAATTAGAAACCTATTTAGCTGATCAACTTTTCACTTACTTCACGAACAATCTCCATTGTGTCTTCAATTTCTTTTCTATGAGCAGCAATCAAGGCCTCTTCTTCCTACAGCAGTCAAAATAGCACATAAGATAAACAAGCCGAAAAGCGAAACCTCTAATATAGCCAGTGACCCTTGGCCCAGATTACACCAGCTCTGATTTCTATTGGGTGAATCAGGGTTCAATCCCCCACATTATTATCTAGCAAAAATTAACTTAACAAAAAGAAACCTCTAATATAATAGAAAGATCGCCACGAAAGAACAGGGCTACATAGATAACCAACCTCAAGTATTTCATTAATATTTCCATCAGGAAGAAGTTCTGGATCATATCGTTGGGGTCCAACATTATTTGTGCTGTAAATGCTTGTATTCTGCTGCCTGGTGCTTGTGCCGGAAAAATCTGGTCCGTTACGGTCTTTTCTCAGCCAGTTCCCCAGCTTCTCCGACTTTTCTTCCCTAGAAACTTTTCTGCGAGGTGGTGACACCTTTTGCACTTTATCTTCTGTCTCTACTGAGTTTTGGGAATAAGAGGAGTATGTCTTCTCAATGGTAGAATCTCCATAGGAAATTTTCATTTCATACCTCTCTCTGTCCATTGAGCCAGAAGCAACCCCTTTTTCCTCTCGCCCATTCAAGGGGTAACTAGATGAAACAGTGGAGGGCTGTTTACTAAACTCAGCGGTAGAATTGTATGAAAAATTTTCCTTTTCCAAAGCAGCCCTTCTTCCTATATCTGCTACTTTCACCTCTTGCCGCTGGTCACAAACATCCTCTGAGTCAACAGAAACTGGCAAACATGATAGTGACAAAGCGTCTTTGTTAGACGATGGTACTGAACTGATACCCTGATCCTTTCTTGCATTTCCACTTCTGGAGAGACTTTTAACCCTGTTCATTGAATATCCATTATTCAGTAAAAAAAAAAAAACAAAAACAGAAGATAACAGACCACTGACACTGACGAACTTCAAATTGTTGATACTCATGATAGTAAAAAGCATACCGGTCTGCATATCGCAAAGTATTGAGCGTATGTTCACAGGAACCAGCATTTGGAGAAATGCAAGAGATCATAACAGTCCTTGAATTGCCAACAAAAGAGTCACGAAGCACTTCTGTGAGTTTGCTTCCGCGAAAAGGAATATGGATCTGATCATTGTCCAGAGCACGAATGCACTCCTTGAGAGCCAAAAGGCTCTTGTTGATTTCAGCTCCCTCAATCCTGCAACATACCAAATAATCCAGGAAATTCAAATATGAGGGCAATTTCCACAGCAATAAAACAAGATCTTAATGCCGACATATAAAACAGCTGGAAAATCAGGCTAGAAAAAGAACCAATGTCTAGCAAGGAAAAGTTCTGTTTACGGCAACTCTATCAAAACAACTTAATACACCCGATTAATGTTGCTGTATGCACGAATGGCCTTCAAGGCCACACCAGACCCAAAGTAAAGTAGTGACTAGTGTTCAGTCTCGTGGTAGATACTTGGGAAAAGATAAGAACTCAACTTAAGTGAAAGAGTCAAAAACTCACTCTGACCCTCCCTAAAACTAGACCAACAAACCAAAATTCAGCACCTCAAGTGGACCAGGATTGGTCGATCATTACCATCAGATTCAGCTCTAAGGCTTGAGCTATGGCAGGCCCAATGCAAAAGAGACAGATTAACAGCAAGAACAGCTGCAACCACCTCTAATAAGAGCAGCTTCAAGGTTGATAGGGTTATAAGATCCTGGTTCAAATCTTAAGCTAGATAAATGAAAACCTGTTTCAGACCTGCCAGTAACTAATATGATTTGTTTGTAGTATTAGACACTCCAATTCTTGTGTGCCTGACTATAAATTCTAAACTTCAATATTTTTTTAAACCGCTAATGAGCTGCTAGTTCTGAAATAATATATCAATGCAATCTCCTATTATAGCTACTTTACTTTTCCAATGTTTGGGCCCTCACTTTAAGAAATTGGTTAATGATTCTGAATAAACGAAGGAGCAATAATTTCCAAGAACATTTGGAACATTTCATTTCTGAACAGAAGTACCGTTTTCATTTCCAAGTGGTTTTAATGAATCAAGTTTAATCATTAGTAAAAACGAAGTTAATGAAACAAGGAAATTTTTAGTTGCTGCTTATGACATAAGCTTTTAGCACTGTGAATATTATTTACACAAGTATCAATTAAAATACCTATGTTCTGAATCCGAAAACCAAGCAAAGCAATAAAGCAGCACAATGGCCTTGAATGATAGCATGCCATTTTCAGGTCTGGCATATACGGTAAGATGCACTAATCATTTTGAATGAATTTATACACTGTTCATGTTTCACATGTTCTTTCGGTGAAATTACATAAGAAACATCTCTAAACAAATCCTGCTCCTACAAATTTAGCCAGTCACGCAGGATGCTATAGATATAATAATTCTTAAACATGTACATCACATCTAGCAAGGGAACGAAAAAATGAAGCTGGCATAACAAGGATGTGCTTGAAAGAATTAGGTAGATGCAAAGAACATATTATATTAATGCAGACTGCAGAAAGAATTGGATCTCAGCCTAGTTTCTGAGGAAGTAGAAAAAGGAAAAATATAAAAATGCACAAATATAACCTTGTTTGTCGGTCATTGTCAGTGGTGTCAGCTCCTCTTTCACTACCAGCAAGATCAATAAAAGAAATCTTCCCAACAACTTTTGCAGATTTAGACTCATTTCCATCATTGTTACGCTTGGAATCTTTGACCTCGCTGTGCTTCTTAACAACAAGTTGCAAGATAGCATGTGACCTGGAAGATTCCTCATTGGCACCAGTGGATCCCGTACTTCTTGCAGCATTACCTCGCTCAATGTATTCTTTAACAATTTGTACATCAGAAACTTCAAATTCTTGGAGTCCAACAATGCAAACTTGTTGCTTTCCGTCTTCCCTCATAAAAAGTTTCCTGTTGGAGAATGAACAGTCATTTATCAATGACATAAATTCATAATTGTGAACATCTGCACAGCCACCATTAATACAAATGGATAGAAATTCATAATAGAAGATGTGTAATATTATTAATATGGCACATGGATGGAGAACAATGAACAGTCATTTATCAATGACAAATTCATAATTGTGAATGTCTGCACAGCCAACATTAATACCAATGGATACAAATTCATAATAGAAGATGTGTAATTTTATTATGGTACATGCATTTATATCCAACCAAAACCCATGCATGCATGATGTGGGACACACTGATTCTAGAAACTCAGGATGGCCTTTCAAGAAATCGTTTACCATCCTGACAAACACTCTGGGTGGCATAGTTGCCAAGTATTGACCCTTGCCACAAACGCTTAGCATACAAATTTATGCAAAGAGAATGAGTAGTAGAAGTACAACAACACATGTTGCTTGTAGGTGACCAATGTAACAAATGCTTCACAGCATCCCGACATGATTTTCCACATTCTCCAAATAGTCAAGACTCAGAAATTAATTCCTCCACTTACAAACACACGAAACAATGCCATTAATAGAGTGATATAGCTTCAGCTCTTGCAAGAAAACAGAAAAATCTAAACAGTTCATTCATCAAAACAAGGACTACATAAGGAAGTTTTCTGCATGAATTTTTCCAATAAAGAGTAAGGCCCAAACAAAAACAAAATAACAAATGAAAAACCAAAAACCAAAAACAATGAAAATACTAACTTTCTGTCACTCAGAAGATCAAAGAGTTTTCCACCATATATCTCAAAATAGCTAAGCCACAATTTAAATCTCTGATTACGATAGAATGGCTGATGTAACAATCTAACAAGGTCCTCTGACGCTCTGATAGGTAACGGTTGCATTGTGAATGTCTTGCCACTACCTGAAATCAGGACATTTCAGTTAATTAACTTATTCAGCAAAAAGTAAAGATTATAAATTATCTAGAGAGAGGCCAATAGGTACTTTGAAAAATGTAGTGTTAAAAATTATATATGAAGCTCCATCTAAGATGAACTCTTAAGTTGTAGACAAGTAAGAAACTTCCAAACATGGGGCAAGATTTAATGCGTTTGCCACCTCTTTTTTTTCATCAGTATGCATTACATCTTACCAACTCATACAATACAACTTCTTTTCCCAATCTTAAACAATCATCTAATCAAGACACTACCACCACTACTCCTTCCAATCCACAATAGGTTTTGATCTTTCCTCTTTTAAGCTGCCAGAAAATAAATTAAAGTTCCAAAAATGAAAGCATTTGTCATATAGACTTTCCAGATTACTCTTAAATTTGAACTCACCTCTTTTCAAATATAAATCCCTTTTCTTGACTCAGCAGAGGGCATTTTAGGAAGAGAATTATTTAAATGCATGTAATTTACAAATTTGCATCTAATGTGGGATGAAGAGAGTAGTTAATGATCAAATACAAATTTGAAAAGAAAAGACACTTCATATATATGCCTCAACCATTGCTATTGCACACATACTGTACACATGTTCTAAATGAAACTTGTTAGTTTTCCCTCTACGATAGCGCTCTGATTGTTTCAACAAGAAATGGGATATAGGGGACCCCAAATTAATATACATCAATGCCCAACTATTTCAAGAAATATTTGTTAAAAATTCAAAAGCATTCACTCCATCCATAACCTCAGCAAAAATATCTTTATTTAATTTGACTACAGTAAAATTCGGTTTAAACTTTAAAACGTTTAATTTTACTTTCTGAAATTACCTTCACGTGATAAACAATTTTGTTTAGAAACTTGACACCTCCCTTGCCACAAAAAAAAAAAAATGCAATAAATAACACCAGCTGATTCAGGGCTCGTTTGGATACAGAAATCATCTCAACTTAACTCATCATTACAACTTTTCCAAATTCTCACACAAAATATAATAAACAATTCAACTTTTTCAAATTCCAAAACAATAATAATATTAAAAAATAATATTCTAACGATATTTTATTCAACTTATCTCATCTTACTATCCATACGAGCCCTCAGATGCTACAGATTCCAAGATACCATTTGAGATATATATCCACAACCAGAAAAGTTAATTAGCCTGGACAGTTTGGGACGCATCCAAATTCCCAACATTTAGAACAGTTTAAATGATTCAACAGGATAAGCTTTAAAGAAGGTAACTGATGATTCAACAGGATAAGCTTTAAAGAAGGTAACTGATGATGACAACAGTTGGTCATATGGCAAGGTGATCAGAATCTCAACACACCAGTCTGGCCATACGCAAAACATGTAGCCTTTGTACGGTCAAAAATGGTAGGAATGATTGGTTCAACGGTAACCCTGTATACCTGTAGCAAGTACCATGTAAAGATGTCATGCATGGAGATAAATATTAATAATCATACAGGAAAAACAAAGTCCAGATTATTAACAAAATTCTCAAACATAAACCCCAGAACTCAACAATACCATAAACATCAAAGAAAGACTACATCAATACACTCGTGTCAATAGAGAATGCCAGACCAGCAGCAGGAAGCAAACTTCAAAGCTTAGAATTAGCATTACCTCATCATTAGTGACATGCTCATTAAGAACAGCATCAAAACAAAACTCGTGCTTCTCCACATATGCAGTCAAGTCCACCTTCAACAAAAGAAAGGCTTTCAACATATGATTGTATGAGTCTGCAAAGAGTCCACTCTAGTATTTTACTAATAAAAAAACATTTGTTTGTACGACACTGTCGGTTGGAGAAAAGAGGAGAGAGGGAGAGAGAGAGAGCTCAATATCAAGAGCACATTTCAATTTCAATTTCAAACTCAAATTTAGTAGGAAACTAGAAGATATAGTGCTTTGTGATGGCAAAGGATGATACCTTCAGTTTGGGCTCAAGGACGGTCAAATAAGCATTGTCATAAACGCTTACTATATCATCCTCCTTCCGAGAAAGCTCCTTTTTGTTCAAAGGCCTTTTACGTACCTAATGCATGCATTAGAATTCAACAATTACGGGAGTTAACAAGAAGAAGCAAAAAGAGATACGGAAAAGGATATTCCATCATGTGCTAGTTGCACAAGCAAGAAGCAGATAGTCTGTTTCGGGGAAAAAAAAAATAGAGCAGATAGTAAAGAAAAATACAGTGACAAGTAACATTAGCCAAATCAATGTGTAAGTCACAGGACAGAAAACTGAGACCAGCATATGCCCAAATGCAGATGACAATATCAACAAGTGATAAACTAGGATTTAAATAAAAATAACACAGCAAGTTCTTAAACAACAATTTATAAAAATTGCCAAAATCATTAAATCCTAAGGCTTATGGTTCCTAGTTTAAATAATATATCGTGAGCAAACATGAACATGGGCAGTCAACTTTCTGCACAGCTACGTATATAAGATATCGTGAGGAAACCCCAAGGGGTTGGCCTAAGTGGTGAAGGTTTTGGTCTTGGGGTATCACTCCCTTCAAGGTCCAAGGTTCAACACCTCATGGGTGCAAACAATCCTTTGGGGCCACACCCCCTGGTAAAAAGCCAACGATTTAACCAGCTCCATGTAAGGAAACTTCCGAGGGTGTGGTGCACGGGACCAGGGTTTACTTTGCAGGGGTGGGTTGGCCCTGCTTTGGAGAGGTTCCCCGACATCGAAAAAAAAAAAAAAGATAAAGAAAAACAAGGGTGAAAAGAATTTTCTGCAGAGATCAATAATATTATAAAGGCAGTCAAAGAATGATTGTCGGCATCTAAAAATGAGTCTTGTCACATAATGGATATGACATGAGCAGATGTGGACATGAAATATCTAATTGTATATATTGTATCAAATAAAAAGAAACATCTAACAAACAAACTATATTTAGGATGTACTACATGACCCAGGCAGACATATATAGCAGCACCCTGCTGTCAATTAAACCAACATACCACGACTTTAATTTTAGCCACGTTATTCTCCTTTGTGTTCTCTTTTTCATTCGTAGGTAATGGAAGTGATGCATCTACATTTGGTTGCCCTCCTTGCTGTCCACCCGCCGTCACATTATAGTCATCATCAAATGCTTTGGTACCACCAGGCATAAAGGGCGAGGGCTCAAATGGTTCTGGAATAACATGCTGAGAGTGGAAACAAAATGATGATCTATTAGAAAGGAATGTGTGTGTGTGATGGTTTACTCTCAGCACTTATGAAATCATCCAAACCTTCTTATGGGACCAGATGATAATCCACAGGTAAAGGAGTATCCAATTTATTTAACAAAAAAGGGAGAGATAATTATACGCATTAAAAATTGATATAGACAATACAACAAGTGAAGAGATTTCAATAATTGGGGTTGGGGAAGGGAAGAGAGAACATCATTCTTCTTTACACGGCAATTCAGAAGCCAATGAAACGCATAGCCTTTTCCCTACGGTAACAAAAATCATGAAATGCTCTTCTTCCAGCACAATTGACACCCTATATTTCCTATACTTTTGATTGAAGTTAAAAAAAAATAGTTCCAGGCCAAAAATGGCAGAGTAACGCATCCTAATTGCAGGTCTACACAATGAAATATAAATAGCACTTATAATGAAGCCAAAATGCCTAAACCCCTAAATATAGTCTAAATGCTCCTCCTGTTAGTAAACCATAACCAATATGGGATATAGCTATTCCGTGGTTTTCAATCATAGTCCTTTAACAGAATAATCTTCCAAAGTACATTATGCCCTGAACTTTTTTATTTTTTATTAATAAGAATCATCTGATTTTTCCATAATGAACTTTACATAAGCTACTGATTTAGAACTAGAAGTTCCCTGCACTGTTGGACAGGATACCTTATACAGAATCATACCTCCGACAGAAGCTCTGTATCATCCATAGCATGAAGATCCAAGAGCCCAGCTCCAAAATCACCCCTGAACTCCGGAGAATAAAACCCATCCGAAGTGGCAACCCCTCCTGAAGGTTGGGCAGCCGGTGTGTACAGCTCAGAGGCAGACTCCCCACTAAATTTGAGGTTTCTCATCAACTTAAAAAGTCTCTGCTTCTCTTCAGCAGACTGCGCTCCATAACCCTTTGATAATATCACATACTTTCTTGTCAAGTCCCAAATTTTTCTATTTCATATATTGAGAAAAAAAAGGTCTCCAATTTTACTCAGATTCAAGTGCATAGAAGAACCAACTCTTTAACAGCATTTCAACTACCAATACCGCATGTAAACAATTATTAAAGGACAAAACGTAACACTGAAGGGATGAGCAGTATTAAACTATTCTGGGCTAACAGCAAAATCCAAACAAACTTAGTTAGAAAAATAAAAGTCCTACAAAATTGCAATCATATTCTCATGGAAAATATGCACACGCATCAGTTCTTGAGCCCAATAGCTTATCCATCAACCTCTTCTTATGGGAGGAGGAAAAAGTGTCGATTGGGCCAGAATGCATTGGTAATAAAATTATTGATTCAAACAAGGATAACATTAAGTTCGCAAAACAATAAACCCTAGTACCAAAGAAATGGATAATTGAAATGACCACACCGACAACAATGTACTTCTTAAACCGTATAAACCTACAGAAATGTTTTGGACAAACTTCGTGCAGACACACTACCACACAAACAAAGGCATACCAAACTTCAACGAACCAAGATTGCATGTCCGCTAATCGGTGAAAAGACCGATAGGCTAATCGTTAATGTTACTCGTAGAATGAGTTTGTAAAGCAGTCCATATGATTACCTGCATAAGAAGATTGGGGAGGAGGCGATGATCGATACTGGTAGAGGCCAAGGGAGAGGCCAGATGCTGCAACCCAGCGGACTGGAGCCACCGTGCCATGACCGCATCGCCGGCGTCATTTGCGGGGCCTGCATTGTGAAGAGGCCCGCCACCGGCGTGATCGTATAGCGCAGTCGTGGCCGCAGCATTGTTCTGCTGCATCTGGCCACCCATGTGGCGCTGGGATCGTCTTTGAGGAGCCAATTTTCAAGATCTATTAGACAACGCTTCACACGCAACATTATCCATCAAGTTTAAAATTAAGGAAAATAAAAATCATAAGGTCAAAATAACATCATCAAAACTTCAAATCCAACGAAAGATCAAAAAATATAAAAAAAGAAGAAGAAACTCTGGAAACAGGTGATCTGAACGAACGGTACTCACGAGGGGAAAAATCGAATTCAAAGTATAACATGAAAATGATGACGCGAGAACGAGGAATCGAATCCACGGAATCTGCAATCCAATTAAATCCGATTTCAGAAGGAAAAATATCCACTCCAATTCCCGGAATTTATACCGAAATGGTTAAAACGACGATTATTTCGAACGCATAATCACGCGTACCGGGTTGCGATCAAGATCTGTAGTTTGAAATGGATGAACTTCTGGGTTGCGATCGGATCCGAAGCGAAATGACAAAGCAAAACCCTAATTCAATCGTACGGGAAAGGATCAAATGTCTCTTTCCTCTGCGTGTGTGAAATAAATGGCCGAGGCTCCACGCGAGAGACTGCTCCGCCTTGTTCATAAAAGATTACTTGTCAACGACAAAATGCGTAAATATTACAATGGTATGGTTATATAATGTTGTTACCTTCAAAGAGAATTAAACGGATATTTCAAACTAGACTTCAAAGACTAATATACCCTCGTGGTTCTTCGTAATTTTCGCGTGCGTCCTCGACAAAATGTGTAATTTTAACTGTAATATTGTTGATGTAGTATATATTCAATTTATTTATTGTTTTTATAATTCATTTATCAGACAGATTAATATACTGTATTTTGAAAATTTCAAGTACAAAAAATAATCATACTAATAACTCAAATTAAGGATAGGAAAATGAATATCGCATGGTTGGAAAACTCTATCCCTCATTTTAATTATTAAATGTCTCTAAAAATGCTATGTGTAATGTGTATGGGCAGGCATGGTAGTACTACATGACACAGTTACACAGTTACGTAGGTCTAAATAAGAAAAATACTCTGACTATAAAGTAAATATAAAAAAATAATCTCACAAATTAATGTGATTTATCAGATTATAAATTATTTTTATTATAAAACAGATTTAAAAAATTACATAAAATCACGTCACTTTATATAATTATTTTTTATATATTCATTTTGTAACTATAGCATTACTCAGAGCACTTTCATTGGATTAGTCAAAGTTAAAGGACAGTTTTGATGAATGTAAGAGAAATTTAACTTTTGACTATTCCATTCACATAAATCTCCACATTGGAATAGTTATTTTTTCATTATATAATAATAAAATAATATAAGATGAATTTAATTTTAGTTATTCACATTAAATCTCTACATTAGATTATACATTTATTCATTATATGATAATTAATAACTAATAATTTCAAAAATATTTAATTTTTTTAATTATTAATTTTTTTAATTTTATCATATTTTACTATTCTATTTATTATATGTTAATAAATAATCATGTTCTTATTAAATTAATATATCACTAAGTCAAATTAATATATATTAATTGTGATAAAATATGTGATAGAAAGAAAGTGAGAGATAAATAATTAATAAAATATATATTTGATGTATGTATAGTAACCTTTAAATTTGAAAAAAATTTTGAAAGTCATTATAGATAAATTCTAAATATTTGAAATTTAACTAATCCAATATGAGCATATTTTACTCTTTAATAGTTAAATATTCATTGAATTTAATTTTTAACTAATCTAATGAGAGTGCTCTAAGAATGACAAATGTTGACTATTAACATTAACAATCAATGATAATGTGGCATGACACGTGTCTTGCCATGTCAACACATGAATATATTGAGATGGCATGCAACGTCTGCTTTGAGTCTTTTGACTTATAAATATTGATTAACCATTATGGAAATCAAAATAGCAATAATATATGGCACTGTCAAATCAATTCATGCATAGTCCATGAAAGGGCACCCATGCATTTAGCACCACTCAATTAAAATAATGGTATATTACATTTTCAACTATAAAAATAAAAATAAAAATTAACAAATCTCACACTTGTTTACTTATAATTACAAAGATAAATATTAAATAACTAGTATAACATGATATATTTTAGATTATAAAATAATTTATATTATAAAGCATTGCATTAAGGCACATGATTTCATAGACTTATTATCTTTTCGGTAGCACTTACCTTGTAATAGTTGCCGTGTAAAAGATTTGTGTATCCCATTATTTCCCTTCTAGTAAGCCAGCAAGGCTCAAAGTTAAACCCGCACGCTGGTGAGAAACGTGTGCGCACGAGTCTACGACTTGCGAGAAATAGAAAACTTATTGCCAAATTTGCAGTGTCTTTTATATCACCAGTTATAACATGCTATTTTTGGTATTTACAATTCGTTTGGAAATTATCTTATTCATTTTATTATTATAATTTTTTTAAATTTTTATAAAAAATATAATAAATAATTTAATATTTTTAAATCACAAAACAATAATGATATTAAAAAAATAATATTTTATTTAATTAATTTAAAATCATTTTATCTCATTTCATTATACAAACGAATTGTAATAGTTGCAAGACTCAGCTAATCTCAACTCAGTCTAATTTTAAACTAAGTCTAATATTCAAATACTCAACTTTCAAATTATTAAATTTATATTAACTCAAAATTTTATTACATGTAAAACAAATAATCTTTTTCAACTTAATATATAAAAAATATTAAATTTATTTTAACATTCAAATACATTTTAAATTTAATTTAAATAAATTTTTTATAACTATCTATTACTCAATTTATTATTATTTATAAAAAATTATATTAAATTAAACTCAACTCATCATCTTAAATTATTCAGCGGATAAAGATTCGCTTTGGATTCTGGAATCCAAGTCGGAGAGATGGCAGTAGTTACTGAGGATGTTTGGCCGAGGAGAAACACGCAGCACGTGACACCCATGCCATTTCTGACCTTTTCTGTGGCTCTGAAAATTATGCGAGAGAACAATCAATGGTCTGGCTTCTGCTTGTGTAATCGCCAAGCTGTAGGCACCTCCAAAACGTTCAATTTTACTTGCAGAGTTGCAGACGGCCGTGACTTTCTTTGTGGAATCGCCCTAGCTTCCAAAATACTGGAACACTGCCCGGACGGTTCTGTATTGCAAGGACAATCATACATTTCTTTCAGTATCATATTTTTTAGAGAAAATGCTTCGGAACCCAAAAAAATGTTTCGAATGGAATTTTTTTTTTTTTTTACAGAGTGATTATTTTTTAATAATGTTGTAATTTTTTTATTTTTTTAAAAAATATTTATGATGATAAAAAAAAAATTTAAAAAAAAAATTACCTGTTTGGGACACTTTCAGGCTACATCTATAAGGAGATGTAGCACTGCTCTATTTTTTAACATATTTTAAACTCTTCAAGTATTTAAAAAAAATCACAAACTCATTAAAAAAAATTCATTAATTATTAAATAAAAAAATCTTAAGACTAGTTTATTTTCAAGATTAAAATTCAAAATTTTGAAAATTTTAAAAAATTTAAATCTCATCATTATAATTTTTTCAAATTCTCACTTAAAATAAAATAAACAATTCAAAATTTTCAAATCTCAAGACAAAATAATATTAAAAAATATATTCTAATAATATTTTATTCAACTTTTTAATTTTAATTTCAACTTATCTAATCTCATATCTAAAACTGAACGAAACCTTAATATATAATTTTTGTCGGTGAATTTCCTCGATAGATACATCATTTCCTTTTCTTTCCATAGTATACAAGAAGGATGCTAACATGCATTATCTTTTAACAACAGATTTTGGCATCTTGCCATGTTTCCTAGCATACACCAAATTTTAAAAGATTGTGATATATATAATTATCACTTGAAATATTGTTGTTGCTATTGTCACGAAACTATGGAAGCCTAACAGAGTTACAACAAGGAAATTTACGGGTTGGTGGAAAGTTTAAATTACTTGGTAGGTGTAGAGCTTCGGTTACATATTGCTGTCGAGTGAGGTTGTAACCCCCCAGTTTGAGAGAGAGAGAGAGAGAGAGAGAATACTAGATCTTTGTACCAAATTATGTACACAATGCTCGTGGGCACAAGGAATGCTAAAATGCCAAACTTGAGTAGTCCCCCATGTCAAAATGGAGATCTCAAAGTTACCCATTAATTAACACATGTTGTCGATATACCGAGTAAGATATTTGTCAATTCCTAGGTTTAACTGCAATATCGATAATAATTATATATGAGGTATTCACAAAGCATAAACAATATGATAAAATGATGATGACCACAATGGCACACTAAAAAAAGGCATTAAAAGCTGTGTTTCCTAGGTGACCTTTTGTGCGTGCGATATCTAAAATGCTTACCCAAAAAAAAAAAAAAAAAGACATATAAAATGCCTTAAAAAGACTTGTTAGATATATCAATCTTCTCCACTCCTTGCTTACTCGGAGCTAGAAAGCAAAGCAAAAGCATACATCATTGAGAATATTTATTTGGGTGGAGAGTGCTTTTGTATATTGATTCGATTTATCTAGTGTTATTTATGCTAAAAGGGTGTGTTGTTGTGATCATTGTGGGGCCACCAAGAAGGAAAACTTTGATGTTGGATCCCAATGTGGGCCAACAGAATGAGAAGGAGACCCACCTTTTTTTTTCTATTTTTTCCAGTTCGGCCTAACCTATCATACCTTGCAATGCACTTCTTTTTTAATAAAAAGCCTTGCTTTAAGTTAAAGCATGTGAGGTTGAGACCCAACAATTAGGAGTGGTAATTTGAATTAAAGTTTCATCATTTCTTGACCGAATCAGCTCTAATATTATCCTTTCTAATATGAATTAGCTCTAATCCTTTGTGAATCGTGATATTCAACTCAACCTCGTCAGGAACGGTATAAAACCTTTTCAAATTTATGTTTCTTTTCGTTTCTTCTTTGGTACGAGAGTCATTGATTCAAGGTAATTATTTCGAGGTGGTGAGAAGCTCCTGCATTATCCGCTAATTATCGCCTACACAAGTCCCTACATACTTGATTAGGTGTTTATGAGATATAAGTTAGGGGTGATACCCGCATGGGCGAGATGCAAGGTCGATCGTACCCCTCTCCCGTCGAAAGGGTCGACCCTGCCCCCGCCCATTCAGGGGGTGGGGTTTTCACTTTTGCACCCCACCCCCGAGATGCAAGGGCGGGGGTCGAACCCTCATCCGCCACGCCACTCGCCCACTCCAATAGTGTATATGGCCCATTAGGACCAAAAATTCTTCTTGGACCCAAAAGTGACAAAAATATTTTTTTTAACCCAAATTGTAAATTTAAACTTGTAAATATGATCATAGTTTAAAAATTAATAATATAATTTTTAAATTTGTTAGTGTTAGTGCATATTTTGTATAACTTATAGTGTAGTAGATGTGACATTTACTAAAAGTCACACCTTAAAGGTCATACCTACTACACTAGAACGTGTACAAAATATTAAGTAAAAACTATACTTAATACATATTACTATATTTATATATAGTAAAACTACTAACATATATTTATAAATATGTATAAATATATATAATATGCATGTGGGGCAGGGGCGGGGTAGCAGGGTGGGGGGCCCTGTTGCCCACCCCTAATATAAGTTTAAGATAACAACCATTTTATTAGGTTGCAATAGTAGAAAAGGATTTAAATAATCATTCGAATGGTACAAAATCTTTTTTTTTTTTTTTTGATAAACCGGATCATAACCATTCATTAAGAGAGGACTTACAAAGTTGACTTAAAAAACAAACCAATTACAAACGTTAATAACAACCCAGTACACTTTCGTGACTGACATAGTCTAGTCCAAACGGTAAATTTCTAAAGACCTAGGTCTTAGAGAAACTACCACCTCTGTCCATGACAAAGGTTACAAAGCCCTATACCCCGACTAAGCAGGGTAGGGTTCACCAAACCCCGTCAATGCGGAGGGGGGACTACTACTCCATTCGGACCAAAGTTCGAATGCACTATTTTTTTAGATTTTTATTATCCTAGAAACAACATTACACAAAAGAAAATACAGAGAAAAATATTGCAACAAAAAGTGAAATGCAGTGCACAGAGGCTGCTTGGCGCTGCAATACACGCGCCACTCTGGGAGGAGAACCGACAGTCGAGCTTGGAAATCCCGGGCTCACAGACTCCAGAACCACCGCGTGTGGCATTGGAAGAGGGCTCACCGGTGGTGCGTGAAAACCACGCGCCGAACGACGCCGGAACTACGAGCCGCGCGTGTGAGCTACTTGCCGCTCCGTTTGGTGCCGCATTCGGTGGTCTTGAAGATCGGCAGGTGGGCAACACCATGGCGGGGCACGTGCTGGCTGTGGGCGGCGAAACGACCCCGAAACTGCGATTCTCCCTTATTTCGCCTGAAAACACACAAAAAAAAACAACCAAAACAACCAAAAAAAAAAAATACTACACAGATGAGAAGGGAGTGAGGGGGAGCCGAAGCTCCCACCCCTCTAGCCGGTTTTGTGGAGAAGGTTTTAGAGAGAAGGGAGAGAGTTTTAGAGAGAGAGCTCAGCCTCCGTCCAACCAATGGTACAAAATCTTTAATCCATATATGGTGGAACTCGTGTAAAAGATGTATTAGTTGATGATTTTTTTTTTGGTATTGAAAAAAAAGGTAAGCTCATGCAAAATATGAAAGAAATTATTGGTAAGATTTTTTTGTTAGCTTAGTTTTTGTTTTTCACATAATTTATCTTCAAGAGACCAAAAGTTCTTTAAAAAAGACCAAAATTAACAATTTTTTTTTTTGTTTCCATCCTTTTCTCTTTTATTTGTTGTAAACAAAAATGTTGATTGTTCTGTTTGGGCTGGGCTCAGCTTTCTGCTATGAACACCATTGGAAAAAAAAACATTTAGTTTTTGCAATTGTTGGGTTGAAGCCAAGTTGATCATCCCAACCATCCTACTAATAGACTCCGCATAATTTTTTCCTCTCCAAATCGTCCATACATCTACATGACACATCGAGTCCGACAACACAATTATCTCGCGATGGTTATGAACAATCTAATGCGAAATACCAACGTACCCACCCAAAGTTGGTATTAGATGCTCTGTCCTTGAACCACCATCAAAACCATCTCATATATTCTCAAGCCACGCCATTAAGAGACGCAAGTTATACATGTAAATGTAGTATGATTTAGCCCCCTATCTACACATGATTGAGAACTTGGTGCTCTTAAAGCACTGGCTATAGTAAACATAATGAGGCATATAAGCAAATAATACTCATATCAAGCATTTTTTTCACATTTTCAAACATCCCCAGAGAGAGAGTTGTATTTTGTAAAATGATGGCGAAGAAGCCTGTGATGCCGATGGCTCTGGACAATAATGAGTGTAGGTTCTATGCTCTAGAGTGGAATCTCCACCATTTTTTCACTCCTAATAAGAGTCATGCTTTAAAGTATTAGGATAAATATAAATAATTAAATCTATCATTTCTCTCTAGCCAAAATTTTTGAGACAAGTAAAAATTTCACATGCTATCAAAACAGAAATCCTGAGTTTGAACAATTACTCTACACTTCTCTTCATTAATTAAATATTCAACATGTTGAGTTTACCTATTAAAGAGGAGTCTAAAACACATGTGAAAGAGAGTATTAAGATAATTATAAATTATTAAATATACTTCTTCCCCATCTTGCATATTTTTTGTTCTATTTTTCTGCAGAGTCGAACAACTTAAATTGTATTTTTTTTTTCAAATGGGATTGTGAGAATTTGTAACCATCTTGGAGACAAATTTGAAGAGCAAAGCAACCACAACCTTTGAAAGAGCAAAGAACATTTGTAGAAATAAATCGATAGCAATAACGTGTATATTGTCCTATAAGTCTTGCCATGTTTTTTGTTTCCCCATCTTGATTTGGTTTATCAAAGACACCTAAAGGCTAAAGGTATTGAATGATACTCATTCCTACTATACTTAATTTATATGACTGATCTATACTCTTAGAGTCTTCAACTAAATTCCAACATAAACACACATTGAATCATAGAAAACACATTATTGTAATCAAAATATTTGAAAAAAACATTAGACACAAAGCCTTATTGTTAAGGACGTGTTTTGTATTACTACCAACGAACTCAATTAACTTGCACCAAAAGAAGTGAGGGGTTCAATGTGTTGGAAACGCCTCTGATGTCTAAGTCAATGTCTAGGACGAAGAAGTATAAAAGCAGTAGGATCGTGACAATTACCTCGAATCACCAGTCGATGCCAATTATATAGATGCTTACTTGTTCGATAAGAATAGTATAACCGCATGATCTTCTCTGATCATTTTGGAGGTGTTGACTATCAAGCCTTGGATATGTGTAGAAGGAAACATATTATGGGCGAGTATTTCAGATGCCTATCCTTTTTAGGAAGGTCTGAGACTCCCTCAATGGTTACATTATTAATCCACAATTAATAGGGTTAAGATATTTTATCGATATCTTCACGTGGTTATGTGATGTGGTCCCTTATTTCTCATTCGATGAGCCTGTGGTATTCCATTCGTGGGCCTCCGTAAGGTAGATTGGGCCTAGTCCAACTGGGGAGAAAGTTGTCCCTCCAGTTATCCCACAAATTCTTATTGTTTGAATATGGTGGAAATTTCATTTCTTGTCCTGCATCGTATCATTTACCCATATTTGTTTTGTTTTTTCCCCACTAATTTTCTTCGACAATACCCATTCATGTGCCGACAATACCCATTTATAGTGAGGATCACTGGATTTGCTTGCGGCATCTCCTCCCATGTGGTACCTGTCACTTTCCTACTAGGAGTCGTTCGACTGTTGTTGTCTCTCTACTTAACTTCTAATCCTTGATTCGTAGCTTCTTCACTCTATTATTTATTGCCTTTACTTTCTTTAAAAAGACAAACCTAAATATTTATTCTCTTACTTTCTCTGTTGTCGTCGATGGCACCTATTAACACTTCATATTTCTCGTCCTAGGGTTCATGTTCAACACATCCCTATGGGTCTCCCAAGAAACCTGGGACTTCAAGCCAAAATAGTCCTCCCTATTTCAAAGGGTACCACTGGTCTACAACAACCACTCAGACAAACCTAGACGCGATGAGGAATTCTATGGAGTTCCCCATTTCGCTGTCTTGGAAGTGTCCGAAGCTCGTCGCAAGACTGTTGATTTGGAGGGATACGCTGAGAAGGTTGCACTATATCCCTCCATGTTCTCAAATACACTGCGGCTTCCTTTTTGCTGTAATGTTCAGGATGTTCTAGATTATTTGGCCTTGGCTCCCTCGCAGCTTCATCCTAATGCATGGAGGATCCTTCTGTCATGTTGCATTGTATTGCACTTGGTCTTGGGAGCTGACGACGAGGATTATCCTGACTTGACTGCTATGGCCTTTTTTATACGCATGGGATACGGTGCCACGACATCTATTTATGTAGCTTCTTCTCCCTTACCAAATATGGGGTAGCTCGTCTGGATTCCCTTTTTTCTCGTGTCAATGACTAGTTTAAAAGTTTTTTTTTAGTCTGGTCATGGTTGAAAATTCCTATTGGTGAGGCTATCAGCTAGGAGTTTCCCGTTCGAGCTGTGTGGGGAGTTGTTCCTGATGACAAGGAGTTTTCCCCAAATCTTTTTGATTGGGAGCAAGCTCGCTTGAAGTAGGTTTATTCTTGGGTCAAATAACACCAGGAAGAAGTTTGGACTGACACACTTTTGACTATAGTCAACATTGACAAATTCTTGGTGATGCTGAATCAATCATACATTAGTAGTCGCCATTTCTTGAGGCAGTCGCTTGAATCCCATGGCCTAAAGAGGCCTTCTGGCACTCTGTCGGGAGGGAAAGGGAAGAAACCTTGCATGGAGGGTTAGGTTATTTGCAAATCAGCAAGAGTCTATGGTCGTTTAGGGCCTGAGCGGGAGGCTCCTCTTTCATTTGGTGACTCTAGCCAATTTTAGTTGGCTTGTCCATCATCAGGGGTTGGCGGATCGGCTCGACGCAAGTCACCCATCCTGGACAACCTTGATGACATTCTAAAACAGGCAAAAGTCAACTTGGCGATGGTGCTGGGTCTTGAATGTCCTTCGCCTAGTCTTCGTTTTACCCCATCGTTTTCCTTGGTTCTGCATTCTACTCTACTAGGCAGTCGGAGGATGGTCAAGACTTCTAGACAAGTGGTTCTCATCAACCTATTATGGGTGTGCCTTTTGAGGGTGACGAGGATATGCCCGCACCTTTGGACAACGGCCCCGAGTCATGTGATGTGACTTTCGGGATGCCTTTTCCACCAATTGTTGGAATTCCTTAAGATGGTGTGAGGACAATGCTCATTAGGAGTGAGCAGCAGGGGCCCGCCCCTCGCCCCACCCCGCATGAAGGACTCCTAATACGGGGGGAGGGGGCTTGCTGACCCGCACCCTCTCAAATTTATAATTCAAAATATTATTTTTTATATTTATATAAATATATACAATTTGCTAAAAATTTGAATTCATGTTAATGGATTGTCTTGGCCTTCCAGGTCAACCTTTACATAGGAGGTCAAGACAATACAATAGTCATTCTTAAGCAATGTGGGACTTACTGTAAGTCCCACATTGCTTAAGAATGACTATTGTATTACTTTGGCCTTCTATATAAGGGTTGGCCTTAGAGACCAAGATAATATAAAATACAACTCTAATGAGTTTATATTTTTTAAAATAAAATTTATAATTATATTATATTATAATTTGAGTATAAAAAAAATTTAGACAAAAAAAAATTATAAACCCAATGAATCACTGGGTTGAGCGAGGGGCGGGGCGGGGTTGAAACCCTCCCCACAGGTGCCCCTGCCCTGCACCATGCGAGTAGCACCCCTAGTGCTCATACCCCTCGCTCTATTCTTTCCACCGTTACCGGTGGCGAAACTCTAATTCTTTCATTTGACCTTAGGGATTTGTCCCAAGACGATCCCTTGACCGTGGACAGAGTGAGGATGGCATCTCAATACTAGGGGAGTTTTCTTGAGTTTAGCCAAGGATGAGGCCTTGGTTTTGATTCATAGGGCTTTCTGATAAATGACTTATTATGATAATTTTGATGTATTGGTCCCGCGTTTTAGGAGTCTCTTTTGGAATAATCAACTCTTTTGATGACTCTTATGAAATTCATGTTATTGGGATTTATGTGCTTCGGTACCATGATATATGTCTTATTTATTAACCTAAATAAACTTTCCACTATGATATACTGCATATTGTTAGTTATCATTAGATGCATTACATCTTAACTGTCATATACGAGGGGTATGTAGTCTTTTGTTACATGTCCCGATGCTTCAGTTTCCTTAAAATTCCAAGCGTGGGTTGGGGCCGTCATAATGTCTATGCACTGCAGTCTTTCGTTATCATCCTGGTCATCCGTCGTCATGCATTCTTTGTTGAATCTAGAAAGATAAGCCTTCAAACTTTAATTATCCCGTTGCTTATTGGTAAGAAGATATGCAGCAAGCCGCCTTCTTCTTCAGCTGGTTAGGAATTGGGTTAGTAACTGTCTGCTCAGTTCCTCGAAACTGTCGATGTAGCCTAGCTGCAAGGCTCCAAGTCATCCTCTAGCAGGTCCTTTGAGCGTCAATGGAAAAACTTGACATGCAATATCCTCGATAAAATTGTGAAGTGTCATGTGAGCTTTAAATATCTCTAGATGCTCAACTGGATCCTTAGATCCATTATACATCTCAATTTGGGGGATCTTGACTTTTAAAGGGAGCAGCATTGCCATTACCTTGTCACTGCAAGGTGAATTTGTGCTACTGAGCAACTAGATGACTGAGGAAGATAATCATATCCTCTTGGCCATCTCCTCGTACTTTTCCATAAGGCTATGCAACTCGTGGTGCATCCTCTTCTTCTCCTCATCGTCGATAGCCACTCCGCCAGCACTTTGCGACTCCGCCTCGGTTCGCTCATTTTGGCTTGGTGTAGCGCCTTCCCCATATCTGGCATTTATTTGCTTTAGGATCTCATTCTCTTGCTGGAGATTCTCCATCGCCATCTCCAATGCCTTCTTCTTCATCCGCTCCTCTATCTCTGCAAATCTCCCCTCCATGTTTGTTGAGGTAGCCTCTTAATCGCGCATTGCTTGAGAATGCATCATAGTAGTCAACATACATACGAGAAGAGCACGCTGATGTTATTAGTCAATCCCACAGACAACATCAATTGTTAAGGACGTGTTTCGTACCACCACCAGCGAACTCAATCAACCTGTACAAAAAGAAGTGTAGGGGCTCAATGTATTGAGAACACATCTGATGCCTAAGTTAGTGATTGGGATGGAGAAGTATGAAATCAATAGGGTTGTGAGAATGACCTCAAATCACCTATCGATGCCAGCTATATATATGCTTACTTGACTAATGAGAATAATATAACCACGTGATCTTCTTCGATGATTTTGGAGGTGTTGAATATCAGGCCTTGGATAGGTACAAAAGGAAACATATCATGAGCGAGTATCTCGGATACCTATCCTCTTTAGGAAGGTCCGAGATTCCCTCAACAGTTACATTTATTAATTCACAATTAATAGGGTTTGAATATTTCGTTGATATCTTAACGTGGTTATACAATGCAATCCCTTATTTCTCATTCGTTGAGCTAGTGGTATTTCATTTGTGGGCCTCCATAAGGTGGATTGGGCCCAGTCTGATCGAGGAGAACTTATGTCATCAAAACATATTCTAGTCCATAGGTTATGAGGAATGTTGAAATATAATACAAATAACTAAATCTATCACTTCCCATCAATTTCAACTTTTAAAATAAATTATGATTTTACTGAAGTTAGGGGTAACAACAACAAGGCCAATGAGTTCTTGGCATGTTCTTAATCTACATTTGGATGCTGAAATGATCTTAGATGATATGTGAATAGTAGTAAAAAAGTAATAAGTAATTTATAAATAGTAATGAAGTAATTTGAGGTGATCTCACTAACCAAATATAACCTTAATCGTATGGGATTGAAATTGTGTTAAACTCTTGTTGGAAGTCGTAGTAGCAATGTGACACCGATTGAGTTGGGTTATCTATGAGTTTGATGAATGCATAAAAGTGCACTTTAAATACCAAATTATTAGATTAAAATGTAAAATATGAATATAAATCATATAAATTAATTTGTATTCTTTAATTTAGTTTCTATTTATTTTGGAATACTTCTAAGCACATTTTTATATTTAATTTCATAATCCATAAAAGAGAGGGTGAAAGTCTAGTCAAATTCAAATGAATTTTTAAATTGGAATAATTCCCAAGAGTTTTTAATGAATCATGACTTTTGAATTGAGTAAAACTTTCAAGTCGTAAGGACTCTTCATTTTCAACGTGGTTGACTTTCAATGTGAATAGATGTGTGGACTTTCAGCAAAGTAAGGATGCTTCAATATGAGAAGACTTCAACGTTGGGATAACTTTCCAAAATATCAAATAAATGATAACTTCAAATAAGGTGGGTTTGAGAGTAATTTGAATAAAAATAAAAAAAAAAAAACAAATCACAAAAGGAAACGGCAAGAAGTCTAAGTCCAAAATGTGCTAAGAGACAGTCTGGAAATACTTTCGTATTTTGATCATAATTTTTCACTCACAATTGATATGATTCTTGATGCGTTGGAAAGCTATCTCAAAGGGCTACAAATTCATATATAATATGGATGTCTAAATTCTGACTCTTGAAGTGTGTATGCGGCTGCCAATCTGAATCCTAAAAGTTAGACAATTTTTTATGTGAGAATCATGAAACATTAGGGTTTATTTTATACCTGAGAGAATCATATCATTATGAGTTTTTTGGAAAAGACGGACAATACAGTTTTGGAGAAGAGAAAAATACCTTTTTTATTTTTTAGTTCTTCTATGAAGAATTAAATCTTGGATAAAGCCTATGGTAGAAATTGATTGTTGAAAATACTTTGACTTTATTTCAATTCATAGATTAAATTTTATTATTTAAGATTCTAGGATTGAATTCTTTATTTGTTTTTTTATTTTTATAAGTTTGAGACAATTATTTTAAATTTTGCTATGATTTGATTTCGTTGAGCTATATAATTATGAATATATGATTGTGACTTAAACAGTTGTTTTTCATGTCATTGATGTGATCTTTTGTTACACTATTGTTTGTGAATATAGTGTCGTCCTTAGATCTGATATTCATCTTTATATATGAAAATTGTAGTTTGTAAAGAGAGAATAAATTGTAAAATTAAATTTGAGAAATTAGATGAATATAATGTTATGTCTTCCAATTAAGAATTTGGTATAATTCTTAATTGTTTATATAGTTTAGATTGAAAAAATCAGAGTATTGGATTTGGTTGATGGAAATCCGAAACTTTACTTATTTTTTTATCCGTACCCTAATCTCATTCTAATTGTGTGCTTTAGGTAGAATTTTCATATTCTTATCATATTGTCATTTAATCTTTTTCCTTAAACTTGCATCTTGTAGTGTTTATTTCTATTCTCTGTAGATCGATACCTTGAACTATAATATACTACCGCATAATAGTTTGAGCATAATCAGGGCTACGGCTCCATATTTCTATATTTCTATATATATATATATATATATATATTTTAGACTACGCATACGCATCATTTATCTATAATGTTTTTTTTTTTTTTTAATAACCTTGCTCCTTTACATTCTTAATAAGAGAAAATACAACCGATATCTCACATTACAACAGAAACCACGAAAGCTTCGATACAAGCCACATCCAGTACAGCAGACTGAACAAAAGTTGGAGCTTCTTCCATCCATATGGTTTCATTTGCACTGCCTGCTTTGCTAAAGAGTGAGCATTGCTTGATTTGGAAAATTAAATTAAAATGTTATAGTAATAATTATCCCAATTTTTTTAATGAAGCTACGATTTGAAAAAAAAAAAAAAAACTCATTTCATCAATATTTCATTAATATGAACCAATACGTTAAGTGATGATAAAATAAAACAATAATCATATTAAGGTGCAATCTGAACAGTGAGTTAAAATGAGATAGGTTGAGATGAAAGTTGAGTGTTAAATAAAATATTATTATAATATTATTTTTTAATTTATTATTATTTTAAAATTTAAAAAAATTAAATTATTTATTATATTTTATATATAATTTTAAATAAATTATAATTATAATACTCTTATTATCCAAACGACTAGGGTGATGGTTGATCTCTTGATATACACGAAAGCCAAGGATTATAAAGTTAAAGAAATCAAGAGGGTGACGAGATGCCATAGAGAAGACTTCGTGAATGTATTTTACTTTTGACTTGCCAAATCATTATCTAAGATGCATGCTGATGAATGAATTATAATAATATTTTTATTCAATTTTTATCTTATTATATAAATATAGAAAAATTATCAAATGCTTCTAGAATATTGATGATGTAGTACTCCATGTTATTATAATAGAGTAATGCTACACAACCTCTTCAACTTCTACATATTATATTTTTTTAAATTTTTTAATATTTTAAATTTTTTTTGAGTTTATTATTTTTAAACTAATTTAATTCTTCTATTCATTATTCATATATTAAATTTTTGATAAAAAAATAATAAAAATTAAAAAAAAAATATAGTATGTGAAGATTATGTAAATAATAAAAAATTGTATAGATTTTTTCATTATAATATGTTACGTAATCAATTTTTTAATTGACATAGTATCCAATGATAAATGTAAGTATCACACATTTATTACTTGGGAGTACTTAATAATTACTTTTAAATATGGCATTTTCTATCATCCTTAGATCATTATTTATTTATTTTTTTAAAAAGAATTTAAAAATTAATGGACAATGTCTATTTATCATAACAAGATAAAGAGTGAGATGAAAGTGTAGTAAGTAACTATTACTAGAATGAGTAATTCTATATACAGTTATGAAGTATGCAAGTATCGTGTAGTCGTTTTGAAAAATAGTAAAGTCTATTATTAAAAAATTAATTTTTTTTTTTCATATAAATCCTGTATATATTCAATTTTTTAAAGTAATTATATAACTTCTGCAGACTCATGACTGCAACTATAATTTCTCATAATCATATATTTATTTTCTTCTGAAGAGATCAATTTGGAGTCTGGACCTATAGTTATGTAATCTTGATTTATTTATTTCCCAACACTGGTTAAAATTCAAAAACATCCCTTTAGGCGGGACGACGAAAATTTAAAGCCTTCGGTGTGGAAACATGAAGCAGAGAAATATTATACAATGAAATATTCGTGGTGGCAAGCGTAAGACCTTCACTGCCACATCTATGGAGGGGTCGACATCCCGGATAATCACAGAGCTCGAAGAGATCCGGTACTTGGACAATCCCACAAATCCACAGTCCCAACCCCAACCGCTCTCCGAACCCACGCTCTTAGATCTCCAAACCCTCCTTGACCAGACCCTCGATTCCAATGATTCGGAACTCCTGGACCGCCTCTACGACGACCTTGCGTCCAAATCGCTCTCCCCAAACCACCTCGTCCCTCCGATAGCCACCGCCATGGACTCGGGCCCCATCCATCTGTCCCTCTTGGCCTCCAAGGTCTACCTCTCGCTGCTTCTCTCACCGAATGCCCCTGTTTTCACTCTTTTTGCACCAATGGCGTTTCTATCTCTCCTTCACTCTATCCGCCGGTCTCTCAAGCGTCGGCCACAGGTCCCACAGCCCGATATCGAGGGGTCCCACGCTGCGGCTAATAGGAAGAGGAAGGGTGGTGGCAAGCGAGGCAAGGGATTGAGGAATACTGCCAGAAATTCGTACTCTGACAGGAGTGATAACGAAGAGGGTGAATTCGATGTTAGAGCTTTGTTTCCTGTGCTCGAAATGTTGGAATTGGCAATGGGTTTGATTCACTTGGACCGGTTTCCGGATAGTTTGAAGTCTTTAGTCCAAACCGTGGCCGAGGTTCCAGTAATGGCGGTTGAGATCTGTGATAATTCCGGTGCTTATAACCGACTAACAGATTTGTGCTCGCGGATTTTGAGTGAAGTTTTAAGGCCGGAGCATGGGGAACCGGCGGATACAGCGGCCGAGGTGTTGAAGTCATTGTCACCGTTAATTCTTCGGCTAAAAACGCAGGCACGGATGTTTGCTTTGGGGTTTATAACGAATCAGATGATGGATTTAGCGAAGCGTCCTGAGGGAGTGAAGAAAGCGGTCGTGAATCTTCCGAGGTATTTGGCACAGAAGGCGCCGGAGAAGTCTGAGCCTCGGGCTCTAGCTGTGGAATCCATAATGGAGATTGTTAAGGTTATGGAATTCAGTGATCAAATTGGGTTTGTGGAGTATGTGGTGAAGATGACACAAGGAAAGGCTAACCTTAGGCTGCTGGCGGTTGACCTTATTTTGATGCTTATGACGACTTTGAGGGATCCATTCGGTGTGGATTTGGACATTGAAGTGAAGGATTCATGGGGTTTGAGGTGTATGGAGGCTGTGATCCTACGTTGTTCGGATGTGAATGCTGGAATTCGTGCTCGGGCCTTGTCAAACTTGGCGCAGCTGGTTGGGTTTTTGGCAGGTGACAACAGAAGCCGGGCTGTGTTGCAAGAAGTTATGGGGTTTGGCAATGCGGGTGTGCAAAGGGTGGAGGGAGGTATGAACGATCTTTTGAGGAAAAGGTGTATGGATGAGAAGGCAGCAGTCAGGAAGGCCGCACTTCTTCTGATTTCCAAGTTGACTGCCCTTCTAGATGGTGCCCTCGATGAAATTGTGCTCAAGACCATGGGCATGTCTTGCTCGGATCCTCTTGTTAGCATAAGGAAAGCGGCGATTTCAGCTCTTTCAGAGGTAAATTTACTGCTTCTGCTTCGTCTACTGTTTTCTCATTCGATGGATTGATGTTGGTTTTTGTTACTTGATATGATTGGTTTGTCACTATTACATAGTTGTGATAGCGTATGCTTTTGGACACTTATCAGCATTCCAACACTAATATATTAGAGTTGAACGCCTCAATGTGAGCTTGTTTACTCCTTGTAATAGGCGTCTAGTATTGACCACCCGGAACACAAGTTTCTTATTCAAAAACTATTTTATATCAGTTTCTTGTAACTGTGTTGATAGCGATGATTCTTTTGACTATCTCTATTACATATAGATGGATATTATTATGGTCTCACTATATGGATTGTGAACTTACGAGGCTAAAATTTGGGCTTTCATCGCTTCAGTGGGCTTACATTATGGGTTTTCTAGTTTGAAATAATATGTTCTGATTTTTTTCCAGGGATTAATCAGAAAATATATATTTTCTGAACGTTTTATTTGCATCTGCTTGTATATCTCCTCACTCCTATATCTCGAATTTATGGTGAAATCTGCACTGACTTTGTAGGCTCTCAGAATATTCTCAGATGAAAGTGTGACTACTGAGTGGCTTCATTCGGTTCCACGTTTAATAACTGATAATGAAGCTAGCATTCAAGAAGAGTGTGAGAACTTGTTTCTAGAATTGGTACTTGACCGAATATCTAGAGCTGGATCAGCTAGTTCTTCCCAAATGGGGTCCGTTTTCTGTGATCCAAGCCTCGAAACAAAAGGTTTAGAACAGGAACTGGAGTTGTTGTTCCCTGGAGTGTTGGGTCTCTTGAGAGAGATTTGCAATGGAGAGGTGACACCTTGGGTGAAGAAAATTTGTGCAAGCTTGGGTAAGAAGAAACGGCTTAAGCACAATATTGTTATTGCGCTTCAGAATATTATTAGGACATCTGAGTCTCTCTGGCTAAGGGAATCTATGCCGATAGAGAAGTGGACAGCACCACGGGGTGCTTGGCTTCTTCTATCTGAGGTATCGGCATACCTTTCAAAAGCAGTGGACTGGGAGTTCCTCCACCATCATTGGCAGCTCCTTGACAAGCATGGACCAAGAGGTGGGCTTAAAAGTCCCCATGCACAAGGAGATGCAGATGAAGAGGAAGAGAGCACGAAATCCAATTCTGTTGCTTGGGCTGGGGATCGTGTTTTTCTTTTGCAAACAATCTCTAATGTTTCTGTGGAGCTGCCTACAGAACCTGCTGCAGATTTGGCTCATAACTTGCTTAAACGAATTGAAGTGTTCAACATGCATTCAACCGAGGTATCTCTTACTATGAGCGTGTTTAATTGCAGTGAGGATTCTTTTGTTTTCTTGTCAAATGCTCTATAGGGCTATACCCTAGTTCGCCATTTTTACAGCTTGATGGTAAAAGTACTCCCATGAATATACCCATCTCACTCTGGTCAAGCTCAATATATTTTATGGAACATCAGGTGTTGATCATATGTTTTAGCTCATATGTCGCTCTGGTGGATTGAAGGACATTCCCTTGCTATATTTAGGTCATACCTTTTTCTAACTAATGTTTCTTTTGTGGCTGTATTTTGGGTTAAAGGAAGACCAAGTTTTTTCCTATATTGCTCGATTCTCTTGAACCCTGTATTTATAATTGGCATATGTGATGGCAGATTAATGCTCATGTAAAAGCACTTAGGACATTGTGCAAGCAGAAGGCTTCAAGTCCTGAGGAGGCTGATACACTTGTTATGAAATGGGTACACCAGCTTCTCTTGAAGGCTTCACAGATTTTAGAAAAGTACATTTTAGAGGTTTCAAAAGTGACCAAGCACAGCAGCTTCTTTACACCACCCAGTAGAAAGGGCAAGAGAGCAGCAATCATGTCCAGGCTACTCTCAGAAGCAGTCACGGCCGTTTATACTATTGGATCTATGGTTATTGTTTGTCCGACTGCTGATATGAACACCATTACTCCTCTATTGCACACCATAATAACTTCAGGCAATTCCGATCCAAAATTGAATAAATTGCCAGGCCCTGCAGTTTCCCTAGAGCAAGCTGCGCCTTCTTTATACATTCAAGCTTGGTTGACAATGGGGAAGATTTGCCTTGCAGATGGGAAACTTGCAAAGGATTATATTCCTCTTTTTGTGCAAGTATGGTAATTGAGTTAGCACCACTGCTTTCCCAAATCTTAAAATGATTTTCTTGAAAACATGTCAACATTTTTCTGTGACAAAATCCTCCAGATTTCCAAGAACACATTATTACATGAGTTTTATCCTGTTTGCCAATAATCTTAATGACGGGATTGTCTCTGTATTTGGTGCAAAAACTTCAATAGGCACAATTGTCGTGTGTCTGTATATAAAGATGCTGTTCCAGAATATGTTTTATTATTTCCTGCAGCATGCACTTATTCCTCCCCAAAGTATGTATTGATTCTGAATAAACAACTGAAGCTGAAATTCCATGTTGTATTTCTCACTCCAGAAACTTGAAAAGAGTGAGTGTGCTGCTCTTCGCAACAATCTTGTAGTGATGATGGCAGATTTTTGCATTCGGTATACCGCTCTAGTTGATTGGTAAGGCCTGTAGAAGATCATGGTAAATGATATGCATATGAAGAATTTCCAATAGTTAAACTATATATTGAGAGGAGATGGAAAGAGTGAATTTGGTTAATCTTTTTCTTATCCTAAGTTTCTAATGAATTGTCTTGAAAGTCAACAGTTATATAGCAAAGATCACAAAGTGTCTCTGTGACCCATGTGAACTGGTGAGAAGGCAGACATTTATATTGCTCTCAAGATTATTGCAGGTACATTTTTGTTTTAGTATTTTGTGATCTGGATGTTATTTGTATGTTCCCATGTCAATACTTAGTAACCCTGGAGAATATTGACTTGATTCCCATCCTCAGAGGGACTATGTGAAGTGGAGAGGAGTGTTATTCCTGCGATTTCTTTTGTCGCTCGTTGATGAATCAGAAAAGATCAGACAACTTGCTGACTACCTTTTTGGGAGTATTTTAAAAGGTGACAGGGTTCTCACAGTAATCATATTTGCAGTCATAGACGCTGGTAACATGTTTGTTGTTGGCATTGACTCGAATGTATAATGTGCTTGCAGTCAAGGCACCTCTTCTAGCTTACAACAGTTTCGTGGAAGCCATTTTCATTCTGAATGACTACCATGCTCATAATGGACATAGTGGTTCTAAGGGTTCACAAGAGAGCCGACTTTTCTCCATCAGGTGGATATCCTAAATTCAGCAAAAATAGAAATTGTTCTGTAATCGAGATGCTGATACGTAACTAGTAAACATTGTTCACAGGGGTAATGATGAGAATTCGAGATCAAAAAGAATGCACATTTATATTTCTCTGCTGAAACAAATGGCTCCAGAGCACCTTTTAGCCACATTTGCAAAGTTATGTGCAGAGATTCTTGCTGCAGCATCTGATGGCATGCTCAGCATAGAAGACAATACTGGACAGTCTGTTCTGCAGGTAGTGATCTCAAACATTTAAAAATACTTTCCGTATGTGTGTTGCGTGAGCTTATCCATGTTCTTATCATGGAATATGGTACCTGGATGACTGCAAGCCTGCATTATGATGTGCTTCCATACTAAAGAAATATTGAATAACTTGATATTATTGCTCGCACATCTTTACGTTTACAGTCACAGTATTATATACAAGATAATCAACATAATTACAGAAATAAAACAGGATAGAATGAGCCATTAGTTGGTCAACTCCATGAATCATGGAGGCTTGATATTAGGCTGAATATCATTTTGTGCAGATATGGCTTGATCCTTGGATGCTCTGTCATGATTTGTGGAGGATGTCTTGGCTTGGTCTTCGGTGACATTGATGTTATCGTCATTATGTACTTAGGGAGGTTTGTTAATAGCAAGTTCGTAATTAGCCAACCAAAGGGATTCAGTTCCTCTTCAATCATGAAAGCCTGATAAATATTAACATAGAGGTTCACTGCCATCAACTTCCAAATGGAGAATATGTAGATCTGAAATGCTTGTCCAAAAATAGGAGACGGCAACTTTCATTTTGACTATCTTTAACAAAAAAAAAAAAAAAAATTTCTAGCAAGGGATATATCCAGATTTTTTTTGTGGGGGGGGTGTTCTTTGGTTACGAGATCCTGGCTAATTATCAAGGTGTCAGTTTTTATTACTCAAGTTTTAATTTTAAACCTGCATTTTAATGGAGGGAACAGGATGCTTTCGGAATTCTTGCCTGCAAAGAAATCCGAATTCCATCCAACCGTGGAGCATCATCTGACCCAGCAGACATTGATGAAGAAGGCTTAGATGGTGGAGGTGCACCTGCAGCTGCTGCTAGAGGAAGGGCTATAAATCAAGCAGTCAGAAAGGGCCTTATCCAAAATACAATTCCCATCTTTATAGAGCTGAAACGTCTATTAGAAAGCAAGAACAGCCCCCTCGTGGGCTCTCTCATGGGATGCCTCAGAATCCTTCTCAAGGACTACAAGAATGAGATTGATGACATATTGGTTGCTGATCAGCAACTTCAAAAAGAACTCATTTATGACATGCAAAAGTATGATGCAGCAAAGACCAAATCTACAGCTGCTGAGGCACTTGCCAAGATGCAAAAATCAAGTTGCTATCAGTCACCTGATTTTTCTAAGGCTGCGAGCAGAAAACATGCCCAGGATAAGCTGAAAAATGATTCAAAACTGGCCTCAGCAATGGCAGATGCAGCAGCTATGGCCACAGCTCGTTCTGTGCTAAGTGAAGTGAACAAGGGAGCATCCACACCGCCACTTAGTTCCTTAAGTGTGCCTAAGCTCAAGTCTTGTAATGCCAGGGGCGCTTCACAATGCGATCGTCCTTTAGATGTATTAGAATCTTTGAGGAAAAGACAATCTTTCGATTCTGATGAAGAAAATTGATGCCTCTAATAACACAAATTCCCATCAAGAAGCCAATGTATAAGTTCAAAGATAAGGGCTATTTGTTTCTCATTTCTACTTCAATGTAAATATTCACATTCAACTTTCTTTTTCGAGATAGAACATTCCAACATTTTTGTAGAACATGGGAATCTAGTGGGTCTTCGAAAAAGTAACACTTTGTTCGATCTTTAAAAGTTTGTTCGATCAGAAAAGAATTAACATTATTTGACGGGAAACCTTGAACACCACAAATGCAGACGCAGACCCGATGAATGACTTGCCACTTCGGCGTTTTACGATAATTCTCCAGTTTTTGTTAATCCCACACGGATTAAGTGAGAGAGTAGGAAGCCAGAGGCGATAAATAAATAGGGAAGCAACATATGTAACAAAGCATACCTTTCTCGGCCTTTTGGCTAAGATCAAGTGTAGTATCTGTTCTTATCAGTTTAATATCTGATACGTGGTCCAATGGGCCACACGATATTAAATTAATTTTTCTAGGGAGAAGGCTCGCTACAGTAGCTTGCTGCTGGGGCCTTCAAGCGTCGCCCATGTGTTGCACTATTGCACGGTCCTGGCGCGTCCCACCCAATACTAGCCCAACAATTTGTGTCGATGAAGTGCTCCTAGTTTAGAGAAATTTCCTACGCTTTTCGCTTTGTGCACCATATCGATGTTTAATGCATTATTTAACTAATCAAAGATCTTGCATTTAGAAATAAAAAATTTGTTTCTTTCATCCGAAAAGTCATTATTAGACAAATGGCATTTTAATATGTCACTCTTAAATGTCTTTGATCTAATTCTATAAAAATGAGTTGTAAACTCAAGAGAACCCATCAATCATTTATTTTTTTGAATTAATTTATTCATCAGTCAATGTGGCAAATCGAATTCACTAACAAGTAAATCGGTTCTTATCCTAACCCCTTTATCTCAATCATGCCCGAAGGAAGCACGATGAGAGAGCTTGAGAGAGATGTCGAAGAGAGAACTTAAGGAGAGAGAGTGGTCAAAGAGAGAGAGAGCTTGATGAGAGATAGAGGTCAAAGGTGATGAGTCTGATATTAAAAAAAAATATCAGATGTGGGATGAATAGTGACTGATATATAATAAAATCTTATTTTTTTTCATGATGTGGATCTTGAAAGAAAGTATAATAGTAGTCTCAAATGAATCTTTACAAAATGACTACTGCCACACTTATAAAAGAATTATATAAAAGTTATCTCATAAACTGATGTAATTTTATCTAATCCGTTAAATCTTATTTTACAATATAAATTATTTTATAATTTGACGAATCACATAATGTCAATTTTTAATATTACTTTTATATATTTTTTTTGTGATTAGAGTATTTTTCTTAAAAGTTATACGTATAATTAGGCAAATTTAATCTCTATAAATAAAAATAGAGTTATTTTATTTCTGTACTATTATCTAATATTAATTCTGTTATTTATGCAAAATTGTCCATTGATCTTTAAGGTTTTTTCTTTAAAAAAACGATGTAAAGATTATAGATAGTGCTAGATGCACTGATAAATTTTCCATTGCGAGGATGCCTCGTAAAAAAAGTGAAATGAAATCCACCATCAAGGCGAGTTTATTGTTAGAATAGTGAAAAATTATACTCATTATTTTCATACTACACATCACATACTAAATATGAATTTTTTATTTTTATTTTTATCAAATGTATAGTATATAGATAATGAGTAGAATAATTTAATTAATTTATAAAAATTAAAACAAAAAAATAAAAAATAAAAAATAAAAATAAATGTGAGGATAATAGTAATAAAACTCAGTTCGACACGTAAATCGTAAATTGTAAAATGTGTTAATATAACATACCCAGAAAAATCTCACCAACAAGTACTGATCTTTCTTTTCTTTGAAAAAAAAAAAAAAAAACTGGCGTCAAGCAATGGCGAAGTCGCCAATGCAACAGCCGCTGCAGCCACTGTACGTTCCGTGCGAAGGAAATCGAACGAGGCTGCAAGAGTAAAGTGGAAGCACTTCACAATGTGATCGACCTTTACGGGTACTGGAAGCACTTCACGGAGTCTGCAAAGTCCCAAACCGAATAGGTATGATGAGAGCGAGGTTGAGGCGATCTATAAAAGGAGAAGCAAGCAAGGAGATTAGGCATACCTTTCTCGGCCTTTTGGCTAAGATCAAGTGTAGTATCTGTTCTTATCAGTTTAATATCTGATACGTGGTCCAATGGATCACACGATATTAAATTAATTTTTCCAGGGGGAAGGCTCGCCACAGTAGCTTGCTGCTGGGGCCTTCAAGCGTCGCCCATGCGCTGCACTATTGCACGGGCCTGGCGCACCCCACCCAATCCCAGTTTATAAATTTTACTTAGAAAATGGACTCTCCGTTCATTTTTCTTCATTGTTCTGTTGGGTTTCAAGGTTCGTAGACCATCCGAATTTTTATAAGGTCTTCATTTTGTCAATCCTTGGGCCTTATGAGAACATGTTGGTGTGTATATTCTTTAGAAGGATTTTTAGAATAATGCACATCTAGAATTGTAAACAAAAAAAGAGAATAATCCAAGCACAGCTTGTATTCGTCTACTTTCCGTCGAGGTGGGGACTGTCTTTTTTGTATTCAGGACTATCGGTTTTCACAACAACTGAAAAAGGTAATAAAAATGACGAGTCTATCATAAAAAATAAACTTGATTCAAAAGCTAAACAAAAAATGTTAGATTTAATTATTTAAATTATATTGTAACGTAAATTTTGATCAATTATTCAATGATACTAAATATAAAACAATTCATATACAAGTTTTTCTAAATTCAAATAATTTCGTACTTATTATATTTATCGTATTCTCTTTAATTATTTATAAGCATATAGAAAAATAAGTTAGTTTATATACAGTTTCTATTTGGAGATTTCATAGGAAAAATAGTAATTTCACATGATATCAGAACAGATATTCTGAGTTTGAATTTGGACTATACACTATCGCATTAATTAAATATTTCAGATGTTGGACTATCTATTGAGAATGAATCTAGCTCTCAAGTGAGAGAGAATGTTAAAATATAAAATAAATAATAAAAACTACTTCTTTCTATTAACTTAAGCTTTTAAAGCAAGTGGTGATTTCACAATATATTTCTAATATCATGCATCTTACTTTTGTTTTACTAGCATATCATGTTGCTTAAGCTATTTGAATATGATCATTAGCATATTTATATATAAAATTATATAAAAAAAATTAAATAAACAAGTTTAACCAATTACTAATTTGAAATCAACTTTATTTATCCCTCTAATCACGTTAACCAATTACTAATTTGAATTTAGGTACGAGGAAGAAAAAGATAAATAATATTTATAATTATAAAATAAATATTTTGCAAATTTTTTTTAAAAATATAAATAAATATAAAATTTATATTAAAAAAATTAATTTTTTAATAATAAGCCTAACCTCTTTTCATTAAATTATTCGGGGGGAAAGAATAGAGATTTTGGCCCATCAAAAGACGCAACGTTTTTGTTCATGTTTGGAAAGCCGATACCCAAAGTAACGAACAAACATTGCGTCGGCGTAGACGGCCTGGGCACTGACCCTCAGGTTTCGATCCCTGCCCCAAGCAAGTCTATACCATCTCTCCGGTACTGTTCATTCTCTCAGACTCGGTATATTAACTCTTAAGTCTTACATTTCCTTATATCTACTAGGTGATCTGCTAAATCAAGGCCTAGGATTTCAAAAAACCTAGAACTTGTTTCTGTTGAGAGCTCTAAATCTTGAGATTCACTTGATTGGAATCCTGATCTCGGGATTGTGAGTTTTGGGAGTGGGAATTGTATTTTTCTATTTTTTGGGTTATCAATTTTGTTGCTTGGAATTTTTGGAGTTGGATTTCTGTTAATTGGATTTGTTGAACTGGAATTACCGATCTTGAGATTCATTTTCTTGGGAATTGGGATTGTGAATTTTGGTGTTGGGAAGTTTTGGGATTCAGTTTTGGCGATTTTGGTCGACTCAATTTGTTGTTTTGAAGTTCATATTTGATAATGGATGGTAATAAGGATGAAGCGTTGAGATGTGTTCGCATTGCTGAAGAAGCAATTGCCTCCGGTAATAAAGAGCGTGCCTTGAAATTTATTAAAATTGCCCAACGCCTAGACCAAAATTTGCAAGCAGATGAACTTGTGGCTGCATGTGAGAAACTCGATTCGAAGTCTTCTGTTTCTTCAATCAACGGAGAATTTGTCAGTGGGAGTAAGAATGAACCTGGTCCAGCAAAGTCTGGTGGTGGATTAAATGGCGAGCGTAATTGCACTGAAGAACATGTCCAATTGGTCAGGCAGATTAAGAGGAATAAGGATTATTATGACATTCTTGGAGTTGAAAAGAATTGTTCAGTTGAGGAGATAAGGAGGGCATATAGAAAATTGTCGCTGAAAGTTCATCCTGATAAGAATAAGGCTCCAGGTTCAGAAGAGGCATTTAAGAAAGTAAGCAAGGCCTTCAAGTGTTTAAGTGATGATGATTCCAGGAGACAGTATGATCAAACAGGTTTGGTGGAGGAATTTGAGCACAACCAACAGTACAATGTTAGGCGGAGGAGGAGAACAGGGCATGACTTATTTGATGATGATATTGATGCTGATGAGATATTCAGGGCGTTTTTTGGTCAAGGAGACATGTTTCGAGCAAGCCGTGTTTATAGGACCAGAGGGATGGACAATCATCATCAGAGGGAGGATCTTCATAGAGGACCTAGTTTTATAATCCTTCTTCAATTATTACCGTTTCTGATAATTTTCTTGCTGGCTTATCTGCCCTTCTCTGAGCCCGACTATTCTTTGCATAAGAATCACTCCTACCAAATTCCTAAGATGACTGAGAATTATGGAGTGGAGTTTTATGTTAAATCATCGGCGTTTGAGAAGAATTATCCTTTTGGAAGTCAGGCTCGAGCCAACGTCGAGGAAAGTGTGATCAAGGATTACAAAAATATGCTTTGGCGCTACTGTCACATAGAGCTCCAGAGGCGTCAATGGAATAAGAATCTGCCAACTCCTCACTGCGACAAGCTACATAACTTAGGATTATCATGAAGGTAAACTGAAGTGCTTTCTTTGCTAGATGGCCAATAGCTATATATTACCGTGTTTTCCTTGGTTATTATTTTTTATATGGTGTTATTTATGCATATCTTGGTTGAAATAAATTTTGGTGATTATTCTTTATATGGTGTTAGTTATGCATATCTCAGTTGAGTTAAATTCTGGTGACATTTCCTCAACATGGTTATCTTATGAATCCTGGAACGTAAGAGGCTTTAGGGAGCTGAAGAAAATTAGAATGATAGTGTAACAATATCATATTACCTCTATAAATATTGGATTGCCTGTGTGCTTCTGCGAGTCAATTTCTTTGCTTGTAGGTATGAGATCAGAAACACCGATTGAAATTGCAATTTCTCTTTCTCAGCTAGTCAGGGTATATGCCTAGAATATGAGAGAGCTTCTATAATAGTATGATGAATAATGGCTGGTGGATGAGGTTAATTTTGGAGTTGAGTTCAACGGACGTGACTGAGATTTCCCTCTTCATTTCAAGACAGACTGTCGATGGCCTAGTGTGCATGGTGGTCTGTGATTGATGGGATCTTCAACATCCTTTTAAGCCTGCAGTGAAACTCTGCTTTTTGGGTAGTATGATGCGGTTGTATAATGTGGGAATTGCAGATTCTTAGTAGCTTGGGAACGGATCTAAAGAATGATGAAAGTTGAAAATTTGTTTTAATGTTGGCAAGTTTCTTCTTGTATTTCCCAGCCCCTCATGGTATCAAATATTTTTTGTTGGAGAGTAATGCTATTCATCTTATTGACCATTATAGCGTCAAATGATTGAAAAATTATTTATTCTTTTTTACTTATCTGCTGATTATATGATGTGACACTAAAATATGATAAAATAATTATAGTTAAAAAGATGATAAATAGTATTTTTCTTCGTTGGTGCACAGCATTAAACGCACTACCCCTACAAGCTGTACAGCGGTTTCTGGTGCATATTTGATATCTCAAGTTTCTCTTCCTCTTTGGACGTAGATTTGAGTGAGAGGGAGAGAGAGACATTGTATGTTCAATTTCATTTAATGTTATACATGTACATCTCCCAGACGTTAATATATATAATATAATTGATAAATACAGTAAAGATCATGTTATGTCTATTAATATAGAAGCAAGAACGTGCCTACATCACTCTCTAAAGTCTGACAGAATACCTTCAAAGAAATCTTATTTGATAAATACAGTAAAGAAATCTTATTTAATAGTCCGAGACGGTAAGTAATCCACTTTGACCTTCGTTTGATATTATTTAATTGATTAAGAAATCACCTTCATTTTATCTTAAATAAATAGTGTTCATCTAATGGGAAATATAAGGTATTCTAGTTGTAAGGGGGGTTTTTCCTCCTATCGGCCCTTAAAATAAGCTCACGAGGGATCATTGAGGAAGTAAGTAAGAGAGTTCGGCCAAGTCCAGTCAAGTCTAACGACCCTCCTCTTAAAATGAGTCAGTGGGCTTTTGCAGAATACTCGGCCCACGAGTAAAATTCATCCACAAAGCAACCCTGCGTAGGGAAAGTAGACGGTAGGAGCAGATGAGACTTGTCGCCCTGACACCACCCCGATGACGACAATCCTCGGGAACCTGCACAGGCAAGTGGGTGGAAAATATGGAGAACTCATGACCTCTTGATAGCAGATATGAACAGACTTAACAAGAAACGCTTTTGGGTAAAGTGAGTCAGAAAGCCATGCCGCATCAATGACGCCACTCCCCAGACTTCATGTCGCATTAATGACACCGCCCCAGAAGCTACGGCTCACGCCGCATTAAAGGATTCTGACTAAATGAACAGTGAAAAAGACATGGACCCCTCAAAGTCAGGACCAGAAACCTAGAATAAGAGTTGATCCACATGTACAAAAAACTCTCTCTTATCCCTCTAAGTTTACGCACAAACTACTAAGGAGATATACTGACTTTGGTATCGGAGACTCTTCGGCTACCACCAAGGCCCCTATTCTTCGCGTTTGCATAAGTGTGTAGGTCAAAGCCCGAAGACCTGAGTTGCGGAAACCTGGCCCAAAGGTGTGCGAAACACGAGGTTAACAGTGACGCTGTATGTGGGGTCACTATAGACTTCACGTGTCATTTGTATGCATGCGACAACCCGTTCTCAATCAACTCGGGGACAAGAAGAAGCAACGTCTACAAACTTGGAAACGGGGCTCGCCGCGATGAAACAACTAGTACGAAAACTAACTATCGAGGTGGAGACCCTCCGAAAGGAGAATGAGACGCTCAAAGTAACCACCAACGAATCGGGAAATGATGCATTACCAAGAAACAATGAGCACGTAGGATTCAGAAACGTAGGGGGGAGGTGACGCGAAGGAAGAAAGAAAAAACATGCAGAACGAGCTGCGTAACCTCAAAGGAAGTACAAGAAGATCACAAAAAAGATGGGCACATCATCGTTGGTGGACCGACAGCTAACCAACTCAGGCCTGCCCTACAACGAGGAGGTGATGGCTGCGCCCCTACCACCAAAGTTCCAACCCTCTCGAGGAGTGGGAGAAATCTACAGAGAGCAGGTCTTGGCACGAGAATGTTACGTCCAGGAATTGAAGCCTAGGGGCGTCGGGGTACATGTGGTCCACCACTCGGTTGATAACCACGGTCTCCTGCCTCGCCTGAGCACACTCTGACGGATGGGGAGATTCGAGACGAGCAGGGACTCAAAAAGGTGAAGATGGATGAGCCACTGGAGTTGATCCCTTTGAATCCGAGCTGCTCGAAAGCCACCACCAGGATTGGCAGCGGGATGAAACCCAAAATGAGAAGCGTCATGCAACAGCTCCTCATGGAACACTAGGATGTCTTCGCTTGGAGTCACGAAGACATGCTTGGGATCGAACTCATCATAATTACATTAAAATTGGGAAAATTCTATATACTATACTAAATTTCACTTTCATCCCACTGAGTATGATGTTGCACATTTATCACTATTAAATGATCATTTATTGCATACTTCTTTATCATCTAATAGTGATGAATATGTCATATACTACTTAATATAATTAAAATAGGATGAAAGTGTGGTGTATAGCATTATTCTTAAAATTATAAACAATATTGCATTTAAACAGGCGCATTAAGGGTAACTATAGTATTACAAATCAAAGCACTCAGACTCCACTATAGTTAATGACTAGAATACCATAAAATGAAAACTCTATGTCCGTATGGTACTATGCCAATACCACCGATGTATAGAAGTAAAAAACCCAAAAACAAGGAGAGAGATCAAATAAGCTTAGAAAAAACTCAAATCCACACAACTGTACGTGTTGCTATTCATCGAAATCATCGCCATCGTCGAAGATAGATACAAGATTGTAGAGGAGGAACAAAATGATGATCAGAATGAGCATGACTCCCACTGTGCAATCGCTAACCTTGTGGATGGTGTTGGGCTTGCCAGTCAAGAACATGCTAGAGATGAAGGAGCCACGCTTAGAGGAGAGGAACTGAATGGTGAGGAAGAGGACGATGCGGAGGAGTAGAAGGTCCACAGGGCTCAACAGCTCGGTGATGGCCTCACCTTGGTCACCGATGAGGGACGACACCACAAGCACGAGAGCCACTACCACGACCAATAAGACGTCATGGGGTGCACCGCGTTGTCTCTTGTAAGGGGATTTTCCCCACTTCACAAAGCCCACTAGGCCTCTGCCAAATACCTGGCCCAAGGGTCACTATGACCATACTGGGAGAAAGGTGTCTACTAGGGAAATGAGTCAAGTAACCGATAGGACATGTTAGCGTGATATCACTTGCCGCGTTCTAAACCAAGAAACTTGCAAGGGACAACAGGAAATGCAGAAGACCCTCGATCCATTGACATCAAAACATTTACGACTCATAAGGGATAAAAGCAAGGTTTGGAAACCACGTCGTATTAATGGAGCCACTATCGAGATACACGCTACATTTATGGTACTGTCGCAGAGCCATGCCGCATTAAAAGAATCTAACAGCAGAAATAGTAGGAAGGGCTTGAACTATGTGGAGATAAACACGATCTGCACCTTTGTAGACCCACAGTATAAATTGCAAGCTCCAGGTACGAGAAAAAGTCTATGATCCTTAGACTCTTTCACTTATTTACAAATTTCCAGTAATACTTACTAATTTTGGCATTGGAGACTCCCCGGCCCCAATGCCGCCATCTCTTAGTTACCTTCTTCCTTTGTCTTTTGCAGACTCGTTTTTGAAGACCTGAGTTGTCAAAACTTGGCCCAAAGGCGTGTGAAACATGACGTTAATAGTGGCTCCATATGTGGGATTCTTGTAGATCTTACATGTACTTTGTACGTCTGATGCAACCGTTCCAGACAATTAGGAAGCTCGCCAGTATTACCGATGACATGCAAGTTGATCGGCAAAAGAACCAAGCTCTCGGGATTAAAGAGGGTGCTTTGGAAGGAAGAGGCGCATGCATCCGTGAAGAGATACCTATGAATGGCGGGGTAAGCGAGGTATGTCCTGCGGAAGGTGACTGCACCTTACTGCCACCTCCCGACTGCACCCAGGTCGTTAACGAGGTTCGATATGAGTAGGTCCTCATAAAGGTGAAACCAAGCGAGCTGTTGGAACTCATCCCTCTCGTGTCAGATCTACCAGAAGTCGTGATAAGGATAAACAGTGAAAGAACTCCTGAAGCCCGGTGTGCCATGCAGCAGCTTCTTGTCGAGCACCAGGATGCGTTTGCTTGGAGCCAAGAGGATATGCTCGGAATAGCGCCTGAAGTCATACAGCACAGCCTTAGCATAGACCCAAAGGCTAAAGGAGTGAGGTAGAAGCGTCGAAGCATTAGCACAAAAAAGAACATCATCATAGCTGAAGAAGTGGATCGCCTACTGAACATTGGATTCATTTGAGAAGCCCACTACCCGCAGTGGTTGTCCAACGTGGTGCTCGTAAAGGAGCCAAACGGCAAATGGAGAATGTGCGTCGACTTCACCGATCTCAACAAAACCTGCCTGAAAGATAGCTTCTCACTTCCTTGCATCGACCTAATTGTTGACTCTAGGCCCGGTCACCGCATGCTCAGCTTCATGGATGCCTACTCTGGGTATAACCAAATCTGTATGAACCCTGAGGACGAGGAAAAGACTTCATTTACAACTAACTGAGGCTTGTATTGTTACACGACGATGCCTTTTGGGCTCAAGAACGTAAGGGCCACCTACTAGCTGTTGGTAAATCGTATGTTCAAAAATCAAATAGGAAGCAACATGGAGGTCTACCTGGACGACTTGTTGGTTAAAAGTGGGACCACTACACAACACCTGAACGATTTAAGGGAGATTTTCGCTATACTACGACAATGCCAAATGAAGCTGAACTAGGCAAAATGCGCTTTCGGTGTCAGATTAGGAAAGTTCTTAGAATTCATGGTGTTCGAACCCATAATCGAAGCCAACCCTGAGAATGTGGAGGCCATCCTCAACATGGCCCCACTGAGGATGGCCCCACCTCGACACATAACTGAGACAAAGGCTGGCTGGGCGAGTGGCAGCTTTCAACAGGCTCGTGTCAAGATCCACCGACAAATGCCTGCTTTTCTTCAAGGTCTTGTGGAAAGCATAGGCATGGGATGACTAATCCGACCTGGCATTCAAAGCCTTCAAAAAGTACCTCACGGGCCCACTGCTCCTCAACCAACCTCGGTGTGGGGAAACGTTGATCTTGTACTTAGCGGTCTCCCCCTTGGCTACCTTTTCAGCATTAGTACACGAGGAGAATGGGGTCCAGAGGCCGTTCTACTGCACCAGTAGGGCGTATCGGGGGGCCGAAGCTAGGTATGCCCACATAAAATAGCAGACTTTTGCATTGGTAGTAACCACGCGCAAGCTGCGCCTATACTTTCAAGCTCACCCAATAAGGGTCCTCACAAAAACCCCCCTGAAAAAGGTGCGACATGACCGGACGCCTAATGGCCGGCTCATGATCTAGGCAGTGGAGTTGAGCGAATTCGGCATCGACTACGCACCGCGGAACACCATCAAAGGACAAGTGTTAGCAGACTTCGTCGTTGAGTTTACCAGTTTCCTGGCATAGAACGATGATGCAGCTCCCATGAATCCCTGACAAGTATTCGTTGATGGCTCATCTTGTTGAGCTGGAGTGGGAGTGGGAGTGCATATTGTTACATTTGAAGGAGAGGAGTACAATTACACTAGCAAACTGGCATTCAAAATGACGAACAACGAGGTGGAGTATGAAGCGCTACTTTCAAGGCTAATGGTGGCCAGATCTCTAGGCGCCACCGAAATCGAAGTACTGGCCAATTCTTAGGTAATAGTCAATCAAGTGCGTGGAGAGTTTGTTGTAAAAAGTGAAAAGTAAATACTTAGCACTAGTAGAGGCCGAGTGCTCCCATTTTACGTATTTTCAAATTCAACAAGTGTTGAGGGCATAAAATCAGAAAGCGGACAAGCTGGCATGTGCGGTGTTCAGACATGAGGACTCTCCATGCCAGAGCAGATAGTGATTCGAACCGTGGAAGTACCCGCTGTAGGGATCGAGGTAATGGAAATACTGTCTGGAGCCCCAGCATGTGCGGAGGACATACTCAGGTATTTGGAAGCCAACGAGTTGCCAGAAGAGAAACAGGAGGCCAAGAAGATTAGAAATAGATCAGCATGTTGCACTTTAATCAAGCGAATTTTGTATCGGAGGGGCAACTCAACACCTCTCTTGAGAGGCATATCCCCGAAAGAAGCACAATATGTGTTGAAAGAAACACATGAGGGGATTTGTGGGAAACACTTAGGAGGAAAGACGCTGGCTGGGAAGGTAATGAGGGCGAGGTATTACTGGGCTTAGGCCTTGCAAGACGGTAAGGAATATGCAAGGAAATGTTTGAAGTGCCAAGAATACGCTAGAGTGCCACATTGCCCACTGAAAGAATTGACGTCGATCACGTTGCCTTAGCTGTTCTCCCAATGTGGAATCGACTTGGTTGGCCCACTTCCCCCGGACAAAGGAGGAGTCAAGTTTGTGGTGGTGGCTATGGGTTACTTGACCAAGTGGGTTGAGGAGGTGGCCTTAGCAACCTTCACGGGGAACAACATCATGCAAGGCGGCTAGAAAAACAATTGGTTTTGTTGGAAGAAGTTAGACTAGAAGCTGAATTAAGAACAGCAGCCAACAAAAGAAAGGCCGAGAGATGCTTCAACAAGTGCATGCACCCTAGAACGTTCAAGGTCGGGAATCTCGTAGGAATCTCTTAGTCAAAGAGACGGGAACAACAACACAAGATGAAGGAAAGCTAGGCGCCTAATGGGAGGGCCCCTACGTGGTCACAACCATAAACTGCCTAGGCTCCTACCATCTCCAAGACTCTCAAGGGAATGAGCTGCCACATCCTTGAAATGCCGAATATCTACGAAAATTCTATTGCTAAGTTAATTCATTGTCGTAAATTTACATATTTCCATGCACACTTACAGGCCCTATTGAAAGAAGTGTTGTATTTCAATGGAAAATTTCAGAAACATAACGTAACCCACCAACGAACCCTCCACCAGCAAAATCAACTAGTTTCCATAAGCAAAGTCAACTCCATCAATGTGATCTAAATCGGCAAAATTAACAACGTCTCCCCACCAAATTGCCAAATCACTTATCTTCCTGTGGGAGACCAAAGGGAGAGGTAGGCCTAAAGGTGGCCTTATATCCCTATCACAGCGGAGAGTGGGACCAGCCCCACGGCTACCTAAATGAATTACCCCGACTTCCACTGCGATGAAGTATGGGATCAGCGCTAGCCTAACCCAAATTTACCCTTCCCTACGATGTCAATGGGTGGGAGTGAGTCTAGTTCCAAATTGTCCGAATAACTTACCTCCTTAAGAATGATGATAGGTGAGCAGGTGGCTCAACCTCCTCATCTGGGAGAGCGGGAACAACCCCCCTGGCAACCTGAATAACTTACCCTGACCTTCATCATGGTGAAGGAGCAGACCAGCCACATTGCTGTCGAAATTATTTCCCCACAGGGCACCAGAGGGAAATGTAGGCCTAACGATTGCCTTATCCTTCCCACGGTGGAGTGCTGGTCAGTCCTCAACTGCCAGAGAAAAATTTACCTTCATCGGAAGCGTCAACGAATGGGAGCGGATTTAGTAACAAACTGCCCAAGCAACTTACCTTCTTGCGGGATACCATAGGGAAATGTAGGCCTAAAAGTTTCCTTATCCCTCCTGCAATGGAGAGCAGGATCAGCCCCACAGCTACCCTAATAACTTACCCTGGACTACTGCTACGATGAAGTGTGGAATCGGCGCTAGCCTAACCCAAACTTTCCATTTCCTGTGGTATCAATGGGCGGGAGCGGGTGCAGATACAGACTGCTCGAACAACCTACCTCCCGCAGGGAACAATTGGATAGGATGAACCAAGGGGGTTCAGTCTTGAGGTGGCCCGAATACTTACCCCAACCCCTATCGTGGTGAAGGAGCGGACCAGCCACATCGCTATCTGAATTATCTCCCTGGGTGACAAAAAGGCGATTTGGCCTAAGGCATTCCGACCTCTCCCTGATGGAGAGCAGGCCGAGCTTATGGGCCTCTTGAATAACGGAACGGAAGGCACAAACATCATCAATAAGAACACCGACAATGCAGCAGTAGTTGCATGGCAAAAAATGACAAATGCAGTATAACATAGGCCAGGGGGCACATGTTTGCGACATTAACTTCTGTCCTCAAAAAGCAAAATAATGATTACATCATTGTTTTCCAACCAGGACAAAAATATAGAAGGAAATGGAGCGAGTACAGTTCCAAACTGCCCGGACAACTTACCTCCCCGCTGTTAACGTAGTGTTTTGCACACTTTTGGGCCAAGTTTTGACAACTCAAGTCTTCAAAAATGGACCTGCAAAAGACAGGAAAGAATGCAACTAAAAGAGGGTGGCCTTGGGGCTGGAGAGTCTCCGATGCTAAAGTTAGTAAGTATTCTTGAAAGTTTATAAATAAGTGAAAGTGTTTAGGGATCAAAGAACTTTTCTCATACCTGGAACTTGTTATTTATATCGTGGACCCAAGGAGGTGCAGATCTTGTTTTTCTCCACGGAGTTCGTGCCCCTCCTACTATTTTTGCTGTCAAAGTCCTTTAATGCGGCGTAGCTCTACGACGACACCATAACTGTGGCGTGTAGCTCTGTAGTGGTGTCATTAATGAGGCGTAATTTTCAGGCCTTGCTTTTATGCCTTATAAGCCGTAGATGTTTTGATGTTAATGGATCAATGGTCTTTCGCATTTCCCGCTGTGTCTCATGCAAGTTCCTAGGTTCAGAACACAGCCAAGCGATGTAAGGCTGACCTATCCTATTGGTTACTTGACTATTTTCCCTAATAGACACCTTACTTCTAGTATGGTTCTGGTGATCCTTGGGCAGGGTATTGGGCTGAGGCCCAATGAGCTTTGTGAAGTGGGAAAAATTCTCTTATAGTTACCCCGACAATTCCCTTAGGACAAGTCCAAGGGGAATTCTTTCTTCATTCGTTTAGCCTTTGCATTGCCAGGCTACTCAGCCTTTTTTGTCCTGAGCCAATCAACGGTTGGTCTCCCACTTACGTGGCTATATTGTGATGGTTATTTCTCGCATTGAATTGTGCCTCGTCGGTTCTTTCATCATGACCTCGTGTCAGACAATTATTTATTTTGCACGTCGTATATGTAGATACACTTTGTTGAAGTCACGACAATCAAGGGATTCTAGGCTTTGGGGGACACATTGAGTTATGTTGCCTTGAAAGGTCAATCGTCGATCTCACCTATATAGGTCTCATTTGATATGGACCCGTGGGAATAGAAAAAATCAAAATCAAAATCAAATCAATGAAAAATTTAGACTCGTTGATGAACTCGTTTTAAGAATCTAGATTATATAAAAATCTTGACCCGTTGAAGAACCTATCTCTAGAACCTAAATTATAAGGAAGAAAATCACAAAGGTTGTGATTTTGTGATTTACCTTTGATAAGTTCAAAAATTCGTTCAAGAACAAGAGAAGATAAAGTCAACTCACAATGAATAAATTTATCAAATTTCATAAATTAATTAAAATTAGGCTACAAAGAGTATTTAAACCAAAATCTAATTAAAATCCTAACCAAAATAAAACCCTTTCTTTCAAAAATACCCCTGAATGAATAGTATCGCGACTACAGTAACTTGGCTACAATAACTTCTTGAAACCCTAGGTCAACAAAATAAAACATATGTGAGCCAAGTATCCTCATTAGGGCCTGTAAGCAATGTCTTGAATACCATACCGGATGCCATACCGGTCAAGGCACTGGAATGAAATATTTCGATACCGATACCGTTTCGTGTACCGTTTCAGGATAGTCGATATATGAATAAATTATATATAAATACATATATATATTATAAATAGTCTAGTTTGAATTGAGGGTCAAAAAATAAGATTGTAGTTTGAAAAATTAAAAAAAAGAATTAAATGCCGAAAATATTGGGCGAAAATATCGGCCGGTATTGACCGGTATTTAGGCCGGTACGAAACATATATGATACCTGTACCGGCTCAGTGGCCAGTACGGCAAATACTGACCGGTACAAGATTAAAAATAATGCATGTAAGTGTTTATGGAAATATGTAAACTTACGACAATGAATTAGCTTAGTAATAGAATTTTTGTGGATATTCGACGTTCTAGGGATGTGGTAGCTCGTTCCCTTGAGAGTCTCGAAGACGGTAGGAGCCTGGGCTGTTTGTGGCTGTGAGCACGTAGGGGCCCTCCCATCTAGGGCCTAGTTTTCCTTTGTCTCGTGTTGTTATTCTCTTCTTTTTTAGTACGAGATCCCCGACCTTGAACATTCTCGAGCGCACGCGCTTGTTGAAGCATCTCTCAACCCTTCTTTTGTTGGTTGTTGTTCTTATTTCGACTTCTAGTCTGACTTCTTCTAACAAATCTAGCTGTTCTTCTAGTAGCCTATCGTTGGACTCTTGTTCGAAGTGCTAAATTCTGTAGATGGGGATTCCGATCTCTATTGGCAGCATCGCCTCGTGGCCGTATGTGAGGGTAAAGAGTGATTCTCCAGTCACGCTTTCATTGTGATCTGGTAGGCCCACAGGGCTGTGGGGAGTTCTTCTGTCCACACCCCTTTTTTGTCATCGAGCCACTTCATGAGCTTTCTCATAAGTGTTTTGTTGGTTGCCTCAACTTGCCCGTTAGACTTGGGGTGTCTTGGAGATGAGTATCGAAACTCGATCCCAAATTGTCTGCACCAATTGCGATAGTGATCGGAATCTAATTGCCTTCCGCTATCCGATATGATGGTACGTTGGATGCCAAACATGCAAACTTCCGTCGTCCATAGGAACCGTGTGATGTTGTTATCTGTGATGGTTGCTAAGGCCTCAGTCTCAACCCACTTGGTAAAGTAGTCCACAGCTACCACCACAAACTTAACTCCTTCTTTCTCTGGGGGAAGTGGGCCGACCAAGTCGATTCCCCATTAGGAGAAAGGCCAAGGCGACATGATCGACGTCAATTATTCCGATGGGCAATGTGGCACTCTAGCGTATTCTTGACACTTCTGATATTTCCGTGTATATTCCTTAGAGTCTTGCAGGGACTGAGGCCAGTAATGCACTGCCCTCATTACCTTCTTGGCTAGCGTCTTTTCTCCTCTGTGATTCCCATAAATCTCCTCGTGTATTTCTTTCAACATATATTGCGCTTCTTCCAGGAAGATGCTCTTCAAGAGAGGAGTCGAGTGGCCCATCCAATACATAATTCACTCGATTAAAGTGTAGCACGCTGCTTTATTTTTAATTTTCTTGGCCTCCTGTTTGTCCTCTAGCAACTCATTGGCTTCCAAATACTTGAGTATGTCTTTCGGCCATGCTGGGGCTCCAAACAGTATTTCCATTACCTTGATCCCTACAACGGGTACTTCCACGGTTCGGATCACTATCTACTCTAGCAGGAGGAGTCCTCTTGCCCGGACACCACGAATGCTAGCTTGTCCGCTTTATGATTTTCTGCTCTCGACACTTGCTGAATTTGAAAATACTTAAAATGGTGGCGCTCGGCCTTTACTTATGCTAAGTATTTTTTCAACTTTTCGCTTTTTACAGGAAACTTTCCATGCACTTGATTGACTATACTACCTGAGAATCGGCCCGTGCTTCGATTTCGGTGGCACCTAGAAACCTGGCGCCACCATTAGCCCTGAAAGTCACGCTTCATACTCCACCTCGTTGTTCGACGTTTTGAACGCTAGTTTGATGGTGTAATTGTACTCCTCTCCTTCAGATGTAACAATATGTACTCTCACTCCCCCTCCAGCCTGAGAAGATGAGCTATCAACGAATACTTGTCAAGACTTCACGAGAGGTGCATCATCGTTCTCTGCCTGGAAACCGATAAACTCAACGATGAAGTTCGCTAACACTTGTCCTTTGATGGTTTTTCGAGGTGCATAGTCAATGTCGAATTCGCTCAACTCCATTGCCCAGATCACGAGCCAGCCATTAGGTGTCTGATAGTTGTAGCACCTTTTTCATTAGGGTTTCTGTGAGGACCCTCACTGGGTGAGCTTGAAAGTATGGGCGCAACTTCCACATGGTTACCACTAGCGCAAAGGCCAACTGTTCTATGCGGTGATACCAAGTTTCAGCCCCCCAATACACCCGGCCGGTCTAGTAGATTGGACTTTGGACCCCATTCTCCTCGTGCACGAACCTTGAGGAGGCGGCTAGGGGGGAGACTGCCAAGTACAGGATCAGCTTTTCTCCACACTGGGGTTGGCTGAGGAGTGGTGGGCTCGTGAGGTACTTTTTGAGGGTTTCGAACGCCAAGTTGCACTTGCCATCCCATGCTTGTGTTTTTTGCAGGACCTTGAAGAAAGACATGCATTTGTCGACAGATCTTGACACGAACCTGTTGAGAGCTGCCACTCGCCCAACCAGCCTTTGTACCTCAGTTATGTTTCAAGGCGAGGCCATGTTGAGGATGGCCTATACATTCTCAGAGTTGGCTTCAATTTTGCATTCGGGCATCGTGGATCCTAAGAACTTTCCTGATTCGACACTGAAAGCGCATTTTGTCGGGTTCAACTTCATTTGGTATTGTCGTAGTATAGCAAAAGTCTCTCTTAAATCGTTCAGGTGTTGTTCTGTGGTCCCACGTTTAACCAACAGGTCATTCACGTAGACCTCCATGTTGCTTCTTATTTGATTTTTGAACATACAATTGACCAACCGCTGGTAGGTAGCCCCCACGTTCTTGAGCCCAAAAGGCATCGCCGTGTAACAATACAAGCCTCAGTCAGTGATGAACAAAGTCTTTTCTTCGTCCTCAAGGTTCATACAAATTTGGTTAAGTATTCTTGAAAGTTTGTAAATAAGTAAACGAGTCTAAGGATCAGAGAACTTTTCTTGTACCTGAAACTCGCTATTTATACTGTGAGTTTGGGGAGGTGCAGATCTTGTTTGTCTCCAAGGAGTTCGTGCCCCTCCTACTATTTCTGCTGTCAGAGTCCTTTAATGCAGCATGACTCTACGACGACACCCTAAATATGGCGTGTAGCTCGATAATGGCACCATTAATGTGGCGTGGTTTCAAGTCCTTGCTTTTATCCCTTATAAACCGTATATGTTCTGATGCCAATGGATCGACGGTCTTTCGCATTTCCCACTATGTCTTATGCAAGTTCCGAGGTTCAAAACGCGGCCAAGCGATGTTAGGCTGATCTGTTGTATTGGTTACTTGACTCTTTTCCCTGGTAGACACCTTGCTCCCATTATGGTCTTGGTGATCTTTGGGCCGAGGTCCAATGGACTTTGTAAAGTGGGGCAAATCCCCTTACAAGAGACTTGGCGGTGCACCCCACGACGTCTTACTGGTCGTGGTGGTGGCCCTCGTGCTTGTGGTGTCGTCCCTCGTCGGTGACTAGGGTGAGGCCATCATCGCCGCCATCTTCGAGCTGCTAAGCCCTGTGGGCTTTCTGCTTTTCTCTATCGTCCTCCTCCTAACCATCCAGTTCCTCTCCTCCGAGCGTGGCTCCTTCATCTCTACCATGTTCTCGACCGACGAGCTCGACACCATCCACAGAGTTAGCACTTCATCGATGGGAGTCGTGCTCGTTCTGATAATTATTTTGTTCCTCCTCTATAATCGCATATCGATCTTCAACAGTGGCGATGATTTCACTGAATAGCAACATGTACGATTGTGTGGATCTGGATTTTTCCTAAGCTTATTTGATTTCTCACCTTGTTTTTTGTTTTTTTTTTTACTTCTGTCCATCGGTGGTATTGATACAGTACTTTACAGACGTAGAGTTTTCATGTTCGATGGTATTCTAGTCATTGACTATAGGGAGGTTTGAGAGCTTTGATTTGTACCAATAATACTGTAATTATTGCACATGTTTAAATGTAGTATTGTTTAGAGTAATATTATATATAGTTATAAAATATCTAAATATCATATAATTGTTTTGAAAAAGAATTAAATTTATTATTAAAAAATTAATTAATTTTATATAAATTTTATATTTATTTATTTTTTTAAAATAATTATTCGATATTTTCGTAAATACAATAGTAACAATTATTTTTTTATTATTTATAATTTTAACGTAATTATGATGAGTTGGACTGTTGGAGGACATTAACGCCTTTTCGAGGAAAGTTAATTGGTGCAGGGCTGAATATGAAATGACATCTGAGGGTCAGAAGTCGGGGCCTGTGGCGCGGGTGTCTCTGGAGGCTCTTGTCCCCTTCCCTCTCATTACTTTTTGTCGTCTGTTGGGGTTCTTTTTGTGGCTTTTCTTGGCTCTCTGTTTAGCATGCCTTCTTGCTTGAGAAATGTTATGGAAAATGCCTACGGTCCTTGCATAAAATAAAATTATTTTATCTAATTTCATTTTTAAAATAATTTTATTTTATATAATTTTTTAAAATTTTAATATAAAATACAAAAAATAATTTAAATTTTTAAATTTTTAAATAAAAATAATATTATAATTATATTTTATTTAACTTTTAATAAAATATCTCATCTTATCTGAATTACGTAACCAAACGAGAGTTTGATTTTGCCTATTTTAGTCTTTTTATTATTTTCTTAATTGTTAATAAAGTGACTGCTAATATTTATTAAAAAAAAGAGACTATTAGTAAATTTATAATTTTTTAAATGTTTAAAGATATTTAAAAAATATTTTAAAATATATATATAATTACACTAGTGATAACTTGAAGTGACAAAATTATGAGACTGAGTAGCAACATCTAACTGTTATTGCATGTTGATTTAGTCTATTTAAATTATTTTGGAATTTATTATATTAACTGAATATTATAAATTTCAAAAAAATAAATTGCACAAATATAGACCGTGCAATTTGAGACTTGTGTTTAACATTATTTTAAAATTAATGATAAAAAATTATTTTTTAATTAAAAATTACTTATTTTACCCTTTTAATAAGTTGTCTTCTATTTCTTTTAATAAACTCTACTAAAATGTTAAACTTTTCTTGATTTGATCTTTTCATTCTACATAATTTTCTTTGAAGTTATAAAATAATTTTAGATTTATCATTACAGAAAAACTCCTTCTAGAAGACCTCATACGTCAAGGGGCAGTATTTTTGTCGAGTAAAGTTAGATATATAAGATGTGTAAACTCAGCACTTCATTTAAAAATAAAAAAATGAAATTTATTGTTAAAAATTATGATTTTTTATGTTAATTTTAAATTTACCTATTTTCTCAAAAAGAATGTAAGTAACTTGCATACTAAAACTGTAAATACTTGACAAATTTGGTTATCACGTAATCGTGGGAAGTGGGTTAGGTTAATTAGATGCTGCAATTTGAGTCAGCAATCCCAACTTTGACATCTTTTAGTTGGTCACTTTATTAGGCAGAGGATGCTACTAACTATATTCTGCAGAGATCCCATTCAGACAACTTGTCTTAAAATAATGATCTCCTATTCGTTTGGTTAGTTAACTACTCTCAATTCATCTCAACTCATCATTACAATTTTTTTAAATTTCAACACAAAATATAATAAATAATTCAACTTTTTCAAATCCCAAAATAATAATAATATTAAAAAATAATATTTTAACAATATTTTATCATTTCAAATCAACTCAATTCAACTCACTTTAACATACAAACACAACCTTAGTCTGCCGCTTCAATTATACGCTCAGCTTGATTGCTTGTCATATTTTTTTTTACTTAATAATTAATAAAGTAATTTTAAATGTATTGAGATATTTATTTGATTTTTAAAAAAATATTTAAATATATTAAAAAAATATGAAAAATAAAATGAAGAAAAAATAAAAACCAAAAAGTGCAGTGTGGTACATTTGAACGGTTATTTTGGACGGCAGAGTAACCCGACTCATAAATGAACACTATTTATTTAGAAAAACACTACTCTGCCCTCACAATTGTATCGCTCTAGTAGACTACTGGTCAAAATTTTCTTTTTTTCTTTTTACTTAGTGATGAAGAAAGTAATTTTAAATATATTGATATATTTTTTTATTTTTTAAAAATATTAAAAAAAAAAACACCCAAAAGGCCTAAGCGGTACGCCCAGCGGTAAACGCTGGGTGGCATAGTAGCGTTGCCCATTTATTTAAAGATAAAATGAAGGTGATTTCTGAATCAATTAAATAAGAGAAATGATACTTGCAGGCTTACAGTCGTGAGTATGCAAGCGTCGTGCAGTCGTTTTGAAAAAAATGAATAAATATAGTACTCACGTGAAAAGAAATTAATTTTTTAATAGTAAATTTCACTTTTTTTCAAAATGACTGTACGATATTTACACAATTCACGACTGTATGTAGCATTAAGTAATATCAAACGAAGGGCAAAGTGTATTGCTTACCGTCTAAGACTATTTAATTGCGACCGATTTATTAAATAAGATTTCTGTCAATGTATTCTGTAAGACTTAAGAGAGTGATATAGGCACGTTCTTGCTTCTACATTACTATACATAACATGATCTTTACTGGATTTATCAATTATATTATATATATATATATATATATATATTAATGTCTGGGAGATGTACATGTATAACATTAAAAGAAATTGAACATACATTGTCTCTCTCCCCCTCTCTCACTCAAATCTACGTCCAAAGAGCAAGAGAAACTTGAGATATCAAATATGCACTAGGGCTGAGCTCCAACTCCGATGGAGTTGGAGTAGCCCTTTTTGACCTTTATCGGAGGAAAATTTTTACTTCAACTCGAAATGGAGGTTGGAGTTCTGACCATTTATTGGGCTAAATCAAGGCTCTTTTTCGACTTTTGGGCTCACCAAAGTTTAATTTCGAACCTATAAAAAAAATATTAAAAAAAATAAAAAAAGCTTAAATACAATAGTTCAAAAACTAAATAACACGTAACCATAAGTTATAACAGTCTCATTTATTACAACACTGAGAAGTGACGGCCCTGTTTAGATTTAGAGATGAGTTGAATAAAATATTGTTAGAATATTATTTTTTAATATTATTATTATTTTAGAATTTGAAAAAATTGAATTTTTTATTATATTTTATATAGAAATTTGAAAAAGTTGTAATGAAAAGTTGAGATGAGTCTCCAATCCAAACCGGGGCTTATTCTTTAGAGATAACTACATAAACACTATGTGCACTTGTGCAGCCAGGATTTCACTCAATGGTCCATTGGTCATACCTGAAATAAAGATAGAAAGTCGCAATAAATACAAGGAAAAAAATTGATAATAAAAAATTGAGAATGGTAAAAGTAGAATTTAATTCTCACCAAGAAAATGGAGTTCTCCATAGTCCATAGTCCCTCAACTTCATCCCAACTCTCAAGGGGCGTCCGTCTTAGACTCTCCGTCATCGGCAATTATGTTAAGGTTCACAATTAGGTTTATAAAATTATAAAAAATAGAAGTTAAATAAATGAAACATTAAAAATAATTAAATAGTAATTTAAAAACTTATAAAGTTACCCGATTCAAGCCTATAGTTCTTGACATCAATACTAACGGTATCTAGTCCAATGGGTGATTCACTTATCCAGTTCTATGAGCAAACGAGGGCCTCTACGGTTGACGGTGACAATGAACTCCGATAAGCATCCAACACGCAATCTCCATTGCTAAACACCGACTCTGAGACAACTATAGTGATTGGAATGACTGGCACATCTCGGGCTATTAGGGAAATGACTGGATACTTCACGGAATTAACCTTCCACCAAGTTAATAACTGAAATACACTACTAGGTGGCTCGATAGCTTCCATAAAATATTGTTCAACCTCATACGTGCACTGCATAATATTCCTTGTTACAATGAGTTGATGATACTGCTACATAATAAAATGACATGTACCATCTCCAAATGGATCGTGATCATCTAAGGAAGATGTTGACCCCGTCGGCCTCGAGTGTGAGGGGCTACCGACTGCAAATGAAGGATGACCACTATTACTGCAGTAACTGTATAAGTCATCAATATTACTTTTTAGCACTCTAATAAACTCTGTAACCTTCACTACCACGATGATGTAATTTATCGAAAATTCTATAACGGCCAACTTATATCGGGAGGTCAAGGATCACAATCACAAATAGTAATATATTTGACTTCTCAATATTCTCTCAGTATTTATCATATTTAATCTTCATCCTCGTAGTCATAGCAGAAGGTAATCCCTAAAGTTAGCACAACTATTTTGCAAGTGGAAGTGAAGCTCCAAGAGCTCGCTGAAGTACAAGTTCGCAAGTTGGAAGCAGAGGTCGGATAGAGTCAAAATTCTTGAAAATCTGCACAGCCCTAATATGCACCAGCAACCGCTGTACAATTTGTATGGGTAGTGCGTTTTGTGCTGTGCATCGGACGATTATTTATCATCTTTTTAACTATAATTCTTTTATCATATTTTAGTGTTACATCATATAATCAGCAGATAAATAAAAAAGAATAAATAATTTTTCATTCATTTGACCCTATAATGGTCAATAAGATGAATAACATTACTCTCTGTCAAAAAATATTTGATACCATGAGGGGCTCGACCACACAAGCTGAATACTCTTCGCCTATTCGGACGTTAGCGGAGGTTGGCTCGATCGCACGGAACGTGAAACCCATCCTGTCGAGGTAAGTGGAAGGTAGGCTCGATTGCATAAGATGCGTACGAAAGGTGGCTGGGCAGTCAAGCGATTTGCCCACCTATTCGAACATCGGGGAGGTCGGGCGCGAAGCCCGTCCTAGCGAGATAAGTGGGAGGTAAGCTTGACTGCATAAGATGCATACGAAAGGTGGCTGGGCAGTCAAGCTAGACTGGAGATGGGCTCGAATGTGTAAGTAGGGGAGTAACCGGTCCAAATTGATTTGATTTTTGAAAAAATTTGAAACTAAATTGGTATGCACCGGTTTTGTATTTTCAAGAACCGATTCCGCATCGGTTACCCCCTAAACTAGTACTTCCGATTTTATCAATTCCGGTTCGGTTCGATTTTAATATACTATATACTATATTGTATAATATATATAATACTATAGTGATAATATATTGTAGTATATTATAATATATATTATAATTGTATTATATATTATAGTGATATATTATAATATATAATATAGTGAAATATTATAGTATATTATAATATATAGTGATATAGTATTAGTATAACTATTAAGACAATAGACTATAGTTATATAAGATTTTAAAATTTAATATTATATTAATTAGTAATTTATCATATAATACAAAACTATTTTATATATAATTATATATTATATATAAAAATTATATATAATATAAAAAGTTATAATATATATATGAACCGATCCAGTTTTAGAAAAAGAAAAAGTAGAGTCGGATCAATTTTGACCAGTTTTGAGAAAAATAAAACTGGTATTGGGCTAAACCAAACTCGGTATCGAACCAAACCCACCGTTTAGGTCTGATTCACCGATTTTTTTTTTTTTTTTATATCCCTCCATTAGGGGTGGGTAGCAAGGCCCCGCCGCCGCTGCCCCGCCCCGCTCCACATATATAATTATTTATTTATATATATAAATATATTGTATATAAATATATACAATTTATTAAAAACTTAAAATTGTACTCAAGTTATTGAATTGTCTTGGTCTCCTACGCCAACTTTTATATAGGAGACTAAGACAATACAATAGTCATTCTTAAGCAATGTGAGACTTAGTACAAATCTAACTCTAATAAATTTAAGTTCTTTTTAAGGGGCGGGATGACCCTAGCGAGGCCCCACCCCGCCCCCCGCCCCCGCTCCACATATATAATTTGTTTTTATTATTTTTATATATAAATAAATATATTGTATATAGATATATACAATTTATTAAAGACTTAAAATTGTATTCAAGTCATTGGATTGTCTTGGACGCCTAGGCCAACCTTTATATAGGAGGTCAAAGTAATACAATAATCATCCTTAAGTAATGTGGGATTTAGTAGAAATCTAACTCTAATGAATTTAAGTTCTTTTTATATTTATAAATTTTAATTTATTATTTAAATTATATTATAATTTGGGTCTAAAAAAATATTTTTAAACAATTTTTTTTTTTTAAACACAATGTGTTGGCCTAGGCGGGAAAAAAACCCCAACCCCCCGCATGGTGCGGGGTGGGGTGCGGGGGAGGGTACCCCCGCCCCGCACCATACGGGTATCACCCCTACCCTACATGTAAGATGTGTAAGGCGTGTACATGTCCTGGCGAAATAAGCGGAAGGTAGATTCGACCGCATGAAGCACGTAGCTCGGTTAGGTAAGCGGAAGGTAGGCTCAATCACATAAGATGTGTACGAAAGTTGGCCAGACTGTTAAGCGGCTTACCCGCCTATTTGGATGCTTAGGAGGCTGTGCGGTTCTTGAATTTTCCTGCCTGCTGACCTTTATTACAATGGTAAAAAGGGGGCAATAAGTTTGTAAGACTAGACTCACTCTAAGCCTTGTTGAAAGACGTACGTTCTTCCGACATTATTGTTTTTGGTGATGTTGGCGAACTTTCCTTTTCTGATGAGAATTGCTATTAATGTTAGAGTAGGCTTGTTGTACCCCGCGAGAAAGTAGTCAGGGATCCCATCGATCCTTTGGATCTACTTCAGGCAATTGTGAAGTTCAGAGGCACGTTAACTCCAAAGGCTCTTTCCAAAAGTAATCTTGCTAGCAACGTCACGACTGTTCGGGCCATCTGGTAGACACCTTCCTATTATTGCATGTTGACCCACTCCCACTCGGGTTAGCATGCAATAACATTTAGATGTTACCATTCAGTCCCATCATTTTGCCACTTCAAAGTTATAATTATTGTAATTTTATTTTTTATTTTTAAATATTTTTTAAAAATTATAAATTTACTATTAATCATTTTTTTTTAAATACTAGTAATCACTTTATTAATAATTAAGAAAAAAAATTAAAATTCATGAGGGCAAAACTAAGGGAGCACTTGGCATTTTCCATAACATTTCTCAAACAAGAACGCATGCTGAACAGAGCGAAGAAAAGCCACAAAAAGAAAGCCAACAAACGACAAAAGTAATGAGAGAGAAGGGGACAAGAGGGAGACAAAGCCACAAGAGACACCCGCGCCACCTGGCCCGACCGCTGGCCGCCCTCAGATGTCACTTCACATTCAGCCCTGCACCAATTAACTTTCGTATTGCTCTTCGAAAAGGCGATAATGTCCTCCAACATCAACATAATTACAATAAAAATTATAAACAATACTGCATTTAAACAGGTGCATTGAGGGTAATTATAGTATTACAAATCAAAGCTCTCAAACTCCGTTACTCCACTATAGTCAATGACCAGAATACCATCGAACATGAAAACTCTACGTCCGTAAAGTACCGTACCAATACCACCGATTTACAGAAGTAAAAAACCAAAAAACAAGGAGAGAGATCAAATAAGAAAATCCAGATCCACACAACCGTACGTGCTGCTAGTCACCGGAATCATCGCCACCGCCGAAGATCGATACGCGATTGTAGAGGAGGAACAAAATGATTATCAGAACGAGCGCGACTCCCACCGGCGAACCGCTAACCCTGTGGATGGTGTCGGGCTCGCCGGTCGAGAACATGCTAGAGATGAAGGAGCCACGCTCGGAGGAGAGGAACTGGATGGTGAGGAGGAGGACGATGGGGAGGAGCAGAAGTCCCACAGGGCTCAGAAGCTCGGCGATGGCAGCGGTGATGGCCTCACCTTGGTCACCGACGAGGGACGGCACCACAAGCACGAGGGCCACCACCACGGCCAGTAAGATGCCGTGGGGTGCACCGCCTTGTCTCTCTTCAATCATTCTGTGAGCGGGAGGTTTCGTGAGTTTTGGGAGTGTGTTTTTCGGCTTTCCTGCTGTGTGTTTTTTTTGTTTTGTTTTGTGACCGGAGAGAATGAGGTGGGTGAGTGCGTCGTCTTGGCTTTTAAGTTCAGACGCGTACATTTATAAGCATGGATTAACTTTTCTCTATAATAAAAACAATACAACTATATAATGGTCGATGTTTCTTTTTATTAAGTACAATAAATTCTCGAGAAAAAAAAAAATATGTATTCTTTATTCGTGTGTTGAAAAGAACATAAATTATTAGAAAATAATAAGCTTTCAATTAACCTATAACTAGTTTATTATTTTATTTAAAATGAAGGATAGTTAAATAAAATTAAAATTATCTTTTAATGCAGTATCATAATTATATTAGTTGATTTAAAATGAATTATAAACTAATTTTATAAATTAGTTATACGTGTATCATTATCTTCAACTATTTGATACTAGATCACCGAAGTAACTTGATCAAGAAATTTCATTAAAAAGAAGTCATGTGGCAATATGTTTATATTTAAATATAGTTTATCTTATTTTATCTTATCATTATAATTTTTTTAAATTTTTATACAAAACATAATAAGTAATTTAATCTTTTTAAATCTCAAAATAATAATAATATTAAAAAATAATATTCTAACAGTATTTTATTTAACTCATCTAAAACTATCTCATTTTACTATTCAAACGAACTATACTCATTGTTTTCACATATCAAACTGTGAGTATGTGAATTTTAAAGATTTTGATGCTTCGAGATGCAAATTTGATAAAAGAGTGATAGTTAGAAGTCAGAAAATATCATTTAAAAAAAAAAAAATAATAATGATGGTAGTAGGATTGCGAATTAGTTAAAAATTTAGGTAGAAAGAGTCCTTTTATTCTGAGTGGTGCTACTCACAACCAAAAATAGGTACCGAATGGGGTACTGAACAGTCCTATATTTTTTTTGCATCTTTTAAAAATTTTTTAAATCACTTTACATATTTAAAAAAATTTACAAACTTATTAAAAAATACTTGTTTAACCATTAAGTAAAAAAAAAAAATTAAGAAATAAAATAAAATTCCACAAAAAAAATTCGATAGATAAATTCGATATATAGGAGTAGTGTTTCTCTTTTATTATTGTTTTTGTTGTTATTATTATTATTATTGCTTTCCTTAAAAGCATATACGTGTTCGAGTGGAACAATTATTTAGGGTTTAAGGGAGAAGTTACATTAGACTACTCTTACAAGGTCCTCGGTCAGTAGTATTATTTCATATTTGTTGACCATTACTTAAATCACATACATTAAAGGAATTAATTTATCATGAGCATTGAGATCAGCGATCTTTCGGTGTTAAAAAAAAAAAAAAAAGGTTGGATTCGAGGAATGCACACTCGAATCAAGGTAGAAAGCAGAAGGTGGAAAGTTGAAATACCAAGACGACTTAATTAACCACGGGAGTTGCAATTCTCTATGAGATCCAGTTGTATTTGGAGGAACATGTTGCAGGGGTCAAACACCAGGACTTAAAGATCACGAAGGACCGGTCCACCTAATTAGAAGGTAGAGGATAAGAGGGGACCATAAGGGTCAGGAGTAATGAGACTGTCAGGGGCACGGTCAGACACGCAAAATAAGCTTAGCTTTATTACTATAGAAGTACATGCAGGAAAAACAGTCAGATAAATAGGAGGTCTGGATGACTTCTAGCTGATCATCTTCTTCTTCTTAAGTTTTCCTCATTCGATTTGTTCTTCAACCTCTAAACAATGAGCTCTAGCGGAGGCTTTCCTTCCAGTAAATTTATATTCCGGATCACCATTGTACAAAGATGTATAAGAGGCCAAGAGAGAATGTAAACAAGAATATTATAATAGATTTCTCTTCCCCAAATGCACGTGGACGTAAGCGTTATGCCGAACCACGTAAACCTATGTGTTTATTTGTTTATTTTCTCTACACTTATGTTTTTCATTTACCACCATGAACGTATTTATCGCCACCGTATAACAGTTCCAGAACACTGTCAGGGGCTCCAAATAACACAGCTCGAGGCCAAGTTGCCCCAGTGGGCTATGAATGACTTTTTCTCCTCTTCCAGCCTATTGTGAGATTTTTACAGCATCAACAGTGGCGCTGTCTATGGGATTTGATTTCCTCTTTTTTTGGAAGTAGAATGATGATTTTTTGGCACACTGAATAAATCATCGGATGAACAATCAACACCCCCCAGATGAGTATTCTCAATTTTTAAAAACTTCTATGCTTACAAAAAATGGGTGGACGGTGAGGAAAGATTCATTTTTTTCTCACCCAGGAGAGAAACCGAGATCCTCGCCGCTGCTTTCAATCCACTCTAGTGCACTATGCAAGAGAAAAGCACACTGTCCCAAGCACTTACACTTCCGAGTTGCTAGCGGGCAAATAATACACAAGACAATGTAAGAGTGCAGTACATGGGTCGACACTGTGCACTTAAGTGCATAATACCACGCAAGTTGGATGTGCATGCATGCGCATTCGCTGAGCATGCACAGTGCTCGGGAGCATGCCAAGGTGCACCCGAGTCTTGCGGCACCACGTCTTGAGTCCAACGGGGCTGGCGGCGGCTTCTGTCTCCGTAACTATGGCCCCCGTCTTTGGGGGCCGTGAACAGTGCCCTCGCGCACCCACCGTGCACCAGGAAACCATCGTGTGGCTTCACCTTGCCCTGACAAGAGAGGGCGCTGGCGCCCACCACCTAGATCGCCGGCATTTTCTGCCTCCACCAAACACCTCACCAACCACTTTCCCAACGGTGGTAGCTCTGCCAGAACAGCCACATGCGTAGCATGGAAACTAAGGAGCCTAGCCCCATCGGCGCACAGCTGGGCTGCCGGCGATCACCCGGTAGCTCGACAAAGCTCTTGGCCTCAAGAGGTGGTTCCCGTGCACCTCATATGACCAATGGCGGCCGTTGGTAGCTCATGTAGTGCACGAAGCCTGTGCCAAAACACGGTGCACCATGGCCCAGCAACATGACCCCCCACGGACTCCTCCTCGGTCACCCTTCCCGGTGACTAGAACTACTACACAATGCTCGGGCTGCACCACACGGGGCCCTCCTCTGCTCACGACCTCCTTAGCTATAGCAACACCTCCACCAGCTCAGGACCAATTCTCATGCTGCTCGAGAGTCACAACCAGAACTAGTTTTGCTCGGGAGCCACCTGCTCGGTAGCCCATCTACTTAGGACCGACCATCACGCGGCTCAAAAGTCATCATGGCAGCACCTCAGCTCGGGACCAATCCTCACGCTGCTCAGGAGTCACAACTAGAACTCGTTCTGCTCAGGAGCCACCTGCTCGGTAGCCCATCTGCTCAGGATCGACCATCATGCAGCTCGGGAGTCACCATTGCAACCCCTCAGCTCGACAGCCCACCCGCTTGGTAGCCCACCTGCACGGGAGTAACTCAGCTCGAGAATCACCTACCCAGCAATCACTAGCTCGGAAGCCAACCCCACCAACTCGGGAAGCTGCTACTCGGAAGTCATCAGCTCGGAAGCAACCTTACCAGCCCTAGAACCTACTGCTCGAAAGTCATTAGCTTGGGGACAACCTACCCAACAGTCACCAATCGAGAGCCAACTTCATCTGCTCGGGAAACTGCTGCTCGGAAGTCACTAGCTCGAAGAAAACTTCTTAGCTCAGGAACCTCAGCTCTACACCTCTTTTGCTCGGATAGACAATTTCTCAGCTCGGGAAACACAAAATGAGACTCTCCTCCATGCACTGGAAAGTATTTGCTTGCTCGGAATCACCTGCTCGTGGAGCTCTGTACGGGAAAGCACTTGCCACTCGTGGAACTCATTGTTCAATACGGGACAATGGCTGAGACTCTCCTGTTTGTCGCTCTCAGAATTTATGTGAATTCGTTTTTACTAACAAAACTACTCCCTGTAGCGCAGAAAGTCGGCCACGTGACCCCAAGCTCCAACAGAGCAATTCAACACAGACGAGTGTCCCCATTCGACAAGCCGAGTCCTTAGACTCTCCACGAAGTCAGGTCCCTAGACTCGTTGCGGGGTAATGCCAAGTCTCTACACTTGCAACGAAACCCAAGTCCCTAGACTAGCAACGAAGTCGGGTCCCTAAACTCGCTGCGGGGTAAGGCCAAGTCTCTAAACTCGCTGACCCCCGTCTAACAAAGCTGAGTCCCTAGACTCACCACGAAATCGGCTCCCTAGACTTGCCGCTAGGTAAGGCCAAGTCTCTAGACTTGCCAACCCCTCGTCCAACAAAGTCGAGTATCTAGACTCGCCACGAAGTCGGATCCCTAGACTCGCTGCGGGGTAAGGCCAATTCTCTAGACTCGCCAACCCCGCATCCAACAAAGCCAAGTCCCTAGACTCGCCATGAAGTCGGGTCTCTAAACTCGCCACGAGGTAAGGCCAAGTGTCTAAACTCACCGATTGTCCATCCAGCAAAGTTAAGTCCTTAGGCTCGCCACGAAGTTTGGTCGCTACCCTTGATGTGGGGTAAGGCCAAGTCTCTAGACTTGCCGACCCCCTGGTCCAACAAAGCCGAGTCTCTAGACTTGCTACGAAGTCAGGACCCTAAACTCGCTGCGGGGTAAGGCCAAGTCTCTTGACTCGCCGACCCCTCGTCCAACAAAGTCGAGTCCCAAGACTCACTACGAAGTCAGTCCCTAGACTCGCTGCGAGGTAAGGCAAAGTCTATAGACTCGCTGATCCCCTGTTCAACAAAGCCGAATCCTTAGACTTGCCACGAACTACCTACCTGCACTTTACATAATCGAGCTCATCTCTCAATCTTGAGTTTGGAAATGTTTAATACTCGCACCAGAGGAACAAATGAATGAGGACTGGCCTCCGGAACTTATTTCCCTACGCACTCGGGTAGACCAATTCAGCTGCATCTTTTAGCTTTGAAGATTCTCAAAGTCTTCTTTTTTGAGCAAATTGCCCTTAAGAATCATGGGATATTGTGAGGGGGGTAAAACACTAGGGCCCAAAGACCATACCCAGCCCACCTAATTAGGAGCTAGAGGACAAGAGGGGACCATAAGGATCGGGAGGCATGAGGCTGTCAGGCGGTCAGGAGGTAATGTGGGTGCATGGGGGCTGTCAAGGGAAAAGGACGACAGGAGGCATGGGGCTGTCAAAGGGGCATGGTCAAACACGCAAGACAGACTTGGCCTTAACACTACAGGGGCGCACGCAGGAAAAGCAATCACATAAATAGGGGGTCTGGACGAGTTCCAGCCGGATCATCTTCTTCTTCTTTTTCAGTTTTCCTCATTCGGCTTCTTTTTCAACCTCTGAACAAGGAGCTCCAGTGAAGGCTTTCTTTTCAGTAAATTTATATTCTGGCTTACCATTGTACATAGAGATATGAGAGGCTATGAGCGACTGTAAATAAGAATATTATAGTGAATATCTCCTCTCCAAATGTCCGTGGACATAGGTGTTATGTCGAACCACGTAAACTCATGTGTTCATCTCTTTATTTTTTCTATACTTATGTTTTCCATTCTCCGCCATAGACGTACACATCGCCACTTTACAGCTACACTGGAACACTACCGAGGGCTCCAAACAACACAGCTCAAGGCCAAGTCGCCCTAATGTGCTGGGAATGACTATTTCTCCCCTTTCAACCCGTTGTGTGATTTTTACAGCATCAATACAATTAATTATAATTATGAAACTCTAGATCTAGGCATTCCTTTAAACTTATATATACAGCATGCATGCATGGCACATTGAGAAATGGAGAATTTCGTATATATGGTTGTTAGTGAACAAATTAAATAACGTATATTTTTTACGAGTAATATTACATACAGTCATGAAGTATATAAGTGTCATACAATCACTTCAGAAAAGAGTGAAATCTATTATTAAAAAATTAAATTTTCTATATAGATCTCATGTTATGAGAAATACTAGTCCCCCCGCTGGCCCCTCCCGCTTGATGTGGAGTACCCACGTGTAAGAATATTAAATATTTAAAAAATAAAACTTGGCTACAGTAAACTTGGCTACAACCCTTACCCATCGTCCAAAAGCCTTCTTCAAAATCCCAGATCTACAGCCCGTACCCATCATCCACTTCCCAAAATCGAGATTCTTCTTCAAAATCTTGGCTAGAGATTCTTCCAGCCTTCTTCCACATCGTCCAAACGGTACTTCCATCTCTGTTCTTTCTTGAAAATCGTCTCTCCTCCGCATCGTCTTTCATCCGCATATATTTTTGGGGTTGAGATTTCTTAATGTATTTCCACTGGATTTATTTTTTTGAGTTATTATTATTTAGAAATTGGGTCTTGAGCTCAAAGCCTCAAATGCTCTCTCTGGTATATGCTTCTATATTTTTTTCTATTGCTTTTTGTGGGTTTGGTTTTCGAATGAAAGAAATGATTTTTGATCTGTTTTTCTTTTTTTCTCAAATTGGACTTAAAAATCTAAGTCCAACAACAAATTTCAAACCAACAAAAAATCTAAGCTATTTTGCTATTTTAGCCCGTCATAATTCTGATGGTTGTACGTTTGATCCTTCCAATGAGCTGCATTGTTCATCATATTTCACAATCCATGCCCTTTTTAGATAAAGATTCAGGAAGATCATTCGGCAGCAAACGTGTTCACCTTATATTTTTTTCAGTTAAATAATCCCCGCTCATTTTCTTTTCTTTTTTTTCTATTGCTTTTGTGTGTTTGGTTTTCGGATGAAAGAAATGACTTTTGATCTGTTTTTATTTTTTTCACAAATTAGACTTAATTTAATTTGTGTTCTGGGTTTACATTTGTGTTCTGTCTCTTTGTTGGCTTATAGCTGTTTATAATTCATCTTGTAGATTCCTGGAGGGTTGGAGCATCTCTAAACTTCCCTTTATACTGGTAATTGTAGTAATGAACCATCTGAAATTGTCCAGCGGGATAAATGCATTGGACAGTTAATCTTTCCATTATTGACTAATAAGTGAGATCAAGTTCCATTAAATTTGAATAATTCCGTTGAAAATTGATTTTGCATAAAAGACAAATTTGAGAAATAAAGTACTCCCATAGAGGGTAACGGTGGTAGGGAAGGAGTCAAATTTAACGATGCATTGAGTACGAATCCACCACCAGAGTTCACAAATGGAGCCTGAGAGTCTTGAAGAGGAAAAGGTTGTGGAAATAGAAATGAATCAGGTGTCTCAATCATTACCAGATACCCCTCCTTCGTTTGGTGATACCAAGGGCTCAGATGATGAAAGCTTTTATCTGGACAGTGTGCATGTATGGTATTAAGAGTTTTAGATTTGATAATGATTTTGTCACTTATATTTTACTGTTTTTTGGTATTGACCTTGTAGTATTTTGGGAGAGTGTAATCAGTTCCAACAAATATATATTTGCATAGCAATACTTTAGATTTTTTTCCATTATGTTTTCTTGAAGCATGTTTTGTGCTACTACAATTTTTAGCTGGTATTGTGACAATTAGATGCAGCGTGTGATTTTGAATGTGGTATTGGAAAATTTTACTTTTCACCCCAAAACGACCACATATTTTTCAATTTAGTATTGAAAAATTTAAACCTACAAATATTTTATAGGCATGGAAAACCTGGAGACAGAGGACACCTTTACATGAAAAAAAAAAAAAAGACCAAAAGCATTTTTTCAGTCCAACATGATATGAATTAATACTATCGCAAAATCATTAATAATTTCTAAGAAAAAAAAAAGTAAAAAATGTGATTATTATTACAAAAAGTGATCATAATTTACAGAAAAGTGATAGTCATTACAAAAAGTGATCATCTTCAATTAATATATATTCATCTCCACCAAAAAATTGACATCTCCATCAATAATGAAAATTCCAAATAATAGTCATTACAAAGAGTACTTTAGCAATTTCCACAAAAAAATATCCAGCTCCACCAAAACTGCGTCATTTATAATTGAATCTGTACATCATCTTCTTGGTCTGCTAGATGCAATAAAGAAGGCTACGTGGAAGGGTTGAGCAATAATAAGATTAAAAGCAAAATTATAAGCATTGAAAAGGCAAAAAATATGGTTAAAAGAACCAACACTTTTTAGATATGTTATACTGTAATGTAGTTTGGATTACCTGTGAGGGAGAAGCAGTCGATCCAATTCCAAAATTTCCAAAATTTCCAAAATAAGTCGTAGTGTGGTCACGTGCATACTGTGGGCATAAAAGGGAAAATAAATCTGTTAAAACAACCCCACAATATAGTCGTCCATGTATAGTTGGATTACCTGTGGCGGTGGCATAATCGGTCCAATACCAAAATAAGTCGGGCCAGGTGTATACTGTGAATATATTGGGCAAGGTGTGTACTGTGATATAAAATGAAAAAAAAATGGTTAAAAGAACCGTTTCAAAATGAAAAAAAAAATGGTTAAAAGAACCAACCTTTTTAAGACATGTTATACCGTAATATAGTTTAAATTACCTGTGAGGGAGGACCAGTCGAGGGAGTTGAAAAAAAAGACGGCGCATGTGTCCAAACTTGACTTTGTTGATCCTATAACCATTTAATCCAGACATTGATGTATCTTTTTTTAGGTAACATACAAAAACTGACAACAATAAACAATGAGAAGTACCTGGGTTTGAGAAGGCTCATGTTGTGTGCCGTTGATATTGCATTCATCTGATAGGTGAGTACGCTGCTATGCATTGGAAGGAATATAATAAGAAGACTTAATTTACAAAAGACTTAAGAAGACTTTATTTTCAAAAGTATTACAAATGAACCTCAGATTCACAGCATTGCAATCTCCTTCTCATACTAGGTTTCTTAAGAGTCTTCTCGACGGGGTGCACTTTTCTCCTAGACGGTGGTCTTCTCTTACTACGAACTACTACTAGACTAAGAACTTTTCCTGTCGTTCCCTCCATGGTAGTATCATGATCAGGGATGCTCGGGTATTCTACCTTCAACTCCTCTAGTTGGCTAATCAATTTCTCAGTGCTGCTCTCGGCCTTTGAAGCATTCGAACACAGTTCATAGAAACAATTTTGTATCCTATCGTACCTCCGGGCATTGTGGTTGCTACTTGTGTCATAATTGCTCTTGAAGAATGTGTATTTTCGTTTTACATCCTTTCTCCACCGATCCAATATGTATTTTGATGTTACTGTGCTCTTGCCTAGCTGCGTCAAGATACGAAGAACGTGTCTGCATAATATGCCCTTAAACTCGAACAACTTGCAACTGCATTTAACATCAAATGGATCTTCATCAATCTTAACAGTGTAGTTTGCACGTTTTAATAAGTCATCATGCACTTGAACCTCATCAGCAACTACAAATGTATATCTACCACCCTCGCAACCCAATAACGAGGTAGACAAATATATAAATCCTCGCAATTCTTCTTGTACTTCTTTAAATTTAGCAATTTGTATGCCTTTTGAAATTGTTTCTCAAGAGGATAGCGACTGATGCAAGGAATCTCAGTATTAAATGAATTGAAGTCAGCAATTGCTTCATTCTCTACCTTCCTCCTTAGGGCTGAATCGTACTGATCAACGAATTGTTTTAGAGTTGTTTTAGAATTAACGTAGTCATCGAAAAATGCATTCATACTTTCACTCCGTTGTGTCGTTGACATTCCTGCCCAAAATGTGTCTCTGACGTAGGCTGGCACCCAAGAACGCCGGTCACTATATAGTGATCCCAACCATGCATTCTCATGTAGACCATATGTATCGAGCATATGGCACCAACGTTCCTCGAATTCATGCTTACTTAAAGAGTCATATACACACTTCTGTAGAGATCAAGAATGTGATCCAAATTTCTCATGAAGTTTCTTCATGATATGCCACAAGCAGAAGCGATGCCTAGACGTCGGAAATACCCTTGAAATTACAATTTGCATTGCCTTATCTTGGTCTGTGATGATTACATTTGGTGGTTGGTCATTCTTACACTTCAATCATGCCTCAAATAACCACTCAAAGGTATGTGCGTCCTCATTGGATATCAATCCGCATCCGAATAAGATTGACTGACCATGGTGATTTACACCAACAAATGGCGCAAATGGCATCTTGTACGCATTAGTCAAGTATGTTGTGTCAAATGTAATCACATCCCCGAATGATTCATACGCAGCTCTACTTTGGGTGTCTGCCCAAAACACATTCTTTAACTGCAACTCATGGTCCACATCTATCTGATAGTAAAAATCTGGATTTTTACTCTGCATATCTCGAAAATAATTACATAGAGCTTCAGCACCTCCAACCCCGAGGCGAAGCTGACGTGCTTTGTCAATGTAGTTCCGACACTTTTTCTCCCCGAATGGCACATTCTCATAACCTCTCGCCTCAACAACACATGCTTGAAATTTTTTGACACTCGTATACCTGCCTCGTCATTTATTTCAAGTCTCTTAGCCACACGAGTATCAATCTTATTAAAGCATCTGAAATGTCTTGTCTTTCCCGGACTACAAACGTGTGTGTGATCCAATTTTACTTTAGTCAGGGTATATCCACCTTCATTATTCAGGGATGCATTAATCCTAGCCATACACCCTACCTTTTCTGTTCCTCTTGGCTTCAGAATATTCGCAGCCTTACTCTTGGATGTGCCTTCTCGCGCACATACCAAGCAGAGCCATCTAACATTCCCATCGTCATCCGGTCTAGAATTTCTTTTACACACCCTAAACCCCTTCTGCTTACCATACTTCATATAGTAAGACCAAACTTCTTCAAAAGATGAAAATGTCATTCCAAGCTTAGGAGATTCAATGGTTTTATCACACTCATTATCTGCATGTCTTACCTCAGCACACTCATTATTTGCAGGTCCTACCTCATCAAACTCATAATCATCATACTGATATTCTGCACCTCCTATGCCAAAATCCATTGCAAGTCTAAACTGGAAATTATTTGACAAGCTACAACCATAGTCAAATAAATCATCATTTGAATATGCAGTTCATCATATTCAAATACACATAAAATTTCTCCAAATCAAATGGTTAATACACATATAATTTTGTTTTCATGTGTAGAAGTTGACTAAGGCATATAACAATTGAAGAGTGTGTAGGTGGGAATTTTCAGTTTTTCACCAAAATAAAAAATTGAGGACTCTTACTGCATTGACATCATTTTTCTCTCTGTTTTGGGTTAACTTTATAAATATATTTTGATCATTTCCCATGCACAATAATCAATACCATTTACACATTTATATTTACTTGCACCAAAACCCTTCCTGCATGCATCTCTACATATTACATATACTTTTTTTTTTTTTTGAATAAATACATTTGCCACCAATGGAATTACAATTTGCAGGAAAAATAAGAGTTGGTTCATCTTGAAATTAGGGAATCAAGGCTGGAAATTTCCCAAACGTGCACAAGCATATATAGAAAAGAAAACTAAGATTGTAGAGAACAGCAGAAACAAACAGCAAAGTCCATTTATCCGAACAAGATAATCAAAAGCTAGTCCTTCTAACTACCAAAAACTCATTATGCTATTTACAATATTTTTTGCCTGCAATCTTTTACCTTACTGCTAGTACTCATAAATGTGTTAATGGCATGGAGAAGACCATATGCCTACCCCAAAAACTAGAGACAGAGAGTAAATGCTTTTAAGTAGAATATATGGAATGATGAATAATGGTTTTATAAAACCAAATGAGGGTCCACACAATTTTTTTTCTTCTCCGGAGGGTCCACACAATTTTTTTTTCTTTGCAGGGTCCACACAATTGATACAAGCTCTTCCAAATTGTTTTCTTAATAGTTCAATCCACTTTTTTTTTTTTTTTTGCATGCATCTGCACATAGTCCTAAGGAATCGGAGTGACCCAAATTGGCAAGGGCTAAAATAAATAAAAAGAACGCCATAAAAAAAATCTGGAAATCACTAGCACGTTATTAAATTAAACCCAATATACAGTCAAATCCGACAAGATAATCACATACACAAAACCCTAATGTAAGAGGAAATGATAAAATGTTAATGGAAATACTCACATAAATAATAAATGGGGAACCTCGAACTCGTGGTAGTTGTAGATGCCGGAAATGGAGCTGCGGATTGCAGCTGCGTGCCGAAAGACCGCTGCGCTTAGAGGCCAATGTTGGACTGGGAAACTCACATGAAGACCGTTACTTTTGGAGGCCAATGTTGCTGGAGAACTCACACGGAAATGAAAAAAAAAAAAAAGCAATAAAAAGTTTCAGAGGCAATGAAAAGTTTTGATGTTGAAGCCGATATCGCTGGAACTTGCAGAAAAGAAAAATGCAATGAAAAGTGAAAAAGTTACATTTTGTTCATTTCCTCCTCCCCCACTTTTTTTTTTAATTACAAGTGGCATGACACATGGCATGCCACGTTGGGCGGGATAGGCGAGCGGGAGAACTGAGAGGGGATTGTAGAAGTACTCCATGTTTTTTAAAGTGATTGCACGACACAGCTTGCGCACTTATGATAGCAACAATCATCTCTCATTTTGTACTCACAGCTCATAGAGCATGGGAATGATGCAGCAGCAATTACAACCATATTTTCCATTTCAAAACATGTATACGAGTCATTTACTTCAAAACACAATAACGTATTGATCAAAATAATTCTATATTTACCTTTAAAAAAAAAATCACAACTCTAGTCTTATAATAATTTTTTGAGTAATACTATATATAGTTTTGAGGCGTGCAAGTTTCGAACATTATTTAAATAAAAAATGGAATACATCATAAAATAATATTTTTCATGCATGTCCCACTTTTTCAAATGAATCGTGTGAGACTTACACACTTTAAAACTGTACAAATAATTTTTCATCATTTAGTTTATCTTGATCAAAACTAATTGGACCACTGAAAGCTTGTATCATTAATATTTCTGCAATATACTTAAGTATAAAACATAAAAAAAAACATTAGAAACAGTGAAATTAGTGTGTAACACCAACCGCCTATATTGGTTGCATGAATGGTTGGTAGGATATAATAGCACACTATATATTATTAGGGTAGTGCTATTATGCTATCTAAATTTGCCTACTTCATATGTCTCTAATGTAAATTGTATTTTTTTTTTTTTTATTTCAAACATTTTTCAAATATGTTTAAACATTAAAAAGATTAATACATTAATAGTTACTTCCTTAATCATTAAATAAAAAATAATATTAAAAATAAAATAAAACACACAAACAGTTAAGTTGAGAGAGCAAACTCAAAAGTAGGGTTGTAAACGAGCTGAGCGGAGTTGGTCTTTGACTTGCCAAGCTCAACTCGACTCAAAATACTCGATCTCGAGCTCGAGCCGAAGCTCTAGATTTTTTTTTTAATTCTTTGTTCGAGCTCGACTCGATAAGCTAAATTCTCAACTCGAGCTCGTCCCACAAACGAGTTCGAGTCGAGCTGAGCCGAGCTCGAGCTCGAGCTCGAATTCTTTATTTTTTTCTTTTCTTGAATAAGATTTAATAATTAATAAATTAAATAAATTAAAAATTAAAAAATCTAATATTGAATTTATATAACTAACAAGTAGAACCTCTATTGAATTATAAAATTTTAAGAAATTTATAAATAATTAATATTTAACTAGTTGATATTTATCCAAAGCAACAATATATTATATGCCTACATGTATTATTAATACATACACTTAATATGATAACATATATCTATTTCATATATGGTTCTCACATACTAGTATATAAAATTATTAGATCTTATTGACTAATTATTATACAAATTATAAAATATACTTATGACGTATGTTTGTTATATAGACATGAGTAATTAAATTATATATTATATATTTAATTATAAAAGTGGTATGCTAATATGATTAGTTATTACATATATATATGTGTGTGTGTGTGTGTGTGTGTGTGTGTGTGTGTGTGTGTGTATACATAGGTGTATGTATATGTTTATCAATATATGAATGAGTTTTAACGAGTCGAGCTAACGAGTCGACTCGAGCACAAACGTGCGAGCCTTAACAGAGTCGAGTCGAGTTTTGTCGGGTATGTATCATTTATAATTCGAGCGGGTATCTGCTTTCACGAACGATTTTTTTTTTTTTTACGAGTCGAGTTCGATTTGAGTTTAACTGAGCAAATATTGAACGGGCTATCGAACAGACTGGTTCATTTACAGTCCTACTCTAAAACATTTCCCGGACCAATTTCTTAGACTTTTAGCCTGCAAATGCACCCATCCGTTTGTAATGCATAATTATTCGATTATCCGTTACAGATCACATGTAATCTATTTTTGGGGCATCGTACGTTTATGAATTAATATCTCCACATCATCAAGGGCCAAGGGCCATATATATATAGAGAATTGATATTTGCAATCGTGAGTGCGCAAGTGCCGTGCAGTCGCTTTGAAAAAAGTAAATAAATACGGGACCCACATAAAAATAAATTAATTTTTTAATAGTAGACCCTTCTATTTTTCAAAATAATTGCACGGCGCTTGCGCACTCCACGACTGTACATAACATTACTAATATATATATATATATATATATATATATATATATACACACACGTTCTGACTTACAAGACACTAGTCATAAAGGCTTACGTTCAGATTGAATTATTGGTTGTAAGGCGATCAGATGATCCCACCATCACGTGTTCAAGTCCTATATATTTCATGTGCTTTCTTTTGTTTTTTATGCTTTAATCTGTGTTTATGTTAGGCAGATCTTTATAGTTAATTTTGTATATGTGTAGTCAGATATGGTTTTTTTTTTTAAAGAGTTGTCTAAAAAAATTCCAATTTTGTCCTTTTGGTCTCTATTTCGTCTCTAAAAGACCATCTCAAAATGTTTTTAGAGATGAAATTCAATTTTCATCTCAAAAAATCACTTTTAGAGACAAAATTTGGCAGAACCAATCGAAACTGTTCGAACGGGAGTTATTTTTAGACGAACCAATTTATTCTCAAAAAATTGATAGAATGGAATATTTGTCAGTTCGAATCGACCCGTCCATTTCAACAAATTAAAATTTTCATTCTAACAAATAACCATAGTTGATCCTATTCGAACGAACGGAGTGTTCGAACCAGTAAATTTTGTTCGAATGTCTTTTGTTCAAATAGAAATTATGTTCATTCGAACAGAAATTTTATTTTGTGAAATTATGTCCACTCGAATGGTGTTTTGAAAATTAACGTTGTTCGAAAAAATATTTTATCGTTCGAACGTTCGTACGGGCTGTATTTCTTGTTTGTCATTCAAATTGGTTATTTTGGTTATTTTTTATTCAAATGGGTCTGTTTTTGTTCAAATGAATTTATAAATGGTAATTTAACGTTCGAACGGTATTAATCATACAGATAATAAATTAAGTAATTAAAAATATCATACTAGTATTACACAAATTGTAATTCAAATATCAATTGTTCAAATGTTTTGCAACATAATAAAAGAAAAGACAATGAAAGAAAAAATAAATTTTAAGATTGTGGTGGTGGTATAGAATTTTGGGACATAATTGACTGCAACTGTTCAAACATAACTTTTTGTACCTCTGTCCCCAATCTCCTCTGCATGTTTTCTTACTAATCGGATCAACAACTCTTTTTCTTTGGACTTCAATTGTTCTATCTCAATTGTTGATTTCTCAAATTCTTTAGTCTTGTCATCATTCAATCTGATTCGACAAGAGGATGATGATGTTGAGGATGACTTCATGCAACGTCCTAAGCCCCTCAAATATCCAAATTGTGATTCAAGAACTTAAGAAAGGATCTGAGCATCATTGACAAAAGATGCATCAGATGGATCCATGACAGTTTCCTTAAGAGATATATATCATATTGGCCTACAAAAACAAAAACAAAAACATTATGTGACAATGGAATTAAAGAAATTTAAACTTATAAAATTTGCCTCTGCTTCGGGACTGGCCCAAACACCATCACGATTTTAATGTGTTTTAACATACAATTAGATCAGATCATAGCCAGCAGGACTTTCTTCTTTCTACAAAATAAAAATCTATATTAGAACTTAAATCAGAAAAGTGTATTATACGTTAATATTTAACAGGGACTAAAATAACTTGCCATTTTGTTAGACAAATGATCAAAAGATCAAGAACCCACATAATGGTGTATTGTTAAATTTGATCTATTTGCTTTGTTCACAGTACTCTGTTGCTAAAAACAATATTAGTCTATATGTTTAATACATCTATCATATACTATTAAAAAAAGATAGCAGCGAAATTACCTGATAAGCAGGATCTTCAAACATATCACAAACATTCTCTCTTTCGTTTGGTGACATTGCTTGGAATGGATTTTGGTGCGCCTCTATTATAATACTGAACTTCTTATAGTGTGCATGGCATCGACCTTTGTATCTCCAGAATGCATTTCACATCAATTCCTCAACCGTTAATCGATCCTCTAGTCGGCCAAAATTAAGTTCAAACTCATCTTTTAAAAAATTATAAACAATTAGTATAAATACAAAGTAACTTGAAAGTAACAAGTTATATATTTAGTTGATTGAGATGTAGGTTATTACCGAGCATCGCTTTTTGATGTGGTTTTTCACATCTTGGGAAACTTTAGACCAAGAGGATGTAGCAATCGATGCATACGTATTGCTTTTCGTTTGGGAGGCATATCTATTTGAAATTGTAACAAATTATTATTCAAACAAACATTACAGATATTTATAAGAATAATATTTACAAAAATTCATGTTTGAAATTCATTCCCTATCCGTTTTGTTGGACCCGTCGCCATCATCCTCACTAGACACTTCAGTTGATTCATTTTCTTCCGATATTTCATGCTCAATTACTTCGAGTTGAACATCTTCTCTACGCAATGAGACTATATCATATTGGCTTAAATTAACAAATAGATTGATGCCTATTTCGTTTTCTTGATATGCTTCTTCATTTGCTGGACTATCAACTTCTTCATGTGGTTTGTCTGCCTCTGGAATGTAATTATATACATTTCTTGGTGCAAAAAAAAACTTGATTCGCTTGGCAAGCGAGAACGAATGGATCGTCCTCATGCCATGTGCAAGATGTATTGACACTCACAAAATAATTATCGTTACGCACTCCCAACATAGAATTTGAGACATCCCACCAATTACACTTAAATAACCAGACCATATATCCCTCCACGTACAACTTTTTTTTGTGCATCCTCCCACAGTCTTCCAAAGTTTCCATTTCCCTCAAATGATTATGCAGATGTTCCTTATCCATCCCTCATCCCAAATATTCCTGCACCTAGATCGCCTAACATCTAAGTCATATTCTCTCCATTATCATCACTGTCATCAGGATCATCTACATTAATATCTTCCATGTCAATATCGTTACCCTCCTCCATTTGATTGGTCTAACTGCAAAATCTAACTCTTTTGGGAAATGGTTTGTCATGTAAGACCCAAGATGAGTACTTATGATCGATTTCATTTACAAATAAATAATCGTCTACTACCACCAAATTATAAGAACTAAGATTTTTGCACTTCTTGTACGGACATCTTAAAAATCATCGACTGTCAACACTCATGCGAGCAAATTTTATAAAAAAAACTTCACTCCTTGTGCATACTCCTTATAGTCTCACCTAAGTCTATCTCCCAACAACTTTTATTCATTGTATTTCCATTACTTGTCGGATGCCTATAAAAAAAAAAAATTCAATTCATGGGATAAACACTATCAACAGTATATTCATACTTGTTTACCATTTATTTTATAAGGTAGTTGATCATATCTCATTCGAGAGACTATCATCTATATCGCATATATACTCAGTCAAAAATTCTAATGTCAGTAAAAATTTCGACAGCATTTCCATACAATTCACCAAGTATGTTAGTCACAATATGTCATCGACCCTATTCATGGGCTAAGAAACTTATTGACCACATACCCGAAGAATGTAAGGAATCACTTAATCAAAATTTTAATTGACTAACACAAGAGTTTAAACTGAATGTATCTTCCATATAGTAGATGAAAGAATATCAAACTATCCACTTTGGACAACTTGAAAGTTGTACCCAAACATTTGCCACAACTCTCGAACGGGTCTAAGGTTCAATTAAATATAAAAATAACTCTGAAATCCAAAATTGTCCAACTCCTACAATTATACAATAAATTTGAAAGCAAAATTACATTACTAAATACATTGCAAAATTACATTACTAAATATTAATTATAAATTTAAGTATTAATAATTGTTATGTTATATTATATTTTAAGTTTCCATTTTAATTTAAGTGCAAAATATTTTGTAATTATACTATATAGTTTTTTAATTAAATATTTTATAAGTATTAATTATAAATTGAAGTATTAATAATTGATATGTTATATTATATTTTAAGTTTCCATTTTAGTTTAAGTGCAAAATATTTTGTAATTATACTATATAGTTTTTTAATTAAATATTTTATAAGTATTAAACATTAATTTAAGTATTAATAATTGCTATGTTATATTATATTTTAAGTTTCCATTTTAATTTAAGTGCAAAATATTTTGTAATAATTCTTAAGTATTTTATATTTTAAGTATAATTTTTATATATCTTATTAGTCTTTTTAAGTAAAATCTTGTACTTTAAATCTTATTCGTCTGTTCAAACAGGATTCTGTTCGAATAAGATTCTATTCGGACAAGATCCCGTTCGAATTAACATTATAGTATTCAAACGGGACAAGCCCGAATTCCAGGTAGAAAATATTTGCCACAAAACACAATTTTCACAAATACAATCTCATAAGATGCATATTGGTTGACGACCCATTTTAAATGAAATTGCACAAACATAAATATACCAAAAATCTTAACATAATTAGTTAAAAACTATAAATTATCAAAAATCTAGAAATTAGAAATATTACCTCAAATTTAAGCAATCAAAACAAAATATGAATCCACAATACCTACATAAGCATAAAACACATTATGAGAAAATTCTAAATCATGTGTAATAAACTAACATTAATGAAACTCGAAATACAAAAAAAAAGTAGCAAAAAAATAAGTAATACTTCTTATAAACCTCTCATCTCTCTCAAGAATTCATTCTCTCTCATAAGTTTGTTCCTCTCTCTCTCCACAACACTCTCTCACACACACAAAATCCTGCCATCTTTTGCCTTCAAAGAAGTCCAACTTTATTGTAAAAATGAACTGGAGGTTGAGGCATTTAAATCTGTGAAGTCTTGTTCGAATTGGACATTTACGCATTCGAACATGAAAATTTTGAATAGGTGCCAAATCTTCCACGATTTAATTCACGTTCGAACGTATAATATTGTTGTTCGAACTAACAAATCAGAATATTCATTGGCATATTCTTCAAGTGTAGAGAAGATCAAATGGTATTTTCATAACACTATTCCACCAGTGCGATCTAATGAGGAATTTTCAAGCTCGAGTAAACTAATATTTAGAGTATTTGGCGTGAAGTTTCCCTCCAAACACATTCCACGAGATAAATCCGTTCGAACGTGACGTTATTGGGTTTGAGCTAATAATAGTATTATTATACAAAGTAATTTCCTATAATTTTAATAATCTATTGTATAAAATATTTTAATATTATATAGTATTTAATATATATATATACACTATAGAAACTATTTTATATTATAATTGATAATATATAATATACTTTTAGTCTAATAGTTAATATAATATTTATACTATATATACTAATTATTAATATATAGTACTTATAACATAGTTTGTATTATTTTATTATATAACTTATATGAGTATAATTATCATAACTTATTAATATATATATATATATATGGTAACTATAAGTAATACATATAGCTACTTCTAATTTTGCACTATATATTATATAACTTGTTACCTTGTTATATAAAATATAATAAGTATAGTTATCATAACTTATAATAGCTATAGCTATATAGTAACTATATAATATAAGCACTACAGTAGCTATATAACTAATAAGTATTATATATATATATATATTAATTATATTAACTTATATAGTAATCATAATTTATAATAGCTATAGCTATATAGTAACTATATAATACTTACACTATAGTAGCTATATAACTAATAAGTGTTACATATATATTAATTATATTAACTTGCATAATTATCATAACTTATAATAGCTATAACTATATAGTAACTATATAATACTTAAACTATAGCAGCTATATAATTAATAAGTACTATATATATATATATATTAATTATATTAACTTGTATAATTATCATAACTTATAATAGCTATAGCTATATAGTAACTATATAATATAAGCACTATAGTAGCTATATAACTAATAAGTACTATAGTACTTAGTAATATATATTAATTATATTAAGTACTTGTATACTACATATCATAACGTATAATAGTAACTAGTAACTATAGTTAGTGTTATAATATGATATAAAGTATACGAGTATAGTTATCATAACTTATATCTAGTAGTTATATAATTAATCCATTGTAATTATACTAGTACTTGGTATGTTATAGGTAATAGAATGAATATATTTACAAATAATATACTAAATATATTAAATAAAAGTATTATAATACTATTATTAGTTTTATTTTTATACTTTTGTACTTTGTAATATTAGTATTATTATATATTACAATTAGTAATATAATTAGAAATATATTAGTATAATAGCCGTTCGAACGGTTATTTATCAAATTCGAACGAGACGCCGCGGATATTATATACCCAGTTCGAATACAATGAAATAATCACTCCAATTCGAACCAACAGCCATTGAGAACAATGACTTCACCCCTTATCTCCGCCGTGAAAACTGCCATTCAACTACCGTAGCAACCCCACATTTGAACTTCTAAGAGGTATGGGTCAAGTCTCTGCATCTATTGTTTGGCTTTATGTTCGAATGGGTTGTGTTTGGGAGGGTATGGATTTCGAATTCAAAATCCTCCATTTTTGTGTATTCCGTAGAAATAACATCAAAATAATCGATATAAATGATTGGACTTCACTCCTTAATCATTTATATCGATTAAAATAAAGGATAACATCTAGATTGAATTTTTTCGTTCGGGGCTGAGTCGACTAAGTCATGGCTGTATGACATGTTCCCGTTCGAACGAACTCTAGTCCGTTCAAACTTTCAGTTGCCAAGTAGATTTATTTCGGTTCAAACAAAATAAATTTGTTCCAATGAACAAAAATTGCCGGTTCAAATGAATAGAACGACCCATTCGAATAGATTTTACTAGTTTGAACATAATATGTTTCGTTCGAACTAATTATTTCAATTTAGTTCAATATAGTATACTTTTTCAATAATATAATTTAAATATTATGATTAATTATATTCTTACTTTTCTTTTGGTTAGACAGTATACTAATGACATCTAGCGGGAAGAAAACGTGCAAGAGATTAGTCCGGTCAAAGTAGTGGAGTAGCTCATGCTTAGGAGATAAGGCCTATACTTGTCGAGCGTGAGATCATTTTGTCTAACTTCTCCGATCTTTCATGGGAGGGATGGAGCATACAGTCCATCTTCACCAAGTGGGGATAAACACCAATCTGTCAGCAGCGGGGGACTGCATATCCAGAGATAGTCGGTGAGTTTAACTGTGCCATGGGAAAGGGTAGCGTTAATGCTCTGTTCTACACCTATCGGTCTGGGGAGTGAGTCTTACTTTCCCTCCCTGCATTATTACTGAGTTTTTTGACATCCCGCGTGTGGGCGGCGCATATCCTGCAGCAGCTACACCAGGACCAGCGGCTGCACTATCTGATTCCGATACACCGGTTGCATCCTCCACCCTAGCCACCAATGTAGAGCCGGATGCTACTTCAGATGGTAGTGAGGATGAAGATCTACCTGATGATGGTCTCACAAACGATCAGGTGCATCAGCTAGTGCGAGACCCTTTGGCTCCTCCATATGATAGGAGCAAGGTGATCCGACAGGCCGATTGTATATCATTTTTCAGAGTGCTTAATTTGATTGTTGGCTATAACATTAACCCGAAAAAACACAAGATTGATTTCGGGATCGATCGAGCCAGATTTTTACTGCGGATAGCACGGGGGTACCCCATTGATTTGGCATTGTATTTCTTTCTCTGCATTCGATCAAAGTCACGCTATTCTAGTGTAGGTAGTCTGCCATTTGCATTGTTGATATCTAAATTCCTACTCTGATCGGGGGTTATAATGTATGTGATTAAGCGGAGGTCGCCATAAATGAGATCCCTTAACAAGATCACATTCAACAAGAGCAAGAGGCACTTGCGGAAGACTGCACCAGAACAGCCTAGTGCCATCCCGACAGATCCAGCTTCTAGTAGTATTGACGCTGTTGAGAGACAACCTCCTGGGGCTACTTTGGATCGGGTACGAGTTTTGTTTGTGAAGCTCGTTCAGCCCATCATGGAGAAGTTTAGGGATCGGAAATGATGCATTAAAATGTTACAAGAGGATGTTGATCTACTTAGCAAACAATACGTTTTAGTTATTATTTTACTTTTTTATATTATATTGAACATTATATATTTGGGATGTAATTAATGTATGGTTTTTATTTTTCGTGTTTGCTACCTCGTTTATTTTTTTCATTTTACTTGTAGTTCATGATAATATAAAAAATGATACTATCTTTAAAGTTATATTTATATAAATTTAACATAAACGAAATCACTATAAAGTTTTGAAATTAATTACATAAAATTAATTTGTGAATTTATAAATATTTTAACTCACCGCAAATCATAATATATAATATATACACATTTTTATATTTTGAAAATGATAACAAATTAATGGAAAAAATATTTATTATTTTAATAGAAAAAATATATGCACAAATTAACGATGATAAACAAATTAATCGAAAAAATATCTGTTCGAATAAATAAATTTAAATTTGAACGGTTATTAACTTTTTTCGAAAAAAATAAATTAATTTTCAGCTAATATTATTATTCAAACAGATTACATATTATTTGAACATGCATTAATTACATGCTCGAATCTATTTTATTTTATTTGAATAATTTTCATTTTTTGAAACAATTTTATTAGTTATAAAATATTTTATTTAAATAAATATTTATCCGTTCGAATGAATTTAATAATTTAATTATTTTTGAAATCTCCAAAAATAACTTTTAAAGATAAAATTTAACTCGTTATTAACAAATTTCTTCGTTAAAAGTCAAATCTCTTACGGTGAGTACTGCAGATGGTGAATTATTTCAAAATTAGACTGCAATTAACCCAACTCATGATTAATGACATTATGGCCCTCAAACTAGAGGACGTACGTACAGCTTAATTTACTTAAAAAAGAAATGGCCAACTATTCTTATGTGCCTACCCTTTTCAAGCTGTTATAATAGGAAACGGAAAAATTCTGAGCATCAAAACGGAAAAATTCCATACCACTAATCCTCTAGTTGCAGAAGCTTTGGCAGCTTTATTAGCTTCTAAAATGGCCTCCAATCAAGATAGAGTAATTATAGAAGGAGATGTCCAGTCAATATTTACATCTATTACAAATCCAGGTTTGACTCCTTTCTGGAACATTTCAACTGTTATTGGCGACATCCTTAACATTTCCCATCTTCATCAAGATTGAAAATTTACTAAGATACATCGATTTCAAAATCGATGTGCGCACTCGATGGCGCAATGGACAGCTACAAATCTTGTATTTGGAAGCATACCTTTAAATATTATTCCTAGCTGTTTTTTGTATCTTGACAGTAGAAAAGATCCACCTTAAACTTTTGTAATTTGTTATTTATAATATGCTTAATTAGAAAAAAAAAATAGAGGGTTAACTAGGTCGAGTATTTTTTTTTTTTCCTTTAATTTTTGGAAAAAAGAAGCATTGTGATGGTTAGATAGTACTAATTCGTCGCATTCACGCAGGTTTTTGGATGGGAAATGCATGCAGTTACAGAGTCAGTACTTCCAGAGCTAGTAATTGATCTGAGAGGGCATGAAGCTCAATGCTCACAGAGTCGTGTCGGCAAGGGGGTTTCTTGACCGTATGGCAAAAGAATAAGTACGTACATGATGAGGTTGTGTCGGCAAGGTGTCGTTTCTTGCATTTGGAAAAAATTATCCAAATATTCTTGTATTATAACGTGACAAAAATATCTATCAATTTATTCAATAAATTAATTAATAGTTAATCATATAATTAGTTAATAATTAAGTAATAATATAAAATAAATAAATTATATAACATTAAAATTGGTATAAAAAAAATCTTTTAAAAAATTCTTTAAAAGTAAAATCATACGAAGCAACCAAATCTAAAAAAATCAATTTTATTATTTAAAAATTAATTATAAGTAAAGTTTAATTATAAAATATTTATCAATTGATACTCTTACTTGACCAGACAAATGATAAATTTATCTTCTACCGCAGTAATAGCCAGCATCTCTGGCGATTTTCAAACATTAGCTTTTCTCCTAAAACTCTAGTCTCCTGACAGAATCTGACATTTCACGCTGACATTTCACTATAACCCTTCACTGCAGTAACAGGTTTCAGATCAATCTCTTCTCTGGATAATTGCATATTTATTGGAACTCAATTTCACATTTATGACTTATCTAAATAACATTTAATACCTTCTAAATAAACTTAATATTGTTATAAATAAAGTCATAAATAATTTACATTCATCCAAAACTACCACATTAATGATAGGATTGACTTTATCATTTTAGTCACCTGATCTTATCTAAACTTATCAACTTAGTCACCTAGTCCTAACCAAATTTTTACATCTACAAGAAACTTCATTGACTACCCAATACAAAGTTCATGTTCTTCTACATCTACGAAGCTAAAAACTTCTTTAGACATACATTGGTTGGGTTTCTTTGTCATTGATATATCGTGTAGGGCTCTTTGAACATGAATTTTAGACACAGCCTTCTTTGGAGTTTCTTCATCTTGACTTTCTTTAACAAAAATGATACATTTTGATGAAGTGGTATCGGATGATGAGGCTTGAAGTTCTTTGCTTTGGGAAGTCATGTACCCCAAACCCGTGTGATCATAACTGAATTTTTGAAAGCTTAATATCCCATCTAATTTCTAAGTTGCAGTTCTTGCTTTGTACTCCTGAACATTTTTTAATTCTCTTTCTCGTGCAACATTTTAATCATTTAACCTTGATACTTCAACATCAGAAATTTTTAGCGCTTCAACAAGGTTATTCTTTTTATTCTCCATAACTGTGAGTTTATTGTATAGCTTCTTGTTGAATTTTTTTTCAACTTGACCACCTCTTCACATAAATCATTATATGCTTCATGTACACTCAGCTCATGGTCAGCACAACAATAGCTATATCCGAGTCACTATCATCAAATTCACTTTCAGATTTTGTATGCACAATATTAGAAAAATTATTAACAATAGTAGAAAAAGTAACAAAAGAATTTTCATCATTAGATGATGAATTTGAATTTTTAGATTCTGAATTGTCACTAAGTGTGACGTTCAATACTTTTCCTTTATTTTTCTTAAAATTTGGACATTCAATTCTTATATGACCATAACCTGAACATTCATAACATTTCACTTTATCTTTTTGCTCAGATTTATCTTTATCCCATTTTTCAGAATCACTCTTTTTAGCAAAAAATCTCTTACTTCTATTTTACTTTCCATTTGTTATCTTGTTATTAAATAAGAATTTTTTGAATTTTCTTGCAATAAGATCTATATCCTTATCGTTCAGATTTTCTTCATCAGAAAAATGATCTCTATTTTCTTCTATTGTTTTTAAAGCAATGGACTTACCTTTTATTGTTTGTGGAAGAGAAGACCCGTATGTTTGTAAGGAGCCTACCAATTCTTCAACCTTAACAGCATCCAAATCCTTACTTTCTTTAATGACTGTAACTTTTAGGCGAAATCTTTCAGGTAAAGACCTTAAAATATTTCTCATGACCCTTGAATCCTCCCCTTTCTTGCCGAGATTAAACCTAGAATTCACAACATCGTTAAGTTTAGCATAGAAATCATTAAAACTTTCATATTCTAACATCTTAATCTTTTCAAATTTTGAGGTTAGCAACTATAATTTTGAATTTTTTACGATCTTTGTCCCCTCATGTGTAACCTCCATGACATCTCATACTTTTTTAGCAATCTTACTTATTGAGATTCTTTTAAATTCATCGGGAGATACAGTCATAAAGATAGTATTAAATCCCTTACTATTCCAATTAGAGTTGGTGATCTCATATTTTGTCCATGCATCATTGTCTGTCTCGGGTTTAGTTCATCCTCACTCAACTACATACCACGCACGCTCATCTAACGACTTAAGGAAAACCCTCATACGAACTTTTCAATATACATAATTTTCTCCATCAAAGTGTGGCAGAACATATAACAACATGATCAATAGGGGAACGGATCACACTCGAATGAGTGAACCGTGCTCTGATACCAATTGAAATTACCCAAATACCTCTGCATTATAACGCAGCGAAAATATCTACCGATTTACTCAACAAATTGGTTAGTCTTTAATCATTCAATTATTTAATAATTAAGCAATAACATAAAGTAAATAAATTGCATAACACCAATATTGATATAGAATGGAAACCCTTTAAAAAAATATTTAAAAAAAGCCTACGGGGCAGCCAAACACAAAAAAATAAATTTTTTTATTTGAAAATCAATTACAAAACCTTCATCAATTGATAGTATTACTTGACCAGACAAATTACCTATTTGTCTTCTACTGCAGTAGCAGCCAGAACCTCTGACGATTTTCAAACATTGATTTTTCTCCTAGCACTCCAGTGGCTGAAACTCGACCAATCAATTCTTTAAGATGGAGCGCAATCACACTCTTTGAAAGAACCAATATGAAAAATTTTCAAGAAATTTTCTTCGCAAAATATGTATTGAAAAATGCTTTAGAAAATATATAGATCTGAATTTTTGCAGATCCTAATCAGTATGATCTCTTAAGTAAACAATCGAAAAGTAGTTTTAGTTTCAGTAGGATTCTGCTGACGGCCACAAAGTTGTTAACTCTTCACTGCAGTAACAGATTTCAGATCAACCTCTTCTCTGGATAAGTGCAGATTCCTTGAGATTCGATTTTCACATTTATGACTTATCTAAACAACCTTTAATACCTCATAGATAAACTTAATATTGTTATAGATAAAGTCAATAAATATTTACGTTCATCCAAAATTACTAACTTAATGATAGGATAAATTCTATCATTTTAGTCACTTAATCCTATCCAAACTTATTAACTTAATGATCACTTAATCCTGACTAAATTTTTACATCTACAAGAAACTTCACTGACTACCTAATACATGATCTGAACTGGTACATGTTCTTCTACATTTGTGAAGCTAAAAACTTCTTGTCACAGAGTTCTTGTCACGGTTGACGAGTCCAAGTGTCCAGCTATTGTACATGATACGGGACACGTTGTTTTAAGTCATCAATGAAGTGGGCCAGAAGTCATGGCCCGCCCAATTCCTAACTGGTTGTTCCCAACTCGTGGCCATGAAACTGGCTAATATGAGCACCTAAACATCTAGTGAGTAAAGGCCAAACTAGTTGTGAGTAGTCTAAGGACTATTGAGCAACCACTCAGCTTGACTGTATATATGTAGCTATAAATTTCAATTGCCTTAGTGACAGACTGATCACAATGTCCTTGATTTGTGAGTCAATGGGAAAACTACATGAAAATAAACTACTTCGGTTTGAGGCTAAATAAAAGCTCTAACTATCATGTACATTTCACGTAATTAATTACAACTGTACAAGTCACAGTCGAAACAATAAATTAACGTGTTAATTAAGTACGTAGAAGATTACTACATACATGCAGCCGCGACTTCAAAATCTAGAAAATTTCATTAATTTCAAACAAAGGAAGTCAGTCTGGACAATTAACTTCGCTATCAAAGCTGATAAAGTGAACTTTATATTAATTAATCAGTCATACTGATGCAGCATGACAGCATCGCTATATATCCTTGGAAAAAAACCCAGCCTACTATGCACGTACATAAGAAGAAAACGGCGGAAAAAAAAGCACAACGAATGGTTAGGAGAGTTTTATTGCTCAATGTCCCCACCATAATCACAGGCACATAGGAAAGGAGCCAGCTAGATTGTCATGGCCAGGACACTCCTCAAAACAATATACCCAATTGATGCTCATAAGATGATCAGAGCGCTCTGCACAACATCTCCACCTTCGGCTTTGACCCACTTTGAAGCAGCTCACTCTGCCACATCGTATTTCGAAGCGAAAAGCGTAGAAGTTTTTCTCTAAACGAGGAGTAATTCATCGACACAAATTGTTGGGTTAGTCTTGGGTGGGGTGCGCCAGGCCCGTGCAATAGTGCAGCGCATGGGCGACGCTTGAAGACCCCAGCAGCAAGCTACTGTAACGGGCCTTCCCCCTAAAAAAATTAATTTAATATCGTGTGGCCCATTGGACCACGTATCAGATATTAAACTGATAAGAACAGATACTACACTTGATCTTAGCCAAAAGGCCGAGAAAGGTATGCTTATTCTTGTTGATTGCTTCTCGTTTTATAGATCGCCTCAACCCCGCTCTCATCATACCTATTCGGTTTGGGACTTTGTAGACTCCGTGAAGTGCTTCCAGTAGCCGTAAAGGTCGATCACATTGTGAAGTGCGTCCACTTACACTTGCAGCATTGTTCGATTTCCTTCGCACAGAACGAACAGTGGCTGCAGTGGCTGTTGCATCCGCGGCTCCGCCATTGCTGGACGCCAGTTTTGAGTTTTTTTTTTTAAACAAAAGAAAGACCAGTAGTTGGTGAGATTTTTCTGGACATGTTTTCTGATATTAAATATATATATACATTTTATAATTTAAGTGATCAACTGAATTTTATTACTTATCATTCTTACACATCACACTTCTTTTTATTTTTTTATTTTTTTTAAATTAATTAAATTATTCTACTTATCATCTATACACTATACATTTAGTAAGAGAAAAAAATATAAAATACATTTAATAAGCGAAAAAAATACATTTAGCAAAAGAAAAATACATTTATTTCTTTTATTTATAGAGATTAAATTTGCTTGATTATAAGTATAACTTGGAAGGAAAATACTCTTACTAAAATTATTTCTATTGTAAAATAGATTTAACAAATTAGATAAAATCACATCAATTTATAAAATAATTTTTATATAATTTTTTATAGATGTGGTAGTATTCATTTTGTAAATATTCATTTGAGACTACTATTAGACATTCTTTCAAGATCCACGCCATGAAAAAATTACACTATTTAAATCATTTTATAGCCTTGAGATTCGAAATCCCAGCTGCACAAATCATTTTTATAGAATTAGATCAAAGATATTTAGAGTGACATATTAACATGTCATTTGTCCAATAATAGCTTTTCCAACGAGTAGAGGTGGATGAAAGAAATAAATTATTTATTTCTAAATGCAAGACCTTTGAGTATTTAAATAATGCATTAAACAATGATATATTGCACAAATGTAGCAAGAAAAAGGGTAATAATACTTGTAACATCACCGAGTATTAATACCCGATGATGTTACTATGTAACTCGTAACATCATTGAGTTTTCCACCGGCATGAATTTTCTCAGATTTACTGCACTCTAGCTATGAACAGTCGACACGCGCCCCACCATGACGTTCTCCTCCCGCATATTTAATGGAACGACGCGAAACCGTGTCCAATATGTCGGCGTGTGTCCCTCACGCGCGGTTTGTTTCCACTTGTGGCCTTCACGGGCCGCCGGACTCCAGTAGCTCCGCCGGCTACACGCGTCGCACCAGCAGAATCACCACCCTCTGATCCTTTAGATTGGTCAGACGCCTCTTCCATTCAACCAGCGTGTGGTCCTCATGCACCACTCCAGAAGCATGGGTTGACTATTCCTCCACTGCAGATCTGCTCTTACTCTGCTAGTCTATTCGGATTATTGCTTTCCCTAATCGGTGATCTTGTGAGAGAGACTAAGGACCTCACCAACAAATACCTCAAGACTTTCAACAACAGTGCATCCACTTGCACCGCTTCCAGTGATGACTTGCCTTCAAAACGTTTTTCAAGACGGTTCCCTCTTAGCAAGGCTTGGGTAGAGACAATAAATTGGTCTCAAAACCCTTTTTTTTTCTATTTCTTCACCATATTTGCATTGTGTTTGTTATTTTCGGATATTTTGTTCCCACCCCCTCTAACATGTATCATCTTTTATTTTAACGAAGTTTGCTTGTTTAGAAATAAAAAAAAATACACGTCACATCAATAACGTGGTTGTTATCTAATGGAGTTACGAGTAGCACCCATGCAACACCATCAATAACTAATATAACTCTCATTTTTTTTGAGTCAAATTTAACTCTCACTTAGAATAATTTGTACAAATTTTAAATATATAAGTTTCGCATAATTATTTTTATAAAAAATAAACTCTATCATATAAAAATATAAAAAACTATAAATTATTTATTAATAAAATTTACTTTTTTAAAAAATCTATACAAAATTTATATATTTAAAATTTATATCTAACGTTACATTTCTTGTGTGAGTTGGAAGTTGGTGTTATAAGTAGCATACTAGCATGAGCAGGATAATTAAAAATAATAATAAAGAAAAGATTTGAGTTCATGTTTGGAGGCACGAGTATGATAACCAAGATCAGGTCATGCCGGGCGGCGCTTTTGATCATTTGTCCGGCAAAACAAATAGCCCGTGTTTGGGGAACTGGACTGCCCGCCCCGGGTTTCCTCAAGCCCGCCTAGGCGCCTAGCTTTGAAACCTACCGCCTCCCTCCCCACTCCAACTCGGGCGAGAAATAGCTCGTAAGTGAGAGCCTAAAACCCTAGAATAAGATTCTCTTGCAGAGTAATCACCGAGACTCGACGTCGAAGATGCCAGGGGCCACCCTGGAAATGGAGCCAGTGGAGCCACAGTCACTGAAGAAGCTCAGCTTCAAGTCCCTCAAGCGAGCGCTTGATCTCTTCTCCCCTCTGCATGGCCACCTCGCTCCTCCCGATCCCAAGAGGTCACCCTCTATATCATCCCCGAATTTATATGTTTATTCCTTACTGAATCTCGATTGTGGCCCTATTTCATTGAACTAATTGATTTTCTGATAACTTTTTTAATTTGTGCAGTAAAAATATTCGCATGAGCCACAAGGTCGGTGAATTTTCCGTTCATTTACAAGTTCGGCTTCTTTTATTGTGTACAAAAAGTGAACAAATCTCGGAATGCATCTTGAATGATTTAAAGTTTGTTAATTAACCATTGAGATTGTAGTTTGAATGGGTTTTGAACGAGATTTTTATCTGGTTTGTAGGTAAGCCTGGAGTATGGAGGAAACAAAGCCATGACGAGTCAACCTTCCCTTGGGGTTAATGCCATTGCATCGGGTCATGGTGCTCAACCTCCAGTTCCTCCTAATACCCTTGCTCTTACAGGTATTTTAATACTTTAATGATAAAACATAATGATTGGAATTGAGTTTTGTTTTGCACCAAAATAATATGCAATTAGTTATCAAACCTTAACTAAATCGCTAAAATGTAGAAGTTGCATTAGCCAACATTAGAATGTCAATTATTTTTTACACTTAAGGATTTGTCGGTATTTCCATGCTTGTCTCCCATCCTTAATGATTTATATACGAGTAGGATTGCAATATAAGTGCTCTATTATTCAGTCTTTTGATCAAATAGTGGTCCAGTTGAACGCTTAATAATCAAGAAATGTTGGATATAGTGTTTTTTTTGTTATGTTTCTTTTATAGTAAATAATTTCCTTGGTGATGAGAAAAAGTTTCATTTGATTAAATGAGATAAGATTTGTTCCCCCCTTTCTTGTGGTGGTTTGGGGATAAGAAAGCTGAGCACTTTCAATAAGGTTTATCAGGAAATGGCTTTGGAGGTACCATCAAGAAAGTGATGCTTTATACAGGACCGTGGTTGATGCTAAATTTGGGAGCACTTGGGGTAGCTGGATTTCTAATGAAGTCTGTGGTTCATATGGTGTGGGTGTCTGAAAATTTATTAGGAAGGGCTGGGAGGATTTTTTTTTTTTGCAATTTCAGATTTAAGGTGGGTCGAGGCACAAGGGTCAGATTTTGGTTTGACGTCTGCTGTGGTGAGACTGCTCTCAAGGAGGCTTTTCCTTCTCTGTTCAGAATAGCATTGTACAAGGAAGCTTCAGTTGCCGATCATATGGACATTTCAAATGGCCTGCTGCAGTGGAATGTGCCATTTATAAGAGCAGCACAAGATTGGGAACTGGGAGATATTTCTGACTTATACAGCTCCCTATACACATTGACTTTGGAGCATGGTGTAGAGGACAAAATGTTGTGGATTCATCCCGGAAACAAGAACTTCTCAGTAAGGTCATTTTATAATGCTTTGACTTCACAATCTTCTACTATTTTCCCTTGGAAGCGTATTTGGAAAAGCAAAGTGCCTCTGAAAGTTGCTTTTTTTGGTTGGTTGGCCTCTCATGGAAAAATCCTGACCATAGACAAGCTGAGAAAGTGTGTTATTTTCATAATGGATTGGTGTTTATGTGTAAAAGGAATGGAGAACCAATAGACCACCTTCTTCTCCATTGTGATGTGGCTTAAGGGTCTTTGGGATGATATATTTGCAAGGCTGGATATTACGTGGGTGATGCTTAAAAGAGTGGTGGATCTCTTGGCTTGTTGGAATGGAGTAAGGGGAAATCGTCAAGTAGCGGAGGTTTGGAAGATGGTGCCTTTATGTCTTATGTGGTGATATGAAACGAGAGAGGAATGGACATTGCTTTGAAAATAGAGAACGTTCTTGTTGGGGGGTATTAGAGTTCTCTGTTACTTTGGGCTAAGGCCATTGTATTAGAGGGAGCTAATTTTAATGACTTGTATGCTTTTTTTTTTGGTTAGTACGATGTAATTAGGTATATTTTTCTTGTATACTACCTGTGTACTTGGGCTTTGCCTAATTATGAGGATTAATAAATTTTTCTTATAAAAAAAAAGCAAATAATTTCCTTTTGGTTAGTGAAACAAAATTCATGAAGAAAATATGTTGGCACGCTTTATTTCTTTCTTAAATGACATTGGTTTTAGGCATTATATTGCTGCCATTGTAAACATGACTAAAATCTTTGGGATATGTTGTTATTGTTTTGCAGGTCCAGAGGATTCTAGTGATCTTCAAAAGGGAGGAGCTCAAAATGATCTAATCGTTAGTCCATCCATTCAACCAAAGGCATCGTAAGTACTTTTGTGATACCCCATATGATAAGTAAGGGTAGGTGGTGTATGAGATCCCACATTGTTTGAGAGGAAAGGCTCTTGCTCTTTATAATGTTCCAATGGGGGGATTCCAATTGTATCATTGACTAGTCCTTTTGGAGTATAGGCTATGTGGCTTGGGTCTTCTATTGAGGCGTTACAAATGGTATCAGAGCCTATCCCAACCAGAAATATGGGACTTGAGCCGTGTCACTTACGATAGACGGGCTTGATGAGGATGTCAAAAATTTAAGGGGGGCAAATTGTGATGCCCCGTATGATAAGTAAGGATAGATGGTCGTATGAGATCTCACATTACTTGGAAAGGAAAAGTTCTTGCTCTTTAAAATGTTTTAATGAGGCTTCAATTATATTATTGACTAGTTCTTTTGGAGTATAGACCATGTGGTTTGGGCCTTCCAATGGGGTGTTACAACTTTCCCCCCTTTCTCTCTTTGATTTGCACATATACAAACACACTTTGATATTCTGTTTTTAGTTACCTACCTTGCTGCCCATGTTTTCTGTGGCCCTTTTATAAGGAACAATAGTTTTTGTATTTCCCTCGTAGCGGGATAGTTAATCTTTAGGTATAATATTTCTAAATTACCACTGTACTGTAATGGGTTGTCACTAATAGGGGTGTGCATGGTCAGTCGGTTTTGGTAGGAACTTCAACTGGGTTCTCTTTGAAATTGAGACAATGCAGGTATCATATTCCGATAGTTGGTTATATTGGTTTGGGGATTGTCAGTACTGGGCAGAGGAAGAGATTGAGTGGTGCTTGCAATGGCATTTGAGACAATAACTTGAGAGAGGAATATTGGTGTTGGATCCTGAGCAACAATATTCCATTCAGATCTTTAATTGATCGAACTTGTTTCGGATCATACGCAGGGAATAAGATAATAAGGGGTATAAATAAACTAAAGATTTTTTTTTTTTGATAAGTAAGATATAAATAAACTAAAGATTTGATGATGGAGAAAGTGATTCTGACCTCATTAGAGACTGAGAGAGATGAGGACGAGATGTTCTACTAGAGATGAGGGATATGGAGGCTTATTGAGAGAGAATAGAGACTGAGGATGAGGATCCAGACTATTGGAAGGAAATAGATTGGGATTTACTTCTTTTGGGTTACAATCAAGTGTATACAACTTGAAAGATACAAGTAAAGAGACCTATAAAATTTTGCCACATCAACTTTTGTTTTATAGATACATATGATTTTCACATATGTATATTTATCTTTTATTACTATAATCTCGTTTAAGTTGACCAGTTCTAGAATCAGTTCAGTCGGTCTTTCCACTGCATAGGTATTAGTCTTTCAGTCTCTAAGTGACTTTTTCTCCTGAATGGTAAGCAAATATTCTCATATTCTAGTGTGGTAATATTGAGTACTCTCACAACTCCGAGGCATACAAAACCAACTTTTCTTATTTGATTTCTTAAAATATTTTCTGTTGCATTTAAACTTATATAATTATATGGAGGAAAATTTGCCAATGTATTGAACTAGCACTGATGATGCATGCTTTTGCCAGGAATGATGTTGGTCTACCCAGCAAAAGCTCTGCAGTTGTTTCTGCTTCAGGATCATCTGAAAGGTTTTATCTTTTTTCTCTACTTTATTTCTTAGATGCAGACAAGTGCTTAGCATCTTTTTGTGGGGATAAGAAAAGAACCCCTAATTATATTACAAGTTCTTTGAAGGACTAAGTTTTTATAATGATTGAAGTAGAAAACAGACAAGTTTTTGGCATATTTTGCTAAAATAAAAGAATTTGACAGTTTTTGCTGAGCTAGTATTCATTATGTCATGCATGCTGTCTTTTGTTGAAATTTACTTGCAGTATGTGCAGATGCGCTATATTGCTTGTTATTGTATATTGTTCTTCAGAAATGCTGTTATAAAGCATTGAAAATATAATTTATTTTTATTAAATCTCTACAAGACAGCACTAGACAATTGAAGGTCGGTTGAGGATTGTAGATTCTTTGATACATTAACTTGCACATCAATGTACTTATAAAAAAAAAAACTTGCACATCTATGTTATTGTTTGATGCTAGCTCAATTTGACTTGAATTGCTTTGGTTTCTTTCTTTAGGAATTTATCTACATCTGCTATAATGGAAAGAATCCCAAGCAAATGGCCACGTCCTGTATGGCATCCTCCATGGAAGACCTACAGGGTAAGCCTTTCTTTTAATTATAAATGGATAGGCTGTAAGTGGTGGACCAATGGCATTAGTATTGCGTTAGGTGTTTTTTTTTTTTTTTTTCCAATTCAGATTATATGCTTGTATTAAAATTTTAGGATATAAATTCTGTTTGCTTTTCTTTAAAATATGGAACAAATTGTGTTCCTGTAACACCCCGAGTCCAAAAGTGTGATTTATTTTTATTTTTATTATTATTATTATTGTTTTTGTTATTGTTATTGTTATTGTTTTATTAGATATGTCTTGAGGTAGTAAATAGTATGATCATATAAATGTATGCGTATTGTGAATATTATTGTCATATATGAAAATATGATGTGCTTATGATGGTTATCTACGCTGCGCTAAGAGACAAGCCAATGTTAGATTCCTTTCATGATCTTGAGGGAATATGAGATTATACTTGAATGAATAAATTTGTTTGATTAATTGAATGTTACTAAAAATCGTATGAAAGCAATGAGATATTCATGTAGTAATTCAAGTAAGTATGCCATGTAATAGAATAGCCATATTATGCGAGCCATGTTCATGTAGTACTTAGATTATGTATGCCATGAAATGTCATAAAATATTCAGATCATATTATGTTATGCCATGTATAAGAAAGTACCATGTTATGTTATGCCATGTATAAGGAAGTGTCATGTTATGCTATGTCATGCTATACCATGTTCAAGAATATGACATACCATGCTATGATATGTACAAGAATATGACATATTATGCCATGTTATGCTATGCCATGTACAAGAATATGCTATGTTAGAAATATTCATGAAAACCTAATAAATTTTCATGCATTAAGGAAGTTAAGAAATATTACGGTGCCACGGACTCAAGCGTGGTTAACCATAAGTTAAGTGAAACACAGACCCAAGCGTGTTTCACTCCATGTTATGCAAGTTAAGTGAAACACGGACCCAAGCGTGTTTCACTCCATGTTATGCAAGTTAAGTATGTTATGCAAGTTAAGTGAAACACGGACTCAAGCGTGTTTCACATCATGTTATGCAAGTTAAGTGAAACACGGACCCAAGCGTGTTTCACTCCATGTTATGCAAGTTAGGTGAAACACGGACCCAAGCGTGTTTCACTCCATGTTATGCAAGTTAGGTGAAACACGGACCCAAGCGTGTTTCACTCCATGTTATGCAAGTTAGGTGAAACACGGAGACTCCATGATATAAGATATTATGCATTCACGATTACATGTTTGCCACGATTATGTATGCTTCCGCTTTTGGTCAATGATTAAAACATCTGCTATGTGAGTCTATAATGATATACGTATGTAAAATCCTTCAGAAAGTCATGTTACGTGTTTGATTGTAATCTATGAAGTTGTAGGTATGTTTTGAAGAGTCTCATAGAAATGAAATGTATGTTACAAAAATTATATTTTACGGTATGATGTGCTACTTACTGAGTATTCGACTCATTTTGTTTGTTTGTCTTCTTGTTTTCTTCTATGTCTAATTCTCGCAGATGATGTCTATGATGATGCAGAGTTGGATGGCCAGGAATAGATCTAGTACAAAGACTTAGGAATGAATAAGTGATATTCACACAAGAATTAGATTCCTTTTTATGTCATTCATAGGATTAGTTTGTGTTCTTTTATTTTACGTTTAGTTGTTAAAACAATCATGTTCAATCTAGTTTTAACGTTTTGATGAATTTCAATAAATGAGGTATTTCTGGATATGAATCTCTTTACCGGGCACTAAGTTATAAATGCTAATAACATCTCTATCCTACGGGAACGGGGTGTTACAGTTCCTTTCCCTGAAGAAACTTTTGTTGTGAAATTTTAAGCAAGTTGTGCGTTTCTGGGGAACCAGAATCCTTTTTTATATCTAAAGCATAAATTGTCAAGTTCCTATTTGGACTTGCCTTTGATATGTATGCAGTATTTTTCAATTTTGACTCCAATCACCGTTATTTATGAATTTTTTACTGTTAGTTAGAGTAAATTAGGTTTCCCTCTATGTTTGGCTGCTCGCTACAGCTCCTGTTTCTCTATTCTCCTAGACTATATGGGCCTTTGTTCCTTTTCTGCTTCCCCTAGATGGGTATTCCCCTTTTATATTTCCTGTGTACTTGGGTTGTGCCCTCTGTGCTTTTAAAAAGATTACTTCGCTTGATTTATAAAAAAATTATAGCTAGATTGGGCTATGTTGGCAAACACACACAAACAAGCAATTAGTCACTTTTCAATTTTTTGAATCTGTTCCTTTATTTTTGAATGGCGGAAGGTGGAACTGATTTGCTGGTCTAGCCAGATGAGGTTGCAATGAAAAATAAAATTGAAAAGAGGAAAATAAGGGAAATGTATAGTATTTTGTGTCCATGCAGCTACTTAACAGAAAAAAGTGTCCATGCAGCTAAAAAAAAAAGGAAAAAAAAGTCTCATCCGTAAATTTTGGGAGTTCCTTTTTTTTTTTTTTTACTGTAAAATAAATACTGATTCCCAGTCTCAATGTCATTTGTAATGGATTGGCTAACACCTCGTCTCTGGCTGACCTCTTGGATTATATTTTTATTTGATAAGTTTGTTGTTAATGGTGCTGTATCTTTGCTTAGCCACTTTAACATTCTCTAATTTCATTTCTTTAGGTCATCAGTGGCCACTTGGGATGGGTGCGATCTATTGCATTTGATCCAAGTAATACATGGTTTTGTACCGGCTCTGCCGATCGCACAATCAAGGTATCCATCTTCAGTTTAATTCATCTAAATTAGTTCTAGAGACTTGTTCCGACGATGCATTATAACCATTTGGGTTTGCTTTGGTGTCTTTCATAATTTTTCCTTTTTTTTTTTTTTTAAAAAATTTTACTTGTCCAAAAAAATCTCTATGATTTTTTTTTTGGTGTTACTTTAAAGCCCTACTCTCTCTAGCTTCACATTTTCTAAGAATTCCTTGTCTAGTCATAAATTTTTTTATCTCTCACATGTGATTCCCATTGGATGATCTGAAATTGCTTGCTGTAAACTTGGAAATGTCTTGGGGAACATTAATTTCGTTAGAAAATGTTTTGGCAAAACATGGCCAGAAAGTTTGGTAAAAACTTACAAAACTGAATTGATTAAACTAAAAAAGTGTGGCGTGCCAAAGCTCAGTTATTGCGAGAATGGGTCAATAAGGAGATTGTCTTTCTGTTATTTACTAACCGATGACTCTTTTATTAGGATTCAAAGAATAACAATTATGATTATGCTACTACCCTAATGCTTTTCAATATTTTAAACCCCATGATCTCTGTCTCTCGAGATGTTTCTTGGTAAGGAACAACAACTGAGTATTTTTTCCCCTTTGATTTTTTTCTTGAGCAGATTTGGGATGTTGGAAGTGGAAGGCTAAAACTCACCCTAACCGGACACATAGAACAAGTACGAGGTCAGTTCCTAACACATTATTGATGGTACATCAGGTTCCATTGGCTAAATGGTAAATGAATCAGGTATAAGATGATAAAAAATGTGTGATGGCTATGAGGAATCCCTTGACACCTTGCTTACAGCCATTGAAGCAAGTCCCTCTCTTGAGGATAGTGATTCTTCTGCCTGTGGTTCCAATCTGGGCAATAAAAATAAAGGCAATAGAGATTTAAGAAGGTTACAATCCTCTATTAACTATGACTGAAAGTACAAGCTGAAGTAGAGCTAAAGGGAGATCTGATTTTAGGCATATTGTGGCCAGTACATAGCTTTTAGGGTTTTCTGTACAGTGTGCGGGGATTTTGTACTGTTTCTGTAGGCTTAGTGGGAAGCTCAATCCTAAGTTAAAGGGATTTTTTGGAGGGGTAACTTTGTTTTTCCGAGATAGGACTTGGTGGGTCAGAGCTTAGTTTGGTGGATTTTTTCTTTCCTTCACTTTAGGTGTTTCTGTTGTATATTTCTTGTGTACTTGGGTACATCATCCAATTTTAATGAATTTTGATTACTTAAAAAAAAAAAAAAAAAAGATGGTAAAAATGTGCTTTTGCAGGCCTTGCTGTCAGCAGCCAACATACGTACATGTTTTCTGCTGGTGATGACAAACTAGTCAAATGTTGGGACCTTGAACAGAATAAGGTTAGAAACTCTACGTAATCCAAATGTTCAATGTGCTGTTGCATCGCTAACTCTACTTGTTAAGAACATATTACTTTTGTTTAGGCCATCCGGTCTTATCATGGTCATCTAAGTGGCGTCTATTGCTTGGCTCTTCATCCCACTATTGATGTTTTGCTGACTGGGGGACGTGATTCTGTCTGCCGGGTATGCAGTTAATTATTATGATTGAAATTACCTACTGAAGCTGTTATAAGCTTCTTACTACAGTGAGTTTTTTTGGTGATAAATTGGGATGAGAAAATGATTTTGTGTTTCAATGCAACTATGTTTAGGTTTGGGATATTCGTAGCAAGGCACAGATTTTTGCTCTATCTGGGCACGATAACACCGTTTGTTCAGTGTTTACTCGACCTGTGGTACGTGGAATCTGTTTCTGGTTGACACCTTTTTCCCCTAATATATGCTGATTTCAGTTTTTAGTGTCTATTTCCTAAAAGAGTTTATATATACATATATATGCACACTAAAAGCTTTCATATATACATGTATATGTCTAATACTATAATCAGACATGGGCCAAATTTTACCCTTTCTTTCTTTCTTTCTTTTTTTTTTTTTTTTTAAATCTCTCATTTGCCCACCTATTTCATGTCATTGTTCCTGCTCCCAACAAAGGTTGCCAACCGTATTGAGAAGTTACAAATAGACTTCTTGTGGAGTGGATTGGGGGAAGAGTTCAAATTTCATTTGGTTAATTGGCCAAGGGTCTGTACTCCATTTTCTGTGGGTGGATTGAGGATTTGCCACTTGACAAAATTTAATCAAGCCCTGCTGGGTAAATGGTTGTGGAGGTATCAACACGAAAGACTATGGAAGTCAGTTATAGATTCATGGTTTGGGGAGGCTTAGGGAGGATGGTGCTCGAATGAGGTACGCGGCCCATATGGGGTGGGTTTGTGGAAATACATTAAGAGACATTGGGAGATCCTCCAAGGACATGAACATATTCTGGTGGGTGACGGTTCTTGTGTTAGATTTTGGTACAACAGATGGTGTGGTGAAATAAGTTTCCAAGACACATTCCCGACCTTTTTTGAGCTTGCACAAGACAGGATGCAGCAATAGCTGACCTATTGATCATTTCCAGCGGCTCCCCTAAGTGGAATATTGAGTTCACTAGGGCAGCCCAAGACTAGGAGTTGGAGACTATTACAGTGTCTTATGCGACATTATATTTTGTAAACATTACCGAGGGTACAACTGATAAGATGAATTGGAGACCATCCAGGGAAGGTAAATTCACTGTTAGATCATTTTACCAAGTTCTAATGAGTCCTGGAATGACTATGTTCCCATGGAAGAGTATATGGCAGACGAAAGCTCATTCAAAGGCAACTTTCTTCGTATGGACAACGTCATTGGACAAGATTCTTACCACAGATAATTTAAGGAAACACTGGGTTATGGTGTTAGACTGGTGCTGTATGTGTAAGAAAAACGGTAAATCAGTAGATCATTTGCTTTTAGATTGTGAGGTGGCCAGGACCATGTGGGATGATTTCTTCATGAGAATGGGATTGTCATGGGTCATGCCTCATAGATTGATGGATTTCCTTGCGAGCTGGAAAGGCCTCCACGGTAACTCACAAGTGGCAGCCATTTGGAGAATGGTTCCTTTATGTATGTGTTGGTGCATCTGGCGGGAGTGAAATGCTAGGAGTTTTGAAGATCGTGAGAGAACAACGGATGAGCTTAAAGTTTTTTTTTTTTATAAATCATTGATCTTATGTGCAGGGGTCATTGTTTGTAATGGACTAAATGTCCATGACTTTCTCCTTTCGATTGTAAACCATACCTAGGGGCTTCTCATTTATACTCCATGTGTATTTGGGCTGTGCCTATTTCTATGAATAAAACTTCTTGATTACCTATAAAAAAAAAAAAAAAAAAAAATCTCTCATTTACTTTATGTGGCGTAGGACACAAGTTATATCCTTTGAGAGGTTATTCAAACGTTAACTTAAATATCTTGGTTTTGTCTATTAGTTTGTGTGGATGTTACCAAATACTGGTTCAGGGCTTTTTTTTGTTAATTTTATATGCATTTGCACATCAAGGGGTGTGGGGACTTTGGTGATATCTTATATTATGTTTCTCATTTTTTTCAGGATCCACAAGTTGTTACTGGCTCTCATGACTCAACCATCAAGTTTTGGGACCTCAGATTTGGTAATTGTGTTGTAGTGATTGATTTCGTTTCTTAAAATATATATATATATATATATATAATTAGTCATTTTTCTTTATTTCATTTTCTACTTCCCAGCCTTTTACATATATAAACCACATATAAACTGTTGCCTGGCAGGAAAAACAATGCTTACTCTCACTCACCATAAAAAGTCGGTGCGAGCAATGGCACCACATCCTAAAGAGTATGTGCCTATACCTATTATTTGTTACTTGTGAAATAAGTTAAATAACAGAACTGTGGTTTTCTAATGTCATGCTTTTGCTAAAAAACATATCAACTATTGTGCCGTCTTCTTCTCAGGAATTGTTTTGCATCTGCTTCAGCTGACAACATTAAAAAATTTAACCTCCCGAAAGGGGAATTCTTACACAACCTGCTGTGAGTTCTCAGCTAGCTTTTCTTTTATGTAAAGTTGCAGACAATTTTCTTTTCTTCCCTGTTAATATTTAATATTCTGTTGTCTTGTAAAAAAATATTCTATTTCTTAATAGGAGTGATACTCGAATGATTTTCTTGGGATAACCAAGTGAGATTGCGATTCTGATTTGTGATGATAGTCTGAGGCAGCCAAGTGAAAGCTGCAAATAATTAATAATAACTATATGAATTTTTCCCTCTTGTTGGGAAGAGGCAAAATTAATGATGCACCCATTGTTTTGCACATATACTTCTATGTTTTTTTTTAATTCCTCTCGTATTGACTTGAGCTGGAATCAGTCAAAAATCACTTTTAAAGTACACTCTGAGCATCCACTGAGTGTATTTACCAAGTCTAGTGATAAACTGATATTCTGATGTTGTTAGTGGTGGTTTCTGAGCAGCTCCCAGCAAAAAACTATAATCAATGCAATGGCTGTCAATGAGGAGGGTGTGTTGGCCACAGGAGGTATGGGATTTGATAAATTTGGTTGCCTGATGTCTAGGCACCCTTTCTACAATTTACTTTCTCATACTTGTTTTCTTCTATTTTCTTTTGTTGTTCTCTCTTTTTGGAAACATTGGGTCCTTGTATTTTCCACACTGAAGTCGATGAGGTTTATGGAAATAATCTTTTTAATCTTTTCTCCTTTTGTTTATATAAGGTGACAATGGCAGTCTTTGGTTCTGGGATTGGAAGAGTGGTCACAATTTTCAGCAATCCCAAACAATTGTACAGCCTGGTATGTATTGTGTGTGTGTTTTTTTTTTTTTGGAGTGACTAAGAGGAGTCCAGTTTAATGACTGTTAAGTTCTTCCTTGCAGGCTCATTGGATAGTGAAGCTGGAATCTATGCTACATCCTACGACGTAACTGGCTCAAGGCTTGTTACTTGTGAGGCTGACAAGACAATTAAAATGTGGAAAGAAGATGAGAATGCTACTCCAGAAACCCATCCCGTTAATTTTAAGCCACCTAAAGATATTCGGCGGTTCTAGTGGTCATCTCACGTTGATATGGAAAATTGTGAAGCAAAATTAGAACTGTAATGCGTGTATGCGATTTGCTTTATTAAATACACAGGGCTTTCCGGGGAATATATTTTTGTAAGCTTTGATGTAGCGTCAATACCTGTAGGCAGAAATTTTCATATATTTGGTCTTTAAAGAAGTTTTCTTTGTACCGAAATCTTTAGCTTTTGTTGTTGTAGAGTGACTGGTGTTGCTAAATTGTTTTTGTTTTGGGTTGGATGTGGCTCAAAGTCATGTAAACTATTGAGACATTAGCGACTCGGTAGTTGTAATTTAAATTAGTGCCAGTTTTCATCAAGGGCTTTCAGCGTCTAACGGTTTAAATCAAGATTTTTAAAGGCGTCTCTTGCGATTTGAATTTTTGGGTCCAATTTCACTGAAAGATTTTTTTAACACTGCATAATGAAATTAAATTTAGAACATAGAAAACATGGGTTGCCAAAATTATGTTCCAAGTTCATTGGTTATTCTGTTCCCTAAGAGTTGTTGCTGGATTGAAGCTATGGTACGGTTTTTATTATTTAAGCATCCCTACTTCTCTTGTCCTGATTTGCCTTTTTTTCGGAGATAATACAGGAAAAGTTATGAGTCTTTGTTCCCAATAAAATGTACCATATCCGTAGCATCTTCGTGTCTAAGCTATAATTGACAATCCTTGTTTCCAAAAGGCAGGCTCTGTATTCACTATTCATGGCACGCCTGGCGGTCAATTAAGAAACAATATCACATGTTCTCGGTCACAAGTTCATGTAATCATGTGCAACAGATCTATCTCCCTTTTTTTCCCCAATAGTCCATTTCAGAAAAAAGGCATATACGTACGACAATGCCTCAGCTTTTGATCAAAATCATGACCTACTTTCTAAGTGGTCAAACCCGAGTCCGGTAAGGTGGCCTCCGCAATAAGATTTTTCCAAGTAAAAATATATAATCAAGTGGTTTAATAGTTAATTACGGGTGGGTGGGGGGAGTTTACTCTGAACATATGAATTTATAAATAATTTATAAATAATCGATCCTTTTAGATGGAGTTTGAATAGTGTGATATGATTGTAAATAAAAGTTAAAAGTTAAATAAAATATTATTAGAATATTATTTATTATTATTATTATTATTATTATTTTAGTATTTTAAAAAATTGAATTTTTTATTATATTTTATATAAAAATTTAAAAAAATCATAATGATGAGATGAAATATTTTTTTATCCAAACGTATCCTAACATCTATGTTTCAAAAAAGGAAAAAAATATTCTATTTTTAAGGGATTGATTTGATTAGACAAAATTAAACTATCTCATCTCATTTTATTTAATATAATTATTAATATTTTTTTAAATTTTTATATAAAATATAATAAATAATTTATTTTTTAAATTTTAAAATAAAAATTATATTAAAAAATTATATTATAATAATATTTTATTTAACTTTAAATAAAACCTCATACCTCATTTTATTTGCATAGTAAACGAGGATATGCCGGCCTGAATTGATATTATCTGTACCCTGCCACGTACCATTGTTTCTCAGTTTTGAAGAAGTAAACCGAGTTGCTGCCAAAACTTTTGTCTCCAAACTAAACAAGTCAAGCACCCACCGACGAGCTTAATATTGCTACTATGCTTAATTAGCTCTGACAACTTGACACTTTGAAAATTTGATGTTCGTCTGTGATTGGTTGTATTGGCCATTGGGGTTGTCCAGCACCCATGGGAATAAATCTCTTGGGATGGATGGCTTCCTTTTCGCCTTTTCCTTTTTTTATTATTTTGTTTCTAAAATAGCTTTTATTTCTTAAAAAAAAGGGGTTGGATTGAGTGTGAATGTACTTTCCCATATCAGTTTTGTGAAAAGGGGACGTAGAGGATAGAAAGAGTAAACTGGGTCTATGTTAAAAGTTATGAAAAATGTTAATGGAGTTCTCAAATTTATTGTTTAATTTATGTTAATGTATTTTAATTTTTAATTATTTTAATTTAATAATTAAAAAAGTGATTATTATTAAAATTATTTATTTATTTTTAATAATTAAGAATGTTAAAGAAAATATTTAAAATAAAATTAAAACAAATAAAAAATAAAAAACTTATAGCTAACAGTAGTTACAGTACGCCTTTCTATAAAGGTTGGACGGTCTGCTAGCATATGACCGGAGAGTTATTCTCTTTGTGAAAGATCAAGTTGTGTTTGGATGTTGAAGTGAGTTGAATTGAGATGATAAAATATTGTTAGAATATTATTTTTTAATATTATTATTATTTTAAGATTTGAAAAAATTGAATTATTTATTATATTTTATATTGAAATTTAAAAAAATTATAATGATGAGTTGAGATGAGTTGAGAGGAATTAAAAGAAACAAACGAAGCCCAAGGTAGCAGTGACGCTTTTTATAGAGGATCCGGCGGCAGATAAAGTGACCAGGTGTCCACACACCACATTCCAAACCCGAAAAGAAAGAGAGAAAGAAGGAAAGAAAACGCAGCCAAGACAGAGGCAAAGGCAACCCTTTTAAGTTTGGAGCGATTATACGGCCAAATTTCATGCATGCAATGCAACTGTAGAGGTATAAATAAAGTCCCCACTACTCCACTCTACCTCCTCTCCCTCTTCAAAACCTAAACTTTACTCTCAGACACCCACCCCTCTTCCCTCAACTCTCCCCAAAAAACCTGTCTTTTCTCTTCGCATTTAGAAACAAACTCCGCCCTCTCAAATCTCGGAGAAAATAATGAACTCCGATCTCATTCATAGAAGCTACCATAGCCAAAACTCTGAACGACCCAACGATCTTCATTCTCCGAAACCTGGAAAGCCTCTCCAGAATCCCACGAATACGTTCTTTCTCTACATTCTCCGCGAGCAGCGCCTCCTGTTCGTCCTCCTCGGCATCGCCATTGCCACGCTTTTCTTCAGCTTCGTGCCACCGCGGGATCAAGATCACCGTCGATTCCTTCTGGTCCCCGCAGACCGCCCGGTTTTCCAGTCGGAGGAGTCGACTATCCTCCCGTCTACTGGGCGCGTGCTTTACGAGACCTACCAGCACCATGACTACGGACTTGGGCACGTGAATGTGGGTGGGAAACTGCCGCTGGGGCTGAAGAGGAAGACTCTGAGAGTTTTGGTGACTGGTGGGGCCGGCTTCGTGGGGAGCCACCTCGTGGACCGTATGATGGAACGGGGAGATAGCGTGATCGTGGTGGATAATTTCTTCACGGGGAGGAAGGACAACCTGGTGCACCATTTCGGGAACCCCAGGTTCGAGCTGATCCGCCATGACGTCGTCGAGCCGATTCTACTAGAGGTTGATCAGATCTACCATCTCGCTTGCCCTGCCTCTCCGGTGCATTACAAGTACAATCCGGTCAAGACCATCATATCCTTTCCTTTTACTTTTTACACGTGACAATACCATGATTTATGTACTCGCCGTATTTTCTGTTTGGTTAATGGCAAAATAGTAGTCATTGAATATGTGAACTTAGCAAGTGATTTGGAATCTTCTAACTTTTGAGTTCAAATTTGTATATACATTCACTTAGATTATTGGCATTTGGGATTCATTGAGTTTATCAACGAGTTATTTTCAGCTGTGACTCAAACTTGTCTTGGAGTCCCTACAACTTTTTGCTGTCTATACACTCCATTGACTCCAATCCTATTTTCTTAATAAGGTGCTACCATAATCACATGATCACGGAAAAAATCATGTAACATCACTTTCCTGTTGTGAATTACCATTTTTGTATCCCAAAAGGAAAATATTGTTAAATTCAATGCAGGTTTTAACCTAATTTTATGATCTTTTTGTAACGGCTTTTGTGTGCTTTTATTGTTGTGGGTGCCGTTTTGGGGTCCTTGACTTTGTTTCTTTTAGGGGGCCACAAGACCAATGTGGTGGGGACGCTGAACATGCTAGGACTGGCAAAAAGGGTGGGTGCAAGGTTTCTGCTAACCAGCACCAGTGAGGTGTACGGTGATCCTCTGCAGCATCCTCAGGCCGAGACCTACTGGGGCAATGTCAACCCCATTGGTAAGAACTAAGCTCTCCCACTTTCTCTTATCCCACAAGTTTTGATATCTCAAAGTTTTTAAAACAATAAAATCAGTAAAATTTTATTGACACTTAATGATTTTTTTTTAAAGAGGACAGAACCCCAATTTTATTGATTAACCTCACTTATGACGGAAAAAAACCGTAGTTAGAACTGGATACCTAGGAGTTACATATCATCCTAAATTCTAAACCCATGAATCAAAATGAACTGCAAGAATACAAAGGGAAATCGCTAACCTTAATCCAATAGGAATACCCAACAAATCAAAACACAAAAGGTCACTTAGTGATCATTACTCTTATCTTCCCTACCTTTAACAATAGTACATGTTCACCGATTAGACACCGAGACAATCGCCTCTATTCGGATATAGTTCATTGTTGTGTAAAACCATTGTTAACAGTAAAATCATGCATGTTGAGTTCTTGAAACATACTCCTTTGATTTATCTAATGAACTTGGAAAAGAAATGTAATTATTGATCATAATTACGGTCATTGATTGATTGATCCCCCAAATGTTACACCTATTAATATTATGCATTAATTTTAAATGTTTATACGTTTAAGTAGTGGCAAAACCGCGTGATTGGAGATGACAAGATTTTGAATAAAAAGTAGCCTTTGCTCAACATAGAACATATGATAGCTTATAATTAACAATAATTGAAATGGCTAGTTCATTCAATCAAGTTTTTTTATTCGTTATGATTCTGGTATCATCGTTTATGTGTGCATCTTGGCATGGCAGGAGTAAGGAGCTGCTATGATGAGGGGAAGCGCACGGCAGAGACCTTAAGCATGGACTATCACCGAGGCCTGGGCATTGAGGTCATATTTACTTGTTATTCCTAAACTTTAATATTCAAATACATGATGGCCCGTTAATCTTCGAAGCTTCAAGAATATCTGAGGAATTACAATTATATATCTTGGCCAGATAAAGTGTGGTGAGGGAGGGAGTACCCATCACAGCCTTTTCTTTTGACCTTGGAAATGCACCAAGTAATGATCTTAATAATTTTACAAATGTTTTACAGGTGAGGATTGCTCGAATTTTTAACACATATGGGCCACGTATGTGCATAGACGATGGTCGTGTTGTTAGCAATTTCGTAGCTCAGGTAATCTTTATATAATACATACATACATACATACATACATATATTAATAATTTATTTCTTTTATATTTCTCTGTCTCTGTTTTCTCTATTCTAATTATTCACAATAATTAAAGAGTTTAAGTCTTTAAGATAGTGCTAACAATTTATGTATGGGGATTCTTTATGTTATTAATACATTAATTGCAAAGGCATTAAGGAAGGAGCCATTGACTGTCTACGGCGATGGGAAGCAAACCAGGAGCTTCCAATACGTTTCGGATCTGGTAAGTGGTATTGCTTTTTTGTAAAAAAATAAAATAAAAAATAAATATCTATATATTGCAATATTCATATGGATATCCTCTTCAACGTTTTTTTTTTAATGCCTTAACTTACCTTTATCGTATTAAACCAAACTTTTGAATCCATCTGCTTGTTTAGTGGCACTTTGTTGTCTCTATTGCTTTGTTGTCTCTCTGTCTATTTATTACCTACGTCCCATTATCAGATTTCTTCAAAAGACACGACATACAGATATACATGATGACGTACGCATTTTAAATTATCTTAATTTGAAAAGTCAATGAACTTCCCAAAACCACATTCAGTTTTCATAAACTAGTGTCAACAATCTATCTGGAATTGTCAGAAAACTTAATTACAGGGTTATATGTAGCTAGCAAAATATAAATATATAAAAGAATGGCCAGATCAGATGTCGGTGTTCTGTGTACGCAAAACACGACCGGATAATGCTCAATATGATATAAACTATGATGGCTATCAATTATTTAGGATGTTTAAAGTTATCATTGTTCTCTACTAGCTAGCAGCAGCTACTTGGATATCATGTCAAAATCAAAATCATTTTCCTTGGTGGTTTAAGTACTAGTGAAGGTTGTCGTTCATCCAAAAACATATATCATTTTATTTTAATTAAATTATTTACCTAAACAAGAAAAGTGAGAGGAGGAATCATTTACTGGGTGTTTTCTATTCCTTGGGGGAATAAAGTTTCTTACCTTGTGTACAAGAATGCATGCAAGTTTCCCCTTTTTGTAGAAAGAATAATTCGAATTAGTTGCAGAAGATTTAAATCAAAATACGTACGATGGTGTTTGATAATCGATGAAGTGACTGTTTGATGTTTCCTTTTCACTGTCTTAATTAGATAAGATATTTTCTTCCTTTACTTGCGTGTGTATGTCTGTGTTTTTGCGAATTATATTAAAAAAAGAGCGTGGCTTCCTGTGGCCGGAAGGCAGGTGGTTGGGGTTTGCGGGGTAGGCTTTCTGACTGCAGTACTGGTCTGATGTCCTCCAACTTGCTCACTCAGTGCATTACGCATTATTTATGGTTGGTGAATATGAGAATTGTTGATTTGTGTTGTATTTGCACAAAACAATGTTAGGTGGAGGGTCTAATGCGGCTGATGGAAGGTGATCATGTGGGTCCTTTCAATCTTGGGAACCCTGGTGAATTCACCATGCTCGAACTTGCTCAGGTTCTGTTCATTATTAAATTCACCCAATTTTACTACACATAAATCTCTCTTTGCTAGATAATCTCTGCACACAGGTGCAGCGAAAAGTTTAAAAGTATTAGTTCTATATAGAGATCTTACGAAAAGAAGTTCACAAAATTAAGGTAGCTTAACGTAATGCGCCGGATTTGTTTAACAATAATAAGAGTTTTATAAATGAACATGTCACATTAAATCACTTCAATTTATAAAATCTATTTATAGACCAATCATTTCTCATTTAAGCTAAAGCTAAGAAGAGTGAATTGGATATTGTTTGTGCAGGTGGTACAAGAGACTATAGATCCCAATGCGAAGATAGAGTTTAGGCCGAACACAGAGGATGACCCACATAAGAGGAAGCCAGACATTACCAAGGCCGAAGAGCTTCTTGGATGGCAGCCAACTGTATCCCTTCGCAAGGGACTTCCTCTCATGGTGGAAGACTTTCGACTGCGTATATTCGGTGACCTCAAAGACGGTAGTACTACTACTCATGTTGGAAATACAGATACTATTACGTCCTTGGTATAAAAATATACACTTCTTGATGGCTACGCGCATCCAAGAAAGAGAGAGTTTACAGTGAAAATAAAGATCCAATAAAAGGAATCCTTTTGATTAGCTAACACCTTGGCTTTCTCTCGACAACATTGAAGAATAAAGTTAGCAGCATCTAAAGACAAATCTCACTACTCCCAGGAGAAAAGAAAAGATCGTTTATGAGAGCGATTGAGCGACCCTTCTCTTGTACACTAATCCTATTATCTATATGTGCATTTGCTTTTTTTTTTTTTTTAAATGAAAAATATTGTTCTTTGTCGTAAATTTTGTTATCTCTAGACCCGTCTATTAGGTATCACAATATTTAAGTGGTTGATATATGAAACCATCTAAAATGTATCATGACAATAAGTGTGATTTAGAATGATAAAATTGGATTCAAATATGAGTTGCGATGATTTTAGATAAGTTGAATATAATATTGTTAGAATATTATTTTTTAATAATATTATTGTTATTTTGAGATTTAAAAAAGTTGAATTGTTTATTATATTTTGTGTAAGAATTTTAAAAAGTTGTAATGATAAGATAAGTTGAAGTGAGTTTCTAATCTAAATCGAGGCTTAAGATAGACAAATTTTCGGTATCAATAACATCATACATGGTCCTTTGGTATGTCAATTGTGAGAAATTGTAAGGGTACAACGCTTGTTTCTTGAAATTGTATGCATTTCTCAATGATAATTAATGGAAGTGCGCATTCATCTAGTTTGGTGTCAAAACCTCCACATGACATTTATACATGTATACACGTTTAAATGCTTCACTTCATTGCAATTTTTTCTTTTAAAAGAAAAAAAGTATTTAGGGTGCACAGCCAACATTATGATGATTGTAACAAGCCCATTAATGAGATATCGGGATTTCTTCGATGAGCAATGCTAGGTATAATCCCCATTTGGATATTGCATGTGCAGGTCTAGGCTATTTTAACTTTAAAATTTTTTAAAATTACAAAATTATCCATTTTAAAATAATATTTTCTCTCATTTAATAATATGCCTGCACATGTAATCCCCACTTGAGAACTGCAAATAGAATTTATCTTCTTCGATTGCCGGCCCAAAACAAATAGGAAGGCAACTGAAAGAAAAAGGTCTGATAAATTTTAAAGAATAATACGTACTGAATAAATACTGCACATTGTATAAATTTTATATTTAGGTTTCTTTTCACAAATTATCTTATTTAATAATTATAATTTTTTTAAAATTTTATATAAAATAAAATAATTAATTTAATTTTTTTCAAATTTTAAAATAAAAGTAATATTAAAAAAAAATATTTTAATTTATTTTTAATTTTAATCTTATGCAAAAATAAAAGTGTGTAACAAATACAAAATAAGAAGTTGAACATCAGATTCTTATCTAAATTCCTAGAAAGGATTCCTTGAGGACCCTGACCCACAACTCAAGAGAGTTTGGACCGCCCGCTCTGCACCGGGCATACTCCTTTTCAACACGAGATTACCAAATAGTCCTCTAACTATTAACACAGCCAACGTAGGTAAAACGCCCTATCTCGGTATATCACCAGCACAAAAATTCACTCAAATCTCTCTCAGCTACCCCCCCAAAGAGCTTCGGAGAACCTCTAGCCCACTCTCGGAGCAGTCTATCCCTTGTCGGCTCGCCCTCGATTGAACCAACCAGGTCCGTCCCCCCCTCTTTCTCTCTGGGATTATTTTCTTGCCTCTGTTAGACATTTCTATGTACTCTGTGGCCGGTGTAGCTTCCGATTTCCGGTGTTTGATTCATGCGCTTTTTTTTTGAGATTTTCTGGCAATATAATGTTTTGTTAATGAAGTATAAGGAGGATTGTCCGGGGGATTAGGGCTAAGTTAAATACTGGAGTTTGTTGGGTTTATTTAGGGTTTTGACAATCGTTTGTGGTTGATGGAATCAGTCTAGAGATGCTCGCCATCACGATAATGATTATGATAATAAAATACGGACCGATTCTTTGCGAGATTTGCTGGTTTTATCTTACTTTTGTTAGTCTTTTTTGGCTGAAGAATTGGACATAGTTTTTTTTTCTCTATCTCCATTGGGTTTTTGTGTGAGTTTTTTCTTTCTTGTTGGAAGGATTTCGGTGGAAATTAGGGGATTAGAGGATTGTGGTCTTGAAGGCTTTGGTGCCGCCATTGATAAGATTTTATTCTCCTGCTTTTTGATTGTGGATTCCTTGTGGTTTTTGTATTGGCGTCTACTTAGGGAGCATAAATTACTTAATTTATGACCAATTTATATATGCAAGCACGGTTGTACAATTAGGTGCATTGTATTTATTTATTTTTTTCTGTTCTCTGCTTAAACGTCTTAAGATATTTTCTGGTGTAGTTTCTTTCGTTTTTGAAGTGAAAGTACATTGGTACTGTCTCGCTGAGAGCTTGCAAATTGCCAATTCTTTCGTCAGTGGGGCCCTTATAAACAGTCAAAATGTCGCGGAAAGGTTTGATGGAGCAAGACCTGAGCAAACTGGATGTAATGAAACTAAATCCACTCTCACCCGAGGTTATATCTCGCCAGGCTACAATCAATATTGGTAACTTTTGTTCCCTATGAAAAGCTAAAGCCTCCTTTCACATGTTGGTTACCACAGCAGTTATGCTTGATTGAACTTTCATTCATCTAGTTGGTGATTGGTTGTAGATCACAAAATTTATATCTGAAGCTGATCGTTTGGGACTAAATTCATTATATCAGGCACTATAGGTCACGTGGCACATGGGAAGTCCACAGTTGTAAAAGCGATATCTGGTGTTCAGGTGATTAATATTAATATAGATACTGCTTCTAATTTGCAATATATTTCTTTCTGTAAGCATTAACTTGTATGAATCCTTAGGTCATTGCAGTTATAGTATGCTTCAATATATTCATGTTATCATATATTAATCTTACTCAACTATGGAGCTACTTATCAAAATTTTAGTCAACTGTAGAACTGTATTCTATCCAGTGAAAGGATTAAATACCATTCAGTCACTTTTGGACAAGGAAAGTACTTCTCAATAATCTTAATTGAGCTTGTTCCAGAAAAATGTTGATTCTTTAGTTTTCATGGGAATGGGAAATCTGAATATTTCAACACTTTTTGAGTCTCTTTAACAGTCCCGCTGGAAATTTAGTGAACGTTCACTGGTTAAGCTAAGGTGTCTTGCTCTAGTGGTATTTATCCACTATGGAGCGGATGCCGCTGGTCTGATTTCTTTTGTTTGATTGAGGCAAACCTATGCTTGACCGTTATTTATTATTAAAGTTTGAGTTTAGATAAGAAAAAGACAAGCTTTGGAGTGCTATGTATCAAAATTTTCCTTGCTACAAACACTAAATGGTAAAATTTTGGAGTTATACCTCTGTTTGGTCAATCATCCCAGACTGTTCGTTTCAAAAATGAGTTGGAGCGCAACATTACCATCAAGCTTGGTTATGCTAATGCAAAGATCTACAAATGCGAAGATGAGCGGTGCCCTCGACCTATGTGCTACAAGTGGGTAACTATTCAACGAGTTCAATTATATCTTCATTTAGCTAACAGAATTCTTTGATATGTTACATTGTTGATATAGGGCTTATGGAAGTGGGAAGGAAGATAGTCCTCTGTGCGACGTGCCAGGGTTTGAAAACAGCAGAATGAAATTGCTGAGACACGTCTCCTTTGTAGATTGCCCAGTAAGATTCTAAAATGCTTATTATTAACAATTATTGTTTGTATGTACAGTTGTATGATTGGGTATAATATATCTCAAGTTTAAAACCTGCTTTTTATTGATAAAAAAAAATGTCTCAGGTAATTTAGGTTCCATGATGTGCTCTATACATGGTATTCCTAAATTTTGCAACTGGAAGGTCCTACTTTCGGAAGTCTTGAACATGCTTAGCCTTAGCCCATGTATAAGTGCTTCCTTGTTGGAAGTATTTTCATGTGTTGTCATACGTATTGGAGGCCGTATTTCTTTCTATTCTGAGATAATTTTCTTAGTGGAAGTCTGCGCTTGCATATCATATTATGATGCTATATCATGATATATTTGGTCTTGAGCTCATGGTGATATGATGGTTTCTTAACCAATTCGACAGGGTCACGATATCCTCATGGCTACGATGCTCAATGGAGCTGCAATTATGGATGGAGCTCTACTTCTAATAGCAGCCAATGAAAGCTGCCCTCAACCCCAAACTTCTGAACACCTGGCTGCTGTCGAAATTATGCGCCTCCAACATATAATCATCCTTCAAAATAAAGTAGACTTAATTCAGGAGAATGTAGCCATCAACCAGCATGAGGCAATCCAGAAGTTTATTCATGTAAGTTCTTGTAGGCTGTCTTTGATGCAAAAACAATTCATTATTCAGTGTGCTGAATAGTGTTGGTTGACTTTTGTTTATAGGGGACTGTTGCTGATGGAGCACCTGTGGTGCCAATTTCTGCACAGCTGAAGTATAATATTGATGTTGTGTGCGAATATATTGTGAAAAAGATCCCCATTCCAGAAAGGAACTTTGTGTCGCCTCCAAATATGATTGTAATCCGGTCTTTTGATGTCAATAAGCCTGGTTTTGAGGTTGATGAGATAAGAGGTGGCGTGGCTGGTGGAAGTATTCTCAGGGTATGTTTCTGCTCTATTAAATTGTACCAAAATTTAAAACCATGTTAAATTGTGCTCATGCCTTTTATCGGCACATGAATCTTTAATTGTTTTTATGTGGTTTTTCTCAAGTATTTTGGTCCATGTTATTCTGTATTATTGGTTGTATCATGAGCACCAAAAATGTACACATGGACTTTCTTGGCACTGTTTTAAAACGTTTAAATTTCACCAGGATGGAAAAAGGTCATAAAGCAATAATATGCATTTCTGTTTTGATTAGTCCTTAGGGCTGTATTTCTACTGTTGATTATTCTCGCTTTTGATTCTACAAACTATTCTTCAATTTTGTATTAGTTTATGACTTCTTGAAGCATGCCAGAAATCTAGTTTTCCTGTCCGCCTTTATTGTTGGTTTGGACCACTAACTATTTGAACTCTGTTATGGAAACTTTCTGCCACCTTCTGCAAATATGGTTTTAGGAGTTGGATATGCGAAACCAATTGTATGTTGGTATCCCATTTGAGACTGTTCTTTTGTAGGGTGTTTTGAAGGTAAATCAATTTATTGAGGTTCGCCCTGGGATTGTTGTTAAAGATGAGAGTGGGAACATCAGGTGCACACCAATATATTCCAGAATAGTTTCATTGTATGCTGAGCAAAATGAGCTGCAATTTGCTGTACCTGGAGGTCTCATTGGGGTCGGCACGACAATGGATCCCACATTAACACGTGCTGATAGGTTGGTGGGTCAAGTTCTTGGTGAAGTTGGATCACTCCCGGAAGTTTTTGTTGAGCTTGAGGTAAGAAGATAGTTTGAAAGGTTCTTTTGATGGTCTCCTGACTGGTGAACTTGGTACCTGTATCAATGTGCAATTATCATTTTTTTTGTTATTTTTTTTTCACTTCAAATTTATTAAGCAAGTGATATGCAGTCTCCCCAATGCATCTCATACTTGCTGCTGTCGAATGGATTTGGTCAAACTTTGAACGGGCAAGTTATTGAATATTAGCAGTGGTTATTAGGGGCTTTTTGGGTCATTTTGGGCAAGGTGTTTTCTTGTATACATTCAGTGTACTTGGTTTCTCTTTTTGATATATATAATTTTTTACTTATCAAAAAAAATATTAGTGGTGGTTAACGCAAGTGTGTCAGGGGGGAAAAAAACCCATTGATGTGCATCGATGATGCCTGATTTATTAAAACATTTGAATGAGCTTCTTGAGGGCTCAAGATTCTTTTCCAGATTTTAAGTGGTGATACTCTAATGTTTCTTCTGGCATTCCTTCAGTTCAAGTAAAACCTATATATTTTGGACTGTTTTGCTGCTCCATATGCTGTAGGGGACCGTTTTCAGAAAAGAAAAATTTGGTTAAGGATGATAAGTAATGCCTTATTGATTACATGTCATTATGTGATTTTGCAGGTGAACTTTTTCTTGCTGCGGCGGCTTCTAGGTGTCAGGACTAAGGGCACAGAGAGACAGGGAAAGGTCTCTAAGTTAATCAAGCAAGAGATTTTAATGTTGAACATAGGATCTATGTCTACAGGGGCTAAAGTCCTTGCAGTAAAAAATGATCTGGCAAAGTTGCAGCTCACATCTCCAGTGTGCACCAGCAGAGGGGAGAAGATTGCCCTTAGTCGACGAGTTGAGAAGCATTGGCGTCTTATTGGTTGGGGTCAGATTCAAGCTGGAACTACCCTTGACGTCCCACCCTGCCCAATTTGAGTTAAATCCCTAAACAGGTAGACAGAAGAAGAACCGGTTAAACCGTTAAAAGGGAATTAAGGAACAATGTGGGAAGATAGACAATTGTTGGGAACCATTTTTGTCAGGTGGAGAAGAAAACATTGTTTGCATTGTCATTATTTGCTCTGTTTAATTCTCTTTTGGGATTGTGTTTTGTTGTGCTGACCACTGTTTTTTCTTTTTTTAGCTTTGGAGTAGAGTCATTTTAATTTTTGAGGCTGTTTCTTATAGGTTTCCCTTGTTCTGTTCAATGTTTTGCTTCTCCTTGCTGTTTGCAAATTTGAGCCTCATTGGTGAGCAAATGGTTGGCCTCAATTTCCCTCTGTGGTCCCTTTGTTTGATGTTTAATTTGGCTTATGTTTTGAGTATTTTCTAGGTCGGGCTTCATTTGATGGTCTTGCTTTACCATTTACTTTCATATGCATAATAACCAAAATTTGAAGAATTTGCTGTTTGCACATGTGAGCTAAATGCCAGAATATACATAAAAATGTAATATAAATCACTTTCCTGTCTAGCACGAGAAATGGAAACAGTTCAAACTTGCATTGAAGAGGCTGGGATGATAATATCCTGGCAGCTACATTCAATTGATTTTTACAACATCAGGTACTTGTACTGGATATCTGTTGATATCGTTCCATGCATCGGCTATCACAAACTCTGAGTCTGTAACGCACTTCCACACTACACTGTTACACTTGAACCCACTCCCAAAGGCAATTTGCCAGACCCTATCGCCCCTTTTCATCCTCCCCTTCGCTTCTATGTAACAGAGCTCATACCAAATGGAAGAAGACGAAGTATTCCCATATTTATAGAGAGTCATCTTTGAGGGCTCAACATCCTGTTTCCTTAAACGTAGGCTTTTTTCAATTCCTTGAATCACAGCTCTCCCCCCTGCATGGATGCAGAAATGCTCAAAAGCTTTCTTAAAGTCAGGTACGTAGATACTCCTTTGCTTTGTATTCCACATGATCTTCCGGAAAAATATGGAGAACCCAAACTTCAATTGCTCTGAAAATGGCAAGACCAGAGGTCCCAGGGCAGCAATATTTTCCTTGAGCGCATCTCCAGCCACATTTAGGATCCCCTTTGATATTGATACTCCAACCTTGTTCTCCAAGTCCACATCTTGAAAGACGCAGGCATAAGATATATCATCTTGTGCTTTATTTGTTCGAACAAGGTGTTTTAGCTCATACTTTGACCTGCTCTTGTCCTGTTCCCTGCTTGACAGCAATACCGCTGCACCCCCCATTCGAAAGAGACAGTTTGTAAGCAACATGGATGGGTTTTTGCCAGTATACCAGTCCTGATTTAGGGTCTCAGTGCTGACAATTAGAGCCAAGGAGTTCCGGTGAACCCTCAACAGGTCTTTTGCAAGGCTCACTGATATGATTCCAGCGCTGCACCCCATGCCGGAGAGGTGGAAACTCATAATGTTGCTTCTCATCCTGAACTTGTTAACTATCATAGCAGTGAAAGATGGCGTAGCACAAAATAGGCTACAGTTTGAAACCAGAATATCAATGGCCTTAGGGTTGGTGTTGGTTTTCTTAAACAAGTCCGTAACCACCGAAAACATTACCGTCACAGCCTCCTCCATGGCAGAAGAGAGCGATTTTCTTAGTGGTACTTGACTGACAGACGGAGGGATGCAAGTTTCCTCGCTGAATCCAGATTTCTCTAGGATCTTGGTCTGGAAAGCAATACTCTCAGGATCCATGTTGTCGAGAACGAAATGCTCTACAAACATGGACATTGGTAACCGATAAGAGCTAGGTGGTCGATAGCAAGCAAAGTCGAGTAAATAAACAGCGACTTTTCTCTTATATATAAGGTATAGGACAAGTATTCCTGCAACTAGAACCATCATAAAAGGGTGGATGCAGAAGACAATGAGCTCTGGGAGGCTGGGTACATGTTGTAGGGTCATTGCCATGGAGGAAGTTTAGACTTGTTTTTGGTTTGTACTAGAATCGGATTATGCCCTGTTTGATTGACATGACATTCAGTTGCATATGTCAATGCGTTTGGGCTCTGGAGTTAGGGAGGTATAAGGAATGATGCATACTGCTACATACAGATAGTGCATGATAAAGGACGCGAAAAAGAGACCTACAGGTAAAGGTAATTTGGACATGAGAGCATTCAACATCCTTAAAAATGCTTTTTTCAAGGAACCAAGTCATGCACGCAGGGCCACTTCGTTGTCATGTATTGTGTTTATTTGCTAATTCAAACTAATCTTAACCACAAACTCTGGTCCTAATCCTCTATATTCCAGCAACAGCGTGACCGTTATTGGTCGATCATGCGGAATCCATGTGTGGAGTTTTGCACATGACCTGAATTTTGAATCATATATAATACGGTATCGTCTCCCGACCAGTTGTAGATAAAAAAATGGATAACTCATAGAAACGCCATTTTGAGCTGAACGCGTTTTGTCTTGCTGTAAAGGTTATAGTATACTAATCAGATCGAATTCGAATTCAGGCTGGCTGCATGTTGTTGTGTTTTAGCTTATACAAGTATATTTTACTCCAAAACTTATGTTATTCTATGCACTTACGTCGAGTAATGCTAGATATAAGTTTTAAATAGACAAGTTTCATATAAGTCTTTTATTAAAAAATAGATTATACTAATAAAGAATAGTTTTTTTTTACACTTTTTAGGATGTGGTCCACTTTTTTACAAGGGTTTGTACGGGGCTTGTCTATTTGGGACTTATACAAATCATTTCTCTTTACTATATGTTGATGAAATATTGTTAATTTGTTTATCAACCATTAAATTAGGCATAATTTGGTTACGTAGTTCAGATGAGATTAGATGTTTTGTTGAAAGTTGAATAAAATATTGTTATAATATTATTTTTGTTTTGTGATTTAAAAAGCTTGAATTGTTTATTATATGTTGTATTAGAGTTTGTGAAAGTTGTAATGATTATATGAGATAGTTTGATTTTGTGTAACCAAATCAGCCCTTAGTCTTTATTTTTCAAAATAATAAATTCAAAAACTGATGGATATTGCTACATTAATGCAATGCAGTGGAATAAAACTGGAATGGAAGTGTAATATATATATATATAAATATATATATATATATATATATATATAAATACAAGTACTTTTCTTTTTACGAGTAATATTGCATGATAGAAATACATGAGCCAATTAAGACATAAGCTACAAGCAACCGAATTTGCTTTGATGTGTTGACCAAGAGATCCAAGATAAGATCAGTGCACGTAGCTCTAGTAACTGAAAAAGATTACGTTCAAGTAACTACAAAGTCAGATTATTATTATATATATATATATATATAATCCAAAAATTTAAAAGAATATAAAATTAATAATTCTTTTCCCTAAACATTATGCAAGTGAACTACTAGTATGCAGCCTGCAGGGGGGTAGCTCTTGAATTTTTAATGTATTAGTCACTCTTGAATTTGTTTTGATGTGTTGACCCACGTATTAGTTCTTGAATTTTACAATTGAACGTACCATATTAATTTACATCAATTTATAAATTTAATTTTATAAAAATTTTGTATGGAGGTAACTGATCTTTTCCTTATTTTATAATAGAAAGAGAGAACATGTGCAAGGTCGGTTAAGGACGTACGGTGCCTAAAAACGACAAATTTGGTGAGGAAATGCATTGCCAATTTTCCATGTTGCTTTGCGTTTTTTTTCAAACATACTACTCAATACACGAAGAATAAGGAATTGGGTATGTAAAAGGTTTTGATGGGATGATGATATTGAATTCTATTTACATTTAACTTTCTATAATCACTTTCAAAGTTAAATGCATGCGATCTCATGATAATTGTATTGAAAATACGTAAACGGAGAAAGAAATCGTACCTACCTATATAGCTAGCACACGAATAGTCGAAAGTATTCAAGAAAAACCCTTAGGTATAAAATTTCAAAATGATTACATGGCTCCATAATTATAGTTGAATTAAGTTAAACCCATTTAAGAGAGAACTCAAGGTGATATAAATAAAAAATAAATATAGATAGAAATTATTATTAAGATTATTTATTTTGTACATATAATGTGATATCATCTAGACCACACATCTCTCTAAATGAGTGTTAAAAATAATCAATTAGAAACAGTCACATAATAAATACAAAATATACATTATTATAATGACTTCTCTCTAATATTATTTATAAATAAAAAGGTAATGATACCTACGTTTTATTTACTACCACTCTCTACCCACATTTCTTTTTACTTTTTTTTTTTTTTTTCTGTCTTTTGCTCTCTCAAAATCAAATAGCTGTCAGAAACGCTCAAGACCCATCTCCACTTGCCGCGCTCCGTTCAAAACTCTCCCCTTTGTACCCAAAAGCAGTCGTTAAGATTGGGCAACTACAAACTCAAATCACACCCAAAAGACACCCATGGAGAAATACTGTAGCACAAGCCCCAAATGGAACTTCTTTGTCAAAAATTATCTTTGAACTGGTATATTTTGACTATTCATCTTTGAATTCATTTTCTTTAGAACCTCCTATCAAAAAGAATTATCTTTTGTTTTCTCATTCATGATTTTTCACAGTACATACTAAGAAAACAGATGAATCAGAATCATCATCTCAAGATTATTCTGGGTCTTTGACGAATGAATCTCAAAGAAATTGACCTCCACTTCGTGCCAGAGCATTTCTTTCAAGCTCTAAGAACTTTCTAAGTATTTAAAGATGGTGGGAATTAGCCAAAAAGTAGATTTTTTGTTTGCAAGGGCGCAAGTATAATAATATTATTCCATGAAGTTCACATTCCCTTGAAAGGGTTTTTCCGCTAAAGGTGGATATAGAGTCATAGACAAAGAAGCTCGAGCAGCAACTCGGATACCTTCTTAGATTCAGAAGTTGCAATTTGGGCGCAGAAAGTAGAGTTCTAAGCTTCTAAGCGTGTGTGGCTTTTGGGCGCCAAGGAGAGACGAGTCTGAGCCTTTCTGACAATTTTTAATCGCAGAATGTAGAAGAAAACGTAGAAAAAGAAAAGTTTTACTATACAACTTTCACCACACTCTATATTCTATATTTTTTTTAATTTTTAATTTTTTTAATTTTTTATTTATATAATAAATATTTAATAAAAGAAAAAAATAATAAATTTAAAAATAATATAAAATATAGAGTATTAAAAGATTGCGAAAATTTTTTGTATCATCATTCAAAAAAGAAAGCCATGTGGGTTTGAGTAGTAGAGCGGCAGTAGTAAAAATGTAAGCGTATCATTTTCTTAAAAAAAAACATGCAAACAGTTGGGCTGGATGATGATTGGGCCTCAACAGGAAGAATGGGGCCCATTGAAGACTGATTACCTAAAAAGAACAATTTATTAGTTGAATCAGTGAAAGATAAGAAGAGGATATATACGAAGTGAAGTGGGACATGAGCTCCAGTTTACCAGGAAACCACTCACGATTTCTCAACAAACTTGGTGGCCTCGCCTCGCGCCCACAAACCCTAGTTTTCTTTACTCCACTACACAGAGAGAGCGAGAGGGAGAGAGAGCGATCGAGCAGGCAAGAAAAGAAGGCATGTATATATATATATAGCTGCTGCGGAAGTCCTGTTTTTGCTCTCTTGGATACTCATTCCAAGAAGAACAGCTTCTGCAACAGCTGCAGGACCCAACAATACACACACACACACACACACTCACACAAAATGGCTCTCTCTCTCTCTCTCTCTCTCAGGCTATAAGCTTCTTGCTGCTTCACTTGCAGAAGGTTGATCCCTCTCTATCAATCGGTGAGTTACCCAGAAACATTTATTTGGTTTTTCTTCTTTTTATTTTTTTTCCCTTCCGACATGCAGTGGCATAAAAAAAAGAAAGACTAGTACTAGACATATGCTAGCTAGTTTTTTGTACTCGACCATGTGGTGTGGATAATACATTTCTCTCGGCACCAATGCATCCTATCCTATATTGAGTTTGAGCGATGATCATTTAATTAGTCTGTAAACTCAAAACCAAACTTGTCTATTGCTTGATTTCATTTAGTTTTATACTGATCTGATCGTACTTATATTCTTGGTTCAAAATATTTTGGATATAAATTGTTCAACTTGTTTCAAGATTACGGTTTTGCTACTTTGATCTACACATTCGAATCATATTCTGGACGTGCAAAATATTAATTACGTAAATGTTATACTCTATATTCTCATTTTATTTTTATTTTACTATGTAAAAGAATATATTAGATGATAAAAGGATGAGACTGAGATGATAACGTGATATATAGAATTTTTCAAAAGAAAATAACCTCTCATCTCCTACTCACTAATAGATAAGAATGAAGCTATAGCCCAATTGGTAGAAAATTGAAGCAGGCCCAGCCAGCTACCTCTCCCCCCCCATTAGGAGAATTCAATGACCAATAATCAAAGCTACTGGATTCGAGATAATCTTATGACCCGACAGTTTTTTTGTCACTCCGAAAAATCGAGTTGCATTGTTTCTGTGACTTGAAATATACGTGTGTATATCAATGCTCTTATTGTTCGTCTAATCAATGACTTATCATGCACGTTGTTTCTTTTCTGAGAAGTTATTATCACCGCGAAATAATAACGTAAGTAGCTTTTTTCATTTTTATATTGTTGTGAAGAACAAAAATGTCATTTTAGGTGATATGACAGCCGAGGTTATGCAGTCGCATCACATGACTTGGTGTCGGCAAGCTTTGCAGGAGGAGGGTGCAGGAGAGCAGTGGTAGGGAAAGCACAAGATCGGAGGGCTGCGATTAAAGAAGAAGAATCCGGGGCCTCTTCTGCATGGTGTCGCGATGACTCTATGACTGGCAACTACAGGCCCGTCAATCAAGCAGCTGAGAAATGCCGTTGAACCACAGGGCGAAGGAAGCGCGACCACACTGGCTAGAGTATATATGCAGAACCCATGTGGTTTGGTTATCATATTCAGAAGGATTCTTGGACGTACTCTGGAACATGTTCTGGCTAGAACTTATCAGGCTATAGACCTTTTTTTTTTTTTTTTACTCTTCGTCGTCAAAGGCAATGAGTGACTTCGCATTCATATATAGGCAGCTGATCATGATGAACTGGTTACTCCTTATTTTGGATAAGAATAATAATGCAGTCTGTCTTTTGTTACATTTCGTTCTTTGTTTGTATATAGGCAAAGGTCTCGGCCTTTTCGACTTTGTCTCCTTACTAATCCGACATTGGATTTTAATTAGAAGCTTATAAATTCATAAAATACTGGCTACGTAAATTTGGATTAATATATTGTTACTCTTTTCATAAAAATAAATAAAATATAGAAGAAAGCACATACCAGCTTAATTATTAATCTCTGGAGCTCTTGATCTATTTGGTATTTTTTGTATTAATTCAGGTATTGCGTATGATTAGTTGAATCTCAGCACTGGTACAAGCGTTTTGGGTTGAGTAATTAACTTCACCGATCGATGGATCGATCGAGATCAGAAGATTCAAAGCCTCTTCTCTTTTTACTTCCATCGAAGCCCCGTGACTTGAAAGTACAGGTCTCGTGGTCCAGTACATATATACCACATTAATAGTCTTACCCCATCACTGTTTCTTGCGAAGCAGCTTTCTTCTGTTCTTTTGCAATTGGTGTACTTCATCGACGAGTCATGTCACAATCATGAGTCCTCAGATTTTCTTTTTCTAATTACATCCACATGAAAAGGAAAAATATTTCTTTACCCTTCAAGTCTCCAACTTTTCCTTTGAATTCTACGTTTGCTTTTCATCAAAATAATTGAGATGAACTGCGCGCACTCTTTCTTGGGTTATCCTTTGGATTGCATGAAGCGTTATAAGACATGTTTTGCAAATACCGAATGGAACATTAGGTTTCGTTTGGTTGATTAACTCCTTTCATGAATTCATCTCAATTCATCATTATAATTTTTTTAAATTCTAACACAAAATATAATAAATAATTTAATTTTTTTAAATCTCAAAATAATAATAATATTAAAAAATAATATTCTAACAATATTTTATCATCTCAACTCAACTCAACTTACTTCAACATCCAAATCCAACCTAACTAACCCTTTTGTTGGTTTTTTTTATAAAGATTAATGACAGTAGTTTTAATGGTTAATGTTGTACGTACGTGGTGCGCGCAAGCATTACAAAACTTGTCCTACTGTTCAACCATATGGCTACAAAGAACTCTGACATGTATCTATTGTCTACAGTGTTGAACTCAATGATTAAAAAGTAATATTAGATACAGTAAAATAATAAATCTCACTAATAAATAATAATTTTTTTTATATTTTTTTAAAATAAGATTATTTTTTTATAAAAACTTATATGAAATTTATTTATTTAAAATTTATACAAATAATTTCTCATTATTAAATGACCACTGCACCATCTTAACTCCACTTTATAAGCTGTGAGTAATTAGTATTTTCCATCAAAAGAATATCGCCAGATTGAATTTTTAATACTAGAAGGTAGTCAATATCAAAGAGCCTAGAGGTCAATAACATGGCCAGCAACGATGGGATTGGATTAGAAATTCCAGTGTGTTTGATACCACCACCAAACATGTGTGCGCATGTGGGGGAGTGAAACTTACAGTCAAACCATCATCATCTACATTTAATTATTTAATTTAAAAATACATATCTTTGCCATAACATCAAAACAACGCAGATTACAGAACAAACCCAACAAAGAATACAAGATTATAACACACATGTCCAACAAATCACATGTAGTAGTACTGATGAAATAAGTGAAGTTTCATCTCCTTTACTAAGCAATAATCCACAGCGCCACACTCACTAGGTTTTGGTACTATTTCATTATCACTTAAGCCTCCCAGGCCAGAATGGAAGTAAAATGAAAATGGAACCCAGAAAAAGAAAAAAAAGTGTGACATTAATAATGGAATTGACACAAACAGGGATAAACATGGAGTTGAAATCGACAAGTAACATGAAAATGTGTATTAAGCCAAAGGCAGAACTAGTATCGATCTCTAGCCTCTCACAGCCAGCAAGGAAGGAATGGCGGCCAAGTTGGGGGTAGTATTCTTATCTGAAGCTTCTCTGATGATATCTTTCTTCCCGTCTTTAGAGGAAGGCTTGCCGAACGCTCTCATTGGACTAGCAAAGGCCCAACCCCAGCTCTTACTCCGACCATGCACAAGTGGCCCTCCAGGCTGCTTCCCGTTCATTTCCTCAGCTGAAGAAGACACCCAATAAGAAGAGGAAGATGACGAAGAAGATGAGGAAGTTATCATAAACCCACCAAATAGGCCGCCGCACTTGACCCTCTCTTTCATGCAGTGATGGTGCTCGCCGCCAGCTCCGCCGCGGTGCACGGCCGAGGTGGAGACCTTGGGCTTGCCTTCCCGCTGGGACTCCACTCTCCTTAGAGTGCAGTCCCCAAACCCAGTGGAGATTCTCTCAAAGAAGTCACCAGAGAAGCTCCTGCTTCCACACCCAACAGATCTGGATCTTGAAACCTTACGCTCAAAGGACGAGGCTGAAGCGGTGGCTTGACTATTGGGACTGTCATCATCTTCCACAATGTCAGTTTTCTTGCCCAGAGAAGACCCCAGACACTTCTCCTTCTGCTTCCCCACTGAAACATTTGTTGTTGCTGCTGCTGCTGTTAAAGTTGTGATCTTGGGGTTGTCTCTGAAGTTCTTGTCCACGCTCTTGGAAGCACTGGGCTTTGAAGAAGAAGAGGATGCAGAAGAAGAAGAAGAGAAGTAAAGAAAGGACCAAAAGCCTCGTTTTTTTCTTGGGCTAAAGTCTTCACCATCATCAGCATCCAAGAACCGGTTTCTCCTAGGGGTTGCGGTGGACTTGCTTCGCTTGAAAACGATGTCGGATGCACGATCCGATGATTCTATTGTAGTAACTTTCTTCTTCTTCTTCTTAGCCAAAAGAAAAGGGATCCGGGCCCGCCTCGTATAATACTCATGATAATGACTATCTTTGGTTCCACCATCGTTGATAACTTTTGTCGATGTGGGTCTGATTGAGAGTGAAAGAGAGGAAGAAGAACCAACACCGCCATTCCGATCAGATCTAAAAGAAGGAGAGGGCGAAGAAGAGGACGAGCCACGAATAGGGAGAGGGAAAGCGGAAGAGACCAGCTTGCCAAGCTTCTCTTGGAGGCAGAAAGCACAGATCCCACCTGGGTTGTTTCTGTAAGGATGGTCACTGCATTGCATACCATCCCCCATATCTTCCTCACCAACACCAACTCTTCCTCCTCCACCACCCCCTAGTCCTTTGATTCCTTCCATCATCACCTTCTTTCAGCTCTCTGGGAAATCTTTTATTCCAATCCTAGATATCTTTCTCTCACTGTTCCCCCTTTTTCATACCTTGCTTGAATGGCTTTCGCTGCTTAGCTTTTTAGAGAGAAGCAAACAAAAGGAGAACAGTCGGTCAGAGAGTGTAATTGAGTGAGAAAAAAATATGGCATTGAAGTAAGGGTGAGAGGGGGGTGGGAGAGAGAGAGAGAGAGAACTGGCTGGGGGAGAGTCCCAGGAGCACGTGGAAGACTGACTTACCCAGATATTAAAAAGTGTAGAAAGAAGACAACAATATCTTGAGAGAGCTATCCCCGCACCAGCCCAAGCAGAAGAGGCCATCAAAGGCTGGCCATAGAGACCTCTAGGTTCTCTACGTTTGCACAGTATTTCTTTTTTGTCCGTACTTCTTTCATCACCCGTCTTCTCATCTGTGGGTTCCATTCTCATGTTTGAGAAATGAACGTTGCAACATCAACAGATGTTAGAGCACTCTCGTTAGATTAGATTAGTTAAATTAAAGTATATTTTTGATGAATATAAGGTAAATTTAACATTTAATTATTACAATCACATAAATTTTTATATTAAAATAGTCATTTTTTTATTATATGACAATAAAATAATATAAGATAAATTTAATTTTGACTATTCACATCAAATTTTTAAATTAGATTATCCATTTATTCATTATATAGTAATGAGTAATTAATAATTTTGAAAATTTTTTAATTATGAATTTATTTTATTTTATCATATTTTACTATTCATAATATTATATATTAATTAGTAATTGTATTCTAATTATATTTTTTCAATTGTCATTTAAAATAGAGAGAGAAATAATTGATATTAAAATGAGAGAGAAAGAAATAATATAAAAGAAATTTAATGAATGAATAGTGTGTTCTAAATTTAGAAATTAGTTTAGACTTTACTGTAACTATATTTCAAATATTTAGAATATAGCTAATTCAATGTGAGGGATTTTATGACCTAATAGCTAAATTCTCATTGGATTTAACTTTTAGCTAATCTAATGAGAATGCTCTTAGAGGGAGTGGACAAATATATTTTCTTTCTTTTTTCCCACCTACAGTTTTAGATTTGGGTTAGGTTAAGTTTCGTTTGTATTCGTAATCAATTTTAATTTAATTTATTTTATTATTATAAATTTTTTAAATTTTTACATAAAATATAATAAATAATTTAATTTTTTAAAATTTTAAAATAATTTTTTTTTTAATTTAACATAAATATAATAAATAATTTAACTTTTATTCTATTATTAATAAATTATCTCAACCTATCTTAACTAATCTCTAAATCTAAATTGCTCCTAATCATGTTGGTCTTTTTCTTTAATTTTTTATTTTTACAAATCTACATGATCTCTTGTTTTATGGATCAGTCATATACTAGTCATGACGCGAAAGATGGACGGATAAGAATGCGTTTTTTTTCTTTTTTAAACAGTATATAAATAACGAATAAAAAAATTTAATTAGTTTAAAAATAATAAAACCATTTTTTTTTTAAAATAAAAATAAATATAATATATAAAGATGATGAGTTGTAAAACTCAATAAAATTAGATAAAATATCTTACGTAAGTTTTGCATTTTTTTTTAAAAAAAAGATAAAATTGATTGTTAAAAAAATAATTTTTTATACAAAATTCAAATTTACTTTTTTTTCTAAAGAGGGTGAGTGTGCGGTATTTGCACATTCTAGAACAATATCATTTCTCTTATTTAACACATCTAAGTTCTAAATTTCTAATGTTAACGCACAACATTTTATATATATATATATAATCATATTTTAAATGGAATGCATTTTTATAAAATAACTTATAAAATAATATTGTTTTGTACAAATACTGTAGGTATTATTTGCCATTCTATTATAAAAAGCTTCAATACATCTTGTTTATATGAAATGAAATGAAATAAAAGTTAAAAGTTAAATAAATATTATTAGAATATAATTTTTTGACATAATTTTTGTTTTAAAATTTAAAAAAATTAAATTATTTATTATATTTTATATAAAAATTTAAAAAAATTATAATGATTATATGAGATGAGATGAGATGGTTTAGACGTTTGTGTAACCAAACCAGACTTCATGGCATATATTTTTAATAGTGGCTGGTAATTACATCTGTTATGGTGAATTATGCTCATGGCTTCAGCGTTCTGAACATTATTTTTCTAACATGGTAAGAGTTTCATTTTCAAAAATCAAACGGCATGTAATGGTGCAGTCCATTGCACAATCTCAGGCCAACAACATACACCTGCAAGACGACAAGTCATGTGAAATATCATTGGCTTCCCTTATTACCTTATCACCGTAGATATATTAAAAAACATCAAGAGAAAATAATTTTCATAAACAAACCTTTAACTGCAGGTTTGGAGGTTTTTCATATTATGGTGAATGGCCTGCAATTGATTGGGTGATGCCAAATGTAGGCAGCATGAAACAAGACGCACGTTTGCGGATAGTGGTATATATGGATTTTAGGGCTTGGCCTTGGCGGAAGGAAATTGCATAGTCAATAGTCCGTCCCTAGCTGCCGTTGCTGCTGCTGCTGCTTTAACCTTGACTCACTGGAGTTTCAACTTCAAGTGATTCCCACCGTTATTCTCGGGCCCTAGCTTGATCGGGACTTGTGAGTAAGTTTTACTATCTCACTAAAATTTCAATTTTTGAAATAAAATATTATTAAAATTTTAATTTGTAATATAATTTTAATTTTAAATTTTAAAAAAAATAAAATTATTTATTATATTTTATGTAAAAATTTAAAAAAATTATAATAATTAGATGATATAAGATAGTTTATAAAAAATAAATCAGCAAAATTTGAATTGTAAGGTTATGTTTAAATGCTGATTAGGTGATCTCAAGTGATTTATGAATAAATTAATAATAAAAATAATAATAATAATAATAAAATAATCTAAAGCTATGCCAAATACTATTCGTTTTTACTGCCTATAAACCAATCCACCGGATATGTGACCGACCCATCATCAATAAGGACCTCAATACAATAACTAAACCTAATAAATTTTTTAAAAATACCCTTTATTATAGTTATATTCAACTTCTAATAATAAATTTTTATTTATTTAAAAAAAAGGCAAAAACATCAAATCAAATATTTATTATTTATTACAAAAAATTTTCCCTTATTTTTCTCTTTTATTTTATTTTATTTTTCTCGGTGCATAAAAAATGTTTCCTAGGCAGTGAACACAATCTCACACGCACGTACCTCTCCAGTGTGTATCCCACGGCCTATATTCCTTTTGGGTACGTACCTAAACAAAAGATATACAGGAGTAACATGAAGATCTCATCTAGCCCCGTGAGGCTACGATGCTCGATCCTCTCATATTAGCCGTTGGATAATTCTCACCCTAGGGATCTTCACTTTATTTGTCCCCGTGAATATAAAATAAGACTAGTTCTTCTACTTCTTTTTTTTTCGATTCATGTTACTGTTCTATTCAGGCCACACGATCATATAAAGATTGAAGGGTACAACACCAATCATTGATGGCTTCTTGCCAAAAAAATGTTTAGAATTATTTTTGTCATCAGTCGTATTATTTAATTATCAGTTTTTTTTTTTTATAAATTTTATTACTTATCATCACTAAACATTATATATTATAATATTTTTTTATTTTTTAAAATTAATTAAATTATTTTACTCATCATCTATATCACATATTTGATAAGAAAAAAAATATAATATATAATATATAATGTGTAAAGATGATAAATAATTTTTTTTTTTATTTATTTACCATAACATGATTAAAAATGATATGATATAATAGTATTGCTCTCCTATTAAAAGGTCCTGTTCCACTGTCACTTGAACTTAAGTATGAAAATTGTATATACATAAAATATAAAAAAAAAAAAAAAACCCTGATAGTAGTTCATTATTGTCAGCCTCGATCTTTTTTTTTTTTGAGCAATGCTAGATACAGTCCTTATTGGGAGACTGCAATGCAAGCCTAGGCAATTTTATCTTTAATTTTTTTAAAAATTACAAAACTATCCTTCCTGAAATGAAGCTTTTTCTTATTTAATAAGGGGCCTGCACATGCAGTCCTCAATTGGAAACTGCAAATAGAATTTCTCTTTTTTTTACCTCTCTCCACTAGTTAAAATGATAGTAAAATAAGAGAAATAATATTTATAATTGTAAATTATGTAAATATCGTATAATTTTAAAAAATATATAATATTTATCTATTCTATGACTATATATAATATTACTTATTAAATAAAGTACGGACGACCTAGACATCCTTTGCCTGAGTTTTATCATGACAGCTCCTGATCAACTCGTTTGAAGGCAATAAACAAAACAAGCCTGAAAATAAAAGCTACCTAAAACCTATACGAGTTTGGTTAATTTGTACGAGGTCTTTACTTTGGGAGTTCCAGTATGTATTAATGAATGATTTGAGTCCTGTTTAGATATAAAAAGTATTATAATTCTTCTAAATTTTTATATAAAATATAATAAATAATTTAATTTTTTTAAAATTTAAATTAATAATAATATTTTATTAAATCTTTTACTTTAATTTTAACTCCACTTGTCCAGCTGTAAATAGTAAACTGGCCAAAATCGTGTTTCATGGAACTGTCCCATCAAAACCTAGTCTTTTTGGTAGATTGCTTGGAATTAATTAAAGCTATTAATGCTTTAGGTAGCTAGTCCTATACTTTATTAATTAGCATATGAAGACAACGCTTTAAAGTATAGTTGTTTGGGGTTTAACCCGAGGACTTTAGGGGAAGGGGACCATGCATTCCCTTGGGAGACAACAACACTAGCAAGCTATAAATGCAGTTTGATTAGCTTGTTAATAATGGTTTATTTTCCTATTAAAAAAATAATAATGGTTTATTTATTTGCACGTACAGGTGAGCAGAAGCATTATATAAATAATGGCTATTTGTTTGTGTTGATCATCGAAAGTAATAAGGTGATATATAAATCATTTCATCTATTTTATTTTATTATTATAATTTTTTATAATTTTTATATAAAATATAATAAAAAATTTAATTTTTTTAAATTTTAAAACAATAATAATAGTAAAAAATAATATTCTAATAATATTTTATTCAATTAATTTAAAATTATCTCACCTCATTTCACTGTCCAAATCAGCCTTAAGTTCTTTTATTAAATCCAGTAGTTAGAGCAAAAAATTGAGAGATTCAACTTTCATAAAATAGAATGTCCTGCATTTTATACTAAATTGATACTATATATTAATTTCAAGTGAAATGAATTAGAGAAATCTATACTGTATAAAATCCAATATAAGATGGATAGAGCTGATCCCACCAGATAAAATCCACATTAACATATTTCTATTGTGTTGAAAAAGCTTATTAGTAAGCAATATTGACTCGTTTGGTATGGGGAAAAAAATGTGATTTTGATTTCAGTGTGATTTGGAAGATTAGAATTTTGTATCGTTGGTGATGAACTTAGGTTAAAAGTATCCTTACATGCAGGTATAGGGTCAGATCTTAGCACTTTAGACTTTCTGTGTTGTTATCTCAACTTTTTTTTCTCTTTTCCCCGTAGACAAACTCAACATGGGAGATAATCGTTTGTTTTTACTATTCATCTTATTTTATTTAATTATTATAATTATTTTAAATTTATATATAAAATAAAATAAATAATTTAATTTTTTTTTAATTTTAAAATAAGATAATATTAAAAAAATATATTTTAATTTAATTTTTAATTTTAATTCATCTGCAAAAACAAACAATGACCACGAGAGGGAATGGTTTAGCTTCTTCCAAATGCAGTCCCAACGGTTTCCAATGTGTTTTTTTGTCCAAGAGCATTCTACTTTTAAATATGGTCAAGAGAGTCATGGAGTACCTGTCGTTCCCAAAGAAAGCAGGCTTATAAATCTTTATTGGAAACGACAGGTACTCCATGACAGCTACTCCTTTCTGTTTCGAATATGCTAAATACTGGAGAAGATCAGCAGGACTAGGGAGGGAGCAAAGAGAAAATACTTATATCAGCCTATTTTGATGTAAGCCTTAACATACAAAATATTATTGAATTTAAAAAAAAAAATAATAATAATAAAATATTACGGTGTGCTGAGAGTGCAGCTGATGCGTAACCGCACTCGGGAGCAAATATCCTACATAAAAGTAATTCGTATTTACAACTTCTTTCAGTGGCTTCACACAAAATGTCAACATAGCTTTGCTTAAATAGTTTCTGGAGACTCTTAGATAATTCTATTGTTTGTGATACGAATTGTTATCGATTCGATCCCATGTATACAAACAATATCAGGTTTTTAGTTTTGATAAAATATAAAACTAGAAACAGTTTCATCTCATCTTATTATTATAATTTTTTTTAATTTTTAAATAATAATAAATTAAAAAATAATATTTTATTTAATTTTTATATAAAATTATCTTATTTCATCTCATCTTATTATCTAAACAAGACCTAAAGCCCAATTCAAGTCCAGCCTTCTTGCTAAAGAATTAGTTCCAAGACCCACCTTTTCAAAGCGCTTGAGCTTTGCTCAAACCCAACTCATGCTTTTTAACCAGCCCAGTTTGTTGCCTTCTTTTTTTTTTTTTTTAGTCGGTTTAAATATCCTGGCCAGTTTACTGTTGTGATCCTATCTCAGAATCAAACCCAGATCATCCATTTGGTACTTATACCTGAAAAATCAGTCTTGTCATTCGGTTGCACAAAATATAAGTGGAAATTTCTATTTTCTTGCTTTAGGTTTTTAGGAAGATATTTCAAATCATATATGGTCTTACAAAATTCGGGAGAAAACGAACAAGAAAAACAAAATATTATATTTATTAATTTTTCCACTGTCTGCTGATTAATTGTCCCACTTCAACCTTGATTAATTGTTGATAGTATGCTATACCATGGCCCGAATATGACTATTAATTTGGAATTTAATGGAAATTCAAATCAATGGCGCCCACAGTGGCCAGCCAACCTCGCATCATGATTATATATATATAATTTATAGCTGGCTGATGAGATTTCGATTGATTTGAATTGAGGCTCTGTATAAATGAAGAAGAAGGAGGAGGAGAAGAAGAAGGCCTGTATAAAGTTTAACTACTCTTTGGTTAAGTATTAGTGGCTAAACCAGTATCAGAATCTTCATGTTTTTACGAATTGAGGTTCAGGTGCTTTTCAACTCTCATAAGTTTGATACTCAGACTTTGAAAAATTTATAGTTAAGTAAATGGAAAATGCTCTTTCCGTTGTGATTTTTTATTTTTTTATTTAATGATTAAGAAAATATTTTTTTAATAATATTGTAAATATTTAAAAATATTAAAAAAAAACATATAAAAAAAAATTCAAAATACACTAGTTAGAGCACTCTCATTGAATTAGTCAAAATTAAAGGATAGTTTTGATGAATGTAAAAGAAATTTAACTTTTAACTATTCCATTCACATAAATCTCTACATTGGAATAACTATTTTTTCATTATATAATAATAAAATAATATAAGATGAATTTAGTTTTAATTATTCACATCAAATCTCCACATTAGATTATATATTTATTCATTATAGTGAAATGAATAACTAATAATTTCAAAAATATTTAATTTTTTTAATTATTAATTTATTTAATTTTATCATATTTTACTTATTATATGTTAATTAATAATCATGTTTTTATTAAATTAATATATTACTAAATCAAATTAATATATTAATTGTGATAAAATATGTGATAGAAAGAAAAAGAGAGATAAATAATTAATAAAATATATATTTGATGTATATACAGTAAATTCAAATTTATAATTTTTTTTTAAAATTACTGTAAACAAATTTTAAATATTTAAAATTTGGTTAATATAAAATGAGTATATTTTATTTTTTAATAATTAAATATTTATTAAATTTAACTTTTAATTAATTTAATAAGAGTGCTCTCGGGAGCTCTCCACGGTGGGCTAGAGCCATCTAAGTAAATTTTGTTATTCCAGAGATTGTCACGTCATATTATTACGTTGTGGTTCCATCTTTGGGTGACGTGGTATATTAATATCATGTGTCAACTAATTGAAGACTGATACGTGGTATTATTACTATTATGCCATCTAGCAATCTTCCATTAATTTTCTAACATATAATCGACCACAGTATCTAATTGTGATTTTTATAAAATTTTATGTATCAACTTTACAAAAATTAAAAATCTAGATTTTAATTTTAAAAAACGTGAAAATCATGTAATAATTTATACCTAAAATAATAAAAGAGTAAAAAAGAACCTACCAAAGAAAATAATCAGTTAGAGAGCCCGTGTCCCCCACGTTCAAGAAAAGGGAAAGTGAGGCAAAGAATGGCATGTGCAGTCCACGTTCTTTGTTGTCACCACTGTTCTCTGACAAATAACGCTTCTATACATATATATATTATATATATATATATGCATGCATGTACAAATTAAACAAATGAAGCATATCTCTTTTACCAAAGTCCTTTAATTGCTGACATTTTGTCCGGATGTGCTCCAGAAATTAAGCTTGAGTGATTGAATTGAGTGGGTAGGTTTGATTAGTGATGAGACGCACAAACAGCTCGATCAATCCCAAGCATGCAGCTGTTTAATGATTAATCTTGGAAGGGAAAAAAGATAGAAAAAACAAGAAAGATTTGGAAGTACTAGAACTTATGCTGCAGTCGTCCTGTTACATCCATTGAAGGGTCATCATTACGCTTCAATAGACTCAAATCGCTTGATTTATATTTTAAAAAACTTAATTAATGATATAATTAGATTCTAGTTAAAATTTTATAAAAGGTTTTATTTTTTTTAAATAATATAAACCACCTGGCTCTAAAATGCAAAGCTACGATAATTGACAGCTTTTGTTCCCTCGGATTCTTTATTTGTGATAACTGGAGATAAGAGGAGAGATTTTTGGGTTGCTTTCACCAGAGATTGCTGCAGAAGAAAGGGTGAGGTTGACACATAATATCCCACAGTACGTTTGTAATAACATAAACTCGTGGCCATAAAGCATTGTCATAAATGTTAGTACTCATGTTCTCTCGAGGCATGTCATCGAAGAGAGAGATGGATGATGTTTGTGCATTATCTTATGATCAACATGGACTTTCTAGTTAACAATCCCTCCCACGTCTGGGTCAAAGGTAATGGAATAAAAGGATTTGATTGCCCCATGGGAACTAAGACAAAAGTAAATTAAATTAAGGAGCATATAATTTAAGTATCAGTCTAAGAACAAGCAAACCAAGAACTGGGATCATGATGTTAAGACATCCAACCGGCCAGAATCTTAAACTAATATACAGAGACACTAAGAACTGGGCTCACGTTGGAGTTACGCTCCGTCTACGTTGGATATTGGTTTACATTGGTCTACATTTTGGCTTGTTTATGTTGGTTTGGTTTACGTTCATGTTGGTGCGGGCAAAGTTCACGCTTGGTTTATGTTTTGGCTCTTGTTCACGTTTTGGTTTGTTCGTTTATTCATTGTATAGATATAGTTAATATATGTCCTGGTTGGTTTAGTTTGGGTTTTGGTTTGTTTTGGTCATTGATTCATAGGTTGGTTTGTTTTGATTATATGTAATCTTGTGGATCTTGGATGTTGCAATGGTTTTTCTCCACCATAAGTAAAGTTTTTTCTAATAAAAATAGGTCGGAGTCACTCTTAGACATGTACCTCGTCTCTTAGAAAAAAAAAAAAAAGTAGATACATTGGTACACAAATACACACCTAGCTAATCAATCGATGGAGAATTCATTAATAGATCCAGAATGAAAAAGAAAAATAATAAATAAAAAATAATAAATAAATAAATAAATAAATAAATAAAGATTGTTATTGGATTATTTACCAAATATATATATTGGACTGTTCAGTTAATCAAAGGACTTTCATGCCTATGAAGTGAGAAATTATATGTATAGAGAGATAATCGAGCTTTGCATTAATCTTACCATGACGGCTAGAGGTGAGCTATACATTACAATATTCAGCCCTGCACCCAAGAACCCTACTAAAACAATACGTGTTTCTTCCTGCATTGCCAGCGGAGTAACCAGCTGAATCGCTGCTGCCAGGAAGCCCACATCCAAGATCCCGGCAAGAATGGCAGTATTGGTCTGGAATTTATAAGGTTCCCACAACTAGTTATTGTCGTATATTGTGATAAATAAATCTGATAATATTCTCAGCTACATATGTTTATTAGGATGGAAATATATTATAATTACCCTCGACCTCAACGTTGGTGCATGTATACGAAATAAAAATAAAGTTAGATAGATAGTGTCGACAAGGATATTGCCAAAACGGCAAAACCATTAACAGTTGCCACGGTAGCAATTCCCCGGGCTTTATAATTCCACGGTAAGCAGGACTGTTTATTCAGGTCGGATTTTTTTTCAGGCTCAGTCTGGAACTCAGATAACCAGGTTCTTGCCTAGATTTCATGAATGAGGTATTGATAAATTTTGACCATCACAATTGATAATGTCTCCTCAAATGATGTTTTTATTGATTATATGAGAAGGAAAATAAAAGACAATAATTACACTATATTGGGTGGTGAATTTCTTCACATGCGGTGTACTGCCCATTTATTGAATTTGATTGTTATGGACGACTTGAATGATATTTATGAATTTGTAATAAAGATTAGGGATGACGTTAGATATGTGAAATCTTCACGATCAAGATTTTCCAAGTTCAAGGCTTGTGCGGCAAAAGAAAAGAACAGTGAATGATGATTTGCTTGGATGTTCTTACTAGATGAAACTCCACATCTTTGTTGTTGAGTATAGCTAAAAAACATAAACAAGCCTTTGAATAATATGTGTTTGTGGATTAACAATTTGTGAACCCCACTAGTGATGATTAGAAAAATGCACGAATTTTTGTAGAGTTGCTGAAATTTTTTATGATGTTATATAATGAACATTTATGATGTTTTGTATATGACGACTAATGTATATTTTGAGTAATTTTGCACAATTAAAGATGCATTAAATTATATGTGCTTAAGTAATGATATTATCACTTGTGCTATGGGCATAAATATGAAAAGTAAGTATGACAACTATTGGGATAGTACAAATAGGTTCAATTTGATGATATATGTTACTTTTGTCCTTGATTCACGATACAAAAAGATGGCAATGAAGTCTTGGTTGTAAAAGTGCAAAGGGGATGAGTTGGCAGATAAGATAAAGGACAATGTTAAACTCCTTTTAGGCTGCTTATCAAGCAGTATAACACATTTTGTATGGCTAGTGGGGGAGTTCAAATGTGGCTTAAGGGAGGCCAAGCACTACTAATACAAATATTGGTAATGAGCTGGCACCACCTCCGACTAAATTTTGGATCATGTTCACAAAATACCTTGGGGAGCAGGGTGTTAAGGAGTTTAGATTGCAGCTAGAGAGATATTTGTCTGAAGCATGGGTAAAACACTCGCTCGGTTTTGATATCTTAGATTGGTGGAGAGTTAATGCCACGAATTATTTTGTCCTTTTTGACGTAGCACGTGATGTGTTAGCTACCTTCATTTTCACTGTTGCCTCGAAGTTCGCATTTATTACTGGAGGATGCATATTGGACCCTTTTAAGAGAGTTCATTGTCTCCAGAAACTATTGAAGCTCTCATTTGCACCAGAAATTGGTTAAGGACCAAACTTGTTGACATTCGGGAGTTGGAAGTGTAAGGATTTTTTTCCCATTTCTTAACGGGCCAGAGAGGAGCAACTAAGGGAATAAGAAACGAAATTCCAACCCAGAACAAAGAGATTCATTGGCTTGGCCCACGGGTAAACTTCCCTGGAGCGCAACCCCCATGTGGGAGCATACTGCAGGGGGATGGGACTCGCCATCCTGGAGATCCCTTGAGTAGCGTCCAGCCCTTGAGTACCTGTCTGCGTAAACGAGCGGGAAGTAAGGGAGACCCTCGATCCTCTAACAAAGTGACATTGATGGATGACCAAGAAAACTAGCAGGGTAAGGGAAATCTGGGAACTGCGCCACATTAATGATACCACTACCTGAGCTACACGCCATATTAATGATATCGTCGTAAAGGCACGCCGTATTAAAGAACTCTGGCAAAACAAAGAGTAAAGAAAGCATGGACTCTACGGGGGCAAGTATGATTTGTCCCCCCCAAGGATTCCAATATAAATAAAAATTCTTAGGTACGAGAAATATCTCTGATCTTTAGACACTTTTATTATTTATAAACTTCCAAAATACGCAAATAACTTTGGAATCGGAGACTCCCCTGCCCCAAGGTCACCCTCCTCCAACTTCTTTCTTCTATATTTTTGTAGGTCCAATTCTAAAAATCTGAGTTGCTGGAACCTGGCCCAAAGGTGTACAAAATATGACGTTAATAGTGATGTCGTCTGTGGGATCCTTGTAGATCTTGCGTGTACTTCGTATGCTTGCAACAACCTGTTCTAGACAACTCATAAGAGACAAAGAGGAAGTTGCCATGGAGGCAAGATTGAAAGTGGACTGGGTAACGAAGTTGATCGATGAGGTGCAAAAACTTAGCAAAGAGAATGAGGAGCTCAGAAAACCTCAACAAGGGCAGAACGAGGAGGCGTAGCCCAACGATAGTGAGCACGTGGGGTCCCGAAACATTGGAGTTGGATCAAACGTGGATGAGAAGAGGAAGAACATGCAAGTCGAGCTCTCCAATCTTAAAGGAAAGTATGAAGAGATTGCAAGGAAAATGGCCACATCTTCGTTGGTGGACCAACTGCTCACAAGCACTGTTCTACCCTACATGAAAGAGGTGATGGCTGTGCCCTTACCACCAAAGTTCAGGGTTCCCACCATGGATATGTACGATGGAGGGAGGGACCCCATTTAGCACTTGGAAACCTTCAAAGGCCACATGACATTTCTCGTTGACCTTAAAGGGGCCAACACGAGTATGGTTCGAGTCTCTAGCACCTGGTTCCGTAGACTGTTTTGGCGAGATGGCTCGACTATTTTTGACCCAGTTCATGTCAAGTCGAAGAAGACGACGCCCAACAGCGTACCTCCTCACCATTAAACAGAAAAATGAGGAAAGCCTGAGACGTACCTATCTTGGTTCAACAGGAAGCGCATGACCACCAATAACCAGGATGAGAAGATAACCCTGGCGGCGTTTCTGGGAGGGTCTGACCACGATCCCAGTTCATGGCTGAGCTGGTGAGAAGGACTCCCTTGACGTTGCGAGAGTTTATGGACCAGGCCGACAACTTCATTAACACCGAAGACACTATTCCGGCCCTAACGGAGCCAAGGAAGAAAAAGTTAGAGCGAGCGAAGAGGAAGGCAAGGGCCATATCCAGGCTAAGGCCTACGAGAAGCCGGAAAAGAGCTCACACGACAAGAGAAGGGAGTAAGCTTCTATGAGGGGACCGGGACCTTGCTTTTTCCGACCCGTGCTTTCCATCCACGAGGCAGACATCTCCACCGCCTGTGAAGACGATGATCAAGGCATTGTATGCCACTATTGCACATACCACAGTTCCACCTTGCACAACATTGAAGATTGATTCTCCCAACAAGGTAGGAGGGAGCATGCGAAATGGACGAGGCAACATTACCCACCCAGCCAAATGCTATAGCAGGAAAGGAGGGGAAGGTCGAGGGAGAGGAGCATGGACTGAGTTGACTGACGCAGAAGGGAAGAAGCCCTCGGCAATGGCCACTATCACGAGGGCCGTAACAAGATTTCCCCCGCTCATCACCGCGAGGACGACCTCCACTCAGGGAAATTCAGACCATAGTGAGAGGATTCACAGGCGGGGGCATTTCCTCCTCAAGCAGAAAGGCACATGCTAGGTGGGCTCGGTACCATGAGGTATACTCTGTGGAGTACCACCTCGCCATGCATCAGAGGGGCAACCCGACCCCGGTCATCTCCTTTGGGGAGGCTTACAAAGAAGGTATTCTATACCCCCATGATGATACGTTAGTGGTGACCATATTGTTCTCCAACTTCATCACCCAGAGAATCCTCATTGACAATGGGAGCTCCGCGAACATCCTATTCTGGGAAGTTTTCACCATGATGGGAATAGACTCTGTCTGGCTGTATCCAACAGTGTTTTAAGTTTCGTACTGTACCGGTCGGTACGGCCAAAATTTTTCGTTTCGGCCGTCCGGCCGGTACAAGTACTATATTTGTTTAGTACCGGTTAAAATACCGGCCGGTACCAGTCATACCGGACTAAATTTCGGCCTGTACAGGCCCATATTTCGGCCTGTGTGTTTTTTTTTTTTTTTTCATTTTTTCAAACTACAAACTTATTTTTTAATCCCTAATTAAGACTAGACTATTTATAATATATATATTTATATATAATTTATTTATATATAGACTATTATTTTGGAATATAATTTATATATGTATATGATTTATTTATATATCGACTATCCCGAAACGCTATCCCGAAACGGTGACGGTACCGAAATATTTCATTCCAGTGCCTTGACCGGTACGACGTCCGGTACGGTATTCAAAACATTGGTACCAACCCCCATGTCGCTTAAGGGCTTTTTCGGTAATATGGTTCATCCTGTGGGAACCATCGTGTTATCGATCCTCGCAGGAAGCACCCCTTCCACTGCCTCAATCATGGTCGATTTCCTGGTGGTGAGAATCTCTTTGTCCTACAACACCATCATCGGAAGTCCCACCCTCAACAACTTCTGGGCGATCATGTCGACCTACCACACCTTAAGATGAAATTTCTAACTCCCTGTTGAGTGGGATAAATCTGAGGTGAACAGGTCCAAGTGAGGGAATGTTATGTCCAGGAACTAAAATAGAAGGATGATGGGGTCACCCTAAACAACACCTCCAGAAGAGAGTAGGACATGAACTGCTTAAAGAGCCCTGGCAGGCCTTACTCTACGACTTGCCCTGCTAGGCTCGAGGGGGAGCGGGAAGGTGCATGGTCCTAGAGGCAGAGGCAAAACAGGCGAAAGCTCCCTGACCGAAGGCTACATGTCCCTTTATTTCGTAATTTGTTATTTAAATACTGTAAATTCTTGTTCTTTCACTTTATCGACAAAACACCAACAAGAAGATCTCCAATTAACATAATTTGCAACGACAAAATCACCACCAAATTAATGCCTACCTTCCCTGTAATGTCATTGGACGGAAGCAGGTCCAGTCTCAAACTGTTTGAACAGCATACCTCCCGTGGGATTGAAGGCGAGAACTAGGCCGAAGAAAAATCTACCCCACCTCGATGGAGAGTGGGTCATGCCCCTTCGGCGGTCCGAACAACTTACCCCGACCCCTATCGCAGCGAAGAGCGGACTAGCCACATTGCTGTCCAAAAAAGTTACCTCCCCCACGGGGTACCAAAAGGATGATCATGCTAGATGTTGCTTCATCCTCCCCACGACGGAGTGCGGGCCAACATTCGGTGACCCAAAGACAAAGACTTACCTTTCTTGAGAGCATCAACAGGAGGGAGCAGGTCCAGTCCCAAACTGCCCGAACAGCGTACCTCCCTTAGAATCAAGGGGCGAGCTAGGCCGAAGGCCGTTCTACCCCTCCTGCGATGGAGAACGGGCCTGCCCCCCGGCGGTCCAAACAACTTACCCTAATCTCCACCGTAATGAAGAGTGGGCTCAACACTAGCCTGACTCAACACTTACTTTCCCTGTGATATCAACAGGCAGGAGCGGGTCCAATCTCAAATGCCCGAACAACGTACCTCCCGTGGGACAGAAGGGGAGAACTAGACTGAAGGCCATTCTACCCCTCTCGCGATGGAGAGCAGATCATGCCCCCCGACAGCCCGAACAACTTACCCCGACCCCTATTGCGATGAAGAGCTGACCAGCTATATCGCTGTCCGAACTTACCTCCCTTGTGGGGTACCAAAGGAATGAGTGTAATACCTAAGGCTGCTTTATCCCTCCTGCGGTAGAGTGCAGGCAAGTCTTAGTTGCCCAAAGACGAGGGCATACCTTTCTCGTAAGCGTCAATTGGCAAGAGTGGGTCCAGTTGCAAACAGCCTGAAAACTTACCTCCCCGCGGAATTTAAAGGGATGAGTCATGCCAGAGGCTGCTTTACCCCTACCGCAGAGGAGTGTGGGTCTAGCACCTTCGGCGGCCCAAATACTTACCCTGACCTCCATTGCAAACAAAGAGTGGGTTCATCGCCAGGCTGACCTAAATCTTACATTTCCTTGTGATGTCAATGAGCAGGAGCGGGTTTAGGCCCAAATTACCTCTTAGCGAGGTAGAAGGGGTGAGTCGCGCTAGAGGCCGTTTGGACCCTTCTGCGGAGGAGAGTGGGTCCGGTCTTTTGGCTGACTGACTACTTACCCCAATTCCCATCATAATAACAAATGAATTGGCCCCACGACCGCACAAAGAAATTACCTCCTCAGAGTTTAAAGGGGTAGGTTGGCCTGAGCCATCCTGACCTCTCCCCCCGATGGAGAGCGGGCCAGGTTTTCCAACTGCCCGAATATTGCACAAGGAACGCGAACATAAAAATTTTGGTAAAAAGTGGCAAGCAAATCGCGTCATATGCCAAATGACCCAGGTTTGCGAAGTCTAACTCCTACAAAGTTAAGAATAAAGTTATGACAACATGTTGATGAGTGTGCGAAGTGTACTCTAAATACTCTATTAGTGGACTAAATTGCTAAAATGTGAATAGAAATCATAGGAATTAATGTATATTTTTGAATTGAGTTTCTATTTACTTTGGAATACTCCTGAGCAGATTTTTTTATTTAATTTCAGAGTCTATAAAAGAGCAAGTCAAAACCCAGTCAAATTCAAAAGACTTTCAAGTGGGCAAGACATTGGAACAACCTAAGAACTTTCAACAAGTGTAGGACTCTTCAAATAAGGATAATGACGACGTTTGAGAGTAATTTGGATCAAAAGAAAGAGTCAGTCCGAAATTCGCTAGAAGACACAGCCTGTATATACTTTAGTATTTTGATCATACCTTTCCGTTCCAATATCTAGTTGATGCAATTCTTTATGCATTGGAAATCTATCTTAAAGGGTTACAAAGTTATCTCTAATAAGAATTTTCAAATTTGAACTCCTCAAGCTCGTATGTGGCTAACAAGTTGAGTCCTAAAATTTAGACAATTTTGTATGCGGGAATATGAAAGACATTAGGGTTTCTTTCCTACCCTATATAAGTATTTCATTAGCACGAAATTGGAGTTCATGAGGGGGAGATGGCTCAGTTTTGAAAAGGGGGAGACAAGCAGAATTTCTTCCATGGCCACTGTTTGCTTCATTTTTCTCTTGAGATTTTTTTTGCCCATTATATTTATGGGTAACTAAATTCTCAAGTAGGGCTAGGGATGAATTTGCACAGTAGATGATATTTGTTTATTTATTTTTAATTTATGTATTTGATTTCTAATTACTAAAATTGTTTTGTTTTATCATTCTCAGTTCATTATTAATGTTTTATTCTCCAAATAATAATAGAATTTATTCTGTTTATGGATTCATTCATTCTTTTTCTATTGAATGGATTAGCTCTTTGATTATATTTGCATCAATTACTTATCTATATTGATTTAATTCTTTGTTGCAATATCGTTTCCTGAGTATATTGTCGTTGTCGGATTTTCTCAATAGTGATAATAATTTATGAATTTTAAATGTGGTGAATGATTTTTCAAAGAGTTACATTTGGTTTAATTTTGGTTTATAAATCTATATCTTCATTATTGATGTTTTCTTCTCCAAATAATCATAAAATTTATTCTGTTTATGGATTCAGTCATGCCTTTTCTATTAAATGGATTAGCTCTTTGATTATGTTTGCATCAATTATTTATCTATATTGATTTAATTCTTTACTGCAATATCGCTTCCTGAGTATATTGTCGTCGTCGGATTTTCTCAATAGTGATAATAATTTATGAATTTTAAATGTGGTGAATGATTTTTCAAAGAGTTACATTTAGTTTAATTTTGGTTTATAAATCTATATCTTCCGATTGAGAATTTTGAGAATTGAGTTCCCAATTGAGTTATTCAATGAATTGAGTTCCCAAACTGTCCGAACAACCAACTACCCCGACCCCATTATAGCAAAGAGCAACCTGGATTAGTTATATTCAACTCCACGGCCATGATGCTACTTGGAGGATCATAGGGGTTGTTACATACCAAACTAAAGCACACCAACTCAAAATGGAAGAATTGAAGGACTAGGCGGGGTAAAGCGAATTCGAGAGGCAGACGACAAAATGGAGGAAATTGGCTTAAAGAAGAAGTGGAGAGACATCGACCTCGTTAAACAATATCGCTAGAGGCCCCAAGAGGACAACTGCCCAACAAGGGTGAACGAAGACAATATAAGCAGAATAGTTGTTGGCCAGCCGAGTCGTTAGGAATAGGTTAGGCACTGGCGGGTCGACCGTAATGCTCTGTATGACGGTAATCCCTCCGACTAACGCCAAGCCCATAATTTCCTGCGACAAAACTCCCCAGGCCGGCTATAAGAAGAAAAGGAAAACATCTGAGAAGAACACATAAACATAAGCAGCCTGACACAATAAATTATAGGGCAGTTTCATTAATGATCAGAAGTTTCACACGAGCCACATGGTGACGGCGCACATGTATATACATTTACATGAAGAAAAATAAAGGGAAAAAAGAGCAAAATGAAATATCAGCAACAACAACAAGAAGCTAGGGCACCATGCTCAGAGACCTCGACATCAGGAGCATCAACCTTATGGATGTCAGACTTAGGATCGCCGTATTCAAGAGCAGCAGGCTCGAACATGGGCGGGAAGGCAGGACCCGTAAAAGTATAAGGGATCATGTCCATCCCCAGCTTACGGCCGAACACAAAGGCTTCCCTGTCAACGACAACTTGGGTAAGGTCAAGGTCCTGCAAATATTTCTCGAAGGTTTGCGAAAAATAGCTGTGAACTCTCCAGAATGTGGTCCCACATCGACCTAGGGGCCTCAACACACCCATGCGCCCATGCGGTATCATGAACGCCGATAGCCAACTTCAGCTGGCTATCCAGGCGGGAGGCAACATCCTGCACTCGAGACAAGTCACTCTGAAGATCGACGACAAGTTGCTCCAAGCCCCCCATCTACTGGGCGTCTTCCCTCACTTTCTTCTTTAGCTTCTTTCGACGATGGCTAAACTTCTCAATTTCCTTGCCCTCCTCCAAGGCAAGTCGTACCCTCCTCAGCTCTTGCTCCTATCGCTCCCTTTCATCCCTCTCGTTGTGACCGTAGCGAAGGGCAGTCCAGGTCATCGCGTGAAGGGCCTGATTTTTCTACTCAAAGCATCACAATGAAGGCTGCTAGATGACAGGAACTCTGACAACAAGAGAGGCAAACATGGAATGATCAATCAAAGGAATTTAGAAAACAACGAAAGAAAGGAAAAATATGAAAATAGAAGCCAGACAAATACTTAACGACCTGACTAATGACTTCCACGCGGCACCCCCTCTTTTCCAGCCGGGCCAAAGGGGGGATGACCTTTATCGAACCCTTTGCATTGGGCACTTGTGCGGACGCCTTGGTTTGACGGCCCCATCAACAACCTCCCTAGTTGCAAGGGTCAGAGGTTGACCCTGACACTTTCTACGAAAGTTGGGACCACCTCTTCACCAACCGTTCCAGCCTGGACATGCGGATCTTAGCATTAATCCACCGAATCCTTACAAGCTACAACATCCAGAAGGAGCCAACCTTTCGCTTGGTGCTCTACCACCATGACACAATTAATGGAAGTAGTGGTTGTTGCACTTTTAATAACAGAGTCCAAGCCTTTGAGTGACTTGGGCTCCTCTCCACTCGCTATAGAAACTGGATCGTCCCATCTCGCGGCATCCATTACGGAAGGCGGTGCTGCAAAGTCGAGGCCTTTTGAGCAAGCCTCGTCCTTGCCTTAAATAGAGTGATTGCCGACAACAGAACGAGCTGAAGAAGTGGAGGAGACCGCCAGAGGACGTTGCCCAGCGTCGGCCCGCTGGGGGAGCCTGACTGCCAAGGTTTCTCAGAGTAGGGCGGTAACGTCATCAGTTTCCAGGAGCACGACATAGACGCCAGTTGGTCTGGGCAGCGCTGCAGGGACCTCAGCCGTGGGGTTTCTCGTCGATGGATCCGAGGGCTCCAAAGAAGAAGACTTTGCCAGCACCTCCATGGATTTGAGGGCTCTAATGAGACGTTTCCACTAGTGTTGCTAGGATGATGAGACGATGGGCCTCAGGCGTAGTCAACGCCGCCCTTCAAGAACTGAGACTTCGAAAAGGTGCCTGTTGTCGAGCCCAGCCCCTCCAAGCGAGGTTTCTTCCCCTTGCCCTGGGAGAAGGATTCAAGGGACGCTTCTGAGCAGGGGTGACCTAAGGCCGGGAAAGAGTCACCTTGCTGTCAAAAGGAACATGGCTGAGGGGAGGCAAAGAAACCCTTAGGCTTTCCTCTGAAAGTAGGGCTTTCGAGAAGACGCTATTGGGGTTTTTCTTCACTCACTCCCTAACAATAGCCATCGTATGCACCGCCTCATCCTTTGGAACCCTCCCCCGATCAGTTCGAACTGGGAACTCGCGGTGATTCACTTGACCAATTGGGAATTTACATCCACAGCTAAACACGAAGAAGAACTTCAAAGACTAGTCCTTCACCTTGTTATATTGCGGCTCTAGATTAACGAGGGCATGCGTTGCTTTGAAGCTGTATATGTTCCCTTTCTGCCTCAAAACCTAATGAGTAAGGAGGAACTCACGGCTGGTGAGGTTGGCCTGCTCCGGGTTTGACTCCAGCAAGGCATGCCACCAGATAATACTACAACAAATTAGAAGCCTCTAAGCATTCGGGTGAAGCTGGGATAGGGCCAGACCAAGGCGATCCAGTAAATCGCGAATGGGGTGAGGGAAAGGAAGCCACAAGCCACAAGCCACAAGCCATAAGCCACAAGCCACTTGTAAACATGGAAGCAAAGAGAGCAACTTTGGAAGAGTGAGCCTCAGCGTTGACAATACTCTCGCATGGACCAGGGACCTCAAAGATCACTATTTTCGGGACCTGGTAGGTAAGGGCTTGAGATGCCAGTGTTGCAACCTAGACGTTTGAGTGCCATGTGCTACCCAAAAAGAAGGTTCGATGTCACCAACTTCTGGTGTGTCTCTCCCACTGGAAGCCGTGTGTTGGGTGCATTTCTTAGAGGCCATTGATGAGGAGGAAGAAAGTAACATAAAAATGAGAAAGGAGTATAAGGGAAAAGGATGGGAGTTAGAAGAAAAGAAGGGCAAGAAGATTATGATTCGGAGAAAGGAGACAAGACCCTGATTCAATCACACTTATAAAGGAAGAAGGCAACTGTTAATCTCCCATGCCCCGTGGCAGAAGGAAGGAGTACGAGTTGCTTTGAATCTCAAAAAATATGCACCACGAAGAGACATGAAGGCGAAGAGTCGCCTAACGCCCCTAATGCTGATACATCTGAAAAGATGACATCAGATGCAAGCATAGTTACCGAGAGATGTGCCAACAAGGAAGGAAAGGGAAATGTTACAACGGATGCCAAGCGACAGGATGCCACCTTAGACTTTGGAGCCAAACACACGTCATCAGGGCGGCCCCCGGCCTCGACATCAAGGAAAGTTTAAGATTAAAAAATTCTCATCGAACGAGTCCAATGCGAATTGGTGGGGTAACTGTAAGAGATTTTTCCACTCTTTTCTTAACGTGCCTAAAAAGAGCAACTAAGAGAATAAGAAATGAAGGCCCAACCCAGAACAAAGAGATTCCTTTGCTCGGCCCAAGGGTAAGCTCCCCTGGAATGCAACCCCCATGTAGGAGCATACTGTAGTGCCATCCTGGAGATCTCTCAAGTAGCGTCCAACCCTTGAGTACTTGTTTGCGTAAACGAGTGGGAAGTAAGGGGGACCCTCGATCGTCTAACAAAGTGATATCAATGAACCACCAAGAACACCGGTAGGGTAAGGCAAATCGGGGAACCACGCTGCATTAATGACACAACTATCTGAGCTACACGCCATATTAATGACGCCATAGCAGAGGCACACCGCATTAAAAAACTCTGACAAAAGTAACAGTAAAGAGTGCATGGACTCCATGGGGGCAGGCACAATCTATTTCCCCAGGCTCCCGGTATAAATAGCAATTTTCAGATATGAGAAATCTCTCTAATCCCTAGACTCTTTCATTATTTACAAACTTTTAAAATACGTGACTAACTTTGGCATCTGAGACTCTCTGGCCCCGAAGCCACCCTCTCCGAGATTCTTTCTTCTCTATTTTCGCAGGCCTAGTTTCGAAGACCTGAGTTGCTAGAACCTGACTTAAAGGGCATATGAAACACGACGTTAACATGAAGAATATGTATTGTCGATCGACCTTGAAGGTAAATTTATATATAAGTTACTGGAAACTTGAAATCTTGTTTGTATTAGTTTATTATCTATTTAAATTTTAACTCAAATTTTTAATATTTTTTTAGATGACCATTCAGGTCATCTTCGACCAAGCATCGTGTATTCATCTTCATCTTCTTTGTTTGTTTCAATCAAGCAAAATCTGGGGAAAATTGTTGTTTTTGTTTATTCCGATGTTTGATATTTTACAGAATTTTATTCATAAAAAAATCATGTTAACATTCTTCTTTGAGGTTTCTTAGAATTAATCATTTCTAATTATCCCTACTTTATTCATGCTTCCAAAGCTGACTTTACAGGTCGTCATATTCCTCATTGCAGGAAAGTGGAGATAAAGCCACGTGTTAAGGGATTGGATATGACTCACTGGATTTGGGGTCCAAATTCCATGCTTATGGTATGCACAGGTTCATTTACTCAAATTTTCATAGATTTTTTTGGCCTGAGACTTGCATGCTAGATGGTTGCTGTGACTTTAAAAATGCTCCCAAGTGTAGGATTGTCGTGCAGTAATAACTCGTTGAGTCCAAGATCGAATCCATAGGGAAGGGTGTAGAATTAAAATCCAAAGCAAGAAATTCAAATAGAACAAGAAAACTTAATAGAAAAGAATATCAAGGGTTGATTGAGTTGCTGGAAAAAAAAAAGCCAAAACTATGGAGAAAAACATCAATATCTTAAAATGCTAAGGTTTTGAGATTCGCACACAACGCATCTAATGATAGTTTCAACAATCTATTTTATAACTCAATTAAAATTTTTGCAAAGGATGATCTTAGTTGGATGATTTAACCATTAAAGCATATATTACTTTTCAAAGATAGTTTCACGAATTAGATTCATTTTAAGCAAAACCGATCTAGAGAATTTATCTGTAGGGAATTCTAACCATTCAACGTGCCCGCTGTCTATGATAAATAAAAGAATTATACATAATAAATCTATTTTCTCAAATGGTAAATGAATAAAAAAAAGCGAAACTTAAACATAAAAACCATAAACAGATTATTACGAACATACCAAAAGATGGTTGGGCTATACGCTACACCTTAGCAAGGAGGTTGAGGCATCCTTCGGGGAGTGTTTGACTAACTCCCCTATTTCTCCTTCGGAGCTCCTAGGTTTGGCTTCTCTCAACAGTTTTTCAATTCCATTTCGACAGTCTCCGCCTCCCCTTCGATTCTGCCCTTGGATGTAGAGATTACCCCTGTCGAAGACGAGGGGTTAACTTCTTCTGAGACTGTGGAGCATAGCTCCACGGAAGTTGCTGAACGGTCTGGACTATGGAGCTGCGTTCCGAGGGGGCTATGGAGCCAATTCCTCCAAAAGTTCCAGTCTTCTCGTCAGTGTCGCTGCCTAGCCGATTCCCTCAATGATTCCTAAAGCTTTCTCTCATCCTCCAACATTTCAGGTATTCGCTTGTTTTTTTTTCGTTTTCCCTTCTTTTTCTCCTTGTAATTTGTGTCTTATGCTGAGTTGCCTTATTTGTCTTAGGGAAACACTGTTCCTCAAGTCGAGTCTTCTCCTTTGTTCCATGAAGACGTTGTCACAATGGAGGTGGAGGGCGATTCTCTATCTACGAGTAGCTCCCCCCGTTTGGGGGTTGCCCAGGGCGAGAGTTTGGTCCAGGTTGAGGAACATCCATGTTCTCAATTCGTCCTCCAGCAGGATCCTCAAGTCGAAGCTTTTCATCAACGAGAGGAGGAGTCTGGCTTGCCTCACGTTCCTACTGAAACTTTGTTGACATTAGTTTGTGCAAAGCCTTCCTCCTCTTCGAGGTAAGGAAATTCGCAAGAGCCCGAGCCAGGTTACAAGAAGGCCTGGGCAGAATCTTTTGAAGCTTAGGCCTCGGAAGTTCAGTCCATTTTCTGCCAATGTAAGCACTTCTCCTCCATATTGTTTCGATCTTTCACACTTTGCTAATAAATTTTGTGACTGTTTATTTTTCAGGCCACCGATCAACTAGCCGAGATGGTTTCTTGAGAGCATGAGGCTGTTGAAGAAGATTTTAGAGCTTCGAGTGCGTTAAACTAGCTGATGAACCTGTGAGGAGAGAAACTGATGGGCGATCTTCGTGCTCTAGAGATGGAGAATGAAGCCTTGAGGGGGGACAACGATATCTGCCGTCAGAAGATCCATGCTCAATAGAAGGAGGCTGAGAAGACGGAGCGTAATATGAAGGTAATAGCCCTGAAGCTCGACCTTAAAGACAAGGAGATTCAGCTGAAAGATGTGGAGATCGATATACTCTGCACGAAGATGTCCTCGACGGTTGAAGCCTTAGAATCTGCAAAGAAAGATCATGAGGATCTTCGAGTCTTGTTCGATCTTCTTTTTACCGAGAGAGAGGATGCCCAAGCTGAGGTCCAGAGGCTGGAGTGCGAGTTGGAGTCCACTCAAGAAGAGCTAAGGCATAGTGAAGAAGTCATTGAGACGTTGGTGAAGGAGAAGAAACATGCCATCGAGGTTCAATGCCACCTATTCCACAAATACTTTGGGATAACCAGACGAGGAGATAAGACAAGGGCTTTAGCTCGGGCCACTGTTTCCCGTTTGGAGTCTTCTCTTGATGCAGCTCGGGACCGCGCAGACCAGCTTGAGTCCCAAGTCCAAAAGGCTCCTGCCCTACGTGATAAAGCTTGGATTAATGTGCATAAGGAAGGTCTCGAGCGTCTTCAGGCGGTGCTTCTTGAAAATCTTGAGACCGATCTTCGTACCCTAAACCTTCGAGAGCTCCCACTGAATACGTTTGCTTGTGAGGCAATGTTGACGTGGGGTGTAAAGGACATGCCTTTAGCCTTTCGTGTTGCTCCTTCTTAGCTTTCAGCTTCCGCTCTGCCGTTTTTGTTACTAGACCCGCACGGGTTTTCATTGTAATTTTGACAATACAAATGAATGTACCTTTGGTTCTACATATATATAACCTTCATTTTATCCTCTTTTATTGCTTATTGTCTGCTATATTTGCTTATTTTCCTTCTTTACTTCTGCACATCCCAATCCATTGTTGATAAAAATTTGAACATATTATCCTTCAATTGATGAAGGTCGAGTTGGCTTCTTCGCTTGAGTGGGACTGAGGCTGGCTTCCTTTGCTCGTCGTTTACCGAGCGGCATCTTCCTGTTGGGTTCATTGTGAGTGAGACCATTCTGCTTAGATGGGTACCGGGCAAGTATTCTTGTATGGGTGATTGCTGAGTGGCAATCCTTTGTATAAGTGATTTCCAAGTGGCATTTCTCCACACCGACCTAAAATAATGTTAATTCTGTGTTTGTGTGGACGTATGCTGATACCTTGTGTACTGCCCTCTCTTTCTTCAGACCTTCATTTGGTCTTTGATGTAATTTTGATAATCTGCACAAAATAATATACCTCTAGTTTGTCTGAGTTCGGCTGATTTGATGCTTTTGATTGTTCTCTCTTTTCTGTTTATTGCATTCTATAGTTCTTCATTGTTGAGCCCACGTTCAAGCGTTTACCGCGCAACAATCTTTTTGTTGAATGTATAAAGTGTTTTACCGCGTAGCAAACTTTTTGTTGAACGCATGAAGTGTTTTACCGCGTGGCACCACTTTTACGCACGTGGGCATCTCGACCTCCTGTCGATTCCACGTTGATCCTGAAACTGCTGTTATTAACCTCTTTTCATTCCCTCTTTGCTTTGAATGTTGTTTTAGCCCTGTCGGTGTAGTTTTGCCTGCTGTCAATTCTGTCATTAACTTTTCCACGAACTTTGTGTAGCATGTCGATTGAGGTTTTCGCATTTAACTCTGTTGTTAACTTCTCCATGAAGTCTGTATAATGCGTTGGTTGAGATTCCCCCATTTAACTCTGTTATTAACTTCTCCATGAACTTTGTGTAATGTGTCGATTGAGATTTCTGCCTTTTTCGAATCTTGAGTGTCTACGATTTCCCCTGAGAGACGTGTGGACAATCTGGGAGGTTTTGGAGACACGTGGTCGCCCAGGGAGGTCTCAGGAGTTATGGTGCCCTTGGATGCCAAACATCGCTTCTCACCTATAAAAGGGGGCTCTTCCCCTTTCTTATGGAATTCATCCCATTCCGCTTCTCTCTTTGTTGTTCCAAATCTGGCAACTTCCCATGGCTTTCTTTTTCCTTTCGTGTTTTACGAGGGGCGATCCATTTTCCTTTGGTGTTTAGGCTGTCGCTGGTTATGGCAGTTTGAGTATTGAAGAAGAAACAAGCTACCCATGCCTCTTGTCCTTGCCATTTTGCTTATAGTGCCTCGCTTGTTCTTGCCCCTTGCTTACGAGGGTCGACTCCCTTTGATGTTGTACAGGAACTCACTGCCTACGAGTCTTGTATGGAGCAAGAATAAGACATGGGCACAGTGGAGGTGGCTGAGGAGGGTAGGAACAGATGGTTCAAGGTGGCAATTAAATCTTCGGAGTTGATTCCTCTTGCCTCCCTACCGACCGTCTATTCTCTAGGATGTTCCCTTCTCGCTCAACGCCGAACCCAGTTCGCTCTGCTGAGAACTAGGGTGGGGTGCCACTAGACTCCCCTTTTTCCTGAGAAGGAAGATGCAGTGGCACTGGGCGTCCCATTCTGTGCTGCGTGGGGATGTAACTGCACTGCTGAGCGCACTAGTTCTTCTCAGACGAACCTGGATCTACAGTGCACCCATCTTCTTCAAGGCAGAAACCACCCTACCGATCCCTTGTTCTGTCTGGCCAGAATAGGATTTCACTGGACGCCTCCCCGATGGAGATAGTGCACTGCTGATCATTTTGCTTTTACCTAGATGCGGCTTTTCCTTCTGTTTTTTGAACTCTTGACGATGTAATTTTCTTTCTTGTAACCCTGTTTGTGACCCTGTTCGGGAAATAAAATGACTTTACGATGCTTTTGTATATCTGTTTGTATGATTCCTTACTTTTACTCCTCTCTCGCATTTTGGGCTTTTGAATCCGAGCCGCGAAAATTCCACTAACGTAGAGTTTTACCTGGCTTCCATTTTCATTTCACTTTTGCTTCATTTAGTCTAGAGACTGGCTTTAAATTGTTGTATCCTTTGAAGATTGGATTGTACAATCTAAATAAAATACTTTTGTGTACTTAGCTGTTTGGCTTCCTTCTCTGTTAGTCTAGAGACTGGGCGAGCATTATTTTCAGCATCCTTGCACGAAGCTCGGCAAGTCATTTTGACTGTGTTGAAAATAGCTGTTAGAAGGTCAGAGCTCATGACTCGGTTCCTGTGCTTTATACTTCGTGGATTGGCCCTTATAGGTTGGCATAGCCTGAGGGCCCTGCTCCCTCACCAACGCATCGTTTCACATCCTTGCACGAAGCTCGGCAAATCATTTATAGTGCATTGAGAATAGTTGTTAGCAGGTCAGAGCTCATGGCTCGGTTCCTGTGCTTTATACTTCGTGGATTGACCCTTATAAGTTGGGCAGAGCCCGAGGGCCGTGGCCCCTCACCAACACATCATTTTGCATCCTTGCATGAAGCTCGGCAAGTCATTTAGATTGTGTTGAGAATAGCTACTAGCAGGTCGGAGCTCGTGGCTCAATTTCTGTGCTTTATACTTCGTGGATTGGCCCTTATAGGTTGGCAAAGCCCAAGGTCCCTGCTCCCTCACCAACGCATCGTTTCGTATCCTTGCACAAAGCTTGGCGAGTCATTTAGACTGCACTGAGAATAGCTATTACCAGGTCAAAACTCATGGCTCGGTTCCTGTGCTTTATACTTCGTGGCCGATCTAGAGACCGGGCTTGTTTGATATAAGTTGTTTTTAGGAGACACAATAATGTAACATTCGAAATTAGTTCATGAAATTTAACTAACTATATCTTACATTGTTTGAGCTCAGCACGGATTTTTCATACAAAATACTTAGGTGCTCGGGGTTCCATGGGTGTGGCAGCTCGTGTCCTTCGTGGTTCCTAAGTTGATAAGAACCCGATCTTCCAGTCGTTGTTACCAAATACGGCCAGTTTGCCTTCATCCTGTGTAGTAACTCATGTTTGATTCAATAGCATGTCTCCCACTTTGAAGTTGCGGGCCGAACACGTTTGTTAAAATATTGTTTGACTCTCCATTTTTTGGCTGCTACTCGGCTTACTGCTTCATCTCGCCTTTCTACCAAGAAGTCAAGGTTTTCTCTCAATCTCTCGTTGTTGCGATCCGGATGAAATGTTGTACCTGATAAGTGGGCACTGCCAGTTCAGCTGGTATCATGGCTTCAGTTCCATAGACGAGGGCGAAGGGAGTTTCTCCTATAGGGGTTTTTACTGATGTTCGGTATGCCCACAATGTGCTGGGAATTTTTTCAGCCCATTCCCTCTTCTGGCTTCCTAGTTCCTTCTTCAGGATGTTGTTGTTGGTTGCTTCTACTTGTCCGTTGGTTGGGATGTCTTGGCGATGAGTACTTAGTTTTGATTTTGAACTCTGAGCACCACTCTCGATAATGGGAGCAATCGAACTGCCTCCTATTGTCTGAATGAAACTTTGGGGGATTCCGAAGTGGCAGATTATAGATTTCTAGAGGAAATTTGTAATTGCGTAAGTCGTAATCGTTACCAGAGCTTCCGCTTCCATCCATTTTATGAAATAGTTTACTGCTACCACGACAAGCTTTACTCCTCCTTTGCCTGCTGGGAGGGGGCCAATAAGGTTCAATCCTCATTGCACGAAAGGCCGTGGGGAGGTGACAGGGGTGAGCTTTTCGAGGGGGCAATGAAGAATAGGAGCATTTTCCTGGCACTTGAGACCAATATTTTGAATACCGTATCGGAAGCTGTACCGGTCAAGGCACTAGAACGAAATACTTTTGTACCAGTACAGTTTCGTGTACCGTTTCGAAATAGTCGATATATGAATAAATTATATATATAAATATATATAAATTATATTTTAAAATAATAGTCTATATATGAATAAATTATATACAAATACATATATATAAAAATTATAAATAGCCTAGTCTGAATTGGAAGTAAAAAAATAAGCTTGTAGTTTAAAAAAATAAAAAATAAAAATAAAAATTGAAGGCTGAAATATCGGCCGGCACAAGGCGAAATATAGATCGGTACAGCCTGAAATTGAGGCCAGTATGACCAGTACTTGGGCCGGTACGAAATGTATATGGTACCTGTATCGGCCCAGCAAATATTGGCCGTACTGGTCGGTACGGTACGAGATTAAAAACAGTGCTTGAGACACTTTCTGACGAACTCGTCGGCATCTCTATAAGAGTTAGGCCAATAATACCCTACTCGAGTAGTTCTCGCTGCTAGCGCCCTTCCACCAGCGTGATTCCCATAAACTCCTTCACGTATCTCTGCTAGCATGTATTGAGCTTGTTTGGAAGAGTTGCATCTTAATAAAGGTTCAGTGTAGCCTCTCTTGTATAGGACTCAGTCTACCAAAGTGAACCTAGCAACTCGATTCCTAATTTTCAGAGCCTCTTCTTGGTAATCTGGAAGGACTCCCTCTGGAAGAAATTTTAGAATGTCAGTGGTCCATTCTGGGGGCTGTATGACCTTGATAGTGGATACTCGAATCCCCACTGTTGCCACATCAATAGTCCAGATTACAACATGATCTAGGAGTGAGCCTTCTTCTTGACCTGATGTAGCCTTTGCCATTCGATCCGTTTCCTGGTTTTTCCCTCTCGGGGTCTAATGGATGGAAGAGTATTGGAAGAGATCACGCTCTTCTCCTACCCGCTGGAGATACTTTCTAAAAATTTTCCCTTTTGTAAGGAATTTTCCGGTCACTTGCCCCACCACTATCTGAGAATCAGCCTTTACTTCAACTTCAGTATTCCTCAACGATTTGGCAATGGTTAGACCTGACAAAAGTGCTTCATACTCAGCTTTATTGTTGGTGACCTTGAATCTGAGCTTGAGTGCATAGTCAAGCTTTTCTTCTGAATCTGTTATTACATGTACTCCCACTCCTCCCCCAGTCCGACAGGATTAACCATTGACGTAGACCTGCCATGGCTTGCCCTGGGGCATAATGATCATGTCCTCTGGAAAGTTTGAGAATTTAGCTACAAAATCTGCCAACACCTAAACCTTAATGGCGGTGCGTGGAAGATACTCGATCTCAAACTCGCTTAGCTCGATTGCCTAATTAGTCATTCGTCTAGACGTATCAGGTTTTTGTAATATTTTTCTTAAGAGAACATCAGTTTGGAATTTTATTGGATGAGCTTGAAAATAAGGCCTTAATCACCTGGTAGTGATTACTATTGCGAATGCTAGCATTTCCGTTCGGGGGTATCTGGCCTCTGCCCCTCGAAAGGCTCTACTTACATTATAAGTGGGATGCTGGATTCCTTCTTCTACTCGAGTTAATACGGCGAACACCGCATGGGGTGACACAGCCAGGTAGGCAGTTAGGTCTTCCCCTGGAGTGGTTTGACTGAGCAAAGGTGGATGGGCTAAGTATTCCTTTAGCTCGCTGAATGCCCTTCCGCACTCTTCATCCCATTGTTGTGCTTTCCTCAAGACCTTGAAGAAAGGGAGGCACCGGTCGGTCGAGTTCGCAATGAAGCGGCCTAGGGCAGCTACCCTCCCTGCCAGTTTCTGAACTTCGTTGATTATTCGGGGTGGAGGCATATCCACAATTGCTTTAACTTTTTTGGGATTAGTCTCGACTCCTCGCTTGGAGACCATGAATCCCAAGAATTTTTTTGACTCGACTCCAAAAATACACTTTTGCGGGTTAAGCTTCATTTTGTATTTTCCAAGTACTACAAAAGCTTCCCGGAGATCATCAAGGTGTTGTTCGGATTTCTTACTCTTAACTAGAAGATCATCTACATAAACTTCCATGTTTCTCCGAATCGACTTTTTGACCATTCAGTTGACCAGACGTTGATATATCGCTCCTACATTGTTGAGACCGAATGACATTGCTTTGTAACAGTAAAGTCCTCAATTGGTGATAAATGTCATTTTTTCCTCATCATCGGAGCTCATCCTAATCTTATTGTAGCTAGAGTATGCGTCCATGAAGTTGAGTAAGGTGTGCCCGGTCGTTGAGTCCAGTATCAAGTCTATCATCGGGAGGGGAAAACTATCTTTAGGACAGAGTTTGTTCAGGTTGGTGAACTCGACACACATTTTCTATTTTCCACTTGTCTTCTTGACTAGTACGACGTTGGAGAGCCATTTGCCATAGTAAACTTCCCGAATGAACCCTGCAGCTAGAAGGCGATCCACCTCTTCAGCGATGGCTGCATACTTCTTCGCAATGAAATTGCGGCGCTTTTGCTTGACTCTTTTTGCCTCTAGTTTTACACTGAGGCGATGCTCTATTACTGATTCGTCGATACCAGGCATTTCTTCATGGCACTAGGCGAAGACATCACGATGTTCAACAAGCAGTTCCTTCATAGACTGGCTCAGCTCGGAGGACATTTTAGATCCCATTCGCACAGTCCGTTCTGGTTTCTCAGGATCCATTGGTATCAAAACTAACAGCATATTAGGTTTTGCCTACCTCAGAGCCTCTTCATCCCTTACTTCTCGGTCTAGTTCTGTTAGAGTTGGAGGTGGAGGCATGGTTACTTCCCCGTGGTCTTGCTCAAGAGTTTGTACAGCTATCACATTTGACTCAAGAGTCTCTTGCGGTATGTTGTTCGCCACGCATTTTTCCTACTTCGGATGAGGTTGGGAATTTTACCTTCAGATTATACGTGTAGATTACAGCCTTCATTCGATTCAAAGACGGACGTCCAAGGATCACGTTGTATGAAGACGGGGGCCTTCACCACTAAGAAGTCTACCATGGGAGATGTTGTTTTGGGGGCTGTTCTTGCCAACACAGACAGAGCGATTACTCTAATTGGCTGGATGGTATCCCCTGTGAAGCCTTTGAGGGGCATAGGTGTTGGTCGTAACCTATTGGGAGTGATTTCCATTTTAATGAATGCCTCACAGAAGAGGATGTCGGTGGAGCTTTTGTTGTCGATCAATACTCTTTTGGTTTGATAGTTAGCAATTTGTGCTGTTACTACTAGTGCATTGTCATTGGGGGGGGTGACAGACCTTCTCCATCTTCTTCGGCTTGATCCCTGTTGTTACGGGAGGGTTTGTGGGCGGAGAATACTTCTTCATACCTGGCCCTCATTGCATAGGCTTTTCTTGCCGAGGAATTCGTTCGCCCAGCATATCCTCCAGCTATGGTGCTGATTTAGCCTATGGGAGGTTCTTCTCTTCTCGAGTCTCTCTGAAGTGGGTTCTCCAGGCTGGGTTCGCAGTTCTTCCCTTGTCAGGGCTCCTATTACTCCTCCGAGCAGGGTTCTGGTCTTTGCGGGTCGAGCTGTAGTTCCTACGAATTGGACCCTGGTTCCTCCGAACGGGGCTTTGGTCCTTGTTTTTCCAAGAGTAGGGACGGTAGTCTCGTCATGACTCATCCCTCTTGTCTTCATATTGGTCAACATGAATTTATGGGCCGTCAAACCTTCTCCTCCTCGTATAGCAATCTTGTGTGTTATGTCCGCTGCTCCTATGGAAGGAACAATATTTGGGGCGCGACGAACTTCGTCTTTGAGGGCTGGGTTTTTCTATGCCCTTAGTCTCGTAAACCCTCTTCTTGTGGAACCCTTGGTTCGACACTTGATGCCGATCTGCTGTCTTCTTGTTTGCCCTTTCCAAGTCATTCTCTATGGGGGCCTTGCTCTGTGCCCAATATAAGGGATTTTTCCTCTTCACAAGTAAATCAATGGTTGCATGGATTAGAAGTCTTTTCAGCTTACACGGGAAAGAAACATCAGTACTGAAATGGCGTTGCCTAGAAAAGAAGAGGTCTCGTGTTCATCTTTCTTTATATGTACAATAAGTATGAAGAACCAATGTCATACAGAATAGAAATGCATGGCTTCTCACCTATGACCCCAATATTAAAAAGAAAAATGCTACTCTCACCACTCAAACTTACTGCTCGTTGTTACCGCTAGATTTTTTTTTAATTTTAATTTTTATTTAATGATTAAGGAAGTATTTTTTAATAATATTGTAATTTTTTACTTTTTAAAAAAATATTAAAAATTATATGTAAGAAAAAGAAAAAAAAAACCTAATTAGAACTAACGGTGGCTCCTAGTGGGAGCTCAGTCTTGCCATGTCAGACGAAGTAGTACTACTTTTGGTTTGAGGAGATCTAAGAGGAAATAATTTAGAATAAAACGGTTTCTTTAAGGGGAAGAGGCCAGAGGAAAAGCTGGGGTAATTAGAAGCTAGAGAGGCTGTGAGATCGAGGAAGGAAAAGTAGAAACATTCTTTCCCAACCTCTCTTTCATAATAAATGGCTCGCATACAAGAAATATATTCTAGCTGCGAAAAGATTATATAAAAAAATAATTTTATAAACTGTTGTGACTTAACATGATTAGTTAAATTATAAAATAGATTTGATGAATTACAAAAAACTACGTCAGTTTGTGATATTATTTTTATATAATCTTTTTTATAGTTGTAACACTTTTCAATATTATATATGGACACAAGTTGGCTATTGATAATGTGACGAGGTGTTATTGCATTTTGTAATTGGATCCATGCCAATATGTGTGTCACGTGTTAAGCATATGAGTATGAATTAACGAGAGTTGGTAAGGATTGACTTCACATTGTGTTTTGAAGCCTAGAGAGGAGCCCAACCCGCTTGTAAAACGTCATCGTTTTGGTAAGTGAATTTCGCTTTTCTTTTCCCTTTCATTCTTCCCCTTGACGGTTTCTTCTCCCTATCTTTTCTATTTTTCTGTGAGTTCTGCCGCCCAAGCCCTACCCTAGCCCAACGTCTCTCTCTTCGACCTCTGTCATGTGCCTCCTACCAACCAACCGCCTCCCAACACCTCCTTGCCCAGCCACATATCGTTGCTTCACAGAGACATCTCTGCACCTGCAACCATGTGTCGCCTAAAACCACCGCTGGAAGCAACCACCCTACAACATCAAAACACCCACAGTCTTCCACCTCACGCATCACCATCACGCAAGCCTCTCCCACATTCCCTCGGTTCCAGCCATCACTTCATGCTAGGAACTCCACACCGCCGCCAACCTACATCGTGAACCTCAAGTCACCATCACACGTCCAAGAGGCCCTTGTTTCCCCTTGCGAAAATAGAGCACTTCGTCCTCATCAGGAGCACCCATTGCCCACCTTTACACCACCCCGCAAGGCGCTACCTCTCCACCAAGATAGCCACAAAAACCATTATCCTTCACAGCCATGCTCGCACCAGTAGTTGCCATATCCAAGTTGCACCATAGTGAGAGCTTCACATACAATCTCCTCCATGCTCGATCCCCCATAGACGCAGCCTAGCCATGAGATTTCACATAGACGCCGCCGCACGTAGAGGCCGACCACCATGGAAGCCATAGCCCCACCACATGATTCCCAACCCTCTCTCTCTCTCTTTGTAGGTTCCAGTCGCAAGTCTCTCTTCTCTCTCTCTCTCTCTACATAAGTTTAAATCATGTTCTCTCCCTCCATGGTGTGTATATATATATATATATTGGGCTATATATGTAATTTTAATGGGTTATGTGTTTCAATTGTTAGTGTTATGGGTACGGGTTGCACCTAAGAAACACCTAAGAAATATCATGCATATTTCAGGTTTGCACTTAGGTTTAACAAGGATCTATAATATAGGCCTCATTTGGATACAAAAACACTCTCAACCCATCTCATAATTACAAATTTTTTAAATTTCCATACAAAATATAATAAACAATTCAACATTTTCAAATCTCAAAACAATAATAATATTAGAAAAAATAATATTATAACAATATTTTATTCAACTCATCTAACACCATCTCATTTCACTATCCAAACGAGCCCATAGTTAAAGCCTGGACATGTGTACGAGTTAAGAAATTACAGGCAGTGTTAAATGCGAAGTCATGGAGAAATATTTTAACGTGGAAAGATTGAGAGTATTTGATGGTTTGGCATGATTTTGTTTTAGGGTTTAATTGTGTAATTTTTTAAGAAACTATATGGTGTTAATTATTTGGGGAGTGATTGAATTTTAGAATTAATATGAATTTAGGTGTATGACAATTTTAAACTTGATGAAAAATAGGTCATTAGTATTTCAGGTTCTAATTGCAAGAACATGCTTAAGTAATAATTTACGTAAGTTTGGAAATTGATTCAAGTTACGTACTTCTTTATAGGAGATGATTGATATTTCCTTAGCATGGTTGTGAGGAATTCAAAGAAGTTAAAAAGGTTCAGGTAAACGAGATTCCTATGCTAGACTTTGCATGAAAAGAAATGGACAGACGTTGATTTGTGAAAAATATGCATGTTTTGTTTTGAAAATAAATTTGAAAACAATTTCTGTTATGTGTTCTGCATTACGCATAAAATCTGTCTAAAAGAGAAAGTATTTTCTATCATGACTGTTATAGACATGAGCAACTTTTAGCATTCAATTTTCTGTTGTATAAAAAGAGCAATTATGAAATCTGATCATTTCTACATAGTTATATGAAGATGCTCTGAATCTGTTTTTGAGTATGTGAAAATGATCTGAATCTATTTTCTACTTTGTTTTGATACGATGTGGCATCTGAAAACCTTTAGCATGACATTCTGATTTTATATCTAGTTCTATTTCTGCTCTGCTCTAACCTTACCATGGGTGTAAAAGTGTGGTCTTTGTTATATAGTTGGCACTAACATCTCTATTTCTAAATGCATCCATTTTGAAAACAAAGTGATTTTTCTGTATAGTCTTTTCTGTGTGCACACTTTGATACTGCCTGGTTTGGCCATCAAGGATAGCACAACCCTACCATGGGGGTAAATATGGTCTCTGTTCTGATATGATGCCTTTCATATGATATGATGATGTTTAGTTACGCTATGCCAAATGAATTTTGTATATGAATGCTTCTGAAACTGTCAGTCTGATAGTTTGATAACATGTTTTGTTTTGCATTCTGAAACTAAAAATGTTTTGCTCTGCATTCTCTTCTCAGTAAATGACTCATATTTACATACTAATATATGTTTTCTGCTTACTAAGTTATTGATAACTCATCCATTATCTCCATAATATTTTTAGATATTTTGGATGTTTTAATTGAGGATAAAAAATAGGAAGCATGGGTAATGTTATGTGAGCATAATGGATTAAGTACAAATATGACACTTTGATTATTGGAGAATTTGTTTTAGTAGAGTTGTTTTGTTCTGTTGACTTGGTATTTTGGAAAGTTGATGCTTATTTTGAGACTTTGTGGTGTCTTAGATTGATTATATTGGAGTAGTTGATTTGAAACAATGAGTTGTATTTGTCATTGAGACTTTGGAGCTTATATATGTACTGTGAGATACGATTATGAAGTGAAAGGAACTAACTCTCCGACCCCATCCGAGTGCGAGGCATTACAGTTGGTATCAAAGACATGTTTGAAGTTCTGTAGACATTAATATATGGGGTTTTGGATTTCAGAGGACTTAAGGAAATAATTTTCAGATTTGAAGTTTAAAGTTATGTGGACTTTAAGAAATGATTTTTATGAGATTTATGGTTTTGGATTCTGCAAACTTTAAGAAGTGTTGTTGATAAGATGTTAAGGTTTGAATTTTGGTAGGCATCAAGAAATAATTCCTTTGAGATGTTGTGTTTGGGTAGTGAAGTGATCTCAAATATTCTGTGAATAGTAATGAGAAAGTAATGAAAATGTAATGATATAATATTGAATAGTAGTAAAAAGAGGTGAAAAGTACTAATAAAATAATAAATAGTAGTAGAGTATTCTCATACTACCTAAACTAGCCCTAAGGTTTTAGATTTTGTGGATTTTAAGAAGCATTTAATAAGATTTGAGGTTATAGTTTGGTAGATCTTAAGAAATAATTCTGGTCAGATATGAGAATATAGATTGTGTAAGTTGTAGGACATGATTTTTGCCACATCTAAGGATATAGATACAACAAACCATTGGAAATGATGCAATTATTTTGATAGGTTGTTAGATATATGGTTTGGATCTTCTATTAAAACGTTACACTCATAGTAAGCTAAACATAAATAATCTAGCTAAAGTTTAGCTAGCCAGCTCAAAATTCACTCGTAGTAAACTCTTCAAATCTACGATAAATGTAACTTTAGAATTTTTGACTGGCCAAATGTAGCCAGTCAAGCCATGCATTTTTTTCTCATTAATATATTCTTACCACTTTCTCCAGGTGGTTTCTTTTCTTTTTGCTTTTTTGTGAGCTACATGCTGTGCAGTAGACTCTTTGCTTTACGATAATCTAGTAGTATAATTTTTGAGCCACACATCAGTATACACATTTTTATGCAAAAACGTATTCAAGTTAACATTAAAAAAAATTAATTAAAAGCCCAGAGTCATCAAATAGAAGTGTCTAAATCAATTTGAATATGAATCGAGAACTGTCAATTTTAAAAAAAAGTGAACGATCCATGAGGAGAAAATGAAAAACAAAATTACAAAGAAACTTGAATTGAAGTAAATAAAATTATTGAGAAAATATTATGTTTTATAGTAAAAGAATATTAACGTTAGAGAAATATATCCATTAAAAAAATATATCTGTCGAAAGAATAAGACTGTTAGAACAAATATGATTGTTGGAAAAATAAAACCCCTAGAAAGCTATATCCGTTTAAATAATATAAACGTTAAAAAATTAATGTCTTTTTTTAATAAAGGAATAAGTATTTCAATTACCATTATAATTAAAATAAATGAAAAATTAAAAATAGATATCTAAATGGAATAATGTAGATTTAAGAATTGTTCGGATAATGAGTTGAGATGATTTGTGAATAATAGTGAAATTGTTGAGTTGAGATGAGATGAATTGATTTTTAAAAATTTGTGTGTTTAGATTTAGAAGTGAGATGAAATGATTTTAAAGTTTTGAGAAATTTGATAGTTGCGGGTCTTGCCAATTATTGCATAGTATTTATAATGATTGAGTATTATTTATAAATATATTTATATTAACTAATAGCAATTAATAAATTACATACCAAAAAAATATTAAAATCACATAATTAATAGCAAATCATTTTTGAAGTTTAGATTAATCAATAATTCTAAAAAATTAAAGTTTTTATTATAGTATATATCATTTTAGTTATGAATTAGAAATTATTACATGTCGTTCGTTATAGCAACTCGAACCCATTATTTCATATGGGTCAATATTAACAATTATGGGTGAATCTAGGGAAAAATTGACAGTTTGATCTTTGCATTGCAACAACGAAAATGTATCACCTGTTTCTAGCAGCAAAATTACATACATGTCCAAGTTGCGTGCATATGCAGTATTATTGTTATAATTTGAAATATTAGATATTAAAATTCTCAAAATTTGCTTATTTCAAACCTATTTAATTCTTATAACCAATAAAGTTTATAAAATACAAAGATTAAAAAACCATTGAGAAATTCGACCAATTAAGGCAAGCTATTTAATAGATATTCAGGAGACCAGAGTCCAGATCTTAAATTTAGACCATTAGATTTCTGAATTTTGTCTCTTAGAGCATTCTTAATTACTTTTATATTATATAAAAAATGTAAATTTTTTGAAGAATTGCTTTAAAAATAAATTCTATCCGATGATGTGAAAAGAATTATAAAATAAAACACATATTTCATTTTCTTCTAAAAAATATCTTGGAAATATTTTTAAACTAATTTTTTTATATTTTTATTTTATTTTTAATTTTTATTTGACTTATATATTTTTGCTTTACGTGTATAGAATTGAATTATTTTACATTATATATAAAAACAAATTGCAAATATATAAAAAATATATGGATATTATAAATTTATTGGTAGAAATGAATATTTAAAAAGAAAAAAAATATTTAAATGATATAGAGAAAAAATAGATAAGCTGATGGATAACATATTGTAAAAGTTTGTAAAATAGAAAAAATGAGTATTGGTGATGTATTTTAAGGGATAAGATAAAAAATCTATTGAGAGTGCTTTTAGAGCATTAACATTGGATTCATCAAATGAGTGTCATGTTTAAAATTTGATGAATTTGTTTTTAAAATCATTGCATTGGATTCAGTATATACTAAAATCTCCAACTTTGAGTTACAACACATTTAAGTTCATCTCCAAATTTGAAGAACTATTCACATTATAACCATTATTTTATTTATTTAAATGATTGTTTTCTAATTTTGAGCCATAATATATTTAAGCTGGAAAACAATAATTAAGTATAAAATTAAATTATTAATTAACATTAGTGTAATTATAAAATATGAAAAAATAATTAAAATATTATTATTAAAAAAATATTATTATATTATTATTTTGACTAATCCAATAGTTAATCCAATGTGGGGTTATGACTAATAAGATTTTGAATTTATGAAAATTATATACTTTTCATCAAATTTTAAAAATAAATTTGATGAAATCAATGTCATTACTCTTACTCGCAAATTGCTCCACGTATACTACACAGGAACATCAATGAAAATCATATATATGGTATTGGAAATATAGAACTTCTTGCATGTCTAATTGGCCACCGCAATGGAAGTTTCATAATCAGCGTTTGAAGTTTTTAAATATAGAGTAATTTGGCCTCAATTTTGTATTATACGATGATCTACTTTACAATAAAAATAATTTTATATATACATCATATCAAATCACGTTAATTTATAAATTTATTTTATAAAATATTTTTGTAATTAAAGCATTTCTCTAATTACAAATGTCCCTACATGTCCTATTGTTAAAAGGGATCGAAGATATTCCATTAAGGCAAAGCAATTTCTCATCAAGGTTTTATATGTCTCATTGCGCTTGATCTTTTGTCTTATCAAAGGATTTTTTTAATTAAAAATAATAATAAACAAATACTAAGAGGTATGATTATTTGCAATTACAGGAACAACACTTTCTGAAGGTAAAAAGGTACGAGGCTGAACATATTCTAAATTCAAATAAACGCAAAATGTGGTTGATAGAACATTAATAATGGCTCATGCATTTTTATATTCATCTTTATATTTACATAATCTCTCTCTAAATTAGTATACATTGAATTATGTATGTTTAAAATTTTGCATAACTATAAATAATATTTCTTCAAATTATTTTACTGTTTTTCTCTTTCCTACCCATTAAAATTTATTTTAAGATGATTTTAATATATAAAATTTATATTAAGTTGATGATACAAAATATTTTTTAATACATATTAATATTTATTAATAAAATTAATCATTTTGCTATATGAAATTGATAATATTTAAATATATGAAATTGATATTTTTGAGCACATGGTGCTAATTATAAAATATATATAAAAAATAAAAAATAAAAATAATTTATTATTATTTAATTCAAAGATAAATGTGAAATTTTTTCTTAATATGCAAAATCAATCTTTAAAAAATATGATTTTGAAAATACATGTAGAGAAACCAATGCTATTGTGATAACAGATTATGAAAGGTAGTTTAACTGTAACACTTGAGCATTTTATTATGAATGCCCATATAAACTTGAAATGCTAATAGTCTCTCCCATCTCATACGTTATTTAGCTCCTCCTGAGCCATCTATCTATTGGAGGTGAAGGGAAAAAGGATTGCAGAAAAATTAAAAATATAGCATAAGAAAACAACAAATAAGGAAATTCTCGGCCGGCAAAGAAATGAGCAGAAGATCTACAACCGAGATTTTGCTTGCTCCGCCGGAGCACTCTGCAAGAACCATCAGAGAGAAAAATAACAGTGAGCAAGGGCCAGCCATGGGGGTTACAAATTTACAATGTTTACAACTAAAATAATTTAACTCTTCAAACCAGATCGATATTTCTAAAATTTGTGTACTGAACGTGGCCATATTAATCTTGACCCATTATAGATCATGTATATTGTAGTATGAGAGTGAGATCTAATATGTGATTCCTAGATCATAAATAAGTACCAATCAGAGGAGTTTCCAAGAGTGGAATTTACAGCCTAAATCAACTAAAAATAATAGGCAATCCCAAGTCCCAAAGGATTTAATTCAGTTCAAAATTGGAGGTAATCCCTAGCCCCGAAGTACATGCATGGGCTTCATTTCAATTTTTAGAGATTAGGCAAAATATGATTTCCGATTTCTCACCAGAGGAGCCCCCTTGGCAGCTCTTTCAGCCAAATAGGCACAAGGCTTGAAGAATTCTCCATACAACCTTGACCATTCCTCCAATCTCGAATAGATGTATTTAGATCCAAGAGAATCAGCCCAGAACATAATACCCCCCCTGATCAAACGTAACCCACAGGGTTAGCACGATTTATAGTGTTGAGACCTCTTGCAAAACCAATGAAAATTACAAACCTGTAAGGTGGGAAACCCATGCCCATGACAGCAGCGATGTCAAGGTCCGCTGCTTTGACTGCAATACCCTCGGCAAGGACTCGGCAGGCCTCATTTACCACTGGTAAGAATATCATCTCCACAATATCCTTTTCTGGTAACTTCACTAGCTGTCCAAGTTCAATTTATTAAAAATGAGGAGATAGGACACTTCCATATTACACCATTAATATTATCTTATATATATATATATGTTTCACATGCGCACATACAATTCAGGCCATCTCCATTTTGCAGTTTAACATTGCAGTACCATATCTCCTTACATCCCCCAGTATAGTAAAACAGGCCAGACACCAAAGTTGATTACGTGACAATACACCGTGTGCATCTTTAGGGGTGGGTGTGTGTCGCGCATGTGTGGGAGAGAGAGAGGGAGGGAGAGGGAGAGAGAGACCTTAGGGTCAATGGTTACACCAGAAATGCTCCTTGACTTCTCAATATATTTATATAATTCAGGATCTGGGCTAGCTTTGCGCTTCTCATCATATATATAGAACCCTTTGCGAGTAGACTGACCTGGAGAAGAGTGTATGGTAAACCAAGAAATACTTAAAGCTGCATACTGATTACTGAATATGAGTAATTTTAATCAATAATTTAACCACCTGACCCTTCACTTTTAACAAAAAAAAAAAAACTTGTACCTGATCTCTTATCCTCTTGCATAAGTGGTATAAGCATCGATTTATAAGTTCTCTCAGGAAAATGCTCGATATATTGCATGCCAGTTGCAATTGCAACACCAAAACCAACCAGGTCAGCTAATCTGCATGAAGAGAATAAAATGTCAGGGCCAGTTAGCAACACATTAGATCATTTTAAGAAGCAATAAAAGGATAAAGATGTTAAACCTGAAAGGTCCCATTGGCATTCCAAACTTGGTACTTGCCCTATCGATCTGATAGGGATCTGTACCATGCTCAACAAGCAAAATAGCAGCTTGTGAATAAGGGAAGAACATCCTGTTGACAGCAAAGCCTGTGCAGTTTCCAACCACCACTGGAGTCTTCTTAATTTTTTTACCAACATCTAGCAAGTCAACAATTACTTGGGGAGATGTCTGCTTAGTACGAACAATTTCTAGAAGTGGCATGACATGAGCCGGACTGCATGAGAAGCATAACTAAATGGTTGTCCAAAACAAAATTGCAGACAGAAATATAAGTGTAAATCTGGTACTACCTAAAGAAATGAGCTCCCACAATCCGATTTTGGGATCTTGTCTTTTCTCCAATCAGGTTCAAGTCAATTGTGGAGGTGTTACTGGCAAGTATGCAATGTGGTGGGCAATACTTCTCAAGATCAGCAAAAATTTGTTGCTTTAAAGAAACATTCTCAATTACAGCCTGTTCCAAGCATCAACAACAAATAGTTAATATTTTCCCATTCTGAATAAACAACAATGACAAATATAAACCAATGCATTGTAATCACCTCAATCACCATGTCCACATCTTTAAAGCTTTCATAGTCAAGGGCACCTTTGAGAAGAGATATGGTTTTCTCAAACTTCTCTTGAGACATTTTCCCTTTCTTCACTCGGCTTTGCAAATTGGCTGGATGAAAAGGAATATTGTAAAAGAAGAAATTAACATTTTAAAAACAAACACTAACTGGAATTTATGTTTACCAGAGCAGAATCTATTTAGGCCCCATTTGGTTTCACAAATGGTCTCAACCCATCTCATCTCATCTAATCTCAACAACTAAACACCATTCAAACATAAACACTTTTCAATTTTAAATTTTCAACTTTTTCAAACTTCCAAACAAAACACAAAAACAATTCAACTTTTTCAAGTCCTAAAACAAAAATTATATTAAAAAATTATATTCTGACAATATTTGAAATTTATAATATTTTTATTCAACTCTCTCATTTCCCAAAACCCCATAATATATCTTAACTCAAACCATTTCACTACTATTCACAAATCTCACTACTATTCACAGATTTCTTATCTCATCTTATCTGTGTAACCAAATGAGGCCCCAGGAACTATAGAGGAATCTTTTTTTTTTTTTTCAATAAGTGTATGAAGCAGTACTTTACAACATTTAGAAACAAAAGCCATGCTGAAATCCTCAGAGAAACTAATTAGAACAATAATCTGAAGATGGGAATGCTAGCCTCACCTCTCACTCTACCAATCCCAGCCTGCAAGAACTTGTCGTTTACTTCTTTAAGGATGACTGGATAATTACTAAGAATCAATGCTGTTGCTATTCCAGAGCCCATTAGTCCTCCACCAAGAATAGCGACCTTATTAACTTGTCTTGGCACTAAACCAATATCAGTAATCCCCGGTACCTGTTTAAGGTTATGAGAAGAGACAATCTCAGAAAGTTTGTCTTATTTTTCCAATAAGGAAAATCTAGGAAGCTTAAAAAGTAGAAGATATGTTTGTAAACAAGTTTGCAAGGAGTAACCTGGATTACCCTTATTCTCTGACATAGGACTGAATCCATAAGATCATTACAAAAAGGAATAAAAAGCCAAAATTCATGATTGACCAAGACTATTAGATTAACAAATGTATAGATCTATCCAAGCTCCTGACTACGAGTTACAAGGAACAGAACTACCAATCTCTGAAACCTGAAGCTGAACCTCAAATTTCTGATTCTCAAGGGCCAAGTTTTTAAGGAAACACCAATATGATTAAATGTTTATCATAAGGCATTCAGTTTAACCACCCAGGATGGTCTGGTCCACTTAACTGCCAGCTAAACTACACACAAGAGTAGCATAATGAATGACAGAGCACTTAGAAATTAGGAGAAGCATTCTCATAAACAAGTTAATGCCAACATATTCCAACATGATCAATAAAATCTTGTTTACCGATTTAAAAAAACATATTCAACATCATACTACCCAATATGACTCCAAACTTTCTTATACGGCTATTAACTCAATTCCACTACTTGAGTAGCCAAAGCTTTATTCAAAATTAAATCTTCCATAATAATAAGACTACACATTTGTCTTCGTCCACAAACAGGTTTCAACAGGAGAAGAATTAAAGTCTTGATTAGTATATATTGTTAAAAAAAAAAAAACCTATTTGAGGGTTCTTCTCCGTACAATTAGAATATTAATCAACAATGCTCAAGAAAAATAAAATTTTCATTCTCGAACCTTTGACGTTCCACGTTGAGCAAAGAAGATATGCACCAAACTCTTGGAAGTGTCAGAATGTGGAAGTGCTTGAAAAGCTTCAGCCTCCTGCCAATATCATACACACCATCAAGCTGTTGCATGTCACTGCTTTTTGAAGGGGAAAAAATGGACAAGTAGAGGCAAATAAGAACCTTCCAGAGTCCAGCCCGGGGACCAGATACTATACCCTCTTCAATGGCATCAATGCAAACCAATGGGTGTTTGAGATTGGGAGCCTGCTTCCGGGCCTGAGCTCTTGCAAATTTCAGTATTTCCCTCGCTTCTCCAAGGGGCTCTATCTTGTCGGTCTTGTAAAGACTAGCAACCCATGGTCTTCTACGGTGAAAGATATCCAGAGCCCACTGACGTGCAATATTTACCAACTCATCACGTGAAACAATTGCATCCACAAGGCCCAAAGTATGGGCCTCCTCTCCTTTGACTGGCTTTGACATCTATTAAAGCACCCACCCAGAGGTGATACAGAGAGATTATTGAAATTTGTATTCCTAGCACTCAAAATCAATAGAGCCAAGCAAGAGAAAAGGAAAATCAAAACGTACCAGCATCATTTCAAGTGCTTTTGAGAGACCAACAAGACGTGGAAGCCGTTGTGTTCCTGGATATGGAGTATGCCAACATGAGTAATGATTCCAGAAGATTTTCATAACAAACTTCTTTATACATGTATTATTCTTTTTCTCTTTCCTTTTTGCATTGACTTCTCAAAGCCTAAGTAATTAAAGACTATGGAAAAAAAAGGTCAATGGAATTGACTCTAAGGCCTCGTTTGTATTCACAGCCCATCTCAACTCATCTCAACTCATCTCACTACTATTCAGCAACTTTAACTCACAAATCTCACTACTATTCACAACTCATCTCACTACTATTCACAACCCATCTCAACTCATCTTCGAATCCATCAGACTGGCAACACCATTGGTCAAATCTATTTTTCATAGGTTGCTTGACAAGATCTAGTTGATTATTGTAGCCAATACTTTAAAAGAATGCCTTCGCACTAATGTAAATGGGCAAAGTCTTCGAAAGAAGAAACCAGAGGACAAAATTATGCTTCTTGTTTAAAATAGCATGACTAAGTTCAAGGGAATCCAATTATAGTTAATAAAAATATATATGTTTTTGTGCAGTTAAATCTGTATGTATTTATGTACATTACAGAAGTTAATAATGAACGACATATACTGTAATCCAAACATGAGTAATGATTCCAGAAGATTTTCATAACAAACTTCTATATGCATGTATTATTCTTTTTCTCTTTCCTTTTTGCATTGACTTCTCAAAGCCTAAGTAATTAAAGACTATGGAAAAAAAAGGTCTATGGAATTGATTTTAAGGCCTCGTTTGTATTCGCAGCCCATCTCAACTCATCTCACTACTATTCACTACTATTCAGCAACTTTAACTCATAAATCTCACTACTATTCACAACTCATCTCACTACTATTCACAACCCATCTCAACTCATTTTCGAATCCATCAGACTGGCAACACCATTGGTCAAATCTATTTTTCATATGTTGCTTGACAAGATCTAGTTGATTATTGTAGCCAATACTTTAAAAGAATGCCCTTCGCACTAATGTAAATGGGCAAAGTCTTCGAAAGAAGAAACCAGAGGACAAAATTATGCTTCTTGTTTAAAATAGCATGACTAAGTTCAAGGGAATCCAATTATAGTTAATAAAAATATATATGTTTTTGTGCAGTTAAATCTGTATGTATTTATGTACATTACAGAAGTTAATAATGAACGACATATACTGTAATTTACCCAAAAAAGAAACAAGTATGATGTGATTGGCTAAGCCATTCTGCTTGTCTAATAAAATATGACTCAAATGATGAGCCATCCTCAGGACAAGACCATAAACAAAATCCAAAAGATATACCATCTCTACTTGAGTAAAAAACATGCTCTCACCAGTTTTGTGGTCAGCCTACTGAATTATTCTTTTGATAATTAAAATCTAATCATCTTAACATAGGTCCATAATATAGTTCTCACAATGCACAGCCCCTACCTGTATTTCTCTTTTATCCTTCCCTCATCCTTATTGTGCCTCTCTGGTCAGCTACAGGACAAAAAAATCTTAACCTACTCCCTTTCACGATTTTCTTCCAAAAATGCTGTATCTTAATGTCTCACAAATGCTTCATTTGTCTAATTTGATCTCTTGCACTACACAAGTTTAGTATTATCATTTGCTAGCTTGATTGTATATGGGCTACTTCTATCTTCCCAATTGATAGCCATAATTCTGCTCACTTCTGTGGAGGAGCCATCTCATGCTGCTGTCCTTTAAAAGCCTGCCTAAGTGCCAACTCAACAAGGCTAAACAAGTGCACTTCAAAGGTAGCACCATTCAAAATTTGTTCCATGTTGGAAGATCGATGCAAAATAATGAAATCGATTATCTAGATTTTGATAGAAAATATGCATCTAGGATCTTCGTTTTGAAGATACCCACTTTACATATCAATAGTGTCAGATCGTGAGCTACGAATCTACCTAAAACCAATTGGTGTTAGGGAAGACGCACTCAAGTCTTTTATGGAATTTGACATCGCACCCTGCTGACCTGTTTTTAGAACAGTTGCAGGAGCGGTATTGTGGACACACCCCAACAAATAGAAACTGCAATTTCTATCTTACAGTGTTGCTGTTACTTATCAAAAAATAGAAACTGCAAAACAATGACTTCAAAGTTCTGATTCAAACATAGAAAACAGATTAAACATAATGATTTCATCAGTAGTATATATTAAAAATCAAAATAAAAAGGACAAAGCAGGCTTACCTCCAAATCCAGGAATTAATCCAAGCTGAAGTTCAGGCAACCCTAATTGAGCAGCGGGAGTCGATATTCTAGCATGGCATGCCTGATACAGAAAACTGAGAATGATGAAACAACAAAGTTCAAAGATACGCCTCCAGTTCAAGAGAGATGGAAATACATACCATTGCAACCTCTAATCCTCCACCTAAAGCAAGGCCATCGATGGCAGCAACTGAAGGCTTTCTTGCAGCTGAAAAACAAAAGCAGGTGATCAATTTGTGAACAGTTATCAAGCAATTTCCTTGGAGAACAGTTCTTAAACAACAAGAACTCGGATAAAATCCAAATATGTACCTTCTACCGTGTCGGTAATAATCTCTATAGATATATAGCCAGGTTTCGTTTCTCTCCCCACTATAAACACAAAACAAATCATGATTTCAGGAACCAAGAGAGAATTTGCAGTTAGCAGAATATTAAACATGGAAAACAGCTACCGTACTTGATCCATTTCGAAATCCTTCAAAAGCTCCAATATCAAAGCCACCAGAAAACTTGCCCTTTGCGCCTGCTCACATAAGATGCTAGCTTCATATCACAATCAACAACAATGCTGGACAAGACATATTAACAAATCTTCAGACTCACCGGTTACAACGATGGCCTTCACATCGTCTCTTCTTAAGGCCTCCTCATAACAGTCCTTTAAGCTGCGCAACACTGAGAGAGAGAGAGAGAGAGATCAGATTAATTAAAATTCCAATATTCTTTTGAAGATAAGACTAATGTTCTCGCCGTGCACCGACTCAAACTTTGGAGAAAATGCCAGGAAATAGGGCAAGTGGAGTCGGATTCTATTGATTCAAATATGAATTTTTATTTATCATTGAAAAAAGCCCAAAGTGAATCAAACTTTTAGGACCAGAAATATTTAATCCTTCACCAAGTTAAGGCTTTATTAATGATCAAAAGAGGTTTTTTCCATGTACACAGAAAGTATACACGAGATACATCTAACCAGAAAAAGACACATAATTCACCAAATAAAGGGCCTGACATCTAAACAACTAATCTTAGTTTAAATTTCACAGCCCTTTCCACTACTCATAACGTCTAATGCGGTATTACAACTGCAAATAACACAAACAACAGCCAATTTATCTGTAAAATAAAAAAATTGTTTTGATCCCGCTGATTGATATCATATTATTAATTATCATCCTCTACCCACAAAAAAAAAAGGTTTCCAAAAATCCACCCCAAACAGAATTGGCAAAATCAACCAAAATTCAACTGAATTTGAGAACGCGGTAAGAAATGAAAACTAATAACGCATGCAAGTTTAATTCTCCCTGAATAAACATGAAGAGGAAAATAAGCAGTGGGAGCTGCTTGTAAAAAAAAAAAAAAAACCCAAAAACGAAGAACAAAGGCACAAAACACAGTTCTAATTTTAAATGGGTATGAGGGAAAAGGGCAACCATGATAAGAGTTTGGATCAAGGAAAAAGTATACCATCAAAGGAGAGGGAATTAACAGGAGGGTTGATTAGGGTTATGAGAGCCACCCCATCGGCTCCCACCTCCATGACCGTTCTTCCCTTTGCACCGCTACCCATTACGTATCTTTGGTATCTGGTATGCTTCTCTCTCTCTCTCTCTCTCTCTCTCTCTGTGGCACTCGGTACAAATAATTGAAGTCAGTCGTACTCGTAGCTTTTAGGTATCGGATGGGTTTGTTCGGGCTTTTAATTCTCGATAGAGGAAGTGAGTGTGTGCGAATAACCGTAAATAGTGACGTTTTGGATGGAGTTTAACAAGGAAAGGCTATCTTGGAACCAACAAATGGAAATGTCGAACCCAGTGGCCGTGGCGTATATATACATATCTCTATGGATGAGGAGGTTCGTTAATCCCATTCCTGCTCCTCGAGAGTCGCGGCACGCTCCATTAGCTATTGTCCTATTTATCGTAGAATCACTTTTGAAATAAATTAAATATTAATAGTTTTATGGTAATTGATGAAAAACGATTTCACATCGCCCCGTTGCAATGTTTTGGGTGTATTAAAAAATTCCTATCAAGACTAATTACATGCGGATCAAGCTTAATTCAAGATCAGGGAAAAAAGTCAACTAGCTTTGAGATCTAAGTTTTAATTTTTTTCATATTAAGGGACTGTTTCACAATATAACTATCATTAAGGGTAGGTTTGAGGGATGAGATGAAAATTTTATATTTTATTTTAATGTTTAAAATATTATATTTTAGTATTATTATTGTATTGAGATTTAAAAAAGTTAAATTAAGATTTAAAAAAATTAAATTATTTATTATATTTTCAAGTTTCTCACGGATTGTGGTGGCAAGTGGAGCTTCCTCATTTGTGATACGTCTTTTGTTTTATAAAAACAAAATCAAAGTATTTTTTTCGTTGAAAGATTCAAAATCCTCACGAGGGTCGTGTTTCTCCAACGGCAAGCCACGTAGGGATAATACGAAAATGTCGTGGTCTATCTGATTGACTGCCTGCCTGCCTGCCTGACGTTACAATAAGTAATTCCTCTGGGAAAGAAAAATGATTATGTTTATTTATTTTTATCTTTTACAAATGGCGGATCGGATGAGAATGAGCAAGCAGGTGATGTTTCCAAGGTTACACGATTGTCGATGCACCGCCGCAATCTTATCCACGGTGTCTGCTTGCTTCAGCAATGTATCAAAATTAACCAAGGATTTATTTTATGAAAAATAATAGGATTACTAGTTTTTATTATTTTTTTTTAATTTTTTAATTTTAGTTTATAGTTAGAAAAATAATTATTAGAAAAATTATATAATTTTTTTAATGATTAAAAATTTTAAAAAATATTTTAAAAAATAATAAAATAATAAAAAAATTAAATATAATATAAATAATAAATAAGTAATGAACCGGTTACAAGTATAATTACCCTTATTTTATTTTTACATTAATATTTCTATTTTGAATACTTCTATATATAGTGATAGAATGCGTAAATATCGTATAATTATTTTAAAAAAGAATGAGATTTATTATTAAAAAATTAACTTCTTTTCATGTAGATCTTATATTTATTCATTTTTTTCAAAGCGACTGCAAGACATTTATACACTTACGACTGCCTGTATCATTTCTCTTATATTTTGATGCTCACCCATTTTTATTTAAGAAATAATAATTGTAATCGTGAATATATAAATATCATATAATTATTTTAAAAAATAAATAAATATGAAACTTACAAAAAAAAAATATTAATTTTTAAATAATATTAATTTTTTTAAGACGATTACATAATATCTGTATCATTATTTATTTATTTATTTTATTTGGATTCTTACATAAGAGATGAAAATGATATAATCTACAACGAGATTTAACAGAGAGATGAGCTCCAAAAGCTGAGTGACAACTGGCAGTAGAGATTAGATGATATCCTCGACATCTTCAGCAGCATTATTTGATGGTCTGTCATCATTATCCACACGAGTAAATCGTTAACATTTTGATGGTACGCTTGACTGCAATTGGTCGAAGGGGTTGTTGCTTGTTGGTGAAGATGGTCTCACTTGTGTAATTGGTCTAAATGCTTGTGGGACCGAGGCTTGTGGAAGAATACAAGGAGATTTTTGAACCAAGCAGGCGATGCAACCCAGTAAATCGATCTTACAATTGAGGTGCTGCTTGCTGCACTGGAGAACTCTGCAACCAAACGGTGAAAGAACCATTAGGAGTTAATAGTGTGTGCTGCATGTGTTGCATGAAAGCGAATGAGTATGCAAGCGGTTTCCACTGTTGAATGGCTTAGGTCCATTCAACAGTGGAAAGCTATGCGGGTTCAGCAAAGATTTTTTGACAATACTAAGCCCCATGCATGCGGGCATGGATTTCACTTCTTGTAATCTATTACTGTTATCCGTCAAGGATTTGTAAATATCAAAGAGCTTCATTGCTACATTTAGTGGATAGACAAAATTCAGTTATAGATATCTCACCAGAGGAGTCCCCTTGGCAGCTCTTTCAGCCAAATAGGCACAGGGCTTGAAGAATTCTCCATATATCTTTGACCATTCCTCCAATCTTGAATAAATGTATTTGGATCCGATAGAATCAGCCCAGAACATAATACCTCCCCTGATCAAATGTAACCCCAGCAGGTTTAGCTACAATTTCATGAAGTTGAGCAGGAACTTGCATTAAACCAATGAAGTTTACAAACCTGTAAGGTGGGAAACCCATGCCCATAACGGCAACAACGTCAAGGTCTGCTGCATTGATTACAATACCTTCAGCAAGGACTCGGCAGGCCTCATTCACCACGGGGAAGAATATCATCTCCACAATATCCTTTTCTGTTACCTTCATTAGCTGTTTCCAAGTTCAATTTCAAGAAAAATTAGAAGAGTGAGGGAGGGGGACAGACTCCAAATATAGATGTTATATCGGCAGGTACGTGTGCTAATCTCTGTGTGTGTGTGTGAGAGAGAGAGAGAGGAAGACCTTAGGGTCAATGGTTACTCCAGAAATGCTCCTTGACTTCTCGATATATTTTTCCAATTCAGAATCAGGGCTAGCATTGAGTTCCTCATCATACACATAGAACCCTTTGTGAGTAGTCTCACCTGAGACAGAGTCCATGGCAAACCAAGAAAGTGTTAAAGATCCACACTGACATTTGAATAGATTTAACTCAATAGGTTAATCCCTTTTTCCTTTCAGTTTCAACAACAAACTCATACCTGCTCTCTTGTCCTCCTGTAAAAGTGAGATAAGCATTGACTTATATGTTCGCTCAGGAAAATTCTGAACAAATTGCTTGCCAGTCTCAATTGCAACACCGAGGCCAACCAGATCAGCCAATCTGCATGGATAAAATAGAAACAACAAAGCCAGTTAAGTGAATGCAATTGGATCACATTAAGAGGCAACAACAAGATCAATATTTACTTGTGTCATAATTTTAGGTATGAATTAAAAACCTGAAAGGGCCCATTGGCATTCCGAAGTTGGTAATAGCCCCATCAATCTGATAGAGATCAGTACCACGCTCAACGAGCAAAAGAGCCGCTTGTGTATAAGGGAAGAACATCCTGTTTATGGCATATCCAGGGCCATTTCCAACTACTACTGGAGTTTTCCTCATACTTTTCCCAACATGTATCAAGTCAACAATCACTTGAGGAGACGTCTGCTTAGTGTGAGCAATTTCCAAAATTGGCGTGGCATGAACCGGACTGCATAGAAGCATATAACTAAATGGTTAAGACTTGAGCAAAATGGATTGCAGAAGGGAAAACGACAATGGTAGATCTGGCACTACCTGAAGAAATGAGATCCAACTATACGATCTTTTGACTTTGTCCTATCTGCTGCAATCAGGTTCAAGTCAATTGTGCAATCGCTACTTGCAAATATGCAATGTGGTGGGCAATACTTTTCAAGATCAGCAAAAGTTTGTTGCTTCAAAGAAACATCCTCTGTAACAGCCTGTTCCATGTGTCAAACAACAAATATTGAATCTCTTTTTCACCAGCTTTCTGAATAAACAACAATGATAAAGGCAAACTAAATGGCATTGTGAACTACCTCAATCACCATGTCCACATCTTCAAAGCTTTCATAGTCAAGGACACCATTGAGAAGAGAGATGGTTTTCTCAAACTTCTCACTAGACATTTTCCCTTTCTTCAAACTGCTTTGCAGGTCGGCTGATCAATGAAAAGAAATATTACACAAGAAAATTTTAACTTTTTAGAAACAAAGACCAATTGGAATTTTCTGTCCACAAGAATGGAAGCTATAATATACACACAAAAACAAACAGGAGTTCCTTTTCAGAATTAATAAGAAACTATAATGCAAATATGGGATTCTAGACTCACCTCTGACTCTACCAATCGCAGCCTGCAAGAACTTTTCATCTACTTCTTTAAGGATTACTTTATAATTACTAAGAATTAATGCCGTTGCTATTGCAGAGCCAATTAGTCCTCCACCAACGACAGCAATCTTATTCACTGGTCTTGGAACTAAACCGACATCAGTAACTCCAGGTACCTGTTTAAGGTTATGTAAAGAGGGCTTTTTTAGGAAATTAACCTCAGGACATTGGACTATATATATAGAGAAAAAATAAAAACCTATATGCAAGGTTCTCTTTCTCACTATTTGAGGATGAATCAACTATGCTCTGTCAATAAAAATATATTTTTCAAACCTTTGATGTTCCATTTTGAGCGAAGAAGATATGGACCAAACTCTTGGAAGTGTCAGAATACAGAAGTTCTTGAAAAGCTTCCGCTTCCTGCCAAAATCAGACACAACATCAAGCAGTTGCACTTCACTGTTATACTAAGAAAATATTAGAGACAGATAAGGACCTTCCATAGTCCTGCGAGGGGACCTCGAACTATACCCTCTTCGATAACATCAATGCAAATCAATGGGTGTTTAAGATTGGAAGCCTGTTTCTGGGCCTGAGCTCTGGCAACCTTGAGTAAATCCCTTGCTTCCCCAAGGGGTTCTATCTTGTCGGTCTTGTGAAGAGTGGTAACCCATGGCCTTCTGGAGTCGAAGATATCAAGGGCCCATTGACGTGCAGTTTTTAACAACTCATCAGGTGAAACAATGGCATCCACGAGACCAAAAGTAAAAGCTTCATCCCCTTTGACTAGCTCTGACATCTGTTTGAGCGCACCCCAAGAGGGGATAGAGAATTTGAGAAAAAAAAAATGAATGCGATTTCTGTCGCTAGCTTGCCAAATAAAAAAGGCAAGCAAAAGAAAAGATTAATCAGATCAAGCATACCAGCATCATATCAAGCGCCTTTGAGAGACCAACAAGACGTGGAAGTCTCTGTGTTCCTGAGCCATATCAGTAGCTAGCATGTTAGACGTGCACATATAATAATTCCATAGAATCTCAATAAAAAGAAAATATTTCATTCTTTTTCTCCAAATCCATTTGATGATTTCTTAAAAAAACAAAGAGAGAGATGAACATAAATGATAAAGCACTACAGCCATACCCCCAAGTCCAGGAATTATTCCAAGCGTCAGTTCAGGCAACCCTAATTGCGCAGTTGGAGTTGATATTCTAGCATGGCATGCCTGATAAAACAAAAACATAAAAAAGATTATGTAAAAGAAGTACTTGATAGAGAAGATTCTAGTCCGAAGGAATTGAATTTCGGCACATACCATTGCAATCTCTAATCCTCCACCTATGGTAAGCCCATCAATGGCAGCAACTGAAGGCTTTCTCGCAGCTGAAATTAGACAAAAGCAATTAGCAGTCAAATAACGAACATAGATCGAGTAGTACTGTCTTCGAAGAACAACCCGAAATAACGAGGACAGAGATAAAATCCGGAATATATACGTACCTTCGAAAATGTCAGTGATAACATCTACAGCTAAATAGCCAGGCCTTTGTTCTGTCTCCCCTGAAAACACATAAACGTTGAGACTTCATTCACTTATAAAACAAGCTGGTCGAAGTACTTCGATAAAGCAAAACAAAAAGAAGGGAAAACATACTCGTTCCCTCCTGACATCCTCCAATAGCTGAAACATCAAACCCCCCAGCAAAATTGCCCTTCGCTCCTGTTCCAATTACATGATCATGTATAGGATATTATTAGCTCCAGATCTCAAATAACTTCAGTCATGCACAACAAGGACAAATTGACATATCTCCACACTCACCTGTAATAACAATTGCCTTCACATCATCTCTTCGTAATGCCTCCTCATAACTGTCTTTCATGCTGCGCATCACTGACAGAGAGAGAGAGAGAGAGAGAGAGAGAGAGTTACTTCATCATATCGATTAGTCAAAAAACTCCGATATTCTTAACCGGGAGACAGAACAACATGAGTTCTTTAATTAGCAACCATGCATGGGTTTGTAAACGAAAAGGTTAGCCCTGTAGTATCATTAATCCTACTCGATCGCAAGGTGGTCGATTGAAACATTTCGATCATGAAACAACAATGATCCAGAGCCAAGCAGAATATTTTTTAACTTCTTTCTCTAATTTAGCTTGTGCCTTCTCAATATTTTTAATAAATATTATATATAGGTCTCCTTATATATTTTTATCTCTCCTATTTGACACTCTCAAATTCGAAAAATAAGTTATGAGAACCTTGATTTAAGCACAGATATATTATCCCGTGGTCGTTGCATCGATCCAGTGTTTGTGACAAAAATAAATATCTAATATTTATAATTCTTATGCAAGAGAATTTTAAAATATATCTATAAATGTTTATTTTATTGTAAAAGCTAATGAAATATTATATTTGAAAACTTTTGAATATTTTAGAGCAACTTTAATTAATCATTCCTCTGTCTATCCAATTTATCATTTGCTGAGACGCAAATTGTAAAGACGCAAGCAATTGATCACTTGGCCGGTAAGTAAATGCCTTTTTTTTTTTTTTTTTAAAGAAAAAAAAGAAGAAGATGTATTAGTACTGCTAGCTACAAGTATCCGGATTTTGGGAGCTTTTACAAATTTCATGGTAGAATGGTTAGTCTCATTTAAATAATGAGATGAAATGAGATGGTTTTAAATCTCGTTTATTTTCATAACTACTCTTAATTTATCTCATCTCATCTAATTATTATAATTTTTTTAAATTTTCATATAAAATAAAATAAACAATTCAATTGTTTCAAATTTTAAAATAAAAATAATCTTAAAAAAATATATTCTAATAATATTTTATTTAACTTTTAACTTTAATCTCAACTCTATCTTATCTCATCTGTAAAAAAAAAATGAGATAAAAGTTAAAAGTTGAATATAATATTTTTATAATATTATTATTATTTTAAAATTATAATAATAAAATAAAATGAAATTATTTCTATCCAAACGGTTAAATGAGTTTGTTTAATTTACATCCTTTGTAAAAGTGGTGGAACCCGTTGGTCAGACTATGATTATATAAAATAAATAAATAGATAACTTTAATGATGGATAATAATAAATAAAAACCAACTACTTCGTGATATTAATGGTGGCAACAAAGAGTGATTAAAATTAAACAACATCGATCCCACCATGCAAGCCGCCTGCGATCAATCCATTCTTTGACCAAAGTTATCACATGCGATGGTACGTTCGAGTGCCGTTTCTGGTCACTCTGTGGTGGCACAGGTCAAATTGTCTGTGGTGGAAGCACCCTCGATGGTCGTGTCTTTTCATTCTTTTTTCAAAAATACTTTAATTCAATTCGAAATTTAAAAAATATTTCGAATGATTTTTTTATTTAATAATTAAAAAAGTATTTTTTTGAATAATATTATGAATTTTTTATTTTTTAAAAATATTTATAATAATTAAAAAAATACATGAAAAAAATAAAATAAAATAAACTATTCCATAAAGTGATTCCGACTATTTCTTCAATAGCTATAACAGAACTATTCGTTTTTTAAACATTAATACTATTTGTCTACAGATTTTTTTTTTTTAAATATATAATTGAAGACTTTTTACATGTCTTGACAAAAAAGCATGTAAATTTTCTCGACACCCAGATTTTCCTGCATGTATGAATATTGACTAGTAAACTGGTAAATGGGATCAAGAAGAAAAGTATCATCTAATTTATAAGCAGATGATCAGAGAATTTTAAAGGAAATTAAGCTGATATTATATGGTTGCATGGTCATGTACAGCCACTATATACCCACCCGGCCATCACCGGTTGTCATCTCCGTCGAAACAAGTTATACATGAATATCTATTCCGGCCCATAATAAATCCATGAAAATGTTTTTGACAAAACAAAGACTCGAAAAAAAAAATCTATATATATATATATACACACGCGTAAATGATTTTTCTTTTCATATGTACGTGTGGCCGGCCGGTAATCAAAGGCAAATTGAAATTTCACCTCCATTGAAGCCGGCAGATCAGAGTCTCAGCATAATTAATCCATGAATATATTTGTGAAAAAAAAAACGCAAAAAATGGCATAATATATATATTATATATATATATATATATTTTATATATAGTAGATATGTATGCTTTAGACCTGATAATTTGTAGGGGAAAAAAAGTACCATCAAAGGAGAGGGAATTAACAGGAGGGTTGATAATGGTTATGAGAGCAACCCCATCAGCTCCCACCTCCATCGCTATTCTTCCATATGCAGTACTGCTACCCATTATATGTATATATATGTCTCTGCTGCTTCTCTTCTCTGCTTCACGATCTCTCTCTGTCTGTCTGTCTGTCTCTCTCTCTCAATATGCGCAGAGAAATGAAGCTAGCTAATACTTATGGGAGGTCTTAGCTTTGAGCGGTTGGCTTTTATAATCTGGATGCCTGGCGGAGTGGTGTGCGAGTCTAACTGAGCATGCCGAGAGTGACGTTGGAGTTTTGTAAGACTGGTTTGGCTATATTCACGAGATATTTTATTAAAAATTGTATAAAAGATTGTTATAATATATTTTTTATTTTAAAATTTAAAAAAATTAAATTATTTATTATATTTTATATAAAAATTTAAAATAATTATAATAATTATAAAAATTAAATAAAATAATTTGATTTTATTAACCAAACCAACCCTAAATTCTAACAAGGAAGCAAAATTAAAAATTAATATGTAATTTCTGCAATGAATTGATGAATTCTATGGAGAGTGAAGTAATGAGGGTCCCATTAACGGAGGAATATTGCTGCATATAAAATAATTGAATAGAGCTTGGAATTCTTCTCCTTTAATTAATTTATTAATGGAAAATAAAACTTTTAACAAACACATTATCCCCACTACATGAACAATTATCAACTAGATAGTCATGTTGAATCGAATGATTGATACTATTTGTATTATGACTTGTGATAATTGACTGAGTGTATTATATATATATATATATATAATGCATTTAGTTATTTTCTTAAAGTAACTAATACTTTATCTTAATTTGTATTTTTAGTTTTAGATTTTTTTTTTATATAGAAAATTAATTCACATGGTAAGAAATTAATTCATATATTGCCTCGTTTGTTTTTGTAAATGAGATGAGTTGAGATTAAAGTTAAAAAGTTGAATAAAATATTATTACAATATATTTTTTTAATAATATTTTTGTTTTGAGATTTAAAAAAATTAAATTATTTATTTTATTTTATATGAGAATTTAAAAAAATTATAATGACTAAATTAAATGAGTTGAGAAGTTTCTTAAAAATAAACGAGATCGTATAAGCATGATTATTGATCAATTAGATGATCGAAATTTTAAACCTCGATGTATTGACCACTCGGAAAGGGAAGTTACAAGGTTTTCCATTTGATTTCGAGTGATCAGGTCTTAATTTCCTGTATTTTTCGTCCATAGACTTTATGCTTATTTTCGCTACATGACTAGCTAGCTAGATCATTCAAAACTAGGCCATTGACCGCGCTCACACACACACACACATATATATATATATATATATATATATATATATATACAGTGGTTTTTACCGCGCGCTGATTAGCTTAAAAGGACGTTGACTCGTTGGATAATTCTATTTTTGCAGCTACGTACGTACGAGCCATGCTAGCAGACTTCATTTTATGGCCGGGATTGAAAGTCAGTTATTTGAAGTTTCGATGTCGTTATTATACGCAGGCATGCACGTGCTTGACTTTGTTTCTTTTTTTTTTGGGTGAATCAGCTTAATTACGTTGGATATATAGATAAACGTACGTGCACTTTGAAGTTTGAACAGTTAACGTCTGGGTTGGCGGCCATACAGATCGATCAAGGTCTAAGCTGTTGACGCTATTGATCAGTACTTGTATTAATTCTTCACGCAAATTACAAGTTCGATCGTCATGCGGGCTCTAACGCATGCATATACATATATATATATATATACATATATGTATGTATGTATTGGTTTTTACCGCGCGCTGATTAGCTTAAACTTGGTAGGTCCATAATACGAGTCGTTTAATTTAAAAAAGAAAAAGAAAAAGAAAAAAAAGGAGTGCATGCACTAAAAAGGCGTTGAATATGGCATATGATGCATGCATGCAAGTAATTATTTAAATTTCGTTGATCGCTGCTTCCAATTTTATTTTCTTTTACTTTATCGCCTGATGTATTTGGCGTAGTACTAGATAATTTCTAAATCGTCGGCTACTTTTAGCCCTTGATTATTCTCGATAACATTTTCAGCCCAACAAATTGTCATTGTAAATGATGTATTTTACGTCACTAATTATACGAATGCTTTGTGATAATAAAGGGGCGGCACTGATTGCTATGGGGACACTCTGATACTTAAGTCAGAGATATAATATGAGAGTAAGTATATAAAGTAGTGAAATAATCAAGTTGAGTGTTTGTTACCTCTTGTAGGCTATTTATAAATATTATTTCCTTGTGAACCATGTTTCCTTTTAGGAGTCTGAGCCTCTTTCCTCTTAAGAATATGAGTCACCTCTCTTTTAGGAATCTGATTTATTTTCTTTTTAGGAGTCTGTGTCCCTTCTTGACTTGATCTCTTAGCTAAAATTGTGGGGGCCCAAATATCCATTCTAGTTACTCCACTGATTTTCTTTGTGCTGGCACATGGAAAATCACTATAAAAAAACAGATATTTGTGATCAATTTTTTACAATGAAAATGACTATTTGCGACGAAAACAGTCTCATTTTAGTTCGAAATAGTCATTTCGCTAGAAATAATTGGTTGCAACTAATCAATTTTATTGTAGTGAATTAAATACTTTTCATTCTCTGCACCTGCCTTTTACCTTGCTGGCTTGTGGGCGATTGCTTGCTTTTGTTCTCCTCTACCCCGCTGAGGGTCTATACTGGTTAGTGTATGTGTGTCTCCACACTCTTGTGAAGCCTTAGGAGACCTTGAGAGTTTTCAAGTCAATAATCTGCAGAATAAATTTTGAAAATTGGTATCTAGTTTCCTATGTGATCCCAAATTTTTGTCTGTTTTGTGCTAAGTGGTGAAGAGCTCAGTTTAGAGAGATAGGCGAGAGAAGTACTCGACCATATTAGTTGTGAGCGCAGAGCTCAATTTTGAGTTTGTTTATTTGTGTGAATGTTAGCCTGAAAGATTGTTTATTGTCAACAAAGAATGACCGTTTTTCTTTATTGGTTTTTGGTATATGTTTTTGTGACCTTTTTGCTTTTCTTGGTAGTAGTGGATCTTTTGTCCATTGGTGTAAATTGTTGTTGTTCTTACTTTGTTGTTGGTGTTTGTAGTAGTAACACACGTTTAAGTGGTCAGGGAACCTGTCGACTCCCTAACCCCACATTAGGTATTTGTCATGCCTGTCAACTTGTTCTTAAAGGAAACCAAGACGATGCGGTTGTGGAGCTCGGTGGCTCATTCCAAAAGGTAACTCGTTCGCGACGATTGTGATGTGAGCATAAACACTCAGCGCTTGCTGGTGAAGATCAGTACGAGGTTCGTGGGGTCTACTGACCTCCACGCCCTTTCTGGATACACTGCGAGTGTGTAACTCAACTTTTGGTGGCTGACTGCTGAGTACACTGCAAATATATAACTCAACCTTTGGTGGCTAACTACTGAGTACACCGCGAGTATGTAGCTCGACCTTTGGTGACTAACTACTGAGAGGGTTATGGGGTCTTTTGATCTCCACGCTCTTTTTGGTTGCACCTCGAATATGTAACTCAACTCTTTTGGTGGTTGACTACTGAGTGTACCGCAAGTATGTAACTCAACCTTTGGTGGCTAACTGTTGAGAGGATCGTGGGGTCTTTTGACCTCCACACCATTTTTTATTGTACCGCGAGTATGTAACTTGACTTTTGGTGGCTGACTGTTGAGTGCACCGCGAGTATATAACTCAACTTTTGGTGGCTAACTGCTGAGAGGGCTGTGGGGTTTTTTGAACTCCACGCCCTTTTTGATTGCACCGCGAGTATGTAACTCGAATTTTGGTGGCTGACTGTTGAGTGCACCGCGAGTATGTAACTCGACCTTTGGTGGATAACTGTTGAGAGGGTCGTGAGGTCTTTTGACCTCCACACCCTTTTTCATTGCACCGCAAGTATGTAACTCAACTTTTGGTGGCTGACTGCTTAGTGCACAACGAGTATGTAACTCGACTTTTGGTGGCTAACTGCTGATAGGGTTGTAGGGTCTTTTGACCTCCACGCCTTTTTTTATTACACCGCGAGTATGTAACTCAACTTTTGGTGGCTGACTGCTGAGTGCACCGCGAGTATGTAACTTGACCTTTGGTGGCTAACTGCTGAGAGGATCAAGGAGTCTTTTGACCACCACACCATTTTTGGTTGCACCACGTCCTAAGAAATTCTGTTAGAACCCTAAGGAAAGTAGCCCATGGCCGAGCAACCCATGTCGGGGACATGCCAAGACCAGCCCCTGACACTGACACTGCCATTGACATACCTGGACAGTCCCACAACCAGCCTACATGCATGCCAAGGCTCATGCCTTGACACGCAAGAGGTGCCCAACGAGGCTATTGGCCGCGCGCTACCCAGAAACCGCATACCTATGCACATGCCTAGCGAGGTTAGTGACCGCATGCAGCCCAGCGTGCGGCCCAGCATGCGCACGCCCATGTGCATGCTCTTGCACACGCCATGCCAGTGCCCAGGTCCCTGCCTGAGCCATGGCGTGTAGCACGCAGACAATGTTAATGCCTAGGCCCATGCCTGGGCCATGCAATGCCATCAGCAGCAGCCTGCCCACGCCCAGGCTCCTGCCTCGGCTATGCCCGGCCAACACCACCACCAGTAGGCCAATGCCCAACCCCCCTAACCAGGGCCGTGCCATGCCAACCTAGTCTAAGTTAGGCCAGCCAGCATAGGGCCCATGTCGTGGGCCAACCTAGGCCACCATGAGCCAAGGCCTGCCAAGGGCCACATGGGGCCCACCTGAGCCATCAGTTACAAGGAACTACTTTAAAGTTTTCTCTTATGATTTTGTTATAAATAAGGCATTTAGCCATTTCATTTTCACCTTTTGATAATTTGCTTTGTGGAGACTATTATTGTTCTTGAAGTCCTTTTCGGTGCCTTTACACTTGGACTCTTTTGGGTACAGTTCGTGAATCCCAAAGAGAGAATTACATCTTATAATTTTTGAATAGGTGTGATTCAAGTTTTCCAATCGTATGAGTATTATTTATTCATTTTCTTGTCTTCCATTGATCATTCTTAGTTTACTTGAATTGTTCTTGCATTGTTCTTATATTTTCTTGAGTTTTCTCACCAAACAAACATCATCAATCCATTCCCACGTCCAAGCCAATATCCCATATCTCCACTTATCATAATTAGCCGTCTTCCATCTCCCACAAGCTCGACCAGAAACCACAAAAGTTCCCATAAGGTAATTCCTTTATTTTAGGAATCCTTGACTTCATCCAAATCCAATCCCTTGATTTAAAGAATTTCCATTCCATCTTCAATCCATTAAATCTCTCTATCCCTACATTACCTCAAGTCAACCAAGACTTACCATATTTGCCAACACCGAATCCCTATCTTTCATAAATAGATTCCTATCATTTAGGAATCTTTCCTTCTTCACCTCCAATCCGTCCAAACCATATCCAAACCCCAAATCACTCCAACCCTAATCCCATTAATCTAAACCATGTCAACCCTAGTTGCCCTAGCATCTGAAACCCTAACCTCACCTCACTCATTCAACCCTAGTCCATCTCCATTCAGCACCAATCTCAAGGACAAGCACAAGTCGTGCCACATTGCATCATCATTCATCAAAACACTTAGATCACCCGATTGCATCATCATCATCATCATCATCATCATCACTTCCATCACTTAAACATTAAATCTTATCAACCTAGGGACCGTCCATTGCCACAGAAGTAAGGCCAAGCAAGTTGGCAAGGCCCACTCAGTCATCACGATCATCAAGGTGAGTTCGTAGACCTTAGTGTTTAGGGACTAGATTGAGGTCCCTAACAAGTTCTCACGAAAAGCAAAATAGGTAAGTGTCATATAAATTACAAGTTTGAAATTTGTAAACCTGATCCATCTCGCTAAAGTGTGGTGAAGGCTAGTGATATATGGGCGATGCCCGTGGGTAGCCATGCCTTGGCATGGGCAATGACATATGCTTTCCACGAAGACCTTGGTCTGGTTGCATGGTGGAGGTGTTGGTTTTGTTGCTCATCAAGAGGTATTGGTCTGGTTACTCGCCCAAGGCGTTGTTCTTGTTACTCCTAGATGGGCATGGGTCTTGTTGCTCACCAATGGGCATTAGCCTTGTTGCTCGCCAAGGGGTGTGGGTCTTGTTTGGTAGTAATGAAATTGCTTTCATTTTCCGCCAAGAGATGCTACCCATCATGAATGTAGCTAGCAACCTGAGATATTATCTGCACTTGTGTGGATCTAGCGAAGTGTTGCTCACCATGGGTGTGGCAAAATGCACTACTGTTGTGTTGGCCACGGTGTTGCAGTGGAGTTATGGTTTCGACCTGTTGGGTGCAGCGGTTTAGGGCTTGTTGGGGGTCATGCAGTATGCCTCTAGCATTCTTTTTTTTTTCATGCTCGCTTTTGGATCCACCTCCTTCCTGATCTCTTCTAGTAAGTCTAGTTGCTATTCGGCTTCACTTCTTGCCTTCTCGGCCCCAAGAGAGTCTGCAACGTGTCTTTAGCATTCACAAAATTGTTTGCTCGATCTATGAACTCCCTTAAGGTGGATGGAGTTCTCTTGGCTAACTCAGGCATGAACGGGCTTCGAGGCCAAATGCCCTCTAAGAGAGCGGCCAATGTGATCTTCTCATCTTAGTCATCCATAGTGAGCCTTTCTTCGTTGAAACACATCAAATAGGCTTTCAAGCTTTCTCCCTCTTTTTGTTTTATGGTTAGCATATAGGCGGTTGGTCTACACCGCATTCTACTTATCATAAACTATGTAAGGAACTGTTTTGCCATCTCCTCAAAATTGCTGATGGATTCAGGTCATAGGGTCTCAAACCAGCCCCATGCTATCCCTTTCAACGTCAATGGGAAAGCACGACAAGCTAATTCCCCGGGGAAGTTGTGAAGGGTCATATGTACCTTGAAATTTTCAAGGTGATCAATAGGGACCTTGGATCCGTCGTACAAGTCGATTTGCGACACTTTGAATTTGGACGGTAGGGGTACCACCATGACTTCCTCCCTGCAAGGAAGATTTTTACGAGTAAGCAGCCGCTCCACATAAGAGGAACCACCCATCCTCTTCGCCATCTCCTCATACTTGTCAACCAGACTGCGCAGTTCATCATGCAGCCTTTTTTTCTCTATCTCTTCGATGTTTACGCCTTTTGCACTATGCGCATCTCCTTCGATTTGCCTGTTTTGGATAGGAAGGGGGCCGTCTTTTCCTGTTTCAATTCTTCGTTCTCTTTTTACAGTTACTCGACAACTGTTATCACCGGCTTCAGTTTTTCCTCAGCTTCTAACAATCTCGTTTCTATATCCGCCATGCTTGCTTCTGGATCATGGTTTGCGTGTGATCGGGTAATGGTTGGCATGTAAAAATCACGTTGAATTCTGTAGAGATTCCTCAGACGGCACCACTGTAAAGGACGTGTTTAACACCACCAACCACACGGATGACATGCAATAATAAAGGACGGCACTGGTTGCCCTAGGGACAGTCCGATACTTAAGTCAAAGATAATATAAGAGTAAGTGTATAATGTAGTGAAATAATCAAGTTGAGTGTTTGTTACCTCCTTTTGGCTATTTATAGAGGTGATTTTCTGATGAAGTCTTTTCCTTTTAGGAGTATGAGCCAAACTCTCTCATCTTAGGAATCTGAGTCACCTCCCACTTAAAAGTCCGAGTCCTTTTTTTTTTTAGGAATCTGAGTCTCTTCTTGACTCTATCTCTTAATTAAAACTATAGACCCCAATATCCCTTACAGCCATGGAAATTAAGTGCCGATCGATCGATCGATCTATCTAGCTAGCCAGCTGGCCAGGGAGATCAGGAATATTTGTGGACCAACTAGCACTACGGTAGAACTGATCATAATCTGATGATCCTGCATTAACTAACGGGGCATGACTTCATGATCCAACTACATGTAGTTGGATGAAGTGCTTGGCACATTTGGGTTCCATGAAAAACAAAATGTTTGCTACTTGTTGAGTCAATAGTCGTTAGATAATTAATTTATGATATTATCTCACATTCTTTCTATAGAATTAATTTGTGAATAGGCCGGCTGGACGTCGATTCGTTGGATAAATCTATTTTTGCAGCTACGAGCCATGCTAGCCGGCTTCATTTTATATATGGCCCGGATTGAAGTCAGTTATTTGAATTTTCAATGTCCTTATATTGTACGCAGGCGTGCTTGACTTTGTCTCTTTTCTTTTTTGGTTATATAGACGTACGTACACTTTCAACAGTGAATATACTCAATGCACTTGGAGTTATTTTAATTTAAAAGAAATATATAGAATTATATATACCACTCTTAGTACCTCTTCATCCCCTTAATTCCAAAGCTTAAAAGCCATTTTCATGGAGTTTTTCTTTGTATATCTTTATTATGGAGAAATTATACTTGCAGTCGTAAGTGTGTTAGTACTATGCAGTCACTTTAAAAAAAATAAATAAATATGAGATCCTAATGAAAAGAAATTAATTTTTTATGAGTAGACCTCACTCTTTTTCAAAGTGATTGTATGGTATTTACGCATTCTACGACTGTATATAACATCACTCTTTATCATGTAATAGAGAAATGTATCAAACGAGTAACACATGACTTTTTTTTTTTTTTTTTGACAAGTCAAAACGAGTAACACACTAAATCACTAAATTCCCAAACTAGAATCAAAGAAGCCAAGACTAAGGGCAGGTTTGGGGGGTGGGATGAGACATAAAATTTTCATCTCATCTAACCTCATTATTACACCTTTTTCAAATCCTCATATAAAATATAATAAATAATTTAATTTTTTTAAATTTCAATTCAACTTTTTTAAATCTTAATATAATAATAATATAAAAAAATAATATTTTAAATATTAAAATAAAATATAAAATTTTCATCTCACCTTCCAAACCTATCATAAAGTAGAAATAACAATCTCCACAAAATAATAATAATAAATCGGGTCATCGTTCAAAAGTGGCGCATTTACGTAAAAGACCACCTTCACTGCCATACCAACCCACTTATACATTGAGTCCACCACGATGTGTCTGTCCATATCGATAAAGCACTTTAATAATCGTTTCTTTAATTATTAAATAAAAAATCACTTTCATCGATACAGCGTACTCGTTCAAATAACTTTTTCCGCCAATTAAACAGTCCCACGTTCGTGTTGACCAGATGATCTTTCTTGACCGGTTTCTTCTGAGTCAAACATTTAATAGTAATGATATATATATATAAAATATATTGTATAATATATATTATATAATAATGTTATAAAATGAGAATATTTCTTTTGTAAAATAATATTATTATTATAAAATATTTTATAAAAATATTTTTTATTAAAAATAAAATTATGTAAAATATTATAAAAAATATTATGTGTAAATTATTTTCTAAAAAATTTAATGAAAGCTGTCCTTTTCTATACGGTATCAAGTGTTCGCTTGAAGCCAAATTTAAAATATTTTAGGATATTTTGAACGAAGCAGAGAAAAAATTTGATGTTTTATTGATTTTTTTTAAATAAAAGAGAAAATTTAAGAATATTATCAATTAAAAAATTATTTGAACATATTTTTTCAATATTATTTTTATTTTAAGATTTGAAAATTTATATTTTTTTTTTGTTTTGTTTGAAAATTTTAAAAAAGTTGTGGTAATAATTAGATAAAAAAAAGTTAAAAATTTGAAATTAAAAATTTTTTTGTGTTTAGTAATATTGTTTGGAAATATAATATTTAAAAATATCTAAAAATACTTAAGAATGGTTGTATTGACAAACATACCCTCGTTTGCTACATCTTAACTCAAGTAATTGTATGTTAATTCTTTTTTCGTCGCTTTTCTAAAAGACACTACTAAGGTCTCGTTTATTTTCATAATTATTTTCGTCTCATTTTATCTAATTTAATCATTACAACTTTACTAAATTTTCACACAAAATAAAATAAGAAATTCAAAATTTTCAAATTTCAAAACAAAATAATATTAAAAAAATATATTCTAATAATATTTTATTCCATTTTGAACTTTTATCTCAACTTATCTCATCTCATTTTATTTCATATGTGAAAACAAACAGCCTAAGACAGTAGTAATCTTGACTATTGAAGTACAATCAAATGCCCTAAACCAAGCGATATGAAGTACAATCATTATTGGCCATGGGTTGGGCTCTCTTTGTGCTGGACTGGACCTCTCGGTCATGATATGGGTTTTAGTCGTTTGATAAGGGCCCAGGTCCATTTCAGGGGTTAACCGATCGGGATGTCCTCTCCAGTTACCCAGCGAAATCTCATTGCGTGTGGCGTGATGGGACTTGATTACTAGGTGTCGTTTCTTTCTTCGAGGTGTGTCAATGTGCCACTTCGTTTCCTCTACTTGGGTACATCAACCGTTACTTAATTTCAACTCCTATTATTTCCCATTTTTCCTCTTCTTTTGCTCTCCCGTCACGTTTTCTTGCCTTCCTCTTCTTCCCTTGAGTTCTTGCATTTTTCTTCTTTGGGTTCTTGCCTCTTGTGTTTCTTGTGATTTCCTTCACCCTTCCATGGCTTCCTCTTCTTCCAAGGGTAAGCTAGTGGTGGTTGCTCCAGACTATTCTTCACCCCGCGACTCCCCTCCCCGAATTGTTGTTGCTCTGCCGACTTCCATTTTTGTGGGTTCTCGCTGGTCCTCCGTCATCACTTCGCGTGAGTTGGAGAATGCCCGGAATAACTTCAACATCCCTGATTCCTTTGAGTTGAAAGCTCATGCTCCCAACCAGAAACTTATCGACGCTAAAGGTATGGTTGTCTCTGTTGCCCTTTATCTTGCTATATTTACCATAGGGCTTCGATTGCCTTTTGTTTACCCATTTCGCGATGTGTTAGACGTCTTAGGGCTTGCTTTGACTCAGTTGGTGCCCAATGCTTGGAGAATCTTGATGGCCTGATGCGTTTTGTGGCAACGGGTGCTAGAACCTGTGGGCGATGAATACTCAGACCTAACAACCCCCAAGTTTTTGTCCCTTCATGGATTTAGGCGTCTGGAGGAGAATCTCTACAGTTTTAGAGCTCGTCGGGCCTTGGTTGTTTAGAGTGTAAGTACTCACATATGAAGGAATAGACCAACAAAATTTTTCTTATTGCTGGCTCTAGCTGGGAATTTCCTGCCGCTGAAATTCCTAATCGGGAATTTTTTATTAAGGCGTGTTGGTCTCCTGTCCTCAATGGGGATGACTACGAAGTGATTCTTTCCCCTAGCGAGGAGGCTTGTGTTAGGCTAGTGGAGTCTTGGGCTCAAGCTCACCCCAAACTGTGTCTCTCTGATGCTCTTTTAACCCCTAGTAATATTGAGAAGTTCGTGATGGTTCCCAGTTGCGCCCATATTTTGGGACGTGAGTTTTTGGGAGCTGCCCCGCAGGCAGAAGACTTGAAGAAGAAGAAACGTCCTGGTGAAGGCGGGAAGAAACAAAAAAATGTTAAAAAGGCTCGTGTCTCACCTCGTTCAGATGAATCTATTTCATCCAAATGTGGTTCTCTACTTCTGTCAGTGGCGGGCGGAGATACAAAATTGATATCTCTTACTAAAAAATGAAATAGGGCCAAGTTGAGTTCTTCTCAGGAGTTGCCGAGTAAAACTACCTCCCGGAAAGGTGGGAGCACCAAGTTGGCTACTTTTTAGGAGAAACTGAGCCTTATGGCTGCCTTTATGGATCCACTACTTCTTTCTTTGGATGACATCATGTTGCCGGCCGAGGAAGATCTTAATAGTATACTCGCAGTAGAGGCGGCCGCCGAAGCTGCTGTGCAACCCTCGACGACTCTAACTGATGATTCCCAGCAGCAATGAGATGATACTCCAGTGGAAGAGGACATTCCTATTTTGAATTTTTTCCTCCTTACAATGCCTCCTTCCACTCTTGCGAGCTTCCCACCTTTTGAAGCTTATACGCCTCTACTGAACTTGCCCCGTCAATCGTTTATGTGGCTTCTGACTGTCCTTCGGATCTTCCTCGATTGGAGGGGGCGAAGAGGGGAGTGTTCAAGAGTTAGTTGCGGCGCCTAGTTCCCCCTTGCCACGATGATTTCGGTTGGGGTTACTTCGAATTTGCCCTTTGTTTTTCCAGCCCTTTCCCTCGCCAGTGGCAGCATGGTTTTGATTCCTTCGCCACCTTTTAGCATTTCTCCTCGGGGAAGTGGCAAAGCATCTTTGACAACTCCTGAGGAGAATCTTGGGATTGATCAGACTGTACCTCATCAGGATGAAACTGGTGAGATGGGGAAGGCAAAAAACTGCTCAGGCCCTCCTGCTGAACCATCTATTTGCTGTAATTTGTTTATCGCCACTGAAGCCGCTTTTCCCTAGGGGAACTTTGCAAATGTTTCCTCGCCGAATATCAAATTGAGAGGTTCCTCTAGCTCCCATCTGGTGGCTTCCTCGGCCTCCTTACATACTCGTCGAGCAGAGGTCATCAATGCCTTTGTTTAACAGCTTTGTAGTGTTTTTGCGCCGGTATTGTTACGTTCCCCTTAATACTTTGGTCAATAATTCCAAAGAACATATTTTTAATTCTCTATTTCTCTCTTTTTTAAAGCCTTGCAAATGAATGAACTTCGAAAGCCATTTTTTTTATTGGACTTTTGTAAACCATTTTTGAGGCCTTTGAACTTTGGTTGTTGGCTGTGAAGTATTTATTGCTGCTCATGCATCATGATGTCAACTCATGTTATTCATACCTTATGTATTAGCCTTATGTTGTTCACGATTTCCAGCATCACGTCCCCCATCGGTAGGAGATTTTCTTGATCTCCTTTAACCCTTTACAGCTAGCGGGGGAGAGTTCCTCTATCATGTCGCCTGCTAGCGAGAAGGTGTTAACAGGAGATTTTCTTAACTGTTTTAACTTTTAGGTTTTTAGGCTCGTGGGAGAGTTCATCGACCATGTCGCATTTTGGTGCGAAGGTGCTAACGGGAGAGTTCCACAACCATTTTAACCTTTAAGTTTTTAGGTTTGTGAGAGAGTTCACTAACCACGTCGCCTTTTGGGTTATTAACAGGAGAGTTCTTCAAGCGTTTTAACATTTAAGCTTTTAGGTTTGTGAGAAAGTTCCTCGACCACATCGCCTTTTGGTGTGAAGGTGATAACGAGAGAGTTCCTCGACCGTTTTAACCTTTAAGTTTTTAGGTTTGTGGGAGAGTTCATTGACCACATCACCTTTTGGTGTAAAGGTGTTAACGGGAGAGTTCCTCGACCATTTTAACCTCTAAGTTTTTAAGTTGGTGGGAGAGTTCCTTGACCACATCACCTTTTTGTGTGAAGGTGTTAACGGGAGAGTTCCTCGACCGTTTTAACTTTTAAGATTTTTTTAGGCTCGTGGGAGAGTTTCTCGACCACGTCGCCCTTTGGCGTGAAAGTGTTAACGGGAGAGTTTCTCGACTGTTTTAACATTTAAGTTTTTTTAGGCTCGTGGGAGAGTTACTCGACCACGTCGTCTTTTGGCATGAAGATGTTAACGGGAGAGTTACTCGACCGTTTTAACCTTTAAGTTTTTAAGCTCATGGGAGAGTTCTTCGACCACGTCGCCTTTTGGCATGAAGGTGTTAACGGGAGAGTTTCTTGACCATTTTAACTTTTAAGTTTTTTTAGGCTCGTGGGAGAGTTTCTCGACCACGTTGCCTTTTGGTGTGAAGGTGTTAACGGGAGACTTCCTCGACCGTTTTAACCATTAAGTTTTTAGGCTCGTGGGAGAGTTCATCGAACATGTCTCCTTTTGGCGTGAAGGTGTTAACGGGAGAGTTCCTCGACCGTTTTAACCTTTAAGTTTTTAGGCTCGTGGAAGAGTTCCTCGACCACGTTCCTTTTGGCATGAAGGTGTTAACGAGAGAGTTTCTCGACCATTTTAACCTTTAAGCTTTTAGGCTCGTAGGAGACTTCCTCGACCATGTCACCTTTTGGCGTGAAGGTGTTAATGGGAGACTTCCTTGACCGTTTTAACTTTTAAGTTTTTAGGCTCATGGGAGAGTTCCTTGACCACATCGTCTTTTGGCATGAAGGTGTTAACGGGAGAGTTTCTTAACCGTTTTAACCTTTAAATTTTTAGGCTTGTGGGAGAGTTCCTCGACCACGTCGCCTTTTCCTTTCTCAATTTTTTTCAAGTCTTGGTCATTTATTGAAATGCCAAAAGGAACAAAACCAAAGAAAAGGTGGAAGAAATGTGACGGAATTTATTGAAAATGATATTCATATGTAAATCAACAAACCAAATAAAAGAAAACTACATATCTTTCCTTTAACCGTAGTACTTTCGTAGGTGCTTCGCATTCCATGATTGCCGTAGCTGGCGTCCTGCGGCATCCTTGAGGTGGTAAGTTCCCGGTCTGTGGCTTGCCACTACAACGTAAGGTCCTTCCCACCATGGGCCTAATTTCCCTTCTTCTCCCAAGGTCACTCCGGTCTCCTTCAGCACTAAGTCGACTGCTTTAAAAGATATGGGCCTCACTCGCTTGTTAAAGTATTGTTCTGCTTTCTTTTTAGAAGCTGCAACTCTAACTTATGCATTTGCCCTTATTTCCCCAAATAGGTCTAGGCTTTCTTCTAACCCTACTAAGTTTGCTTCTAGGTCAAAATTTCTTCTTCTATAGATTGGTAACCCGACCTCTACTACTGTAGCTTGGCAAAATTTCTTCTTTTGATGTGGTTCTATAAGCCCACAAAATTTTCGGGAGCTCGTCGGCAAATAGTCCATTTCTGTCGCCTATCTTCTTTTTCAGTATTCTCATGATGGTTTTATTAGTTGCTTCCACCTGTCTGTTTGCCTGGGGATGGCCTGGGGAAGAGTACTTGACCTTGATTCCTAATTTTGCACACCATTGACGATAATGTTCAGAGTCAATTTGTCTTCCGCTATCAGAAATATTACACTGAGGTATTCTGAACCTGCACACTACTGCCTTCCATAGGAACTTTGTCACACTTTGAGCAGTTATTGTAGCCTTCGTCTCAGCTTCTGCCCACTTTGTAAAGTAATCGACGGCTACGATAATGAATTTGGTTCCTCCCTTGCTAGGGGTCATATGGCCTACAAAGTCTAATGCTCATTGGGCAAACGACCATGGGGATGTTATCGACCACAACTCTTCAGGGGGTGCACTTGGGATTGGTGCATGAATATGGCACTGGACACATTTTTTTCGCGAACTCCTTCGCATCTTTGAGTGTGTTTGGCCAATAGTATCCTGCCTTTACAATTTTTGCGGCGAGTGATCGTCTCCTTGAGTGACTCCCGCAAATCCCCTCATGTATTTCCTTCATCACGTACTCAACTTCTTCCTCTGTTACGCATCGCAACAATGGGTTTGAGAAACCCCGCTTGCAAAGTACTCCGTTAACTCTGGTAAACCTGGTCGCCTTACTTTTTAACTTTCTCGCATTTTCCCGAGATGGGGGAAGTTCACTTGTCTCCAAATACTTTTTTATTTTATTGGCACATCCTGGCGTATTCTCCTTGATGTGCAAGCTTTCCTCTCCTACCGCTGGTCTAGCCATTGTTCGTAAATCAACATTCTATGGTAGTGTTTCTTCTTACTTTGTTGAGGTTGCATGAGCCAATCGGTCAGCCTTGAAATTGTCTCCACGAGGTATCTTCTCGATTTGAAAGTATTTGAGACCCTTGCTTTGCTCCTGAACTTGGTGAAGGTATTTTATTAGCTTGGATTCCCTCGCCAAATATTCTCCTGTGATTTTCCCGACTACCACTTGTGAATCAGCTTTAATCTCGACTTCTTCGCCTCCCAATACCCTCGTGATCGTCAAACCGATGAGTACTACTTCCTACTATGCTTCGTTGTTTGTCACTTTGAACTCCAATCGTACTACATGGTTCGACTCTTTCCCCTCACTGGTTACTATGTACACACCGACTCCCCCACTTGCTCGGCAGGTTGACTTATCTACATACACTTGCCATGGATTCTTCTTAGATGGTTTGTGGACTTCTTCTTTGAAATTCAAAAATTTTGCTACAAAGTTGGCTAGTATCTGCCCTTTCACGGCATTTTTTGGTATGTAGTTGATGTCGTACTCACTTATTTCAATTGACCATTTGACTAACCATCCTGAGGTGTCTGGTTTCTGCAACACCTTTTGTAGAGGTGACGAAGTGATTACCTTTATTGGATGGGCTTGAAAATAAGGCCGTAATCGCCTTGCTGCTGCTACTACAGTGAAGGCGACCAACTCAACCTTTGGATACCTGGTTTCTGCTCCTCTCAACGCCCTGCTTACGTAATACACTAGTTTTTGCTCCTTCACTTCCTCTCGTACCAATGCAACTGATACTGCGTCTGGAGTTACTGCTAGGTACAATGACAATGGCTCTCTCGGCTTGGCACGACTGAGTAATGGTGGCTTAACTAGATACTCTTTCAACTGAGTGAATGTTTCTTTGCACTTGGCATTCCACTCTCATGCTTTCTTAAGCACATGAAAGAAAGGAAGATGTTTATCCGTTGATCGGGATACAAACCTATTCAGAGCTGCAATCTTGCTTGCCAGTTTTTGTACTTCGTTCAAGTTCATGGGCGACTTCAGCTCTATTATTGCTCTGAGTTTCTCGGGATTTGCTTCGATTCCTCTGTCTGTCACCATAAAACTGAGGAATTCTCCCGACTGTACTCTGAATGCGCATTTCATTGGGTTGAGCTTCATTTGGTACCCGAAAGGCCTCCCTAAGATCTTCCATGTGTTGGTCAAACTCTTTGCTTTTTACTAGTAGATCATCGACGTATACCTCCATACTTCTTCCGATCTGGTTTTTAAACATTTTGTTTACCAACCTCTGGTAGGTTTCCCCAGCGTTCTTCAAGCCAAAAGGCATCACCTTATAGCAATATAGTCCCCGGTCATTTATAAATGCGGTTTTCTCCTAATTAGCCTTCTTCATCTTGATTTAATTTTATCCTTAGTAGGCATTTATAAAGCTTAACATTTTATGCCATGTTGTTGCGTCTACTATCAGATCTATCATTGGTAATGGGAAACTATGTTTTGGGCAGGACTTGTTGAGGTCGGTAAAATCCACACACATTCGCCACTTCTCGTTGGACTTTTTTACCAACACCACGTTAGACAGCTACTCTGGAGAATGTGTTTCTTTGATGAATCCAGCTACTAACAAACGATCTACCTCCTCCGCGATTGCTTCGTACTTCTCGGTACTAAAGTTTCTTTTCTTTTGTTTTACTAGACGTACCTTTGGGTCTACGTTCAGCTCATGTTCGATGACTTCCTTGCCTATCCCTGGCATATTTTTATGACTACATGCGAATACATCTTTATAGTTTAAAAGGAAATCTATCAATTGTTGTCTTTCTTCTTATGCCAATTTTGTCCCGATCTGCACATGGCTTTCAGGATGATTTTGCTCAAGGGTGACTAGCTCTAGAGGCTCATCTGCTTCCCCATTCTTTAGGGTATCTTCATGTCTAGTATCTAACTCTGTCGCCATTACTTGTGGTCCCAGTGGGAGGACCGTCTGCTCTCTTCAGAATTCATGTTACTGACCTCTCCTTGCCCTTGTTTGATTTCCTACACATAACATTCTCTGGCCAAGACCTGCTCGCAACGTACTTTGCCTATTCCTCTTGGTTTGTGCGCCTCGCCTGTTGGGAACTTCATTTTTAGATGATAGGTCGAGGTAATGGCCTTGAATGCATTCAACGTGGGCCGTCCAATGATCGCATTATATGCCGACCGAGTTCTCACTACTAAAAACTCAGTCATCGCCATGGCGACATAAGGGTCTATGCCTACATATATTGGTAATGTAATGGACTCCATTGGTTACACAGCATCTCCAGTGAACATTTTCTATGTAGTTGGTGCTGGTTTCAACTATTTTTCGCCAATTCCCATTTTACTGAAAGCATCACAAAACAAGATATCCGTTGAACTTCCATTGTCAATCAATATTCTTCTGGTGGTAAAATTTGCCACCAATATTGTTACCACCAAAGCATCATCATGAGGATACACAACCCCTCGGCAATCTTCCAAGTCAAAAGATATTGTGGGGAATCCTTGTACTCTGGTCTGTTTGATGTGCCTCTCTACATTATAGACTTCTTCAATCTTGCCCACCTTGCATAGGCCTTTCTTCTTAAGGAAGTTGGGCCACCTCCTACATATCTGCCAGCGATGGTGTGTATCTCACCCAGAGGTTGGTTTCTTCAGTTTTCATCTGCTCTCGTTCTTCGGCCCCTAGGTTCATTTGACCTCCTCACCCTCTTTGGTGATTCCCGTAGCCTGAGACTCTTACTTTTTCATTTTTTGTGCTCATTCTTTCGTTCATTTGTTCGCCATTTGGGGGGGGGTTCATGTTCTGGGCAATCAATCGCTCCAACTCACCATTGTTCCTCATTTCTTCTACTTTTCGTTTCAGGTTGTAAAAGTCCTCAGTTCTGTGTTCCCTTGTCTTATGATAAATGCAGTACTTCTCGGTTTGTCGTTCGTTCTCAGTTAGTTCTTCTTCCTTTGTTTTTTCTTAATAGTGTACATAACCGCCTCTATGCCTTCTTACATTACCATCCCGCCTTGACTCTTGTTGGTCTCTCTTTGCTTTTTGACCTCCATCTCGATCTTTCTTCCGTCCTCCTTTCGTTTCTCGCTTACTCCTTCTTTCTGGTTTGGTGGTTAAGGCAATCAATGTGTCTTCAGCATTAACAAAATCATCAATCCTGTCCATAAACTCTCATAAGGTGGAAGGGGTTTTTTGGGCCAACTCGGCCATGAAATGGCTTCTTGGCCAAATACCTTCCAATAATGCTGCTAGCATGATTTTCTCATCTTGGTCATCGGTCGTCATCTTTTCTTTATTGAAGTGTGTTAAATACGCTTTCAAACTTTTATTCTTCCGTTGTTTGACAGTCAACAAGTATGTAGCGGGTCTTCAAATAAGAACTTCAAAATTGATCAATTTTGAAGAAGATTTTGTAGATAATGTTTGAATGACACGTACTTGTCGATTTAATTTGAAAGTTCTTATAATCTTGAGAATGTCTAATCAGTTTATTATTATTATTATTATTATTTAATTTAAAAATATGCAAGGGTCGTATAATTTTTTTTATAAAATATGTATATCTCAACATACAAATATTAAAATATCAGTTTTAATAAATATTTTTTTTTTATAAAATATCTCCACAAAACTTATCCACCTAAAACTTATCCATAATATTAGTCACATAACTTTTCAACATGGATCATCTATTAACTTGCTCCTTGCTCCTCAAGTATGTTAATTGAAGGGTGGTTCTATAGTTATCACTGGGGCTCCCATTACTTCATTTTTTTTATTATTTTTTTATATGTATTTTCCTAACACTTTCAAATATTTTTTTTAAAATAAATTAATATTATTAAAAAATACTTATTTAATTATTAAGGAAAAAAACCAACAGTACAGTCACTCCAGCGAGAGCTACCGGCTGCAAGAGCAACTTTTTTCCTTAAATCACCTACCTAACTAATTAGACTGGCGAATAATTCATAATTAATTTATTGCTCCTCTTATTCCTTTTTTCTTTTATTTTTTAATTCTCTACTTTTTTTTTTTTGAAAAAATCTTGTTAATTCTTTTTTTTTTCTTTCTGGAGAGCGTCCTTTAAAAACGTTACACACAAGTGGTACTACTTAATTTAGAAAATAATACTTATAGTTATGAGATGTAAGTATCGTATAATTACTTTTAAAAAAATAAATAAATATGAAATTTATATAAAAAAAATTAATTTTTTTATAATAAATTCTATTCTTTTTTTAAAGAACTATATAATATTTACACATTTTACGTTTATATATAATATTACTCCTTAATTTATTATCCAAACGAATCGCCGCCCCCACCCCACAAATAGGCCACTAGTTGACCCACCTAACTTATCCTATGTAGCTTTCGGAAAATAATAACCATTAATGTCAATATCAGATGACGAATTTACTGTTTTGACTACAAGAATGATGACTTGAGCATTACTATTCGATTCATCATTTTTATTTTTAAAATTTGTTAAAAAAAGTATATATTTTTTTATAAATTCAAAATCTTTATCTATAACTCTATATTAGATTAACTATTAGATTCATTAAAATAATAATATAATATTATTTTATTAATAATAATATTTTTAATTTATTTTTTTATATTTTACAATTATACTAACTATATATTAATTAATAATTTAATTTGATACTCAAATTATTATTTCTTAATTTAAATATATTATGACTCAAAATTGAGAAATAATAATTTAAATAAATAAAATAATGATTATAGAGTGTGAATAGTAAATCTTCAAATTTGAAAATGAAGAAAAATGTTCTGTAGTTAAAAGCTTGACATTTGAACATATGGTGAATCCAATACTAAGATTTTAAAGTTAAAATATCAAATTTTAAATATTAAACTCATTTGATGAGTCAAATACTAATGACAGAAGCACCAAATAACATATTAACATCACGCGTGCCTATATATAGTAACAAAACCAATTAAACATGAATAATAATCTTGTAAGAAATGATCTGACAAGTCTAAAATATACAACTCTTATATAAATTTTTGTTAAAAAATATACTTTATCTTAAAAAAATAAAAAAAATTTATTCACCTATTATTTTATAAAATATTTTTATAAGATTTATCTATTTAAAATTTATAACTACCAACAGCAAATCGTAATAAATTTCGAGTAATATTATGTATAATTATAGTGTGCATAAGTGCCGTACAGTCGTTTTGAAAAAAAGTGAGATTTATAATTAAAAAAATATTTTTTTTTCATATATGTCTATTTATTTATTTTTTTTTAAAATAATTACATAATACTTATATACTCACCGCTCACAACTGTAATTATCATATTTCATAAATTCCACCCCCTTACAAGTTGGATTACAACTTGGATTTACAAAAGCATAAACATATATACAGCTACTGTCAAATTGGGGATTCTTGATTGGTGCTGATCAGTACGTACTTGTCGAATTATGTGCATCTAATTCAAAGCTGTCTTAAACCAATTAGTGTGATGAGATAAACACTCAAAGCTGTCTTTTATGTAATTTTACACCGCACTTGATGCGTCTATTAAGGTATGTTAGGGGGGCCATATTATATGGCAATGGAATATGATACACTTCTAACTTCTTCTTTTTAATAGAATAATACTAGATATATTTTTAAAGTATATAATTTTTGTACATTTAAAAAAAAAAATTCGAAATCTATTATTAAAAAATAATTTTTTATATAAATTTTAAATTTATCTATTTTTTTAAAAGGGGCTGCACAGAATTTGCATACCCTAAAAAAATAAACTCAAAAAATATATATATATTAAAAAATTAATTTTTTTTTTAAAATATGATATATAAAAATTATAGAGGATGTGTAGCATTGCTCGGTTTATAAAACGAACCACCGCATATACATATCCAAAAGGGAAATGATGTATCCAAAGAGTGATTCCACGACAAAAGCTGCCGAATGTACTTTTTTCTTTCAACATTTGTATTTGTTTATTTTTTTGTATTTTTTTTAAAATACATAAAAAAAATTTTAAAAATAAAAAATAAATAAAAAATTTGCACTGTCAATGGAAATCGGAAGGGGTAATAAAAGTGTCTTCCAGATGATTCCCATGTAGTTGTGGACCATATTTTTGGCCTTCATAAACTAGCAATTTTCTAAAGTCAGGTGGATTTTAGATATAATCATATTCTTATTTCAATCCAAGTAACGTTAGATATATTTTTAGTGTTTACAAGTATCACACATTTATTTTGAAAAAATTGTGATTAATTATTAATATAATATTTTTTTTATATGAATTTTAAATTTATCAATTTTTTAAAAGAAGTGTACGAGACTTGCACATTCTAAAACTATAATTGTTATTTCTCTTTCAATCAATATGTAACTTCTCATTAATGCTAGAACTCAAAATTTTGGTGGAACTTCAGGATCACCAATCCAAATACTTTTGTGAAACATACTGCAATTCTCACATGCGCTAGCAGTTGGGTGGTTATGGTTCTTTCTCCACTTCAAAAATTAGCTTAAGAGATGAGACTTTTTCTTATAATTATAAACTGACTATCAGTCCCTTCCACAACTAATATGGGACAAACCCCAACAATATCTCTTCTCACATCGGATTTTGGGTTAGAATAACGAGAACTCGTTTCTCTCGCAGATTGTTGGGCCGAAATTATTGATTAACCTAGGGTCTGATACTGGTACTAGGTGGTCATCAGCCTCTCTCGACCCCAAAAACTACTTTAAGAAGTGGGACTTTCCGAAGTGGCACCGATATGAGACACTTCAACACTAGGCATCCAAGGAGAGTCATTCTCCATGTGGCGGACCTGAGCCCAGAGGAGGAGAGAGACTCCTTCCATTCATCTCGCCTCTTGTTTGAATTTTGCATAACTGTAATTGTTTAGTGGCACGGTAGCCCCTCTACTAGAGATCCCCACAATCCTCACGATGAGTAGGTATTATTATATCTTTTTAATATTTTATTTATTATTTTTAAATAAAAATATAGTTTTAATGCTCTAATCCCACTTTTAGTGCATATTTGTAATAGTAGTATGGGTAATATAGTTTTTAACTTTAGGGTTTACAACTTAAAACTTAACTAATAAGCTCTATTATTAAAAAACCTATTTACCGGTCATATATCTAAAACACTTTCAAATATATTACATTTGTTTGAAAACAGATTAAAAAAGTACTTTGTGCAGCCTCTTTTAGCAGTATTTTTGCTTCTTTTCTATAGAATTTTCTTTCTACGGGTAGTCGTAAGACTTAGACCCGCACACCATTGGGGAGGGGTCGGGCTACCTCAAGTTAGCATGCCCCTTTTGGTTCCCCAAGGAGGTAACATCTTTGGGCTGTTATTGGGGCAGTCTGCTCTTTCACCGTTATAGGAGTCAGGGTAAGTTTTTCAGGTTGCCTTGTGGGCGGAGCCCGTTCTCCTTCGCAGGAGGGGCAAGGTTGCCCTTAGGCCAGCTTTCCCCTTCTTGGTCTTGTAGAGAGGTAGGTTGTTCGGGCAATTTGTTACTGGACACACTCCCGCTCGTTGACATCAAAGGAAAATGTAATGATTTGAGCCAGGCTGGCGCTAGACTCACTCTTCATTCGTAGTGGAGGTTGGGGTAAGTTTTCAGGTCGCCACAAGGGGACATACTTCTCTCCTCTTTGGGAGGGATAAGGTCACCCTTAGGCCAACCTTTCTCTATAATATCCCGCGGGGAGGTAAGTTTTTCGGGCAGTTTGTTACTGTACTCGCTCTCGTCTGTTGACACTCACGAGGAAAGTAAATTTTCTCATGTCGGGTAGTTGAGGACTAACCCGCACTCCGTCACGGGGAGGTAAGTTCGAAAGGGAGATGGCCAACCGATCTTCGCCGTGATAGAAGTCGGGGTAATTTATTCTGGAGGGTCGCATGCCGGTCCCACTCTCCTCTGCTGGAGGGATAAGGCCACCCTTGGGCCAACCTTTTCCTATAGTATCCCGCAAGGAAGTAAGTTTTTGGGTAGTCTGTTACTAGACTTGCTCCCGCTCATTGATATCACATGGAGGGTAGGTGTCGGGTCAGGCTGGTGCTGATCTCATTTTTCGTTGCAACAGAGGTCGGGGTAATATATTCCAAGGGCCGTGTGCTGGTCCTGCTCTCCTCTGCAGGAGGGATTAGGCCACCCTTGGGTTGACCTTTCCCTATAGTATCCCGTGGGGAGGTAAGTTTTCGAGCAGTTTGTTATTAAACCCGCACCCGCCTGTTGACGTCTGCAAGGAAGGTAAGTTTTATATTCGGACCACCATCGGCTGACTCGCTCTCCATTGCAGGAGGGATAAGGTAACACTTAGGCCTATATTTCCCTATGGTGCCCGGCGAGGAGGTGAGTTGTTGATGACCTTGTCGACGTGTGTCTTGTTAGCCTCATTTTTTTTTTTGCTGGTTCCATACTTGTAATTCGAGAGCATGAAGCAGATGTTCTGTGTTGCCCTGAAAATTTGTCTTATTAAGTAAAAAAATGAATGAACAAGGTTAGTGCAAAGACATTACAAAATTTAAAGGGCCTGGGTTCCCGCTCTAGGGAAGTGGTCGCTCGTCCTCTTCTCCACGACCTCGCACCATCCCTTCCTTACTAGAAACTAGGCGAGGCAGACCTCAGATGGAAGCCTGTCATTGTTTCTCCAACGGTGCCCGACCTATTTTGTCCCTTCGGCGTAGCCCGAAGCAGGTTCTTCATCTTTTTGCTTCAGCTCCTATACGTAGCACTCCATTGCCGACACTTGCTCTCTCCGGACTTCTCCCACTCCCTGGGTTGTTGGAAATCTCATTTTGAGATGGTAGGTCGACGCGACGACCCTTAAGCAGTTGAGGGTGGGCCTCCCTATGATGGTGTTTTTACTATAAGGAAGTCGACCATAACAGGGGTCGTGCAAGGACTACTTCCCACCAGGACTGACAACGTGATGGTCCCTACTGGCCGGACGATGCCTCCAAAGAAGCCTTAGGGCATGAGGGCGAGCAGAAGCTGGGAGGTTTCGATACCCATCTTGACGAAATCTTCCCAGAACAATATGTTTGCAGAGCTCCAGTTGTTGATGAGGATCTTGTGGGTGATGAAGTTGGCGATGAGCATAGGGATCACCAGGGCATCGTTGTGGGAGTACAAGATCCTTTCTTCATTGGCCTCCGTGAATGAGATTACAGAGGGGTCGCCCCTTCGTTGCTTGGCGGGGTGATACTCAGCTGAGTGCACCTCATAGTATCGGGCCCGCCCGACATGAACTTTTCGTCCCGACGAGGTGATACCTCCACTCGCGACCCTCCTGCTATGATACGAATCTCACCAAGAGGGGGCTGCTGCGTCGGTGGCGATCGAGGGGGATTCGATGGTGCCCTCCTATCACTAGCCTTTGAGGATCGTTTTATCATTGGTGTCGGTCATTCCTGTCCCAGCTCCTTTCCCTTGATCTTCTCCTTTCTCTAGTGCTTGTCTCTTGACTGGGGAGTGGCGACGTATCTATTGCTCCACATATTCCTTCCTTCTTTCTGGGGAGTGGCAGTCCTCGGTGTTGTGTGAGGTGGACCAATGGTACCTGTAACAGCCCGCTAGATATTTATTGGTATAATTTCTATTGACTTTAGGAACCTAGTGAAAACTTCATAAATTTTCATGAATTGGCCAATAGCATAGGTTTTAGTCTGTCAACATAGTCAGTGTTATCACTCACTATAGTGCTAAAAATACGATTTTAATTATTTGAGATAGTTAGAAGTGCCAGAATGCGTTATCGTCTATACCATTAGACTCAATTAATTATTTAGGATTTTATGACACAATAACTCATTTTCATAATTTCGAACAAAACGCCTGTTCGAAATTGTGAAATTACTTTTAGGGACACTCGGAGTTGAATTTCGATAAACGATTTTTACTATAGGTTAATATGAATATTTAAGATTTTTCAGAACTAAGTTTATTATGTATTTTTCAGAGTGAATAGTAATCTCGATAAGTGCACCCAGTACAGTGTTTTCAAAATCACACTATGGAATGTCCAAATTAGGTTAGAGAAGTTTCATTTAGACACTTGAAAAGATCTTAGTCACATATAGTGAATAGTATTAGACACTTGGCACAAAGAGGAACCATTAGATAGATATGTGAAGGAAATTAAGGTGTGAGATCATGTCACCTAAGCAAAGTTTTGTTTTATCTGATCAACCAAATTGTGCCAGAACAAAGAGGGTTTCAATCCTAGTGAAACCCTGAATGGTTGGGATCCAATTGTGTTTAATCGCTTGATTAAATCGCTTCCATATACTATTAATTAATCAAATTCTTGTTATGACATTATTATCTAACATTTTAAACCTTAGAATTTTGATTGGGTCAAGAAAAATTAGATTTGGCCTTAACAGCATCCCAAACCCTAACCAAATCACATTTAAACTCCAAATTGAAGTCCACTGGTTGAGGTCCACTAAGGCCCACGAATTTGGCCACCTTGGCAAATTTTCATGAAGAATTTTCCTTCCCCACATGGCAGACCATCCACTGCCCTTGGCTGCACCCAATAGTGCCTTGATGTGAAGGAGAAATCCACTCCATCAACCTCCATATCTCACACCTGCTACATGTAGTCCTTGCCCATCATTATTCTCCACTTTATGTCACATAGCCACCTCCAATCAAGGGCCATTCAAACTCAAAACTTCCCCTCCAGAAGTCTAAAGTCATGCAAGACACATTTCACTCCCTTTAATCACTTCTTCACCCCATTCTTAGAGAAAACTCAAAAGAGATCTCTCGGACAGATTTCTGGATCTTTTTACGTGGAGATTTTCGACCCTTTATTTTATTTTCACACATTGACTCCTCATAAAGGTTGTTCTTCATTGACTGTAGTTTTCGTGGATATCATATTAGTATCATTCCATGCACATTTGATAGGTCAAAAGTATTTTTAACTATGGAAAGGTCATTCTAGGCATGAAACTGGAAAGTATGTTATATTTTGATAATTTTGACCAAACTAATGAACATATTTTGGTCTGAAAATTTAATGGATTGTTGCTAGCATGTGTTTATGAATTTTCATTGAGGTTTTATTACATGACCAAAGCTTTTGGTGATAAATTTCCCTAGATCTAGAAACTTGAAAACTGGAAGTAGAAAAAACAGTTTTTGTTTTGAGAAAGTTTGAATATTTCGAGATTTAATCTTACTCCAAAGGTTTTGATATTTTTATGTAATGATTCTAAACCTCTTATATACATGTTAGGATGTTATTTTGAAGATATTTAGTATTGGTTTTAAAGATATTATTTTTCTAGGTAAGAGGATTTCAGTTAGGCTTAAGATTTGATATTTTTGGGTTAGACCCATATTTTATTGAGTTTTAGTCATGTGATTTTAAGTTTTATGGTTGGATCTTCTTTAGGACATATTTGTAAACCATGTGATGTTTTGGTTTGAAGTTCACATGCCTTTAAACCATGAATCAAGAAATTGATCAAAGTTAGTTGAGAGAAAAGTTTCTGTTTTTGAACCAAGTGTAAAACCAAAAACACAAAGTGTTATTTTGTGATTTTTGATGACTTTTGTTTGATCATTTAAAACATGGTTGATCTTAGGATGATGTTATAAATATGTTAGAAGTAAAATTTGTTTTGTTGGAACTCTTGGAGATGTTTTGAAATTAGAAGAAGTGCGACAAAAATTAGGGGGAAAATCCTATGGATGTTTCGGCCATAGTGTGTTTTCCACAATTGTGATTTATTTTAAATTTTTATAATTTTATATTTGAGTTTATAACAAAATTTAGATGAGGAATGTAAATTTTGAAAATTTTTGGAGTTGGGATATGAAATCCTTAAGTTCGGGATAAAATGATCATTTCCTGCATGTAGAGGGTTAAATAGTAATTTTACTCTAAATTAGATTGTTTTCATGCTTCTAATTGTTAGTGATTAAATTTCTAATTTTTAGAATCACTATTTTTAGTTCCTCGTGTTTCACGCTTTATTCTCATAAACGATCGAGGTAAATTAGCTCTTAACTTACTATCAGTTTACTATGTATGTATGATAGATAAGGAAACTACAATTTATGTTCGTATTGTGTTATATATGACATGCCATACAATGTCATTACATGTTTATCTGTTACACCATCTATTCTGTCATGTATTGCTATAGATTGCAAGTATGTCATGTTACGTTATGCCATCTGTGACATGTATGCCACATCACATAATGTTCACTGTTACATGTATGCCATGTCACGTAATATTCACTATTACATGTTATGTCATGTTATGAAATGTTGTCTGTCACATGTTTTGTCAAACTACAAAATTTTTTCTGTCAAATACGTTCATGTACGTCTTCATACAGTTAAGTTATTGTTTAGTTCATGGTTATTGTTAAATTATGATAACCCAATGAGATAAGAATATGCAATCATGGTAACCCCATGAGATAAGATTACGCAATCATGGTAACCCCATGAGATAAGATTATGCAATCATGATAATTCCGTGAGATAAGACTACTCTATCATGGTGACCCCATGAGATAAGACTAACTCTATCACGGTGACCCCATGAGACAAGAATATGTTTTAAGTTCATGTTTATTTTATTTTATGTCCAAGTTCATATTATGTTCAAGTTCAGGTTCATGTTATGTATGTTCACACTCATACTATTTTAAAGTCCATATTATGTTTCAAATTCAAGTTCATGTCAAGTTATGTTTATATTCATGTTATGTCACGTTCATGTTCACGTTATGTTTCAAGTTCATGTTATGTCATGTTCACATTCACGTTATGTTTCAAGTTCAAGTTTATGTTATGTTATGCTTAGGTTCATGTTATGTTCAAGTTCATATTCAAATTATGTATGTTCATGTTCATGCTATGTTCCAAGTCCATGTTATGTTTCAAGTTCACGTTCATGCTATGTTGCTAGTTCATATTATGTTTTAAGTTCACGTACATGTTATGTCACGTCAAGTTAAGTTTCAGTTTCAGTTCAAGTTATGTCATTTATGACATGCTATATGTCAAGTTATGTTATGCTTACTTACGACTTTGATTATGTATTCATGCTTTTATTGCCATGTATACATCATTAATCTGTGTGAAAGTTTCTTATTAACTTGCTGAGATTTTAATCAAATCTTACCGTGATAATCCCAATTACCATTCCCCTAAATGATAAGTAATGTGTTAGGATCAGAGTAGGGACTAGACACTGGCAGACTGGAGGATATTGACTAGATGCCGTAGACTCAACACGAAGCTTGCAGCCTCCATAGTTAGGTTTTTGGATAGTATTCCGATATCGTTAGTCGAGTTTCGCGAGGTACTCAATGAACTAGCCCAATTGTGTATTTTGACATTGTAATTATGGAGCCAGGTCTCCGTTGTTTTGAGATTACAGTCTTCTGAGACCTGTGTTGTAATCGTGGATGTTTATTTTGTTAAGTATGCCTGAATTATGTTTTAACTATTTGAAATATTATAAACTTGGTGTATAGTATTGCTAAATAAAAATTATCTACTGCGAATATTGCATAATGCCAAATGCATGTTAGGAAAATTGCATCTTATATGTCATGAATGGTAGCAGGTAACCTTGTGTTGCATGTCCTGATGCTTTGGATGTCCGTCAGATCGTACCGCGGTCGTCCTCCCCTTAAATGGTGAATGTGGGCCGGTCGTACCGCGGCACGAGTCCCTTCATATGGACTTCCTCTTGTTGTTTCAACTGGGAGTCCCTTTCCCCTTTTTCATGGGGTTGGACCTTAGCTGTGGCCTTCCCCTTTCTTTCCGTGCATTCTATTTCTTTCCTTCGCAGCTCGGTCAACGCTCGGAGAGTGTCTTCTGTGTTAAATGAAGCTGTCGGCCTGGTCCATGAATTCCCACAGCGTCGCGGGAGTTCACTTGGCCAGTTCTGCCATAAACTGGGAGCGCGTCCAGACACCTCCTAGGAGTCTCGCCAAGTGATCTTCTCGTCTTGATCATCGGCGGTCATGCGCTCCTTATTGAACTGGGTCAGGTACGATTTCAGGCTCTCTCGTCATCCGTTTGTTTGATAGTGAGGTGGTACGCGGCCGGATGCCTCCTCCTCCGACTAGACATGAATTGGGTTAGGAACAGCCTTGCTAGCTCGCCGAAGCTGTCCACTGATTTGGGTGACAGTGACCCAAACCATGCACGTGTTGACCCTTTCAGCGGGAATGCCCTACAAGCAATTTCCCCCCGGGAAGTTATGCAGCGTCATGTGAGCCCTGAAGGTTTCCAGGTGCTTGAAAGGGTTCCTGCTCCCGTCATACATCTTCATAACGAGGATTTTGAACTTGGTGGTAAAGGAAATGCCATTACCCCTTCACTATAGGGTAGACTCGTGTTTGTGAGCAGTTGGTCCACTTTTCGCACTATTTCCTTGTACTTCCCCTTGAGGCTGCAGAGCTCGTCCTACATGTGTTTTTTCTCCTCTTCCTTCTTAGGCCCCGCTTGTGTATTTCGAGACCCCACTTGCTCAGTGTCACTGGCCTCCCCGCCTTCTTGGTCACATTGGAGCTTTTTGAGTTCCGCATTCTCTTTGCAGAGTGTTTCCACCTCGCCAGTCAGTTTTGTCAGCCACTCCTCCATGGCTTTTAACCTTGCTTCCATGGCATCCTCCACGTTTCTCTTGGGTTTTTTCGAACGGGTTGTCGTAGGCATGAGAAGGACACACAAGATCTATTACAATCTCATAGACGACGCCATTGTTGATGTCGTGTTTCGCACGCTCTTGGGCCAGACTCCAACAACTCAAGTCTTCACAACCAGCCTTGCAGAGAGAAGAATGTATGTGGCTTAGAGAGGGCGGCGTAGGGGTCGAGAAGCCTTTGATGCCAAAGTCAATAAGTGTTCTTGGAGTGTAGTAAGTAAGGAAGAAAGTCTAGGGATCAAAGAGAGTTTTCTTGTACCTGCGATCAGTTATTTATACTACCAGTTCGAAGAGCAGATCATGCATGTTATTATGAGGTCCGGATTTTTCGTACTATTCATTTTGTCAGAACTTTTAAATGTGGCGTGGCTCTGTGACTGCCCCATAAATGTGGCGGGGCTTTGCGACGACGTCATTAATATGGCGTGTCATTTGGGCACTGGAGCCATTTAAGGGGAGGAAATCCCCTTACACAAAGTTTTGGTCCTAAAAGCCAAAAAGACTCAAAACACAAACGTCTACGTTATTTTCGTTGGCATTTAGGAACTAAAATAGTATTTGATATTAAAATTATGATATAGATACTTATCAAGATTCTTGTAATATAGGTTTTATATTCCAAATTTTTAAAAATTAATACATTACATTTTTTTAATTACAAAAATAAAATAAATGATGTAGTTATCTAATTTTTACTTTAAGATCAGCGAAAAACAAATACAAATAGGGAGTTTTGCTGCTCATTATCTCCACACATCACACTTATTTTTATTTATTATTTTTTTCATTTTTTGTTTTGTTTTATTCTTCCTAAACTAATTGAATTTTTCTACTCATCATCTATACACCACATATTTAGTAAGAGAAGAAAAAATTAAAAATTAAAAAATTATATGTAGTGTATAGTGTAAGGATGATGGGTAGAATTTTTTACAAATAAGTAACTGGAATTTTGATAAATTTTAAAATGTGAAAAGAATAATGTGTCTCTATTAAAAAGGAAAAATAATTGTGATTCACAAAATTTTGGTAATTTGAAATATGAACTAGTGATATATAAAGGAAAAATGATGTTTATATTTACAATTTTACTTTAATAACCACAAGTGTTGAAGTGTCAACTATTAAAAATCCTGAAAATTTTAAAATTCAAATTAAAAAAAAAATACTAATAAAATAGGGCTACCACTCATAATATTATGCATAAAATTGTTTGTACCTATAACACTACTCAATATAAAAAAAAAAAATGATGTCAGTACTTTTTTTAAATAATAAACAGAGTTTCATTCAAAATGAATAAGCCATGTCCAAACAAGTACAATTACATATCAGTATCTAGCAATACTCTAAAAATAACAATATCTAGACATTGATACCACCATTGGACTGGGTCTTCCACTAGCTTGGCATGTCGTGCAAGCGAGCTACCTCATTATCATGTCTACCAACATGGAGAACCTTATATTCCTGAAACCATTGAAGAAGAAGCTGAATTTCTGCAACCAAAGGACCTTTCTTAGAGAAATTAGGTTCCCTGGATATTATAGCTTCAATAATAGTGAAGGAATCCCCTTCCAATATCATACCAGAGATACCTAAATAGAAAATCATCTGTAAACCCCATAATGCAGCCAAAGCTTCTCATCAAATTCAGCTTTGTGGGCAGCCTATTAGTACAGGTTCGCCAAGCAAAATCTTTACTTTAGCTCTCTTGCCAGCATTAAACAAATCTAGAGCAAATTGACACACAAACTTAGCTGAATATTATGAGTTTTATTTAATTATCAACCCGAGCAAGTAAATGAGTTTGAATTATCCGATCAGTCACAAAATGAGGAAAAAAAGCTCATATCAAAACTCCATTCACTAACTATTTAGTGCCGGATATAAAAGTTAATTAGAAGTTGAAAGGTGAGGTAACAAAGATGCTGAAACCCATCTATCAGGCCAAATAATAATTGTATCCCCCCTCCTAACTCACCATATGCACCCTTGAAGCAAAATTTAGGATTATGTAACAGCTGCCACCCCTACTTAGTAAGCAAAGACATATTAAATATCTCTAAGTTCTTTAAAAATTTAAAATGCATCCCTCCATGAAGTTAGAAGTATACATCTTATTCCAACAAACCCAATGCATCTTATGTTTTGATTTACTTGACCCCACCAAAACGTTACAAACATCCTTTCTAAATACTTACAAAAGGATTTAGGCAATCGAGAACAGCTTATTGTATAAGTTGTAAAAGTAGCTTTTCTTTCCAACCTTGCAATTTTCTCCAAACTCATGCCTTCAACTCCTTAAAAGTATCATTCTTGGAACGACCAATGAATAAAAGAAGACTCAAATTAATCATCAACTCTATTTTCTTTAAATTAAATTGATGCCCTGAAGCAAGTTCATAAGCATTTAATAACTTCTTAAGACATTCATTTTTAGGCTGAGTAGCTTGACATAACAATAGACTATCATCTACAAGAAACAAATGACTTCTTGTTGGAGCATTGTTACACACTTTCACACCCAACATCTTGAATAAGGGAGGATAACCCATCAGAACAAAATACAAACAAATAGTATGATAAAGGATCACCTTGCTACAAACCTCTTGATGCTACAAAAGCTAAGGTAGGCACACCATTAAGAAGAACTTTGTAAGAAACTAACCTTATGCAAGATAAAACCAAAGACACCCACTTCTAATCAAAACCTAATTTGAGCATGAATTTTTCAATAAAACATCATTCCACTCTATCGTAAGCTTTACTTTTATCTAACTTCAATGACATTACTCCTCTTTTACCTGTCCTCTTCTTTCGTATAGAGTGGAAAACCTAAAAAACAAGGACCTTATCAGTGGTGAGCCTACTTTGAACAAATGCACATTGACTATCAAAAACATTTGTTGTAAAATGATTTTCAGCCAATTAACAATGATCGTAGCAATGATTTTCAAACTATTAGTAATGGCTTTAGCAATGATCTTATAGACATTATTACACACTAATAGATCTATAGTCGGTAATCTTCTCATGCTTCCTCTTCTTTGGAACAGGAACAATAAAAATATCAACTCTATCACAATTTAGAGATGACATCAACAACCGAATCACTCACAATATAAAGAGTCATTTTCAATCTCTCATAAGTCATTACTAGAATCCCACACAAATCACAAAACTCCAAACTCGAATCCTAGTCCAGTTTACTAAACAACCTTGTACAATGTCCAAAACTGGTCCTCGTAAAATTATCCCTCCTTCCTCCGCTCTTGCCGTCTCCTAATGCACCCCCTCCCTCTTCTTCCTCATATCCCTCTCCACTCCTCCTACATCCACCTATTCACATTACTCCTCTCATCTTCCGTGACCCCAATTCCTCGAAACCCTCCCATTCTTCTCTTCCCCTTCACCACGTCCACCCTACCTCTCTCACGCCCATAGTTGATTCAATTTTCCTCCTTAGGTGTCTAGTCTTGATTAGTAATTCTGAAGAAAAGACATTGCGTGGTGGGGATTATGCTAACACGATGCTCGATCATATGCTTGACTTTGTATCAAGGCATTTCTAGTCCTTTATGGAGTATAAAAAATATAATATAGATCAAAGATATTTGTAATCAGTCACTTATCACTTCACTCAAGGTAGGAACAATAGGATTTCATTGCTATAAATATGCATTATTGTAAAGAATAAAACATGTATTTGGATATTTCTCTTCAACCCCACAAAATTGTATTATTTCTTTGACGTTAATGGTTGAAGTGAATTCTTCGAAGAGAAAATGGATTACGGGAGTGTGTGACTTGAACTATTGATTCTTCTGTGCAAATACTGCCACATTTGTTTGAATACACAACTAAATGTGTCTTTGTTCCAACCATTGTGTAAGCCCCATACAAAGGATAGGTTGGTTAACTAGAAGATAATCTTTTATATTATCAGACTTGATTATGTGGTGTGTGAACAGGCTCTGTAAGATCCAGTAGAATAAGTGATGCAGCATAATACAAATGTTGTTTTTATCTATTTAGTATTATGGAAATGCACTCATTTCGTTTGCATTGACTCGATTTATGACATATAATACTATCAGAGTGCAATAAGGGATCTAAAGTAGAACATGCTAGACTCTATTATTAACAAGTAAATACATTGTGAGAGGTCTCAATTTTTTATTTTGAATTTTTGGGGAATAAATTCCAATCATAAGGTTTGAGATGACCAGAAAGCACTTGATCATGATCAATTTTGTAAGCCTACTTGGGTATTGAGCATTTACTTGTAAGAACTGAATTACTCGCATTCGTTTGATTTGTGCTCGAGCAGGATGATGAAAAACTATCATGTCTGGTTCCCTTGAGGGATGGATCCATAATAATTCATTTATCCTAATAACAAAAAACCTAACTTGAATCATCATGTATTAAGAGCTAAATTAGCTCAATCCATGCTCGGAAACTACGGGATATAGATATAAAAGAAAGAAGACACAACCCTAAGGATCCATAGAATTCATTGTGGACCCAACACAACAATAAAAACTTTTTAAGTTGTTTTGTTTTATACTTTTTTGTATTTAAGATTTTATATATCAAGATAAATATGTATCTATAAAATATATACAATAGTATATATGTTTTATATTCAGCTTAATCCTTTTAGTAAATGATTGGGCCAAGTTTAATTACAATTCAATTAAGAGAACGAGCAGTAATTACAACTGGATTACAAAGTATCCATGGCTGAGAATTCAAATTTGATCTCCTTCCATACTTCACAAGCAGCCACTAGCACAAGACTCCATTTACTAGCCTCACGAATAATTTCATTACTGTAACGACCCAGTCGAATAATTCTAAGGTTGAAATATTGATATTTTTTATTGGGCCTAAATTATATTTAATGCATATTGGATAAGCCGACGAGAGATAAATTTTTGAAATTGATTGGGAGTTTTAATTAGGCTCAATAACTAGGTTAAATCTAATTTATTATTTATTAAAGGAGTTACTCCTTTTAGAATGTAAAGATTGACCGTTAGAAATTTATTTCAATTTAAAATCATCACTGATTGAAGTTCCCGACAAAGTCTCAGTCACTCTCAATCCTACATTGAATGAACTACTAAAGTATGTTTTTAATTTTAAACACACTAGGATTACAATTCTAGAATCCTCTTCACTTTATAAATCCTGAACCCAACCTATACCATCTTATAAATAGAGTCTCATGCACTGTACGTGCACCTACCTCTTCAAACCTAGGCTTTTTTTTTTAAACTTTCTTTTTACCTTCAGCATGCCATTGTCTCATATCCACCACCATGAACCACGGCAAGGCCACCATCGTCTCTTCCTCGCTCCTAATCACGACCATTGTTGTCAATCCATCACACCATGATCGATTTTGTATCGAAAATTTTAGGAAGCAACACTACAAGGTAAGTAGTTTGATAATAAAGTAGGATTAGCATACGTTAGCTAGTTATATATCTATTATTACTAAAATCAATTCTTTGAAAGCCAGTATTTATGTACCATGCATGTCATGATATCTGCAAGTACATTATTCATCATGTTTCATTCCGCATATTATAGTTATGTATGTATTATGCATCTCACATTGCATAAGACAAGTAAGTTTTTATAAGATTAAGTGTAAGATAAATATCAGATAAGGTCATTCAGATGCATGGTACCAATCCAGTTCATGGTGGATGTGCAAGCCACGGATTCAAGCGTAATCCATCATAGTATGCCATAATACTATCAGCGGCTCCCGTTGCAGCTGCTGGATGTGGGGCAGACGCAAATTCTCGCACATAGGGTTAAATGTGTTGACCAAGCCGATCAGTCAGTTAATTTAGATAGATAAGTCATGTATGTCATCGTTATATTTATGAACAGTCATGGTTTTAATTCTCAGCATGAAATATTTTATGAAAACCTTATGTTTAGTATGTTTACGTTATGATAGGTTTCTTACTGAGTTATCGACACATTTTAGTTGTTTTATGTTTTTAAAGCACCCGAGGTTAGAATATTTATGAAGACAGAGTTGCAGGATGAGACTTAGTCCAGAGAAGCGTGACAGTGACCTAGATCATGTACAAAGATATTAAGTTATGATTTTATAGCACAAACTTCGAGAAATTTTAATAAATGCTTTTGTGCACTCTTATTTATGATTTCAATATTTTAATACAAAACAAATCTATTTATTATAAGGAATTTTTGTACTAGGGGCTTCCTTTAGGAAAAAAATATTTTTAAGTCAAATTTAGTATTAGCACTCCAGCTCTCATGATTTTCTAAAATAATGATGTATTTCTTATCTGTGGGGATAGGAGTGTTACAATTGGCATCAGAGACTAGGTCGAAGATTCTGTAGATTTTTTTTTTAAAAAAAGGAAAATTTTACAAAGAAATATATGTTTTTAAAAAAAAAAAAAAAAACTAGGCCAATGTCTCCTTAAGGCATGTCCTGCTCTGTAGTAAGTATTTTAAATTGTAACTGTTTTGTTGTTTTAACTAAATTTTAAAGATATTTATAGACACATGCACCTATTACATGAAAGAATTTTAGAGCATGAGATATGGAAGTTAGTAAAGGTGAGGTTAGGATTTTTTTTTTTTTTTTTTTTTTTTTTTTTTTTTTTAAGATCCATGGTGCTTCTCGTACACGAGAAATTAGTCTTATATTTTGTGGGATTTTATTTGTGAAAATTTGGAATGAATTTAGTTGTTTTTGGAGTTATGACATAGATTTATGTATTGTGTATGGTATTTCATGATGATTGGTGGAAGATATATTATGTTCTATAGGTAACGCAATTCTATCGCCAAGTACGAGTTGTAAGATTTAGGACCCGAAGTTTAGAGAGTCTTATGTTATGATGTATTGAGATTATTATTTTAGGTGAATAATTTATTATTATTTAATGTGGAGAGTTTTATTTACGTGGAGATCATTAGTTACTATTGTATGTGGAGTTAAGATGATTGTTGGGTGAATTTATTATAATAATTTTAAATCAATCTCATTGTTAAGGTTGTTATTTGTTTAGGCTTGAATTGAATTTGGAGTGTATGATGGTTGACACGTAGCATGCTAACGTGTACACTTAAAGGATTAATGAGGCATCAGACCAAAATATGAGATGATCGGAATTTTTTGAAGAGTGCTGCTACATTCACAAGGAGTTATACAAAAAGATCTCACAAACTGACGTGACTTTATCTTATCTATTAAATCTACTTTACAATAAAATTAAATTTACAATCTGACGAACCACATCAAGCCACATCAGTTTCTGAGATTGCTTTTGTGTAATTATTTTGTGGCTAGAGTATTTCCTTTCTTTGAATATTAGGTTCGACTAAATGATTAAAGAGTAAAGATACATGAAAAGCATGTAGCAGATAAGTATGTAAGTTATTTGATATCTAGCAAATTCAGAGGAATGATTTTTTATAAGATTGAGAGTTTGTAACGATCCAACCCAATAATTCTAAGGTTGAAATATTAATAATTTTTATTGGGCCTAAATTATATTTAATGGGCTATATTGGATAAGCCCACTAGCGATAAATTATTAAGATTGATTAGAAGTTTTAATTAGACTCAATAACTAAGTTAAATCTCATTTATATTATACTCGTTTTAGAATTTAAAGATTGGCCATTAGAAGTTAAATATTGATAATTTTTATTGGGCCTAAATTATATTTAATGGGCTATATTAGATAAGCCCACTAGCAACAAATTATTAAGATTGATCAGAAGTTTTAATTAGGCTTAATAACTAAGTTAAATCTCATTTATTATTTATTGAACGAGTTATACTCGTTTTAAAATTTAAAGATTGGCCATTAGATTTCAATTTAAAATCATCACTGACTAAAGTGACTAAAGTTCCCTATACAGTCTCAGTCATTCCCAATCCTACATTAAATGAACTACTAGAGTATGTCTTTAATTTCAAACACACTAGGATTACAATTCTAGAATCCTCTTCACCTTAAAAATTCTAAACCCAACCTATATCATCCTATAAATGGAGTCTTATGCACTGTACGTTCACCTACCTCTTCAAGCCATTATTTTTTTATTTTTTTAGCTCTCTTTTTACCTTTAGCATGACGTAGTCTCATCTTCCCCACCATGAACCACAACAAGGTCACCATTGTCTCTTCCTCCCTCCTAATCACAACCATTGTCATGCCTTTATCGCACCGTGAATGATTTTGTGTCAAAATTTTAGAAAGCAACACTATAAGAGGTAAGTACCTTGATCATAAAGTAGGATTAGCATACGTTAGCTAATTATATATATTATTACTAAAGCCAGTTCTTTGGAAGCTAGCGTTTATGTATCACGCATGAAATGATATCTGCAAGCACATCATTCATCATATTTCATTCTGTATATTATAGTTATGTATGTATTATGCATCTCACATTGCATAAGACAAATAAGCTTTTATAAGATCAAGTGTAAAATAAATATTAGATAAGGTCATTCAGATACATGGTACCAATACAGTTCAAGGTGGATGTGCAAGCCACGGACTCAAGCGTGATCCACCATAATATGCCAGAATACTATCAGCGGATCCCCTTGCAGTTGCGGGATGTGGGACTGGCTTACAGCCTCACACACAAAGTTAAGTGTGTGGGCCAGACAAATCAAAGAGATAAATTAGATAAATTAGTTAATTTAGATAGATAAGTCATGCATGTCATCGGCATTCGGCACATTTATGAATAGTCATGATTTTAATTCTCATCAAGAAATATTTTATGAAAATCTTATGTTTAGTATGTCTACGTTATGATAAGTTTCTTACTGAGTTATAGACTCATTTTAGTTGTTTTATGTTTTTAAAGCATTTGATATCAGAATATTTATGAAGATAGAGCTGTAGGACGAGACATAATCTAGGGAAGCATGACAGAGACTTAAATCATGTACAAAGATGTTAAGTTATGATTTTACAGCACAAACTTTGAGAAATTTTAATAAATGCTTCCGCGCACTCTTATTTATGATTTCAATATTTTATTTATTTTTAGAAATCTTTGGACGAGTTTCCTTTAGAAAAACAAAATTAAGTCAGTTTCAGTAGTAGCACCTCGGCTCTGGTGATTTTCTAAAAAAATGACGTATTTATTAAGCGTAGGAGCAGGGTGTTACAATTGGTATCAGAGACCAGGTCGAAGATTATATAGAATTTCAAAGCAAAAAAATTACAAAGAAATATTCTTTTCAAAAAATAAAATCTAGGCCAAAGTCTCCCCAAGGCATATCCTACTCTACAGTAAGTATTTTAAGTTGTTGCTATTTTGTTGTTTTAATTAAACTTTAAATATATTTATAGACGCATGCAGCTATTACATAAAAGAGTTTTAGAGAATGAGATATGGAAGTTTGTAATGGTGTGGCTAGTATTTTTTTTTTTTTGTTTTTGTTTCTAAGATCGATGGTGCATCTCGTTTATGAGAAATTAGTCTTATATTTTGTGGGATTTTATCTAAGGGAATTAGGAATGAATTTAATAGTTTTTGGAGTTATAAAACTGATTTATGTATGGTGTATGGTATTTCATGATAATTGGTGGAAGATATATTATGTTCAATAGGTAACGCAATTATATTGCCAAGTACGAGTTGTCAGATTTAGGACCCGAATTTTAAAGTCTTATGTTACGATTTATTGAAATTATTATTTTAGGTGGAGATTTTATTATTATTTAATGTTGAGAGTTTTATTTATGTGGAGATCGTTAGTTACTATTGTATGTGGAGTTAAAATGATTGTAGGGTGAATTTATTATTAGAATTTTAAATCAAGCCCATTGTTAAGGTTGCAATTTGTTTAGGCTTGAATTGAATTTAGAGTATATGATAGCTGACACGTAGTGAGCTAACGTGTACACCTACAAGATTAGTGAGGCATCGGACCAAAATATGAGACGATCGGAATTTTTTGAAGAGTGCTGCTACATCCACAAAAGAGTTACACAAAATTTTTTTACAAATTGACGTGACTTCATCTTATCTGTTAGATCTACTTTACAATAAAATTAACTTTACAATCTGACGAACCATATTAAGCTACAACAGTTTGTGAGATTGTTTTAGTGTAATTTTTTTGTGGTTAGAGTATTTCCATTCTTTTAATATTAGATTCGACTAAATAATTGAGGAGTAAAGATACATGAAAAGCATGTGGCAGATAAGTATGTAAGTTATTTAAGGTCTAACAAATTCAGAGAAATGAATTTTTATAAGGATGAGAGTTTGTAATGACCCGGTTCAATAATTCTAAAATTGAAATATTGATAATTTTTATTGAGCCTAAATTATTTTTAATATGTCATATTGGATAAGCCCACGAGCAATAAATTATTGAAATTATTGAAATATCGATTTTGTGTCGGAAGTTTTAGGAAGCAACACTACAAGGTAAGTAGTTTGATCATAAATTAGGATTAGAATACGATAGCTAGTTATATGTATTATTACTAAAACTAGTTTTTAGAAACCAGTGTTTATGTACCACGCATGTCATGATATATGCAAACACGTCATTTATCATATTTCATACCGCATATTATATATATATATATATATATATATATATATTATGCATCTCACATTGCATAAGACAATTAAACTTTTATAAGATCAAGTGTAAGATAAATATCAGATAAGACCATTCAGATGCATTGTACCAATTCAGTTCAAGGTAAATGTGCAAGCTACGGACTCAAACGTAGTCCATCATAGTATGCCATAATACTATTAGCGGCTCCCCTTGCGGCTACAGTATATTGGACCGGTGCACAACCTCGCACATAGAGTTTAGTGTGTTGGCCAGGCAGATCAGTTAGATAAATTAGATTAGTCAATTAATTTAGATAGATAAGTCATGCATGTCATCGGCATATTTATGAAGAGTCATAATTTTAATTCTTAGCATGAAATATTTTATGAAAACCTTATATTTAGTATGTCTACGTTATGATAGGTTTCTTTCTGAGTCATCGACTCATTTTAGTTGTTTTATGTTTTTAAAGCACCCGAGGTCAAAATATTTATGAAAATAGAGCTGTAGGACGGGATTTTGTCTAGGGAAGCGTAACAGTGACCTAGATCATATATAAAGATGTTAAGTTATGATTTTATAGCACAGACTTTGAGAAATTTTAATTAATGATTTTGCACACTCTTATTTATGATTTCAATATTTTAATACAAAATGACTCTATTTATTATAAGGAATATTTGTACTCGGGGCTTCCTCTAGAAAGAAAAAATATTTTTATGTTAGATTCAATAGTAGCATTCCGTGATTTTCTAAGAAAATGACGTATTTATTAACTGTGGGGAGCAAGGTGTTATAATTACCCTCACGAGCAAGATCATGATATGAACCCGCGGGAATGAATTCCCTTAAACTCACAATCAATTTGAAAACTCTCCAAAAAAGTCAAAATCAAGTCAATGATGGAGAACTTAGACCCGATGAGAACTCATTTCAAGAACCTAGATTATATTAAAATCTAGACCCGTTGAAGAACCCGTCTCAAGAACCCAGATTACAAAGAATGAACGCTACAAAGGTTGTGATTTACCTTTGATAAGTTCAAAAGTTCAATTAAGAACAAGAGGAGTAAAACTCAACTCACAATGAATAAATTCATCAAATTTCATAAATTTCTTAACATGAGGCAACAAAGAGTATTTAAACAAAAACCTAATTAAAACCCTAGCCAAAATAATGTCCCATCTTTCAAAAATACCCCTGAGTGAACAGTGTCGCGGCTACAGTACAGTGCTACAGTAACTCGGCTACAGTAACCCTAACCCTAGTTCAATAAAATAATAATTTTTCCAACATGCCCTTGCATAGACCCCCTTAAGTGCTATCCATAATAAACCTAATTATTCTAAACTAATAAAATAGGTCATTTAAATGAATTAAATAAATTGAAAGCCTTCAAGTGCCCAAAGCCTTTTAAGTCATGTTGTTGCCCTTTCCATAGCTTATCAAATTAATCAAAGCTGAATCTTCATCCTTAATGCCCTTCAACTTGTATTTGACCCATCTGGAACTTGCAACATATATTTAAGACTAGGCCCACCTTGGTTCCCATCATTCCCCCTCTCTTCAAAAGGATTCGACCTCGAATCTCCACCTGGATCAAAGGGAAAAAGGTTAATAACATTGAAAATAGCATAAATATAATACTTACCTGGAAGATCCACTTGATATGGATTATCATTAATTTGTTCAAGAATTTGGAATAGTCCATCCAAGCTACTCTTATCATCAACTGGTAAAGACTTTAAATCTGAAGGAGGAAATGGATTAAGTCTAAATAATTTTAAATGGTGAAAATTTAGTAGTAGTATGAACACTCCAATTATATGTAAACTCAATGAATGGCAAACCATACTCCCACAAATGTTTATGAAGCACATCTAAAGTCTTCCTCGAACCAAAATGACTACTCCAATATGCAAACTCTAATAAGTGCAAATGATACTCCAGGAAACGTCCACGAAACAATTCAATGAATGGCAAATGATACTCCCACAAATGTTCATGAAACAAACCTAAATCTTTCCTCACACCAAAATTACCACTCCAATTATATGCAAACTCAATGAATGGCAAGTAATACTCCCACAAATGTTCATGCAACACGTTAATGAATGACAAATTATGCTTCCACAAACGTTCATGCGATACGTCAATGAATGACAAATGGTACTCCCACAAGCGTTCATGCAACACATCAATGAATGACAATTGATACTTCTATAAACGTTCATACAACATGTCATTGAATGACAAATGATATTCCCAAAAATGTTCATGCAACACAACAAAAATCTTTCTTAAACCAATGTTACTCAACAAACCACCATGTTCATCACACACAAGCAACTTACACATAAAACTAGTAGGCACACAAAATCTATTCTCTCTAAATAAGTATCAATCTAGTTTATAGAACTTACCAAATGAGGCTTTCTCATATGTTCCATACACACTAGCAAAGTCATTATCATTAGCATGCAATTCCTTATTATATTCAAATCTCAACAATTTTGCATCTAAAATGAAGATAAGGACATACCTTCTTGCTAAAGTGTCAACCACAAAATTTTTCATACCTTGTGTATATTTGAATACATGAGGAAAAGTCTCAATACAACCCTCCTACTTAGCATGTATTCTAGTCAACAACTTACCTTATTCCTTCAAGTGTGTCAAGAACTCATGTTCTTCAAATAAATGTCGGTTAGGAATTGTCGCACCTGGAACAAAATCAATGTAGTGCTTAATATCCCTAATAGGTGGCAATCCACTAAACACACTGCTAGGAATCATGACCTTATATCCCTGCAACAAAGAAACAACAACACTAGACAAAAAGTCGTTAAATTCATTAGTATAAAAGCTTGTCTTAACATAAAAACTCACTTTTGTCTTTCTGTTTTTCTCTGCAATCTCTCTTTCTTTTTCCTCTTGTGGATCAACTCTTTTTTCTTGACTCTCAACCACCTCTCTATTTTCTTTTTCTCTCTTTCTTTCTTTTGATGTTTCGGCCTCATTCTCTTTTTTCCTCTCACTCTCTTTGTTCTTTTCACTCTCTGTTTTTCTTTCAGTCTCCTCTTTTTTTGAATACTCGGCCTCACAATTATTTTTCAACTCATTCTCTCTTTTCTTGGAGGTTTCAGTCTCACCCAAATCTTTTCCTTTTGGTGGTTCAGTCTTCCCATTTGTTACAGTTTGATCATTTTTGTCCCACTTTGGTTTCCAATGAGTACTAGAAATCAAAGTACACCTTGATGTACCATTTCCTTTTAGCCGTCTCTCCACCTTCATAGCCATGTGCACCATATCCTCTACCTCCTTATAATGTTGCAACTCAACTACATTGGCTATCTCCCTATTCAACCCACTCAAAAATCTTGTCATTGTGGCCTCCCGATCCTCCACTACATTAGCCCGAATCATAGCCACCTTCATCTCCTTATGGTAATCCTCTACACTCCTAGACCCCTGTGTAAGATTTTGTAGTTTTTGGTAGAGGTCTCTATAGTAATGGCTATGTACAAATCTCCGCCTCATGATAGCTTTCAACTCTCTCCATGTTTCTACAGGCCTCTCAAGATTCCTCCTCCTATTGGATACTAATTGATCCCACCAAATAATCGCATAATCAGTGTGAACTCAACTACAACGAACTTCACCTTCTTCTCCTCAGAGTATTTATGACATTCAAACACCAACTCTATTCTTTTCTCCCACTCTAAATAAATTTCAGGGTCAGTTCTACCATGGAATGATGGTATTTTCATTTTGATGCTCCCAAGGTTCTTATCTACTCCATCTCAACCCCCTGAGTTAGTCCTAAGTCCTCTTCCACGCCTAACTCCTCTACGTCTACCCAATCCAAATTCAGATGTTAGGACTTCCTCATCCTCACCATACTCTTCATTCTCATACTCATTCTCAATACTAGGCTCACGTCGCCTCCTATCTTTTTCTCCTTACAGATTTCTAATTATTGCTTCTTGATTATCCATACTATCCCTTACTTCACCTAACACCAAGTTCAACCGCTCTAACTGTTGTTGCATGGCTTGTAACACAAATGATGAGTTATCTGCTCTCTCCCTTGGTGATGAGCTACTCCGATGAGACATTATAAGGTGCTGCACAAAACAATGTTAATGGTAAAAAAGAAAACCTCACACACTCCCTTACGTGTTTACACTTAAATAATGACACGACACTCGTGTTTCACTCTTAATTGACTTTTTTTCCAATAATAGTCTCATACTCTCTTGCCTTTTACCTCAATAGCTTGTCCACTCAAATTCTTTCAGAACTCAATCAAGACAAGGCAACCTTATTTTATCCCAACTAGTAATTAGGTCGAAGAAACAAGAATAAGAGAAACACGGAAGGGATAAAAACGACCCAAGAATCAAGGAAGTTATACAAATGAAAGAGTAACAATAAGACAAGATACCAACTTTAATTATGTATGCAGCCCCTTTGATGATAAGGTTCAATCAACAAATCTCTTTTTTTTTTTTTTTTGTAACTATGTAGAAACCTTTGAATATGCTAACTTTTCTTTTCCTCTTCTCTCTTTTTTTTTTTTTTGAATTTTCTTTTCTTTTCATTTCTTTTCTCTTCTTCTCTCTAATTAAATCACAAATAACAATACTCAATTGTGAAAATCAAGCAATTGAATTCAAGCATACAATAATTGACAATGAAGTCGAAGAGAATCAACGGAATGACATTCCAAGCAATGGACAAACTTAGAGATGTAAGAAACCCTAGGAGATGCAAATTTCAGTCAAACCAAAAAACCATAAAAATTTTGGCAGCCTACTTTTTGTTTCTATTTTTTTTTTTTTTGCAGCCCTAGAACAATGAAGTCCTAGAATTAAATTAAAAAAACAAGAAATTAAAAGATAGAATCAGACCTTATTGGAAACCTTGCTCTGATACCAAATGATGTGAACCCGCCGAAATAAATTCCCTTAAACCCACAATCAATTTGAAAACTCTCCAAGAAAGCTAAAATCAAGTCAATGATGGAGAACCTAGACCCGGTGAGAACTCGTTTTAAGAACCTAGATTATATTAAAATCTAGACCCATTGAAGAACCCAGATTACAAAGGAGGAACGCCACAAAGGTTGTGATTTACCTTTGATAAGTTCAAAAGTTCAATTAAGAACAAGAGGAGTAAAACTCAACTCACAATGAATAAATTTATCAAATTTCATAAACTTCTTAACATGAGGCAATAAAGAGTATTTAAACAAAAACATAATTAAAACCCTAGCCAAAATAATGCCCCATCTTCCAAAAATACCCCTGAGTGAACAGTGTCGCGGCTACAATACGGTGCTACAGTAACTCGGCTACAGTAACCCTAACCCTAGTTCAATAAAATAATAATTTTTAACATGCCCTTGCATAGGCCCCCTTAAGTGCTACCCATAATAAACTCAATTATTCTAAACTAATAAAATAGGTCCTTTAAATGAATTAAATAAATTGAAAGCCTTCAAGTGCCCAAAGTCTTTAAGTCATGTTGTTGCCCTTTCCATAACTTATCAAATTAATCAAAACTGAATCTTCATCCTTTATGCCCTTCAACTTGTATTTGGCCCATCTGGAACTTGTAACATATCTTTAAGACTAGGCACACATTGGTTCCCATCAGATCACGTCCCTCATTACTAGCATGTACCCATGTTTTCAGAGTTACTCGATTATCTAGGCATCGGGTGCATTTCCCCAAGGATGCCCTAAAGTTATCCAAGGGCTTGTTGGTCAAGATGGTCGGAGGGAGTTCTCATTTATTGTGATAAGGTGATGGGGAAGAGTTTTTGGACAAAGTGTTTGTGGGAATAAAGAGCGTGAACTTGCAAGAGTAGCCTTCGATCGTTTACCAATTGTTGGTCTTGGGCATCCAAGGATTTAGCAAAAGAGAGGTGATCGACGGGATTGTTATGTTTTTCGGGTTGAATACAAGAAGACAACCTTATTGAGAGTTCAATGAGTATTTTGAAGACCTCGGTGCTCACGGTTATTGATATTACAAGTTTACCGTGGGCTCAACGTCTTTTAACATGTGATGTGACTAGAAGTCTCAATTTGAAACTGGGCTTGTAAAAGCAAACAAATCCATGAAGTAATGGGTGAAAGTGAAGTCGTAGTCTATGAATGCTATGGGTGTCCCATTGAAACAAACACCTTCCAATGAGCCTTATGTAGTAGGATTTGAAAATGAGTTATGCTTTGGATAGTAGACATTCAAAAAAAGCTCAAATGTTGTGCACTATATTATTTCAATTATATCTTACAGTTCATGGCATGTACGTTTCTGTTTCTTATTATATCTCAGTAACTTGTTTGTGAATGCTTCTGTGTATTACAGTGACTATAGGTGACTTTCAGATGATTCAAAGGAAGAATATCTAGAGTTTGCCAAATTAGAGGAGTTGTAATCTCATTTTCCCTCATATCTATTATCTGGTCAGAATTGTACCTATACATTTATGTACATTATCATAAGATGATTTAACCATCAAATGTGTACTCTTCTACTGAATTTTAGTTCAATGAGAGCACCTACGGAAGAGAGAGCAGATGGTGCCTAGCATTTTGAAGTTTGAGCTCGCGTTGCCAGAGTTGGCAGAAGAGGGAGGCAGTAAAGGAGCTGTGGATTTCCAATGGTCGGTTGAACATTCAAGCCTTGATATTTATATGCTGAAAACTCTCTTTGAGTCCATGATAAAGAATTAAAATATAGTTGAAATCACTTCTACAATACGTATAGTGGTTTCCATATATTATTTATATAGAAAAATGTTTGTTACAAGAGATTATATAGGATAAGTATGAGATATGCGGTTACACAAGTCTAGATAATATTGTTACGATCACGATCCGTTTGGTGAGTGTTCAATATCCCCCCTCAAGATGAACGAGACTGGAAAAACGTTGAGCTTGCTCTTGAAAAAGCTGAAGCGTTGAGAGGACAACGACTTCGTAAGGACATCAGCAAGCTGATCCTTGCTGGAGATGAAACGAACATCTAAAGCCTTGCGCTGCACTTGTTCTCGAACAAAGTGATAGTCAATTTCGATTTGCTTCATGCGAGCATGAAACACCGGATTTGCCTTGATATACGTAGCACCCATATTATCACACTAAAGAGTGGGTGGATAAGAGAGAGAGATGCCCATCTCACGAAGGAGAGACTGGACCCAAATTGACTCGGCAATGGCATTGGTGACAGCTTTGTATTCGGCCTCAGTACTGGATCTAGCAACTGTAGGTTGTTTCTTAGAGCTCCAGGAGATAAGATTAGGGCCGAGGAAGACAAAGTAGGCACATGTGGATTTGCGATCATTGGCACATCCAGCCTAGTCGGCATCGGAATAGATAGAGAGTTGAGATGTGGACCCACGGCGTAGAAGGAGACCATGATCAACTGAATTCTTGAGATACTGCAGGATCCGTTTGGCTGCCGCCCAATGAGAAATTGAGGGATGATGCATGAATTGACAAACTTTGTTAACGGCGAAGGAAATATCTGGACTTGTTAGGGAGAGATATTGTAAGGAGCCAACGATGCTTTGGTATAAATGAGGATCTTCAAAAGCGGTGCTGTCAAACTTGGAGAGTGGGGTGGAGGTGACTCACTCAAAAATGAGTAGCACAAAGGCTATCTTAAGTGTAGGAGGATTTCACGTAATAATTATGAATAAATTCTTAGATCGTCTCCTCAGGAAAAGTTTCTTAAAATCAAACTCATTTAAAATGGTGAAAATATTCACAAAGAGAAAATAAAAATGATGGCATTTGCAATGGATGGAAGAGTGCAACAAGAATGAAAAGGGCACTAGTTATGGATTAGATTCATATTTTTAGATTTTTGAGTACCGAAATGAAATGTAAAAAACACTAACAAATTGAAATTAACAATAAAAAAAAAATCAACTAAACCAAACAATCTTAATTAATCTGAAAATTAAACAATAAAAGAGACATTATTTAAGTCCTAATTAAGCTTTAATCGATCTAATATGCAATGGAACTAAGAGATTAATAAAACTAATCTAAGAATTAAACTATTTTAGAAAGTAATTGACAAAATATGAACTGAAAATTGAAAAGCTCCAAAATCAAAATTTTAGGGTTCATCCTTGTATTCAAATCACAAATTCTCAAAATTAATCCATAGCAATTGTAATCAATGCTAAATGAAAACTTAAAGAAGCGAAAAAAATAAATAACACAAAATAAATAAACAGCAAATAAAATGTCCAGAAGTTTAAGCCAAATATCTCAAAAATAAATCACAAACTTTAAACTAATATTAAATAAATAGTAGAGAGTGAAAAGAGCAAGTCAAATGAATGAAGATGGAGGTGGTAGGCAATGGAGGAGGTTGTTCGAGAGCAATTGGACCCTGGAAGAGTTCTTCAAATGTGCGGTGCTGCTCTCCCAAAAAGTGCCCTATTTGGGGCTAATGATATGCTTAAATAGGGTAGGAAAGAAACCCTAATGTCTTCATATTCCCGCACACCAAATCACTTAAATTTTAGGATTCAACTTGGCAGTCACGTACGCGCTTCAGGAGTTCGAATTTGGAAATTCTTATATTAGAGACAACTTTGTAGTCCTTTAAGATAGCTTTCCAACGCATTAAGAATCGTATTAATCCGATATTTGAGTGGAAAGTTATGATTAAAATACTAAAGTATGTCCATTCTGTCTCTTAATGCATTTTGGACTCTGATCCGAATTACTCTCAAACCTCATCATTATTCTTATTTGAAGAGTCCTACACTCGTTGAAAGTTCTTAGGTTGTTCCAACGTCTTGTCCACTTAAAAGTCCTTTGAATTTGAAATTAGAAATAAAATAATATAAATTAGAAATAAAATAAAATAAGAATAATATAATATCAAAAATATGTTGTGCATGTGAATGAACGTTGTCAAATTAAATCACAAGTTATAAAATTAAGCATAAATCATGCTATTAACTAATTTAAATCATAACTCAGATTTATTCGTCTTAACCATTTTTTCATCTAAAACAAATAATAATGTAATGAAATAAATAAAATATATTGGTTCTTAATGTATAAAATATGCAATAATTCAACTCAATCACACCCTCCAACTAGCGTTTTGCTAATCCTTGAGCAAAATAGTAAAAATTAATTGAGATGAATATTGCATAAAGATCGAAATCCAAACAGAAATAATCAAACACAATTCTGAATTCTCATAAAAGTGACACGTTACTACTGAACCTCCAGGGGATATACCCACCAAGACTATCTCAACAATCTTTCACATAGAATTAAGGCAAATAACTCAGAACTCAAATGTGTGAGTGGAGCTAAACTGGTGATGTGTTCCTCATTACTAACCATGACTTGTTATAGGATTTTTCAACCTTAAGACTAACCATTTCTGATTCTAACTACCTTAAAGCTTAAGGAACTAGTAGTTTTCACGCAAGCTCTGTTTTTAAACATTGAACACTCAACCCCCAAAGTCTTAGGTAACTGTTTCTAGCCCTTTATTTAGGAAATCTCACTAAGCTGCCATTATCTATTTTTTTCTATTCTTTTCAAATCTTTCTTTCTTTTTCTTTCTTTTCATTGTTTTTTAAGCATGGCTCAGTAGTCCTGCAGTTTACTTCTTTTGTGTTAAATCAATAAACAATAAATAAGGAATACTACAAGTGTAAGTATGTGCAAAATGTCCTTCAAATTTTATCATTCATTCTACAAAAATCTTATCAAATCTCATCTCAATAAGTATAGCATCCCGATGTTTCAAGCTACACATCAACAAAATATTATGCATAAAAAATCATGCTCTACGCTTAAGTTTGAAAATAAATCTTCACAAAATTATTCCACTCAACTACTCCACCAAAATGCTCAGATTTCACAAAATACTAGAAATAGAGTGTGTGTCAATTATATGTGTACCAATGCACATCACATTAATGCAAATTTTTTACTTTTTTTTTTAATTATGTGCACACACGCTACCCCCAACTAGTGAGAGACATGGTCCTCAATGAATCGAATGAAAGAAAATAAAGTGCACAGGAATAAGCAAGCAAAACAAAAAAACCAATATCAAATATAAAATCAAAGCAAAACAACAAATAAAAAAAAAACAAAATGCAAGTAAAGAAAGCTGTAAAGGGTGAAAAGATCAAAACACTTCTCTGGAATCTTGCACAAGCAAGATCTCTTCGTGTGGATCAAAGGCCTTCAGAAACGGTTTTAGACATTATTCATTGACAATGAAGCTGTTTCTATTTTTCAGATTGACAATGTCTACCACCCCGTGAGGATGAACCTTCTTTACAATGTACGGCCCCTTCTATCGAGATTTCGGCTTCTTGAAAAAAAGATGCAGTCTTGAATTGTAGATAAGCACTTTCTGATCAGGGAGAAGATATTTGTCATGGATCTTCTTGTCATGCAAGGCCTTCATTCGCTCATTCGCCAAGCGGGAATTATCGTAGGCCTCTCTCTTTATTTCTTCAAGCTCTGAAATCACTTCAACAGCATGCACCTCTGACTCGTCGCAATCTCCAAGTATCTTGCAAGTATTGAACATATTAATTTCCAATATCATATTCCCAAATGTGAGTTTTAGCACTCCACTTTGACAATTTATCAGTGCATTAGAGGTGGCAAGGAATGGGCGCCCAAGGATGACAAGCGCCTGGTAAATAGTAGTGGCTGGCTGCTGCATATCAAGAACTACAAAATCCACTGGGTAGTAAAATTTATCCACTTAGACCAACACATTCTCAACAATACCCCTCGGCACCTTGACAGATCTGTCAGCTAACTATAGCTTGATGGAGGTCCTTTTTAGCTCACCTAATCCCAACTGCTCATACACTGAGAACGGTAGCAAGTTCACACTACTTCCCAAATCAAGTAGAGCTCTCTCAATGCGTGACTCACCAATCATAATGGAAATGTGGGGAGAGCCGGGATCTCCAAACTTCTAAGGAGTCTCGCTCAATATCAATGCGCTGACTTGCTCCTTTAGGAAAACTTTCTTCTTTACATTCAGCTTCCTCTTCACTGTGCACAAGTCCTTTAGAAATTTTGATTGAGCGGTCTCTAACCACGCATTTTTGTCTGTCTCCTTTAGAATTTTTTTGATTCTTCAGAAGTAAAGCTGCATTACACACAAATAAAAGAAAAGAAAAAAAAATAAGAGTAGAATATTAATCTTTACTTGCTTGAAAATCTCCTGAATCTCAGTGTGGTATTTGTTCTTTTGGCCAGCTGCCAATCTTTGAGAATATGGAATCACAGGTTGGTACCCCCTACTAGTTTCAGCATCTGCACTCACAGGCTTCTTCAGCTCTGGTCTCATTACCTCTGGTTATTTTTTAGCTTCACCAGTCTCTGTTGCATCTTCAGGTGTAGGAGCAACTACATGTGTATCCATAGTCATCTCTGGTTGGAGAACTTCCTTTCCACTTCTCAAAGTAAGAACGGTCTTCGCTGTCTCAAAAACCTCATCTGAGACATTATACACTTGCTATTATTATTGCCGATATACTTGAGGATTAGGTTGAGGCTGTGCTGAGAATTTCCCTTTCTCTTTCGTGCTCAATGTCATGCTCATCTTATTGATGGTGCCCGGAAGTCATTTATGGTCTGAGTGTTCTAATTGTTTGTAGTGGCCTGAATCTGCATAAATTGCTGAAGTGTATTGGCCATCTGTGTCATACTGTCGTCTAGAGACTTCTTCGCAGATGATTGAGGCTGAGAACTCTGTGCAACTACATGAGACTGAAATCCTGGAGATGCTACAAAAGGATAGCTCTGAGAACTCTGATATGGCTGATACTGGTGCTGGAGTAGCATGATGAAATGGTTGCTAAGAAGGTGGTGGAGACCGACCAGGCTGATCATTCCTCCATGAGAAAGTTGGGTGATTCCTCCACTCCGGATTATATGTATTGGAGAAAGGCTGATTTTGTGCTCTATTAACCCAAATTGCTGATTGCATTGCTCAGAGCCACTCTCCTGAAATACTGGCATGATTGGGCAATCTTGGGTCTTGTGGTTTGAATCAGCGCATATAGAGCATGTCTTTACTGTTTTCATGACCTTCACATTTTTCATCTCCATGACCTCTAATCTTCTAGTCAATGCAGCTATTCGGGCTTGAACGTAAGTGTCCTCCTTAAACTTATATCTGCCCCCACCAGCAATAACCCTCAGTGGCTGTGCTGTCAATGAAACTTGATCAGTCTGAGTGTTCCATTGTTGTGCGCTCTAAGCAAAATAGTCAAAAAATGGCAATACTTCATCAGGTTCCTTGCTAAAAAATTCTTTATTGCACATAATCTGAACAAACTGCTTGCATTGTGGAGTGAGACCAGTGTAAAAATAATTCACCAACCTCCATGATTCAAAACCGTGATGTGGACAAATATTCACCAAATTCTTAAACCTTTCCCAACTGGCCTGGAAAGTCTCATCAGATTTCTGATTGAACTGACTGATCTGCTCTTGTAAATACTGAGTTCTCTGAAAATGAAATTTTTTTTGTAAGAATTCACGTTACATATCAGACAGACTAGAGATAAAATTAGGCCTCAAAGAATTAAACAAAATCTTCGTTTTTTCCTTTAAAGAGAAAGGAAATAAATGAAATCTAGTAAATTTATCAGTAGTGGCTCTATTGATAAAAGTAGTACAGGCCAACTCAAAATCTGTCAAGTGCTGATAAGGACTCTCAAAATCCATCCCGTGGAACTAAGGTATCACTGACATCATGCCATGCTTAATAGAAAAATTAGGTGCATCATCTGGTAAAATAATGCATGATGGTGTAGTGGTAAGAGTGGACTGTAAATAATATCTAAGAGTGTGTGGCGCAGATGCAGCCATAGTTTGTTCAATTTCAATTTCCTCGTCTGTAGAAAAAACTGAAGAGCTATCTATCTCTGGGCTGTGTATACTACTCTCAATGCTCGATGTAACGCTAACCAACCTATTTGAATTGTCCCTCATCCATAACATGAAATATCAGTCCAAATAGCATTAGTAAGGTTCAAGTGACTGAGTAGTAGATGACAAGTAAAATGTGTAATCAGAAATAAGATAGTGAAAGAAACACTTGAGATAAAAATAAAAATAAAAATAACGAGTCTAAATTTACGTCAAGCAACCATTCCCCGGCAACGGCGACAAAAACTTGACTCACTCAAAAATGAGTAGCACAAAGGCTATCCCAAGTGCAGGAGGATGCCGCGTAATAATTAGGAATAAATTCCTAGATCGTCTCATCAGGAAAAGTTACTTAATATCAAACTCGTTTAAAATGGTGAAAATATTCACAAAGAGAAAATAAAAATGATGGTATGTGCAATGGATGGAAGAGTGCAACAGGAATGAAAAGGACACTAGTCATGGACTAAATTCATATTTTTGAATTTTTGAGTGTCGAAATGAAATGTAAAAAAAAAATCAACTAAACTAAACAATCTTAATTAATCTGAAAATTAAACAATAAAAGATAAATTATTTAAGTCCTAATTAAGCTTTAATAGATCTAATATGTAATGGAAATGAGAGATTAATAAAACTAATCTAAGAATTAAACTATTTTAGAAAGTAATTGATAAAATACGAACTGAAAATTGAAAAGCTCCAAATATCTCAAAAATAAATCACAAACTTTAAATTAAAATTAAATAAATAGTAGAGAGTGAAAAGAGCAAGCCAAATGAATGGAGATGGAGGTAGTAGGCAATGGAGGAGGCGGCTGGAGCGGTAATTGGACCTTGGAAGAGTTCTTCAAATGTGCGGCGCTACTCTCCCAAAAAGTGCCATATTTCGTGCTAATGATATGCTTAAATAGAGTAGGAAAGAAACCCTAATGTCTTCATATTTCTGCACATAAAATCGCTTAAATTTTAGAACTCGACTTGGTAGTCACATACGTACTTTAAGAGTTCGAATTTGGAAATTCTTATTAGAGACAACTTTGTAGCCCTTTAAGATAGCTTTCCAACGCATTAAGAATTGTATCAATTCAATATTTGAACGAAAAGTTATGATTAAAATACTAAATTGTGTCCATTCTGTCTCCTAACGCATTTTGGACTTTGATCCGAATTACTCTCAAACCCCATCATTATCTTTATTTGAAGAGTCCTACACTCGTTGAAAGTTCTTAAGTTGTTCCAACGTCTTGCCCACTTGAAAGTCATTTGAATTTGAAATTAGAAATAAAATAATATAAATTAAAAATAAAATAAAATAAGAATAATAGAATATCCAAAATATGTTGTGCATGTGAATGAAAATCGTCCAATTAAATCACAAGTTATAAAATAAGCACAAATCATGCTATTAACCAATTTAAATCATAACTCGGATTTATTCATCTTAACCATTTATTTATCTAAAACCAATAATAATGTGATGAAATAAATAAAATATATTAGTTCTAAATGTATAAAATATGCAATCATTCAGCTCAATCAGGAGGTGGACATGGGCAAGGAGACCGGTTTGGCCTCGGACATCTTGGTTCTCTCCAATAGATTAAAAATGTACCTGCGCTGAGATAAAAAAAGGCCATCCGAAACGTTGGTGGCTTCCACTCAGAAAAAATAATTTAGTTCACCAAGATCCTTAAGTGAAAAATCCCAATTTAAAGCCCTAATGAAAGATTCAACAGAACTTGCATGTGAGCCAGTTATGATAATGTCGTCAACATAATCAAGAACAAATAGACGAACACCACCCTCGTGATAAATAAAAAGAGATGAATCCGATTTGGAATTCAAAAAACCAAAAGAGATAAGTTTCTCATAGAATCGAGAGTACCAGGCACAAGGTGCTTGTTTCAGGCTATAGATTGTCTTTTGCAGACAACAAACATTGTCGGAAAGTTGAGAGTGGACATAACCTGGCTCTGATACCATAAAGAATTAAAATATGGTTAAAATCACTTCTACAATACGTAGAGTGGCTGCCGTATATTATTTATATAGAAAAGATTTGTTACAAGAGATTATATAGGATAAGTATGAAATATGCGGTTACACAAGTCTAGATAATATTGTTACGATCACGATCCGTTTGGTAAGTCTTCAATACATGATATGGAAAGAAAATGAGGTCGGTACAGCTTGCAAAATTTTACTTCAATCTATTATTATGTTGGTTGAGGCTGTGTTTGGGTAGTGCAGTAATCTAACTACTCAATATTTTATCGTTATTTTTTACTATTTTTTATTACTATTCACTACTAATTAATATTTTATCATTAATTTTTTATTATTTTTCACGATTATTCACAGATCATCAAAAATCGTCTCATCATTCAAACGTAGCAGTGGACGTGCTTCAGATTATTGAGCAATGCAAATTTTGTGTCCTCTCTCTGAAGCCTGAGCAGAGCATACCACAAAGTGTCACTACAGAAATCCAGTCAAAATTAGAAGTCATCGGTATTGGGCCTACCCAATGGGATATAACTCCTTGGAATCAAATATTTAATGGAGATATAATTTTTAATCCTCTTAACGAATAAACTGTTTATTCTACTTGTACTCAATGATTTAGAATTACACAGTTCTGGTCATGTGTGCCATGTTTAGAAGAGTAGATACAGTTCGTATTGCAGCAACTAGTGGCATCATTGATCTTATTATGGAAGAAAAGTAATTAAGAGATACTGCTCATTTTCTTTTCAAGAGTCATCTAGCCAAGCCTGTTGCAGCCAGCAAACTGAGATACCTTGCGGCCTGGGGGAAAGTCTCTTTAAAGAACCCAGTAGCTTTCTCTTTATCTGCTGGTTTTATTCCTTTTCATACTTCCCTTCTTAAATAGTGATTTTTTTTTCCCCTTTTGAATTCAAACCATGTTTGTTGTTATAATTGGGTTGCTGTATACAGGCAAAGCTCAAAAAAGTTCATGGGTTTGTCTTGATGGGCCCATCAAGTGCCGTTTATATCTTTGATTTTCTGCTGCCTCGCTTGGATTTTTTGGGGAAGGCAAGTGTATGTTGCATAGAGAGATATTCTATAAAGAGTAATAAAAAAATAATAATAGAATATTAAGTAATAGTCAAAAGTAGATAAAAAATAATAATAAAATAATAAATAATAGTGAGATAAATATTTTAAAATACTTGAAAATATCTTGACAACCAAACTAAGTTAATTAAAGCCTCTAGATTATCTTATATCTTGGGTCTCTTGGATTCTACTTCTTCAGCCACATGGCGAAATTGGAGTTTCTGGTTCTTCATGGGGCTTGTTTGGGTTTCTTCCTAGTTTCTATTCTTTAGATGTCAGATCGGGTGTCTTTGGTCAAACTGAGGATACTGGCTCTATGCCTCTTGAAGAAGAGAAAAGGAAATGCTGTGCTTTAATGTTATCAAGAATATTGAAGTGGTGTTGATTCTGTTGAATATTGCTGGTACTGAGTTGGGGAAAGCAACAGAGACAAGGATACATGTACTTCAAGACAGAGTAATAGAATAAGAAGGAATTACGAGTGCTGGTCATTATACACATTATTCTTGATTCAGGCCACAGAAAATTGACTCAAGGAAGAATTACGTACTTGTCTCAGCTATTGCAAACAGCTTTAAAACTATACAATCTCATCCAGCTTAGACATGCAAAGTCAATTTACTGTATCGAGCTTAGCTTGGATACAGAGGTACATCTAATCTAATTTTAACTAATAATTTTATAACTATTTACAAATCATTTCAACTCTTCTTATTTCATATCACTATCCAAACGGGTCCTAAACGAAGCTTGGGATTTGAAAAATTTTAGACCCTGAGAAAATAAACAAGGAAAAAGAAGATGCTTCAAGCTTCAAACCCCACTGAGGCTAAAATGGTGTACTTAGACAGGGAATTGATACTGGTTGTATATCGTGGATTTTGTATTTATAATTGACAATAGCCAGAATCATGCAGGATGATACTTATGTGAGTAACTGGAAACCTATGTGCTTTTTCCCCAATAAAGGAAACTACCTAAGCAATTTGATAACCAGAATGGTAATAATATTTTGGAGTCAACAACATGATTGTAGAATGGGAGCTTCTGTAGTTTGAAAATTGGTTTAGTTTGAAGTCATGCACTTATGGCAAACGTTTTTTTAAGAGTTGAGAACAAGTTAGCTGACAGTCTCAAATCACTGATAAATATACTAGATATTTTCTTTATTTATGGATATTTTTCACATGGATATATATATACACATATATATATTTTTTTAGAAAAATAATATAAAAATAATTTCATAAATTTATGTGGTATGATGTACTAAATTGAAAAATTATTTTTAATATAAAATAGAAATAATAAAATTATATTAATTTATAAAATTATTTTATATAATTTCATGGGACGTGAATTCAAAAACAAACAAGAAGCGGAGAAGAGAAGAGAGAGAGAGGACGCCGTTTGTGGGCGTCCCCTTGCAAAGAATGAAAGATGTGATGTAATTCATTAGGCTAAAAGTCGAATCATTTCTTCAATAGTTTAGGTCTCCAAAAACAAATAATAAAAATAATGGACTGTGCCCTTTATTTTACGGAGGAAATTCGAACTCACATTCTCACCCACATTTAATATCGAAAATATCACTGCCCGCAGCACAGTGAATTAAGCTCTCTCGGACCGACCGAGCAGAGAGAGAGAGAGAGAGAGAGAGAGCTGTTTTGTTGTTAACAGGGTCACGGAGCGTGAGAGGCAGTGCGAGAGCGTGGAAGCAAGAGGGAAAATGAATGAGGACGCGAAGAGGAGCATCCCTTCTGGTCTGACCGTGAAACCTTCGATCTCTGAAGACCGTAAGCCCTCGTTGGCGGCGACTCCTCTTTCCGGAAAGCGCGTCATTATCAAGAGCGCCGACATGCTCGCCGACATGCAAAAGGAGGCCGTAGACACTGCCATCGCCGTCAGCTTCTCTCCGATACTCAAAAACTTTTTTTTTTTCCTTTTTGAAAGAAATCTTTTACATTTATAAATTTGTGATTTTCTTCTTCAGTTTTTAAAATTCTTGTCTGATATGTGGGAATGGGAACTGTTAGGCATTTGAGAAGCACGGTGTTGAGAAGGACGTTGCAGAGCACATAAAGAAGGAATTCGACAAGCGACACGGCTCCACCTGGCACTGCATCGTTGGTCGTAACTTCGGTAATCTCCCTTCCCCTTCATTATTGCTCACTTTCGGTTTCTTGGTTTTTGTTTTCTTCTGGGATTTTTTTATAGGTATTTTTCTGGGTTTTATTGTGGTCTAGTTTTAAATATGATGATATGTATATGGAATCGTTTTGCGCTTCTCGTTTGTACTGGTCATTGGGTAATATTTGCTGTTCGATTTGAGAATAGATCTACTCTCAAGGTATCGATTACATGCTGGAAATGTGGTTGAATCTAGCCATATTACGTTCTTGTTTATTTACTTTGCTTGCGTTTTTAATAAAAACTTGGAAGCAGCACCGAAGTTGATGGGTGACACCGAGCTGATAGTATTAGACTTGATTTGAAAAAAATGCTTGATACTTAGTTTAATGACAAACTACAGTAAAATCTCTAAACGCATTTGATCTCGGATTGAGCTCATTCTTAACCCTGAAATCCCATTTATTGGCTGGACCTTGCAATTAATGTTATTAGTGTCTTAAGAGTGGCGGAAAGCAAGGAAAGCAAGTTCTGATCTTGATGCAGTTCATGAAGCCACGATTTTCCCTTTTCTGTTCAATGATACGAATATCTTATATATCAATTTTGATTGAAAGATACTAGATGTGGAGAGGCTTTTCTTGATGGTTTTTGGCTGAATTAATCGTAAAGGAAGGGAGAAATAAGGTAATTGCATTACTTGAAACTAACTAACGCTTGGGGTTGTGAGATAGTTCATCAAGAACATGTTAAGTATACAAACTTGTACTTACAAAAAAAAAGTATACAAACTTGTAGTTCAAGCCCGTATAGGAGTTGTGATACACTACCCATGCAACTGGCATCCCATCATGCTGTGGTTTTCTTGTAGTATGTTTGCCTGTGTCTAAGTATATTATTTTTTTAATACTACTCTGGTACAGATTTTAGAGTTCTGCATATGCAGCGCATTGTGTTGAGGCATGATAAAGAGTAATATAACAAGTTCTGTTAGTGAGTATCTAAGCTAATAAAACATCTGGGCCTTTCCTTGAATACTATTGTTTTGAAATGACTTGATCCAGAACTTCTTTTCTTTTTTTTTTTCTTTTTTTTTTCTTTTTTTTTTTTAAATGTCGGGGAACCTCTCCTAGGCAAAGGCCCTTCAAACTCATCCCTGCAGAGTAAACCCCGGTCCCGTGCACCGCACTCTTGGAAGTTTCCCTACACGGAATTGGTTAAATCGCACTGACTTTTCACCTGTGGGTGTGCCCCCAAAAGATTGTTTGCACCCATGAGGTGTTGAACCTTGGACTTTGAAGGAAGTGATACCCCAAGACTAAGGCCTTCACCACTTGGGCCAACCCTTAGGGGTTTGTTCCAGAACTTGCATTTACATGGACACTCATTTAAATTCTTTGAATGTCATCTGTTGACTGACCATTATAAGATGTGGTTGAAAGTGATATTTAACTGTCAAATGTGAATTGGTGTTTTGGTTGGTTGGATTACTCTGTCTTCTAGATAACAGTTGGAAACAATTTTGTCTATCATTGCTCATCTTCTTTGCTATGACATTTTGAAAGTTGAAACCACAAGCAATATGTTTCCTTTTAGTTGTCTGCTTCTCAGGTTTCCTTTAGGTGTGTGGGGGGCATTATGCTTGTAAGTTTTCAGCATTTCTCAATGTGCAATTCCGTAGGTTCGGTACAAACCTCTGGCTTCAGGCACGGGCAATTGCTTGATATCTGCTTCCATGTGAAGTCTTGGCTGACAACTACTAAAATAGCAATGGCCCTTAATTATCAATTTTTTTTTTATATAAGTATAATTTTCGATGTTCTGCTGTTGATGTGTATATTACAGGCAAATTCTTTGGTTTGCTTTCCTGAGTGACGTAGACCTTCCAGCTCCAGACATTTGTGGACTTCCAAAAAGAACCCCATAAATTGTTGCTTGGCCTATATAAACTATGATACAAATATAATTCCATCTATTCATTCTTTGAATAAATAGAAAAATTCACATTTTCTTGTTCCCATTTTTATCGTTTCTTAGTGTTGAATGTTTGGTAAAAACCTGGAACTACTTATAAAAAAAATCTTGTTGACGCATTTAAATTACTTGTTTCATGTGCAGGTTCATATGTGACTCATGAAACAAACCACTTCGTTTATTTCTATTTGGATCAGAAGGCTGTGTTGCTATTCAAATCTGGCTAATTCATTGTGATGTTGACGAAGATGGTAACGTCGACAATGACAAAATTTGGGATTAAGACACTATAATTAGAACCTGTACGTGTTTACCATGTATATCTTGTAACACTTGAATTGGCTTGGAACTTTAGATACCCGATCTGTTCTTGACTCGAGGGCAATTAGATGTTTCTGGGAAGCTAAATGAGTCCCGGTTGCTTTATCTAAAACTTGATTAGCACATTGGGGCTCAGTGCATATCTATGTGATCATCTGTTCTAGTCCAATTTGAAGTTAATATTGAGGTTGGATGAATGTCCCGACTTCTTCCATCTTTGCTGCAAATATTAGTGGAAAAAGTAGCTTATAGGACTAGGAATATCAAGAACAGTGAGGCCAACCTAGTAGGATATCTGGATGAAAACTTCTCGGCCGCATTCCAGACTATGCATTGTTAGTTAGCTTGTTTTTCAGAATGTCAATGTTGTGTGGATGGCTTTGGTATTCCCAGATACACTGGATATTGAAGCTTATAGTTGTGCCTGGATCTTTTTAAATATCGTGTAAATTATACATGGTTTCAGATTGTATGGCAAGCGGGGGATGCTTCAATGGATGGCTATTCAATCTTTAATCAGAAGAATGCTTTAGGAAATTGACAATAAAATGCCTGTGCAACTGGAAAAATGTTTTGTCTTGATAGTCTTCAAACGTGAGCCCATGATGAAGTTAAGGTCTCGTTTTTCAGAAAATATTTCATCTTATTTTATCTAATCATTGTAATTTTTTTTTAATATAAAATAAAATAAATATTTTTTTTTAATTTTAAAATAAAAATAAATTATAATAATATTTTTTTTAATTTTTTAATTTTAATTTTAACTTATCGAAAACAAATGAATCCAGTTCGTTTTTGAAATGGAAGTTTGGGCCGTTGAATTTCTATGGACTTTGCTTTGGATTTGGGACTTTAGGCCTAAGGAGAAATCATGTGGTGGGGGCGTCCAATTCGATTAACGACGTCTTCCTTAATCGTTCCTATGTAAACACACTGACCGTTGGAGAAGTCGGTTTAAAAACACCATAAACATACAAACTTTGACTTAGAAAAGGTTGCATTACTGTAGTGTCTTTGAAAGAAATGCAATTACAGTGCTCTATCAGATCTATGGGTTCTCTAAATGACCACAAATTCGAAGCCGGGGGATTCAATATCAGAGTTCAAATGGGAGCTGGGTGAATGTGGCAATGGGGTGTGTGTGTGGTAGGGGAAACGGTTGTCAGCAAGCATTCTGCTTTCCTTTTCTCTACTTACTTTTTGAAGGGTATCTGATTTGGTGTAGCTTATGAAGAAGAAGAAGAAGAAGAAGAAGAAGAAGATATTATTCCTTTCCTTGGTGTAAAAGTGGCAAACTGAATTCTCACAGAACGAACACAATTCTCCACCACCTCAAAGGGATTGTAAAATGCATCTTTGCCCTGTGAGACAAACAATTGCCGCTTGTCTCTTTCCAGGAATGTAATATGCAAGGTCTGAGGGGCAGAGCATAAAGACAAGTGGCAACCCCTATTTAGTATTTATTCCTATTACCTAGTATGATTGCCCAATCTCTCTCTCTCTCTCTCTCTCTCTCTGCTCCCTTATGTGCTTCTTTCTAGGGTTCCACTTTCCAACTTTGAAAACTGCATGCCCACATCGCAAAGTATAAGATTCTAGGCTCCAAATTCCTGACCCCCATTATTCAATGTTCTGAACCATCATTCAATGCTCACCTTGTGGGCGTTTTTCACCCAGAAAACGTGCATTTCTTGAATATCTTTTTTTGGTTTATTAGCCTGACATGTATGTATTCGTCTGCGTGTGTCACCTTCTCCAAACTGCTTTTCCTAATTACTCTTTTGCATTAGGAAAAAATAAAAACTTATCTATGCATATATGTTGATGCCGTATGAATCGGAACCAACTCGCTAACATGTAGAGTCATGGGCATAAGATCAGAGTCAAATTAAGCACCATATACGTCATGTTTTGAATCTAAATGTGAGGATACTTGAATTTTGAGTAAATCCAATTGATTCATGGATTTAGAAACCAAAATAATTTGAAGTGATACCTAGGACCTGTCACCTTTTATGGTTAAAAATTGGAACTTTATTTATTTATTTATTTCTAACCAATTTACATGCCCAATATGAGCGCTCTGGTCCAGTCGAGAACGGGGGGAGTGTACTGACATAAAGAGTGAAGATAGAGTAATCAGAATCATTTCCTAGCATTATTGCAATAGACAAACAAGGCCTTACCAATTCCATGATAGATAATGTGTCCATGTTTAACAAAAAAGAAAAAAAGACGAGCAAATAAAACAAAGCTAAAAACAAAAGAACAAATAGTCGAAGTTCTGATGTAGCAAATGCTGGGACCACGACATTTTTCCTTGGTAGTACCATTTCTTCGTTTAACTATTACGTACCATCTTTCTTAGTTCCATTAAAACACTACTGTTCTCTCCATTGATGTACCTGGACTTTCACCCCCCGGATTTTCACTGAAATGAGCATCCGAGGACACAACATTTAAGGTTTGCTCTGTCATCTTTGCAAAAAGAGAACAAAAACCAGCCCATTGCTCGTCCCAAAGTGCTAGCAAGATGATAACTTTCGTAAAGACAACTACTTTCTCTGATTTTAAGATTCAAAAATCAAAATCATAACCCAATCAACTAATTAAAACAGTTCATATAGAGATTTGAATACCATTAATTCCCTCTTAACAATGACACAAAACCTACACGTCTCCACCGTTGTTTATGCACCAAAAACCATGGGCACTCACAGATACGATGGGGAATAAGTCAAAAATGACTTCTTTGGCTTCATACTAGGAAGCAAAACAAAAGGACAGAGGATGTCAGAGTCATAACAAAATCAACCAAGGTTAAAACTGGAATACAAAAAAAACGCCATCTTTCAGTTTCACAAATTTCCTTCTCTCTCAGTACGCAAACCCTCCCGCTCCGTTTCTTGTCCCTTTGCGGTGATGATGAGCCGTGGAGGAGGAAGAAGATGGAGATGGAGATGGAGAAGAAGAAAAAGACGAAGAAGTGGGTTTCATGGCGGCCAATGAACAGTAGTTTTTGCGAAGACTCTCTTCCTCGTCCATAAAAATCTGCCTGCACCTGCACTCCACACTACAAAATGCCCTGTCTCCTCTGCATAATGCATATTACACCACAGAATACAGTACCCAAAAATCAAATCTCTAGAAAAACAAACCAACCCATGATGTAAAAAATAAACCAGGAAAATAGATGAGAAAGAAAGAAAAGGAGATAAGACTTAGAAAGATCTGGTTTAGGGGCTTACTTGTACATGTAGATGTCTTTTCCGGACAAGAGCTTTTGGTTACAGAGAAAGCACCGGTCAAGGAAAGTGGGTCCCGGAAGAAGATAATGGACGTTTCTATGGGAGGAAGGAGGAGGAGTAGAGGGAGGAGGCAGAGAAGGAGAGGAGTTTTTTTTAAGCAACATGGTAGTCTTGTTGATAACCTGCGCGGGGGTCTTCCTGCTAACACCACCCTTTTGGGCTTCCAGTACTACACTCAAACCCGCCATATCTCATTCTATTATCTGTTTCTCCTCACTCTCCAACTCTCTCTCTGTGTGCAGTCTGGTTAAGGTGGTGGCGGTGATGGAGGAGACGTTCTGGTTGATGAAAATCTGAGAAAATTAAATAGAAGCGAGAGGGAGAGAGAGAGGCAGTGAAGGAGAGAACGGGTGGCCTGGTGGAGGGAGGTACGGAAGATAGTGGGTTTGGTGGGGCCCCTACAGCTATGGAGCAGTAATAAGAACGATTGGCGTAGCGAACGATTTGACTGCTTTTGTCGATCAACTGCCACGTACTCGCTTTAGTTTCCATTTCATTTTCTTTATATATTTCTTTTTTCCAAGTTTGTGGGTTATTTTGTCTGCTAGCTTGTGTTTACGTTTTTAATTAACTTTGAGTTTTTTTAAAAATATTTATTTATTTTTAAATCATTCCTTATCGGTATAATCTCACAAGTCACAACAACCAATTCTATTTATATTTCGATTAATAAAAAATACAACTTTTTTTTCTTTTTCTCTTTTTATGTATACTGTGCTTTTGGTTTTCTAGACAAATCTATTGGCTCGATTTATTTTCATATTTTATATTTATAATTTTTTTTATAAAATATGAAAATATTTTTTATAAGATATAGAGATATTTTTCATAAAGTGTGATGTGTAGAATAATAAATAATAATTGATGAAATATATATATATATTATATATTCGTACATGGGTCAAACCAGGCAAAGAATTAGAAGCTGTCTGGATTTGTTTTCGTATGTTATTGTTTTGGTTTGGTGATGTTAATGTACATTCTGTTGGCTCGTCAACTTACGTATATTACTAATCTAATATATATATAAAACCTACGACGGCATGCATTTTGTGGACTCGCGCGTGGGTTTACAGTAGTAGGACTGAGATCATCCATGCATGAGACACAAGCCCCACGTGAAAGCCACCCCCATCCCCCACCAACCAACTGCTAATTAATTACCATCACTTCCTTTTCGAAACAATTTAGAAATTTAATCACAAAATTAGAGTTCTAATTAACACTACTTCATGGTGGCCGGCCGGGGATTAATTAAATTAATCTCTCTCGATAAATTAATAGCATCCAAAGTTTAAAAATATTTGTCAAAAAAATAATTATTTGTAATAAACTATTTACGATAAAAACAAGATTTTTATTTTAGTAGAAAATGATAAATTTCATCATAAATAACTATTTAAACGTGTTTTTCTTATAGTGATTAATTACTTAATAAAAGTGATGATGAATGGATTCGTGATCCACGTTATCATTAACAATCTTTGCCGAGGATACGTAAATAAATATATAATATTAAAAAAAAATCTAATAATCATTCCAACTCTAATCATTTCATAATATGATATTAAATTATAAATTTATAAATAAAATATAATAAATAATTTTTAATTACTTAATGTCACATCATAAAATAATAAAAATTAAATTAATGAGTAATATTACTATATATATATATATATATATCCTTATCCAACAATCTAGCTAGCCCAACTGCGTATATTTATATTTTAACTGTTTAATTGATCATCAATTGGTGTAAAGTGTCATTTGCATTAAGGTTTACGGGAAGAAATATCTATTGGTAAACGTTTGGACAGACATGCTAGCTAGCTTGATATATACAACCGCTTCTATGCAAATGATAAGATTGTTTGACCCAGATCTAATGGGATAAAATGATTTGTCACGACAACTTGTTCACAAAGTATTAATTGCATGTGTGTTAGATTGTCATGTTATATGGTACTTTACGAAAATTAATGGGCCAAGTTGCAGGAAAGAGACTTTTGAAAACACAACATGAATAATATCATGATCTCACTCATGCCCAAATATTAATGTTAATTTTCTTTTTATTATATATATCACTGTACGTATGTACGTACGACCTATGATCACATGTATAATGCATACATCTGGCACCCAAAACTCAATAATATTAATCGATTTTTCAATAATATTACACATAATAATGTTATTATATATTAAGTTTTATCATCTTTAATCACACCATATACTAATTATATTATATTTAATCATTTTAAGCAGTTTTTAAAATCAACCACTCAAATGAAAAATTGCTTAAAATATGACATGTCACTTTATGTGATTAGAGACAATAAATTTCAGGATGAATAATAGTATTTCTATTATCACATATATATGGGGATCTTCATGATCTGCGAACAACTGATATTATAACAAATATGCAATTATATATGTTCGTGATCAAAAAACACATACAAAATATGTATATATATATATATATATATGCAATCATACATATACGTTTGGACAACTACACATTTTAACTTTTTTATTCAAAATAAAAGCTTGAGAGGGAAGATCGATCCAATTATGAAACAGCTAAGAAAAAAGAAAAACTCCATGAAAAGATTAGGTAAGAGGAAGTATTAATAAGGGAAGCATATAATATAGATGATGATGGGGCATAAGCCAAAAAGCCTCTCTTTATTTGCATGACACTTGATCTAAAAGCAGCTTTTCCAAAACAAATCATTAAGACCGGGTTTCAGGGTTTGATAGCTACATTTTTATATATATAATTAATGATTTCTATACTTAAACCTACCTTTCGCTGTTATCCTCACCTGTAGTGAATTTTACGTTACAGCTAGCAGAACTTATCATCATTCTAATCTTATCCCTATCACATGCATGGTACTATTGATCTTTATTATTGGGGAGTTGAAGTTTTTTACTTTAACCTGTAACACGTTTATTTTGACAAGTTCTTTGACTATATATATAAAAGAAAGCAGCACATACGTATAAGCTTGATAACTCAAATGATGTAGAATTAAGGATATTGCAGCTAGCTTTGATCAATTACATGCATGTACGCTTACTATTACTTATCTGTTTTTCCTTATCATGATCATCATCCTCATCTTTCCAACCTACTTTAGTTTTCTTATATATCAATGGATCATAGATATATGGTAATTATAATGCAATATGCTAAAAGAAAGATAATGGGATAATTAGTTCTTCAAAGGAGACCCATCGACAATGCATGAAACGAAGATTATAATCTGGGTTTTGAAATTTAATAATGTTTATGAAGAATTAAGTTTTTGGTTCAATATTATCTGAAAATGATGTTTATAGAGCGTGTTGACTATATATTAATATTCCTTGCGTCTGCAGATCATTTATATCAAAGTACGTAGTCGTATTAGCTAGCTAGCTAGCTAGCTAAGTTTCCGTATGAAACTTGCCCTCTCATCTCGATTCTTCGAATGAAGGCAAACACGCAAAGTATAGCTTCAAGTACTACTTCACAATTAGAAGCTGGAGCTAGCCGGCGGGGGTTTGACGATGATGATCAGCTAGGTCTCGGTTTCATGCCCGTGATTAATAATCTAGCTAGCTAGCTAATTTCGTAATATATATAATTTCTACCCTTATATCTTACTTAATTTAGTCGAAAAAATTTAACATAAAAATCTTACACCACACAACTTTATTTAATCAAAATAAAAGTCTCGAAATTATGTATATTTAAATGGAAATATAAGAATATAAATAACATATTAATTAAATACTGGATGTATATATATATATATATATATATATATGCATGTGGTATAAAAATTCCTTGCAGTATTTCTCAGTTTACCTGACCTGCCTACCTACCCCGCCCATCAAGAGTTGAAAATTATAAAAATGCATGCATGATAATCTGGTCACATTTGATGTATATAAACAAAACTACACTAGCTACCATCGCGATCGAATTAAAGTAGGCCAGCATGCAAGTTTGGTGGTAAGACTGAAATAATGTACAGAGAATATCATGTGTTCTTTCAACGGACTGAATTGTCACATAAGAAATAACTTCAACTCAATTGAGTTTTTTCAACCGAAATTTTAATTGTTTAAAAAATTTTGTAGTTTTTTTTCCCAATGGCTACGTGTACTCCAATCAGCTTAATATGTTCAAAGTCAAACCTCCAAAAACACCAAAAGATACAAAGAAACGTAGAAGATCAAAACAGATGTTTGACAAAGGTGGTCGCAAGCTGCAGTATGTTTTCTGTGGTGCAGACGAGATCTCGAATATAAATAAACCATAAGGTCGAGATAAAAAATAAAAAATAAAAAAAGATAGACATGAGGAGGGTGATGAGAACTGAGAAGGAACGAGACGTTAATGCGTTGTGGCGGTACAGAAAAAGTAGTCTGCTTTTGTTTTGGGTTTTTCTGAACTTGGAGCAAGATGAGGTGTCGCAACAATGGCTCTTCTTTTCTTTGCTTTTTTTGCCTCTCTCTCACTCTGTGTCTCTCTCCTCCCCTGCAGCCCCTACTCTCAGAAACTACAAAATGCAGCGTGATGCAGTACAAAAAGATTCTTTCTTTTTATATATAAAGCCGGCGCCATAGGGGACAGGTGGCGGCCACTGCTACATGTCCCCCTCGACTCTATCCCCATTTTAACTAATCATTATTACTCTTCCTTCTTATTGCTCTTAATCCCTCCCTAATAATCATTATTAACTGGTTCGATAGAAGAGGAGAGATCGAGATCGAGATCGGGATCGGGGCCACGTGGACGGTTAGATTAATAATAGGGGTGTAGGGTGGGGGGTCGTACTGAGAAGGGTTGGAATTGAAGTTGACATGACGTGGGTAAGGATATGGGCATTACTAGGAGCTCTGTTTGGTTGGCAGAAGATGGAGTTGGGGGGGGCCTAAAATTAATTTTAATAATAAAATAAGCCGTTCTTTTTGTCTATTAATAAGAGCGGACGAAGGAACCAAAAATAAAAATAAATAAAAAATAAAAATGTTAGATAGGGCCAAAAACAGAAAAGGAAACAAAAGAGTCCTTTGTGTGATGGCTACTTGGCAGGAATTTTGTCTCTTACACTTCACCTTTGCACCTAAACAAAGGACATCAAGATGGGGATTTGAGATACTTGCGTTGGGCAAAACAACGTACTTTTAGATATGTAGATTTGAGAATTTAATTTAATGCTCTCATGTTCTAAGTGTACGTATTGTTGACTGTTAGAAACATTTTCATTTTCTTTTTGTTTTTTTCAAAAAATAATGTGAATAAATTCAAAAACTATAATACGATCATGCAAACCAAACAAAAGAGAGACTTTAATATATATATATATATATATAAAATCATAACAAGTTATTTGAAAATATAAAAATCAAATTGAGGAAGAAGGTGGCTTGCAAGTAACCCAATCTCAGGGCAGGGTGGATTGCAAGTACGGCCAATAAAAAAGGGTGGCTACCCCTTAATTTGCGGGGTGAGCTAGATAGCGCCTAAGGCAAGACCCAGCTTGGAGACGCTCACCTACGTGATTGTGAAGGATGGTGTGATCTGATCGATGACATCATGAATTAAGTTCGAGCTAGGGAGTCGAGGTTTGTTGTTGACTATGCGAATTAGCATAATATATACATATATATATATATAGAGCAACTAATTGACAAACTCCCATATATAGTTAGTTTGGAAGTTGGCTTGAGTGTTGTTTTGTTAACGTTGATGCCTATATCTCTACTTTAATATTCAAACTCGAACGTACGTAAAAACTTGGTTTCATGGAAGTACTACTACTCCTAATTACCAAAGATCGGTTGATTAATTTCACACGTATCCTATATATATATATATATATATATATATGATCGAGATGTTCACGCTTCAGCTTTAATTTCTGTTTGAGTTAATGCATGCAATTAGAACTTTGGAAATTATTACAGAAATTCCAAAATCAAAACCCTAAAAAAGTTAATCCATTAATGTTAATTATCTAAACCAAGTACCTATTATACATGTATATATAATATGCATATGCATATGCATTTGCGCATCATGTGGTATTCAACATGCATGCGTGGGCCTGATGATGGTCCCCCATGGCAGGCAAGAGGCAAAACTTATATAGAAGTACACCCCCAAAGGCCAATATATATAAGTACGTACTTAAAAATTGATGCATCATTGGTCACCATCAGCTTAGTTATTTTTGCCTACCAAAAGTGGAAACAAAAGTAACCAGGAAAACAGTGACAGTAGTGTTTATAATTCTCGAGAGAAAAATGCAAAACAACAAAAACAAAACAAAAAACACACCATACATTTACATATATTTTTACATTGCATATCTCAGACATTGATTCGATTCAGTGTTTGCTTTTGGATTCTAGTTTTGATGGACCACTGGGCCGGTTCGATTGATCCGACAACCTTCCAATGAGGTCATTCATGCATGCATGCCTCCCTCCTTGCTTGCTCTTGGCTTATGTATTAAGGGTCTAGTACCATAATTTAGACGTCCTAGCTAGCTACAGTACAATCATAGTGGGGATTAGTGCATGCAGCATTTAAGTTAATTAGATTTAAATTGATGATCAGAGACAATCCCACGTACTTGAGTACATGACATTTATATAATATGACTTGATGAGCCTGCCATGGTAATAGGGCCTATGATCGCATCTCACAGGGAAGGGCCGGGCCGGCAAGTAACCGGATTGTTAGGCAATTTCTTTCTCCTAAATGTGCATTGTTGATTTCTTTGTTTATAAAAGTAAAAAGTACTGATGTGTTTGGTTGAACTAAGGCATGGCTGCATGTTGGGTCCTTACTGAGCCCACCTTTAGGTAATATTTTCTTCACCGATCATGTTGATCAGTAAGTTAATGGGCTTGCCGGATAACCCAAATAAATTATTCCCCATGAGCAGCCAAGTCTAACCTTAAGGGCCACTGTAAAGCCTCTCTTGTTGTCCCTATACTTCTTCCTCTATGATCTAGATCTGGCCGGCCAATTCCCTATCGGTTGATGAGTATTTATTGGGTGACAAATCGTTTCAAAGGATCGTGTTCATATCGTATTAAATTGTATTTATTATACAATATGGGTCAATCCGTACACAACTCGTTAAGTTTAATGGTTCAGATTTTTAAACCCTAATACAACTCATTAAAATAATGGATTGACACGATACGACCATTTTTGACCCGTTATAAATTAATTAAAAATATGTCGACCTGACCCGTTTATATAAATGGGTTGAATTGACCCAAATAATCAATTTAATCTGATTAATATAATTTCACATAAAATTTAACATCACAATATCTCCCATAAATATAAAACTAACAACATAAGTCTAAAATTACAATGCAAAAAAATAAAAATACCAAAATTACAATTCAGAGGAAGTGTGAGAGGTAATCGTGACTCGTGAGAACTAACTCAACTGAGAACTAAGAGAAAGAGAGAGTTAGGAAATATGAAATATGGTTAAAGTATTTTTCTTTTTAGGTTAAAAATGATATAATTGTAATTTTAAGTAAAAAATTTAATGAATCACTAACGGGTTAAGTGGGTTGACCCATTAATGAATTGTGTCTTAAGAAACTCGTTAACATCAATCCCAAACCGCTAATTTTCATGTCATATTCGTGTTGGGTTAACGGGTCGTATCACATATTGTCACCCGTAATGAATAATGCTAAATACAGGTCTTAAATATATAAGTTTGTGCAAACTCTTTGGTAAAATGTAGGGGTGGGCAACGGGTCCCAGCACCCTGCTGACCCGCCCCGTTCGCCCCGCCCATGCAAGGCGGGGGTTTCAGCCAGCACAAGCGGGGTGTAAGGGCCCCCGCTCGCACCCCAGGATAGTTGCGGAGGCGGGGGAAGGAGGGGGCGAAGCCCCACTCCGCTTTTCCCCCGCCCCGCTTAATTTATATAATATATATATAATTAAAATTATATATATAAAAAAAAACCATAAATAGAGTGAAACAACGCCGTTTTGTCATGGACAAAACGGTGCCGTTTCACTTTTAGGATTTAGGTAATCCTGAACTAAAAGTGAAAAGGCGCCGCCGTTTCACTTTTAGTTAAGGTCCCCCCCCCCTCCCCGTGTCTCTCTCCTTCACTTTCAGCCCTTTTGCTTCTCAAACTCTCCTCTGGCTCTCAGCCTCTCTCACTCTCCCCTCTCGATCTCTCTGAGTCTCTCGCGCTCTCTCAGTCTCTCTCATTTGAAGTATTCTCTCTCTCCGTCTCGCACGACTGCACTGCACGAGCAGCACAGCTGCAGAAGTACAAGATTTCCACTTTCTAGTCACTCCACTGTCAGTCCGTCGTTTCACTTCGAATTCGCCGCCACTCAAACTCAAAGGTAAGAAATTCAAAACTTAAGCTAGATTTTTTTTTTTTTTTTTTTTTTTTAAGCTTTGGATTGGAGATTGGAGGAAGGTTATGTTGAATCGGAGATGGAGGATGGGAATAATTGCGAATTTGTGTGCTGTGGAGAAATTTGTGCATGTGTTTGATTCGTGTGTTTATTTGTTTGTTTTTTTTTTTTTTATATAATCCGAATTCCGAAACCCATTCTTTCAATTTAGAGGTTTCAATTGAGATCCCTTAATTTTCAATGTAGGGGTTTCAATTGAAACCCCTAAATTGAAACATGTTATTGTTATCAAACATTTTAAATAGGATTACAAAATAGTTGTAAACTAGTTGTAGGTTTATCTTTAATGGCCTAAAAAACGCATATTATAAAACATTTATATATGAATATGGCTTGTTTACGTGAAGAAAGATAAGTCTATTAAGTATTAAGTTTATTTAGAAACTAATGGTCCAATATTAATGGAAATAATAATGTGATTAAGTGCATGTTTGGAATTACCTTGGAAAATATAATAATGTGATTAAGTGCATGATACATTTGTTCTATTAAAAAAGTTTTTAAGGTTATGTAAACTAATTGAGTTGTTCTCATACTTGTTATAAGAAAAATGAAAAACAAATTAAAATAGGTGTAGTGTGTGAGTTGTTCTCATACTTGTCATACCTGTCATACTTGTGTGTTGATTGATTTTATAATTTTTTATTGTGTTGTGGAATCAGGAATGCCTTCTGAAAGAATTTCATTGATAGCTCTCCTACCCCTACTAGTACCCCTGCCCCTAGGCCCCCTACCAGTATCCCTGCCCCAGAACCTAACCCTACTTCAACCCCTGGGAGTGGGAGTACACCTTGCCCCGCCCCCAAGCCCCCACAAAGCAAGAAAACTGTTTCCGTAGTTTGGTTTCATTTTACCAAACTAGAGGGTGGTGACCCCAATAACCCCCAAGCTAAATGTAATTATTGTGAAAAAATTTATGGATGTCACTATAGGAAACATGGTACATCCCAGTGAAAGGTCCATTTAGAGGAACAATGCAAAAAGAGTCTAATATTAAGATCCTTACTGGAGAAGAGTCAATCTAGACTAGAAATTGGACTGAAAAAAATGGCGGATGGGAGTAGTGGGGGTCCAGCGTTGAAGGGGTTTACAAAATATAATGCTGATGAGTGTAGAATGAAGTTAGCTCGTATGGTTATCATAGACGTGCTACCTTTTCAGTTTGTGGATGGGAGAGGGTTTCAAGAATTTGTCCAAAAATTGGAACTTAGATTTACACTTCCTTCTCGCCACACTGTGGCAAAGGATATTAAAAAGATGTACTGGAAAGATAAAGATATTTTGAGGGGACAATTGGTGGGTTTGGTAGTTTGCCTCACTACCGATACTTTAACTTCTATCCAAAATTTTAATTATATGTCTTTGACTGTCAATTTCATTGATTCTGATTGGATTCTTCATAAAAAGATTATTAAGTTTTGTCAAATAACTGATCACAAGGGTGAGACGATTGGGAAGGCCTTAGAGGCCTCAATAAAGGAGTGTGGGTTGACACGGGTTTTGACAGTTTCGGTTGACAATGCCACGTCTAATAATGTCGCAATGGGGTATCTGAAGACTTATCTTAGAGAGGCAAATAAGACATTCATGGATGGTGAATATTTGCATGTTAGATGTTCTGCACATATCTTGAATCTAATTGTGACAGAGGAGTTAAAAGATGTTAATAACTCGGTTGCACGAGTTAGACTGGCTGTGAAATTTGTGAGGTCTTCTCCTTCTAGATTGGAGAAATTCAAGATTGCTTCGAAGAATGTGTACATAACATCAAAGAAGGGTCTTTGTACTGTTGTTCCTACGAGATGAAACTCAACCTCCTTGATGTTGGAGGCGGCCTAAGAATATAAGGCAGCCTTTCAATTATTGGGTGATGAATATATTTAATATGTCAAATATTTTGATGAACACAGGGGGTTTAGGAATGCTTAATGATGATGATTGGGAGGTAGTTGCTACATTTGTTGATTTTCTTGAGCTTTTTTACGATGTCACGTTGAAATTATCTGCTTCTTTGCATCCTACATCCTATGAATTTTGTCAACAAATATGTAGGGTGAAAGAAAAATTAGACGACATGTGTAAGGGTTCCAATCTAAGGATAAAGGGGATGGCATTGACCATGAGGGTCAAATTTGACAAGTATTGAGGAGATTTGACAAGACTAAATATTTTGTTATATGTGGCTACTATTCTTGATCCCCATCTAAAAATTTCAGGCATGTTATATGGTTTGAGACTTATGTATGATCAGGCATGGACTGATCTTATTTGTGAGATGGCCCGAGATACCCTTTATAGATTTTATGATGAGTTTAATGCAATTAAGGGTGGTACTGCATCTACTACACCTACACGTACCCCAACACCTCCTCTAGACACCGAGGCAACAAAGAAGCGTAGATTCGCATGGACTAAGACCCTCGCAAATAATCCCACACTAGTCCATCAATCTACGGAGGTGGTTTCAGAGTTAGACAATTATTTGTCAACAGATCTTATTCAAGATGATGATGATTTTGACATATTAGGATGGTGGAAGGCAGCATCAAAGAAATATCTCATCCTTTCTGAGATTGCCCATTGTATGTTGGCCATCCCTATTAGTACCGTTGCCTCGGAGTTTGCCTTTAGTACCGGAGAACACATATTAGATCCTTTCCGTAGTTCATTGTCTCCTACAACTGTGGAGGCATTGATATGCACACAGAATTAGACGATGAGAAATGATATTTATGTTCCGAATGTTTTAGATTTTAAAGAGACCGACGAAGAGGGTGGTGATCAGTCTGGATCTGGATCATCTGGTAATTATTGTTTTTATTTTATTATTTTGATTTATTTATATTCATTTCAATTTCATCAGTATTAATTTTAGTATTGATTGTTGTATCAACACATGAGACGACTCAGACGATGTCTACCTCCACTGCAATATAAATATGTGCTCAAGCCTCAAAAGAGTCAAAGACTACCCATCCGACCGCCCCAAATGTCACAGTCAAAGACCCAAACAACTCGCCTCTTTTTTTAAATTATTAATTTATTAGAATATTGAAATTTGAATCAGATGTATGTTTTATGTATTTGCTTTTTAATTTTGTAATGTTAATACAATGTCCTTTGAACAGTTTTTTCTTTGCTATTTTGTAATTGTTTAGACTTTCCATTTTATTTTTGTAATAGTTTAGTTATTATCATTATTTATTTGGTATTAGACTTGTAGTCTATAGTAGTACTTCATTATAGTCTTAATTATATAAAATTGTGTATGTATATATTATTTTTATTCATGTAATTTTTTTTTATTTTTTAAACACTTTTTTTTATTTTTACTTTTTGTAAAAGGAAATTTCTATTTTTATGGGCCCAAAATGGCTCAGAAGCTGTTTCTGGGCTATTTTGGGCCCATTTCAACGGTTTCTGGGCCAATTTCAGTGATTTTTGGCCCAGAAACCACTTCTAGGCCTTTGGCCCTATAGGATGGAGGGGGGCGGGCAGGCGGAGGACCCCTCCACTCGCACCCCACACTCTAGGGGCGGGGGGCGGATACGAAAATTGCCCCCCCCCCCCAATGCAAGGGTGGGGTAGGTGCTACCCCGCCCCATAGGGGGGTGGGTAGCACCCCTAGTAAAACGTGAGTCTTACTAAAAAAGAATAGTTTTGTGTTAAGGTGGGATCCACTTTTTTGTAAAGATTTATGCGAGACTTGTCTATTTGAGTTTTATACAAATCATTTCTCCGGATTGATCGACACTTATGCATTCACCAATTAATACAAAAAGAAAAAAAAAGCCATAAAATCAATTGAAACGGAAGTGGCCATCGCGAGCCAACACGTATCATATATGTTAAGGACGTGTTTCACACTACCAATCACACAGATCACCTGCAACGAATGAGGAGATGGCGCTGGTTGCCCTGTGTAAACTCTGATGCTTAAGTCAGTAACAATATGATAGTAAGTATATAAAAATAGAGATGAAGCGAATCAAGTTTTTCTTTTGTTACCTCTTGTAGGCTATTTATGTTATTTCCTTGGAGTAACAGAGCTCAATTTACCTTGTGAAACCTTTTCCTTTTAGGAGTCTAAGTCTTATGAAGTATTTTCCTTTTAAGAATCTATGTCTATCTCTTATTAGGAGTCTAAGTCATCTCCCTCTTAGGAGTCTGACTCTCATCTTCTTAGAAGTCTAAATCCCTTCTTGATTTTATCTCTTAGCTAAAATATCTTTTACAGTTACCCCACTAATTTTATTTGTGCTGGCACATGGGAAATTAAATATTTTGCATTCTCTATACATGCATTTTACCCCGCTAGCTCGTGGGCGCCTTCTTACTTTTGTTTTGCCCTACCCCACTAAGGGTCCATACTAGTTAGTGTATGGGTGTCTCCATGCTCTTATGATGCCTTAAAAGGCATTGAGAATCTTCAAATCAATAATTTGCAAAATAAATTTAGAAAATTGGTCACTGGCTTCCTGTTCGGTCCCTGGTTTGTTGTTCGGTCATTGGTTTTCTATTTGTTTCGTGCTATAAGGTGAGGGGCTTAGCTTGGAGAGATAGGCGGAAGATGCACTCGGCCACATACGGTGTGAGCGCGGAGCTCGATTTTGAGTTTGTTTATTTCTGTGAATTTTTGCTTGAGAGATTGTTTATTGTCAGCAAAGAGTGCATATTTTCATGATTAGTTTTTTGTGTGTATTTTTGTGATCTTTTTTGCTTTGGTTGTTAGTAATAGATTTTCTACCTCCTTGATGTAAATTGTTGTTAGTATTTTCGTTTTGTTATTTGTTGGTAGTGGTGGATTCTCTGCCCCTTGCTGTAAATTTTTATTGGTGTTCTCATTTTGTGGTTTGTTTATAGTAACTCGTGCTTTTGTGGTCAGGGTGCCCGTCAACCCCTTGGATCCATCTTAGGCAGTTGCTGATCCCGTTGACCCGTTCCCAAAGGCAACCCGCTCGAGGAGGTTGTAGAGCCTGGTGGCTTATTCCTAAATGTAACTCACCAAAGTCTGCTGTGGCGCGAGTATAAACACTCGGCGTTTGCTGGAGAATATGCCGTGCTTATACTGCTATCCAAGAGAGAGGTCAGGCTGTCTAGAGAGTTGCTTGCCTGTTAGGCGCATGGGAGGTCGGGCGGTCCCTGACCTTTCCCGCCTGTTGACTTGCACCGCAAGTGTCTAACTCGACTTTTGGTGGCTAACTTTGGAGAGGGTCGTGTGGTCTTCTGACCTCCACGCCTATTTGATTGCATTGTTAGTGTGTAACTCGACTTTTGGTGGCTAACATTGGAGAGGGTCGTGTGGTCTTCTGACCTCCACGCCCGTTCATTTGGAGATCTTTTGGCGGAGGTTGGGAGGTCTCTGACCTTTCTTGCCTATTGACTTGCACCGCGAGTGTGTAACTTGACTTTTGGTGGCTAACTTTGGAGAGGGTCGTGTGGCCTTCTGACCTCCATACCCTGCCCTTTCGATGGCGATCTTTGGAGAGGGTCATGTAGTCTTTCTGACCACCAAGCCCGTTCGTTTGCACAGCGTCCTGAGAAGTTCTCATTAAAAATAAAATAGGTAAGTGTAATATAAATTACAAGTTTGAGATTTGTGAACCTGATCCACCTCGCTAAAGCGTGGTGATATGTGGACGATGTTCGTGGGTAGCCATGCCTTGCCCGTGGGGTTCTTTGACCTCCACGCCTTTTTGCTTGCTGAGTGGGCCATGGGATTCTTTGACCTCTACGCCCTTCTTGATTGTTGAGCGGGTTGTGGGGTTCTTTGACCTCCACGCTCTTCTTGATTGCACTGTGTCCTGAGAGATTTTGATTAACACAAAATAAGTAAATGTAATACAAGTTATAAGTTTGAGATTTGTAAACCTAAGCCATCCTGCTGAAGTGTGGTGAAGGCTGGTGACGCATGAGTAATGCTTGCACGTAACCATGCCCTGGCCTTAAGGAAAGCCCAAGATGCCTATGAAACTAGCCGGATGGTCTATTCTTATGCAAACAGATTAAGAAGCCTACACGGTGCCTGGGAGGGGCTTTGTAGCCAGTGTTCCACGTCTTGCAGGTGATTTCCAATGAAATAAAGTATATTCTCAAGGTGTGTAGTCACTTGGAGTTCGAGCAATTTATAACAAATATACAATCATATATGTTTGTGATCAAAGAACACACATACAATATATATATATATATATATATATCATCATCTATATTATATTATTCCCCTATTAGTACTTCCTCTTATCTAATATTTTCATGGGGCTTTTCTTTTTTCCTAGCTGTTTCATAATTGGATCATATATATATATGCAATCATACATATACGTTTGGACAATTACACACTTTAGCTTTTTCATTCAAAGTAAGAGCTTGAGAGTGAAGATCGATCCAATTATGAAACAGCTAGGAAAAAAAAAAACCCTATGAAATTATTAGGTAAGAGGAAGTACCAATAGGGGAAGCATATAATATAGATGATAATGGGGGTATAAGCCAAAAAGCCTCTCTTTATTTGCATGACACTTGATCTAAAAGCAACTTTTACAAAACAAATCATTAAGACCAGGTTTCGGGGTTTGATAGCTACAATTTTATATATATATACTTAAACCTACATTTCGCTATTATCCTCACCTGCAGTGATCTTTACGCTACAGCTAGTAGTAGTGGTCATCATTCTACTATTATTCCTATCACATGCATGCTTGCACGTAACCATGCCCTGGCCTTAAGGAAAGCCCAAGATGCCTATGAGACTAGCCAGATGGTCTATTCTGATGCAAATAGATTAAGAAGCCTACACGGTGCCTGGGAGGGGCTTTGTAGCCAATGTTCCACGTATAGTAGGTGATTTCCAATGAAGTATATTCTTAGGGTGTGTAGTCACTTGGATTATGAACAATTTATAACATATATGCAATCATATATGTTCGTGATCAAAGAACACACATACAATATATATATATATATATATATATGCAATCATACATATACGTTTGGACAACTACACATTTTAGCTTTTTTATTCAAAGTAAGAGCTTAAGAGTGAAGATCGATCCATTTATGAAACATTTAGGGAAAAAGAAAAACCCTATGAAAAGATTTGGTAAGAGGAAGTACTAATAGGGGAAGCATATAATATAGATGTTGATGAGGGTATAAGCCAAAAAGCCTATCTTTATTTGCATGACACTCGATCTAAAAGCAACTTTTGCAAAACAAATCATTAAGACCAGGTTTCGGGGTTTGATAGCTACAATTTTATATATATTTAAACCTGCATTTCGCTGTTATCCTCACCTGTAGTGATCTTTAAGCTACAGCTAGCAGTAGTGATCATCATTCTACTATTATCCCTATCACATGCATGCTTGCACGTAACCATGCCCTGGCCTTAAGGAAAGCCCAAGATGCCTATGATACTAGCCAGATGGTCTATTCTGATGCAAACAGATTAAGAAGCCTACGCGGTGCTTGGGAGGGGCTTTGTAGCCGATGTTCCACGTATTGCAGGTGATTTCCAATGAAGTATATTCTTAGGGTGTGTAGTCACTTGGATTCTGAGCAATTTATAACATATATGCAATCATATATGTTCGTGATTAAAGAACACACATACAATATATGTATATATATATGCAATCATACATATACGTTTGGACAACTATATATTTTAGCTTTTTTATTCAAAGTAAGAGTTTGAGAGTGAAGATCGATCCATTTATGAAACAGCTAGGGAAAAAGAAAAATCCTATGAAAATATTTGGTAAGAGGAAGTACTAATAGGGGAAGCATATAATATAAATGATAATAAGGGTATAAGCCAAAAAGCCTCTCTTTATTTGCATGACACTCGATCTAAAAGCAGCTTTTGCAAAACAAATCATTACGACCAAGTTTTGGGGTTTGATAGCTACAATTTTATATATATACTTAAACCTACATTTCGCTGTTATCCTCACTTGCAGTGATCTTTACGCTACAACTAGTAGTACTGATCATCATTCTAATCTTATCGCTATCACATGCATGGTATTTATCTTTATTGGGGAGTCAAAGATTTTTAGTTTAACCTATAACACACATTTATTTTGATACGTTCCTTGACGATATAATTAATATATATATATATATATATTACATATATATAAATATATATGAGAAAAAGCAACACATATGTATAAGCATGGGAACTCAAATGGATCGTATATGTGATGTATAATTAAGGATGCAGCTAGATTATAATGCAATATGCAACTAAAAGAAAGATAATGGGATAAGTTCTTCAAAGCGGCGTTGTCTCCTTTTCTTTTTTTTTTACCATTAATAGCAGCATTAGAAAAATAAATAATAGAAAATAACAAAGTTGAAGAGATCTTATATGGTTTTTGGAGACAATCTTGTGAATCGCAGAATTCCCCTACTTTGCTTTCCAGCATTAAAAAAATCGCGATTTGCATGTGATCGCGTGGTAGTTGTCATGTGAAAATCATGTTGAAGTTTGTAAGAATCCCACAGAAGGCACTACTGTTAAGGACGTGTTTCACATCACCAACCACACGAATCACCTGCAACAAATAAGGAGATGGCTCTATTCGCCCTGTGTAAACTCCGATACTTAAGTCAGTAACAATATGATAATAAGCATATAAGTATTGAAGACCAACTCTTACCAGATTCCAAGCCTGCTGACTCAAGAGACTCAAGACTTGCTGAAACGGTTCCTATTACGTAGGAGTAGGAGATGATGATCCTACAAAACAAGAATTTGAATTTTATATGTTATAGTCATCTTGTGTAAATCAAGTATTTGAATTTTGAATACTTGATAAATAAGCCTAACGATAGCAATAAGTTAGGTATTATGTTTTACCAGTGATGTATACAAACTCAATCATGTATACGTTCAAAGCAGTGAAAAATAAACACTTAAGTACAATCTCTATCTCATTATTTTACATGGTATCAGATTTACAACTGACCTACGTCCTTTCATGTCCTCTCCTTCCTCAACTATGTCAGACCAATCCCCCTTTATTATTCCCTCTCTTATCACCCCACCAACTATTAATGTCATTAAACTTTCCGGTGACAATTACCATGTCTGGAAAGTTCAACTCATTCCTTTCTTCTGTGGCCAAGGTCTCTTTGGATATCTTGATGGCACCACCACATCCCCTCTTAAATACGTTGATTTCACCAACCTCGAATCTCATGTCATTTCTCTTATCCCGAACCCTCTCTATTAAAACTGGCTTCGCCAAGATGCTATTATTCTTGTTGTTCTATTCTCTACCATTACTGAAAACATCTTGGTTCAGGTTGTCTCTCACACTACCTCTACTAGTGTCTGACAAGCACCTGAAACATCCTTCTCTTCTTAGTCACGAGCCCGTGTAATTCAGTTACGCACTGCTCTTGCTAATGCTCGCAAGGGTGCTCTTTCTACTACTGACTATTTTATGCAGATTAAATGATCCGCTGATGAACTCGTTGTTGCAAGGCACTCATTTACATGTGATGAGATCATTACATACCTTCTTGTCGATCTCGATCATGACTACAACCCCTTTGTTACTACAATTTCTGCTCGCAAAGATCCTGTTACCCTGGAGGAAGTTTACTCTCTTCTCCTCACTACAGAGTCCCGCCTATCTCATAATACTCAGCCACTGCCACAGGCCTATGTCAATGTTGCTACCCGACAGACTTCCCAAAATTATTCACGTGGTCGTGATGGCTATTGTGGCATGGGCGCGGTTTCCGTGGCAGCTCTCAACAATTTATTTCTTCTAGACGCGGCCAATCCACCCGTGATGCTACTATTATTTGTCAAGTCTATGGTAAGTTCGGCCACATCGTGAAAAAATGTTTTCACAAGTTTGATATAATATATGCTGCAACCTCTGATCAGCGTAATCCACTAGCCTTGGTAGCTTCAAGCTCTTCACAATCTGAACCTGATTGGCACCCTAACACTGGCACCACCCATCATCTCACCAACGACATGGCTAACCTCAATCTTCGGAGTGAAGATTATGATGGTCCTGATCAAATTCATGTTGGCAATAGTGCAGGTTTGAAAATCTTCAAAATCGGCTCTTCTTCCATTTGTACTTCTGCTAAACAACTCATTTTAAATCAAGTTTTACTTGTTCCTGAAATTCAAAAAGATCTAGTTTTCGTCCAACAGTTTTGCAAAGACAATAACATTTATTTTGAGTTTCACCACCATGATTTTTTTTTATGTTAAGGATTACTTGGGGAGACTCTTTCATCGAGGGCTGTTTAGAGATGGACTCTATTCATTCTCTACCTCTACGGCCTCTCTTAATCCTCGCTATTTTTTTGCCATTCATGCTCCCTACCAGTTATGGCATCAACGTCTCGGCCATGCCTCTACTCCTATCATCAAACAAGATGTGTCTGATTTTACTCTTCGTCCTTCCAATAAAGACCCTCTGGTGTGCTCATCGGGGCAACCTATTTAAGTGCCAATCTTGTGTTCCATGCATGAACAAAGCACATCGAAATCGATTTTCACTTCGTTCGTGATCTTGTATCCAACAACAAGCTTTTAGTTCAGTTCATCAATAGTCGAGACCAGCTCGCTGACCTCCTCACTAAACCACTAGCAGCTTCTCGTTTCAAACTGTTAAGCTTCATTCTTAGTGTCCGAGATCTTCCCCTGCAATTTAGGGGGGGTATTGAAGATCAACTCTTACCAGATTCCAAGCCTGCTGACTCAAGAGACTCAAGACTTGCTGAAACGGTTCCTATTACGTAGGAGTAGGATATGGTGATCCTGCAAAACAAGAATTTGAATTTTATACGTTATAGTCATCTTGTGTAAATAAAGTATTTGAATTTTGAATACTTGATAAATAAGCCTAATGATAGCAGTAAGTTAGGTGTTCTGTTTTACCAGTGATGTATATAATAAACTCATCCATGTATACGTTCAAAGCAGTGAAAAATAAACACTTCAGTACAATCTCTATCTCATTATTTTACAATAAGAATAGAGATCAAACGAATCAAGTTTTTCTTTTGTTATCTCTTGTAGACTATTTATAGAGGTGATTTTCTTAGAGTGATAGAGCTCAATTTACTTTGTGAAACATTTTCATTTTATGAGTTTAAGTCTTGTGAAATATTTTCCTTTTAGGAGTCTGAGTCTATTTCTTATTAGGAGTCTGAGTCCCTTTCTTCTTAGGAGTCTGAATCCCTTCTTAATTTTATCTCTCAGCTAAAATATCCCTTCTACCATATATATATATCTATATATATATATATGTGTGTGTATGTCATAATATTAAATATTATACCGGTAAATTGTGTGAACCTTAGCATTAAATATTGTGGGTAAAATATCAATGCATGATGTGAAATATTACGAGCAAGAAAAGTACCATTCTTACGACTCTTTTCGTGGCCCTGATTCTTGACTCAATTTTTTTAAAATTTAGAAATAATAATCAAGAATTATCGAAAGTAAAGATTTTGAGTCAATTTTTTTCTTAACTTGCATTATAGAGCTTAAAATTTAAAAATATTACGTCCCGTCTTTTATCATCGTTGTTATCAGGATAATGTTTTGTATAAGCATTAAATATACAAGTCTCCTACAGAATCTTAAGATTTGTACGTAATATTACTTTTATTATTATTATTATTATTATTATATATCAATATTTGCTTAGATCAAAGTTTTTTATATATATATTTCTTTTAATTTAAAAGTGGCTATCGTCCGATGAACAGTGAGATGAATAATAATGAACAATAATTTTATTTTATGCTTTCCTTCTTTGTCCCTCTCTACCTCCTCACAGCACTACTCTTCACGATATAACCACAGATCACCACAACAAAATATCACAAAATCACCACAAAATCACAATAAAATCACCACAAAAATATCACAAAATAAAAAAATCACCACACAAATCATGGTGGTGGAGGAAAAATTGGCCGTGTGTGAGAGAGAGAGATGCCATGAGAGAGTGAGGGAAGGTGAGCATGCATGGTGGCTCGGCTGGACGTGGGGATGGCTACGATAGGTGGTCGGTGGCCAAAGGAAGTCCCGATGGTGGTGCGGTGGCCAGAGGAGTTGGAGCTCTGCTGTGGGTGTGGAGAACCCGTGCAAGAGAGAGGTGGACTTCGTGGGGGCAAACGGTAGAGAGATGGAGGCCGCGCTTGCTAGAGGAGGATGGCCGGTGGGAGGGGAGGCTACCGTGGAGGTGGTGGCACCGGAGGATGGCGCACGATGGCCCAGTAACATCAAGCCCATTCCGGCTGTGTACTGCCGAGAGAGAGGAAGAGAGAGCGTGAGAGAGGGAGACCGGTGTGGGGGAACTCGCCGAAGTGAGGTGGTGCCAGTGGAAGAGGCGGTGATGCTCATCGGCGCACGGCGGTGCTAGGCTGGGCAGTGGAGGAATTGGGCATGGGGAGTACGCAGTATGCTGAAGGAGAGGGAGGAGAGAGAGAGAGCGAGGGGAGAAAAGTGAGGGAGAAAGAGAGAGGGGCAGGGGTCTTATTGTAAAATCTAACGTCTGGGATCTAAAATTTATTTAAAGATATTGTGCAGATTTTATACACTTTAAAATTATATAAATAATTTCTATTAAAATTTAGAGATATAATTTATAAGACTGTAATATTTATTACTATAATAAATAATTTCTCTTGTTAAAATTTATATATAAATAATTTATCTTATTAAAACATTGATTTAAACTAATTTAAAATTTAAATATTTAAAATATAAATAACATATCATACATAAACTATCAAATTTAATTTATAACTAATATTTCATCATTAAATAAATGATGAAATTTTATTAAATATTTTTAAGAAATTAATCTCAACCATTCATTTTAAGTCCTTAGATAAATATTTTAAGTTCTTATTAAATATTTTTCAGAAATTAAAACCATATAAATAATTAGAATTTTAACATAATTTAAGTGTGATAATATCCTTAATTAACTAAATAAATATCATATGATACATAAACTATCTAATTTAATTTATAAAATACTAATCTTCCATCATTAAATAAATGATGAAATTTTAATAAATTTCTTTAAGAAATTAAAATCATATAAATAATTAGAATTTTAACATAATTTAAATATGATAATATTCTTAATTAATTAAATTAGGCAAACTTGCGTGGGGAAGGAGAGAGGGAGAAAGGAAAATTGCAAGAAAATATTGATTTTTAAGTTTTAAATCTCAATCCTTCATCTTAAATCTTCAGATTTAATCTAACAATAGAAGTTTAAATATTGATTTAAACTAACATAAAATAAATAATTAAAATAAAAATATTATATCATATATTTAAAATTAATTTTAATTTATAAAATATTAATTTTTCATTTTTAAATAAAAGATAAAATTTTACTTGAATTAGATAAACGTCCCTTGGACGTCACTCTACCGCTAATATATATATATATATATATATATATATATATATATATATTTATATAAAAGCGAGCGCCCCATTGGAGTAGTACATTTTGTTTGAAGTGAGAAAATAACATCTTTGACTTTTTTACTTTTGTTGGTGTGTTGAGAGCTAGGTGCTTTTATGAACTTTTGGCGGGTTTTTTTCCCCCCTCTTTTCGGCTAATGGGCTTACAACTTGCTCTATGGGAATTTTTTGAGTAATTTTACTTTGTTTGCTCATTTTTCAGTTTTTTATTTTTTATATATATTATTATTGTAAGTTACACTCAGTTTTGTAAACTAAAAAGTACACATGCAGACATCTACGTGTTAGATAAAAAATCTTAACCAATTTAAATAGATCATATGTTTATTAAAATTATTATTATTATTTTGAATTTAATGTCACGCATGCATGCATATTCAACTTCTTTACTAACATAAACTAAAGTGTGGTTGCATAATGCACTTCACTGGTCAATCATCGTCCTGGTTGGGATCTACGAACTGTAAATCTGCATAAACTTTTTTCTTGAAGCTGAAAATGGTATATTTTTCCATTGCTTTGGGAGTTGTGTGCTGCTTTATGCCACGTTTCATATTTGTCCCATTTTTCTTTGTTGGATTGCTTGACTATGATTTGCCTTATAAAGCTCTAACATGCATTAGACTAATTTGTTATTATTACCTTTTTGTTTGTGACTTTGTGTTGTTTACTATCATCTTTTAAATACTATTTTCTATTGGTTGGGTTGCTATTAATTGCAAATATTAAAATCTTAAATACTTCTTATATATGATGGACTCTTCCACGTATTTACTGTTCTGTGGTCTAAAATTGATTTGGTCCCCAGCTAGCTAGTTTAATCATGAAGTTGATATTTACTTGATTTGTACGTTGACTTTGAAAGTGGATAAGACTTGACTTTCTGCTGTGGTTTTTTGAGAGGTATCCTTTTTTTTTTTCTTCCTCGCAGTTTAAACATTGCATAGATAGGTTACAAGAATATAAAACACCAAAAATAAAAATAAAAAAAAAGTTATTAAGCCAAAAGCTTGACTTCAATCCATTCTCACAAGAAAAGCCGCTTTAGAGCGGTTTTAACGTAGCCTGATAAATTGATTATAAACTTACTACTAAAAGCTGCAATCGAGAGGGGTATGCTATATTTTGTTGATCTGGTCTAACTGTAAGAGACTATCATGATCACACTGTTTTGATCGCTGGTTAGAGAAAATATAAACATAAGAGAATACCAACTTGAAAATGACCCAATACACTACTAAAGGATCACCACCGAAAATGGTGGCAAGCGTGGGACATGCGCCACACTAAGGAAAAAAGGAGCATGCGGACCTAAAAGATCCAAAGCTGTTGGCCCTAATGGTGCTGCACGTGGCGGCAAGAAACTCCCTATGGTGAAGTGGCGTGTGAGGCCCATGCGTACTGTAAGCTGCACGTGAGCCACACACGCCACTTGTTTTGGACAGATTTCTTCCACCATTCGACAGATTGGCAGCTGAAGAGTTTGTTGGAGGGGCGCGTGGCGGTTGAATATAGCTGACAAGCAACAGATCAAAACATCTTGGTAATATCGTTCAAAATTTTAAAAGAAAATCGAAAATAAACCTATAAACAGGGGCTGGGTGAGTGGAGTGTAGAGGAGACGAAGCTCCAGTACCCCCTGGGCGGAGATGCTGTGATGGCGGGCTGTGGGTAGAGAGAAACAAAGAAACAAAGATAGCCACTAAAAAGAATTACACGGATGCTTTTGAGAGGTTACTTAATTATCCCATGCATATTTAATTGTCTCATGCTGAGATATATCATAAAATTTATTAACTTTACAGTATTTTTATTCTCCGTTAATGCTTTTTTAAACTCTTCCTATGAGATTATTAATAATACACACAGGCCTCTCAAAACAGTATTGGACTATTTATTTAAAGAAAAAAAGTAAAATATAACTTGAATAAGATCGATCAACGAGAACTTAAGAAAGTTTTGATATAGAAAAAATTTACTTACACATCATCCGCCCTATTCCACACATGATCACACTGTTTGATTTTTTAATTTTTAATTTTTTTTAATAAATATGTGATGTATGGATGACGAATAAAAAAATTCAATTATTTTAGTAAGAATAAAAAAAATAAAAATAAAAGTTTGGTACGTGATATATGGGAGACTAGGTAGCAAAGCTTGTTCAGATAAAAACCAAAATGGTTTATTAAAAAAATATAAAAAAAATTATTCAAACCAAAATGATGTTCAAAAATACAAAAAGATGAAGACTTACCGGCCTCTAGATTCTCTCTAACAAACTACGTGACACCGTCAGGAGAATATTTGAACGATAAATTTCATATATATCAGGAAGGCCAGCTTTCTTAACCATAAATTTCGTGGAAAATGATTACACAATATTTTTCATAATATTTTACATAATTATATTTTAAATGAGGGATATTTTTGTAAAACATCTTATAAAAATACTATCATTTTATAAAAATACTATCATCTTATAATATTTTTATGAAATGTATTATAAAAATGTATTGTGTATATGATTACTCATATGATCTCTCTCTATATATAAAGAGTCTATGAAACGGAATTTTCTTGTTTTAACGGAAATTTCTTGTTTTAACGGAATATGCTGATTTTCATTAACTTTCCATCCGTTTGTAATAATTACAGAACATAGGGATATAATTGTATTTTTATTTACATTCTATTTATGGCTACTTTTATGATTTCTGTTGGTTTCTATTCCACTATTACTATATTTAAATATGCTAATAAAGTAGATTTATTATAATAATAATCATGGATTCAATTTTCAATTTGAAAATACATTATAATAGAAAAACAGATTTATGCAGATTTTTCTTTTTGTATTCATTATAATAAGAAAGTATTATAATAATTTATAAATAGCATATCTTTCAATAGCTTTTAAGATATATATTAGTAATAAAATAATAGGATATATGTACTTTATTTTTATTTTAATAAAATATATTAGTGTTTTGAACTGCACATACGTGCCTCAAGCACGTAACATCTTACTAGTATATATATATATATATGTTTATATAAAAAAAAGAGACCTGCAACTAGCAATCAAATAGATGCAAATGTAACCATGCATTTTTTCCCTCTCCGGAGTCTCTGATCTGCATGGCCTGGTCAGATCAACCCTCCTTTGGAATACATCCAGGCAAGGTCGAAGTAGGTGTGTTTTGGCACCTCTCTCCTCCTCTCCCTCTCTTTATCTAGCCCCTTCACGATCTATAGGAATATATTAGAACCATTTTTTCTAGTTTTTTTTTTTTTTTTTTCCACGGTCTTTCGACAATATATAGAGAAGACGAAGGCCGATGTAGCACTTTTGGTGTATCTCTGAGATGCACGCACTTGATCACTGTTGAACTCAAAAGCCTCCAATCTAAAGGTCAAGATGAGCAGTAGTGTCAGAATAGGATAAGCGAGTGAGCTTCATGCGCAACCCAGGCCACGTATGAATCTCACTTAATTGTCGTCGCATCCATCTACGAACTTCTAATGCCGACAAACATCACACGGCCCTATTTTTCAACTCAAACTCTTCTAAATTTGGCCACTGTTCCTTCACCGATGAGTATAACATATATACTAGTCTCCAGTACTGTTTAATTGGTCCAAATTTATCTCTCTCCCAACTTTGCTGTTTTTCTTCGAGAATATTATATAATAGCTCGCTTACTTTTTTTTCCTGATCAGTGAATAGCTAGCTAGCTAGGGCATGCATTCATCATAATTATCATATTGAATTTTGATTATATATATCATGATGTACGTGGTGCAGCAAATTCACATTGGCCATCTTTATTATCCCAGCAGATATCGATTGGATCCACATATATCATCATGTGTTCATATTTAAAATATTGCAGATAATATACGTACGTACGACTTTCACTCACATGCATTCTCGTGTGTAGACAAGATCATACTCAAGGGTAAAACATGATATGCATCTTATTACGACGTTAGGTTAGACATGATGATATTGTTATGTTTACTTATAAATATATATATATATATATTTATATATATATATATATTGTTATGCAAAGGAGTGCGAAGAAAAGGCTGTTGCATTTGCTAAGTGGAGAATGAGTCAACCTAGCTAGCTAGATAGCTAATGCTTAGGATCAGTCGTACTGTACGTAGTTGCAGGAAAAAGAGGCTACATTGCTATATTTTGCAATATTACAAAAGGAGATCCAAACGAGAACCGTCATTTTACAATCAAACTTTAAATGTTGGGTACTAATTAATCATGGAGTTTGGTAAGAGAAATGACACTAGCTAGAAGCAAATTAAGGAAACACGTACATTTAATACTAGTCATGTGACTTGATGGAATTAATAAAGTGCAGTTGGAATTTGTTCCTGTTAATTCGAATGGTACTGTCGTCTGTGATGATCATCCTTCAACAAAAGTACGTACGTTACTCTGTCTTGATCACTTTTTCAAAATCGATCATTATGTCTTTAACAATACCCAATTAGATGATCTTCTTCACACTTTAGTACTGCTGGTTGGTCGCTCTTTCCCACCAAGTTTTTGGCTTTCAAGGATTCTCTCTTCCAATCTGTGTTGTATACCACTGATAAGATGGAGACTGCACATGCAATTTGAGCTGCTAAAAGCCCATAACAAAGACCCACAAACCCTAGCTTCCAAACAAAGGCTAAAACTATGGCCAGTGGTGCACCCACCAAGTAGAAGGCATAAAAGTTTATCCCGGCCCCTATTCCTGGCCTCGCACTTCCTCTCAGAATGCCACAACTTGTGGTTTGTGGACAATTTGCTAACTCACACAGTCCAATTATCGGTAGAACAGTCACAGTTAGCTCTAGAACCTCACTGTCCTTTGTAAACACTCTTCCCCATGCTTCTTTCCCTAGAGTGGTCCAAGATAAACCCACTAAAGAACTCAGAAGGGCCAACCCTATGGCCACCATTGTTGCCAAACGGGCCCTCTCTGGCCGGCTTGCTCCAAGCTCGTTGCCTACGCGGGTCGAGACCGATGCGCTGAGTGCTGCTGGTATTGCATACATGAGAGAGGTGGTTTGTATTACTATGGCAGATGTTGAAAGTGTCACCCGTGGATTATGAAGATAGCCAGCTAGAATTGTCATGAACTCGTACCACCACCACTCTAAACAAACAGCTAGACAGCTTGGTATTGCAAATCGAAGCAGCATTCCCCATTCCTCAGCTCGAGAAGAAGAAAGTGGCAAAGGATCCTTCGAGAGCTGCACATACAAAGGCTCCTGATCAGGGTTACTACTGCGAGTACTGTAGGCCATGTAGCACATTAGGAAGAAGAGGATGCTGAAGTTGGTTACGAAAGTGGAAACTGCTATTCCTTTAACACCTAGACTAAGAGTGAAGGTCAAGAAGATGGTGATGGGAATGTGCAGAATAAGTCCTAACAAGTTGCACCACATCAAAGGCCACGTTGTTCCTTTACTACGGAGATAGATCCGAAGAGGTTGAAGAAGGCTATTGGCAATGAGATCCGGGACAGAAAAGCGGCAATATAGGCTTGCAACTCGTGTTATGTCTGGGTTTTGGTGGAGGCTAAGCATAAGAGGTTCGAGGTTAACCCAGAGTAGTCCGATGGAGAATGAAACAAGAAGTAACATAAAAATTGTTCTTTGCAAAGTCAGAGAAAGAATGGAGAAGTTTCGTGAACCAAAGGCCTGGCTACAAAGGGGCTCCATGCCCATAGCCAGCCCTGACAGCACCGAGTAGCCAGTGATATTGGTGAAACCAATGGCTAAAGCTCCGCCTGCTAGCTCGAGGCTTCCCAGCCTTCCCATGCACATGACTAAGATCATGTTTTTGAGATAGCCGACAATGCTCACGGCTGCTAGGGGGAAGCCTATACCTGCCATTCTCTTTAGCTCCTCCACCACCTGATGAAGATAAAATCATAAAACAGAAATGCAGAAAATTGTGTCTAGGAGAGAGATTGTATATTAAGTTGATTACAACATTTCGTAGGAATCGTAAAGGTTTTGTACCTCTGGCATTGTCGGGTACTTTTCGGGTGTCTCCGCTGCAACCATCTTTGTTTCTTTTGGCCTAGTCTTGTGTTTTGAGTGTCTGAGCAATATGGAGATATGTAGAGGTCAGGTTTTTTGGATGGTGGGATCTGATCCTTTTGCTTACCACACAGCATACACGCACAAGCACAAGCACAAACATGCACGCAGAGAGAGAGAGAGAGAGAGAGGGAGAGAGCAAAGTGAATGTTAGAAACGAGTGAGAGGATTTTTATAAGGGGCTGGAGGTGGATCAGGGGTTTCACTTTTTATATACGACAAATTAATGCTGCTTGCATATATTTATATATCTCTACGTGGTATAGCACTGCTCTTTTTATAAAGCTCAAAACACAATAGTTGGAGTCATGACGTGACTCAAATAAAATGGAAAGAATGTACAGTGATAGGAAAAATGCCCATCAATCTTTTTATAGCTTGAACAGTATTGTGATACTGAAGATATCAGGCATGCCACACAGTACATGCCGGCTACTCGATCGATCGGATCTTCCTTTTTTTTTTTTTTGTTTTGTCATTTTCTAAAACAAATGAAACACATCCACTTCCTGATCTTCGGAAAAATCATATACAAGCATTCATTAGATTACAGAATCTTCTTCACGTGATCAAGATATCAATTAATCATGATGTATTGTCACCGATCGAATTATATATATTAATGCATGGGTACTCTAGTCTCTATACGTTCATTTCTTTTGTAATACTGGCCGGTTATTGTTGCTGATGATCTATTGCGCGCATAACGTTCGTCTCGTCTTTCTTTCAAGTTATATGGAAAGTTTCCCCGGCCGGAAGTTCATGAGCACTTGCATTTACCCCCTCACAAAAATATATATGGGCTGTGTTATTAGACTACAGAATTATAATACTGTATTTATATATATTCGTGAGAGTTTTCTCACTAATTTCTACAGTATTAATACTGCTTCTAACATATTGTACGTGGTTCGATTTATAATCTGGATCGATGCTGGGGATCATGAGTATGCCTGCCTGTACTATATTTACCAGATTTTGCCTAATGTTAAAAGTGGTAATTGTTGAAAATTATAGAGCTAGCTCCTTGATACATAAACCCATTACCGGCCCTAGATAATACAGTAATACTCTGTATTTTCTATGACTCGATCGTATACTAATTATAAAAAGGCCTATGACTTGTACTTACAAATGTACGTGTGTGTTTGCATGCTTCTTTCATCATGATCTCGCGCGATTGATATTGCAAGGTACGTACGTACTAATTGAGGCCAAAATATATATCATGCTAGCTCATATCCGCGGGCCATTTCCTAAATAGTAGTAGTAGTGTACGTATAACTTATAGTTTTATTTACAATTTACATATAAAACTCATCTCATCAGTTTTTATTTTTTAAATTTAAATTTTGAATTTCAAATTTCTTAATGCTTCAATATATATATATATATATATATCAATAACTAACACGTCAGCACCTATTATTATGTAAATAAAACTTAGAAGTATAAATAACATTTTTCTTTACTAAATCCGATAAATGGAGAAATTAAGATTTTAAGCTAGCTGTTATATATATACAGGGATCCATGTTGATAGGAAGCTTTTCAAATATTGTTAGTACCAGGTCACTTTCTTCATCATATATATATATGACCTAGTATCAGATCATGAACGTTGGAAGGGTACTTGCGATACCACTGCGTCCACATCACAGATATTAGATCAGGGTCTATTAAATTGTAATGGAAGCAAGAAGCTTTTTTGCACATGTTTTCCCGAGATTCCTTGGAAGGATTCACAACCACAGGAATGAATTAATTTGGACTACGCACCGGCCAGTTTGAATAGGAGCTCAAGCTAGCACACACCTTGTCCATAAAAGTTACTACAGCCACCAATTGATCATCCTTTTCTCATCTTATTAATTTAATCTATATATATACACATAGATTCCAGCGCCTTATAAGCTTCTTTCTTCAGGTAATTATTGGTTTGATTTCAAGAATATATATAATTACTTCTCTTTTAAGAAAAGATAAAACACACGACGCATGCCATAAACACAAAGAAATTATAAAACTACAAGCTCTATATAGATGGTTTTGTGCGTAGTTTACAGTGGCTGCAGCACACTTTATATTATATCTGCCTCAATGACTTTAAACTTGTTTTCAAACCTCGTCGTTGTTCGATCTAGCTAGTTAATTTATATATGAGGTGGGAATGATTAATTATTTATCTGTTTTCTTTTTGGACGTTGTAGTACGTTATAAATCATGATGATCTAAATGATCTAATTGTCAAAAAGTCAACATATCCTTTAAGAATATTAACTTGGAACTCTCTAAAACAATGCTGGAATATGCAATGTTACAGCTATTTAATTCGCGTTAGTACAAAATTAAGATTTTACCAAGACTTTTATAACAACCTAGCTAGCTTTCTGAGAAAAGAGATCATCAATTAGCTCGACGCGAAGTTCACAATATGATATTTAGAACAACCAGTAGTAGTACTACAGCTAGCTAGCTGATTATCTCTTTCTTGTCACAGTTATATGCATGGGACCATATATGCATGTGCATCGATCTAGATAATTCACCAATTAATCACTAAAGTATCATTCCTCCTGATGACAAATAATACACCCACTTTTGATAATCTTGTTGAAAAATCGCATGATCTCAATCATCTTTTCTATTATGTCTAAGATGGGAGCTGCTGGGATTTCACACCATCATCAAAATGGTTGTTAGGGTGGAAATTATGGTACTGTATGATCAATTAGTGGTTGGTCACATCTTCAATCCTTGGTGTATGTTTATCATGATCATGATGATCAGCAGTACTACTCATGTATAAGTTATAAAATCACAGCCCCATATATATATATATATATATATATATAATTTAATTAAGCCTCAGACAGTAATGTAGGGAAAGAATTAAAACAAGTGAACAACCAACATCTTTCTCACTTCCCACCCCATGAGTGACATAGAGTACTCATGTCCTCTTGTCATTTTACCGGTCAGTCTGATGTCAAATCCCTTCAAAATCTGATAAAGATGGGGTAGTACCAATGACCAATCACATTACAGATCCATTGCTCTATCTAAAAGCTCATGCACACTTATTCCACAATTTGAACCTGAGATTGATCAGTTGAACTTTGATTGCCTTCTTAGATGCCCCCCACACAGTACATATATATATATATATGTTGGTTATTTGTTGGTTGATTGAAACGCATTATGTATATATATATATGGGGGTAAAAGGTTAGTTATATGTGAAAGAAGCTCAAAAAGAAAAGGAAAGATGGAAGAATATTCATGTTTGGATCCACTAATAGTACTGAAATAGTACCAGCTAGCTCTAGTCAAATAGCTAGAAATTATTAAGCAAAACAAAATGAATTTTGTGTATGGATGCATGATCTTAGGGTACTAATAGTCCTTGGTGGGGGCCCCATGCATGCCGGGTTTGACATTTCTTATATAGTACTTGATAAAGATGATCTAGCTAATCTATTTATATTTGAAGTGTTCGATTTAATTAATGGTAGCTCAATTAATTGCATTTGTGCTAAACCGTAAATTTGACGATAGTACTCCTATAATGGGAAATCTTGTTGGATAGAATGATCTTCCTATACTAGATTGCCCACATTTCTTGGTCTCTTCACCTTACAGTGACGAACACTAGATCGAGGCGGCCAGCTGCTAAGTGGATATTTGAGTCAGAAGAAGAAGATTAGAGAGCCATTGACTTTTGACTGTGTTACCTGTCTACTACAGAAAAATATAAATGGAGCGTGGTACGTTCGTTCTTTTAGAATGCGGATACAATATGCCATGCAGCTTTACCTAAGCATTTTGACTCCCTTTCTTTTAATGGGAAACAAAGGTCTGGATATAATATATCACCTGAGATATCTTGTACAGTGTTTGTTGCAAACATGACAACATTAACATATGGAGGTTTTCAACAGTACTTTCCTGCAGGACCATATCCACTACAAATTCTGTCTATTATATGTGTTTTATGAAAATCAGAATATATATTTGGAATATTCAGTTTTATGGCCCCATGAGAGAGAGAGAGAGAGAGAGAGCTCATATAAGGTTCTTTTGTATGTATATTGCTAGATAGACCCAAGAAGATAATTCATTTTCATTCATAGAACTCATACAATGAATGATCTGCTCAGAAAAAAGAAAATTAGAAAAAAGATATATATAGGAATCATGTTCCAAAATTTATATAATCTCAAGAACGACTAGCTCATTGTAGAGGACAAATATTTAATACTCAATTAAATTCCATATATATATACACATACACACAGAGCTAGCGGCCATATATGTGCACATGCATGTATATACACAGTACACGCATGATTTTAGACGTGCATGTTTTTTCAATTTTATTTTTCCTTGAAGGCGGTTTCAACAATATTCTAGATTTGGGACTGCTTTGAGTCTTCCTTTGCAGCTAGGGTTGGGCAAAACTTTTGTCGGCTCTGACTTCAGCCGATGTTCTCTCCAATTCTGACTTCGACAGAGTTAGAAAGTTCAGAGTTCAGAGTCGGAGTTCCTTCGAAAATAATAGTTGGAATCAGAGTCGAAGTTTCTTAGAAAAAAAATATTCAAACTCCTGAACTTTGACTCCAACAAATTTTTTTTTTTTAAAACGAAAAACGACGTTTTGTAATATATTTTATAATGTAAAAAAATTGATAATAGGCTAAGTAGCCTAACGGTTGGGGGTATTACTTATTTGTAAGGGCTTTGCTACACAACCTCCACCACACTCCACACTACACACTTTTTTAAATTTTTAATATTTTTTTTAATTTTTTTTTGAGTTTATTCTTTTTAAATTATTTTAAATTTTTTATTCATTATTTATATAATAAATATTTAATAAAAGAAAAAAATAATAAAAATTAAAAATAATGTGGAGTGTGGAGGTTGTATGAATAGTAGGAGGTTGAGTAGATTTTTTGTATTTGTAAACCCACATCATGCGTCCGAGCCCCCACGACCACAATATCGAATTCATAGAGGTTTTTTTTTTACTACTCCTAAAAAGATCATGCCGTTTAAATCTTCCTATATATTCCTATTTTTCCTTTTAACTGACACTAACCCTAGTCATTTCGTTCTCCCATCTCCTACTCTTCTTTCTTCTTCTCAATACTGCCCAAGATTTCTTCTTCTTTCTTATTCTCGATACCACGAAATGCGAACTGGTCAGAATATACGAGTTTGGATCGATTTCGGTTGAGATGTATGTTGGATTTTTTGCATCGAAGACTAGGCTGCGTTTAGATGTTGAACTGAATTAAGTTGAGTTGAATTGAGATGATAAAATATTGTTGGAATATTATTTTTTAATATTATTATTATTTTGAAATTTGAAAAAGTTGAATTGTTTATTATATTTTGTATTGGAATTTGAAAAAATTGTAATGATAAGTTGAGATGTGTTTAGCAACAAAACGAAGCCTTCAAGGCAGTACAAAGCGTTTTCGTTTGGAGCTTGAGCAACACGGGAGCTTGAGTGAATGGATTTGAACTCATGTATTTCTACTTGGGTGCAGACTTGCAGTTTGTTTTTTCTTCTTAGGTTGCGTTTGGATGTTAAACTGAGCTGAGTTGAGTTAAATTTTTTATGAATATTAGTGAGTTGAGATGGTTGAATGAGTTTCGTGGGGTTAGCTTAAGATGAGTTCAAAGTGTTTGGATATTAAGATGAACGTAGATATATTTATGGGAAGTTATAAAAGAAGAGTCCCATCATTATTTTATACTGTTCACCTGACAAGAAAAATCGAAATAGTCTGCTCTTCTGGTGCCAAATACAGCAAAGAAAAAAACTTTGCATTTACGTGCCTTGCAGCCATTCGCGCCAACGAGAATAATAGTCAAAGAATCAAAACGTGGAGCTGGAGCAGCCATTGGTTTTTTTTTTTTTTTTCATTTTCATAGTATTTACAATTCTGTTTTCTTTCAAGTTATTTTTTTCATCTTACTTTTTCTTTAATTTTTTTTTTATCCATTTCCTTTCATTTGTTTTTTTTTCACAGGAATCACTGGAAGAAGAAGTCAGCAATCTTTGCAAAGTCAGGGATGGGTTATGTCGGTCTACAGGATAAAATGAGTTGAATGCTTTTACAGATGTAAACTTAGCTCAAAGTGCGTTTGGATGGTGGATGAGGTCTCAAAGTGAACTGAGCCGAGCTACTTCTTACATCCAAACGAGCCCTTAATGTTCGTAGCGGTTCACCTTTTATATATTTTTTTCTTATGTAAACTGTGATAAGATTGTTATAAGTTGTGAAATGGGATTTGGGTTTCTGAGGTTCTACAGATAGTAAGAAGAAGAAGAGCATATCAGCGCATTTGCATCTTTTCGCCCAAGCCCAACTCCGACTAGAGCTTCGATTTCAACTCCGAAGCTCCGATCTTGATAGGAGTCGGAGTTGAAGCCCAACTTCAGCTCCGACTTTTGTCGAAGTCGGAATTCAGAGCTGGGCTTTCCGACTATGTCTGAGTCAGAGCCCAACCCTATATGCAATAGCAGATTAGGAGTTTGAAAGACTTCATCAAAAGAGGCAAACTAGGTTGAAGCGACCATCGAAGATGTCTAGTCTCATGCCTTTGGTTGAAGGAGCATAAACATAGTAGAACTTTTAGCAAAAAAACATGTACAAACCCTAAGAGATCAACGATTCTTAGAAAACAATCATAAATGATCGGCGACAACAAGAAGATCAGAAGGTTGTGGCAAGAAGGTAGTGTGCATGCAGAAGATGGAAGATCTGACTTGCAATCTAGAGAGAGAGAGAGAGAGAGAGAGAGAGAGAGAGAGAAGGATTAAACGAAAGAAAAGAAACTGATAGGTAGGGAGAATGAGAATGCCAGTTAATGGGGCTAAATTTGAGAGAGTAGTGATCAAGGGGTACTGTGCAGACCTTTTTCTTTAATTTGATCATCTAAGTATATATAAAATGTAAAACACTTGTAATTTGGTCCATCTTTTCATTAAAAAAAGTAAGCAACATCTGGTTATTGATATTGTTTCTTAGTTTCAGTAATATATTATATCGATTGGGTTAGTTTCAATTTGTCAATGACTTTGCAATATGATTGTATTTGTCCTCTCTCTCTCTCTAATCTCTTATAAGGAATATTCAGATATTGATTCTGATCATACCCCAATCCCCTCATTTAGAAGAGAGATATATTTGTGTATCCAAAATAGTCACTTAAATTGATCAAATGTTGGTTATCACATGAAAAATAGTACGTTCATAAAGAGAACTCATAAAAATAAAGTTAAAAAACTGATATGACTGAATATGATATATTATAATTACTTTACACAAAAAAAAAAATAATAAATAAATATGATGGTATGTACTCAGACAAGGCATGTCAATCTGTAACTTTTACTTTTTTTTTTTTTTTTTTGTAGGGATGTCCTTGTAAATTAAATATTTCTCTTGTTACTTATTATATATAGATCCCTTTTGATTTTCATTCTCTCATCTTTGAGTCATTAACCGTAATCCGGCCTCATGTCTAGTCTTATCAAACAGCTAAAACATTACAATAACACATCACACTTGAGCTCCAATTGATTTAGGCTACAAATCTCGTGATCTATGATTCTATATATACATTATCTTGGCTTTGCCCCAAAATTGCATGCTTTCGATGTTGGATAGACAGGATACCCCAATTCGATGATAAATCCAATCAAATGGCTTGATCATGAATGATTTAAATTAGTTTTCCCATATCTGGAAAAGCATGTAACACATTTTTTAGAAAGGTGGTCGTGGAGAAGTTTCAAACTTAATCATGCATGCGAAGGATCAGTTGCATGCTTTATGGATTGGGGAACATGATCGATTGACTTGACATTAACCTAAAGTTTCACCACTTTGTAACATGATGAAAACCAAATGGCTCCAAGCCATATGAGCTCACGTGAATTGAAAAAAAGCTTGAAAAATTAACACTTTTTCCTTAATTGAATCAAATTTCATGTGCTGCTTAATGCCTTTAATCATGAATGGAGGGGGGAACTTTGTGGGCGTTGTTTGGAAGATCATGTGCAAGTCATATATCACTTATTACGTACACATGGCTCATGTTCCAATACATCTGATTGTTTGATTTGTTTCTCTGATATGGTTTGTTATGCGTTTTATGTATTAAGATCTGAGATATATAGGCTTATAATTTTGATTAATTATACTTGGAACTTGGACCGGAAAATACGAGTCGACTTCTAGTGAACATGGACTTCTTGGGCCGGGCTAGTTTATTAAGCATAATCTTAAACCCATCATGAAAAGAATACTCTTTTTCTTTCATCTCGAACATGCTAGTCTACTGTTTTTTCTTTGAGAAATAATTTAGGCCCGTTTGGAACTTAAAATTGAACTGAGTTGAACTCATATCAGTTTAATTTTAAATTGAGTCTGATATTTAAATGCTTAATTTTTAAATCATTAAATATATCTTAACTCAAAACATTTTTACACGTAGAATCAATAATCTTTTTTAATTCAATACCTCTTTACACGTGGGACCCACGAAATTTTTTAAATTTCTATAAATACATCTAAATTTATCTCAACATATAAACACATCTAAACTCATTTTAGGTGAGTCTCACAAAACTCACTCCACCATCTCAACTTATTACTATTAATAAAGAACTCAACTCATCTCAACTCAACTTAATATCTAAACTAAGCCGTGTAAAGGAATTACACACAAAATGATGTGGCCTGTTGTAGTTTATTAGATTATAAAATTAATTTTATTATAAAATATATATATATAATAAATTATATGAAATTACGTCAATTTATAAAATTACTTTTATATAATTATTTTATTGTTATAGCGCACTCATCTTTTATCTTTTCTCTCGTACTGTTAGATTAGGACCAAACTGGTTGATTCAATCAGAAATCGAACATATTTCAGTATAGTATTCGATTGGACAACACAGAATCCAACTCCTTTGAACGGGGGACAGCATAATAATTCCAGCATAATTACCATTAACAGCAACAACTCTATCAACCATGGTAGGCAACATTTGAATCCCAACAACTGCCACATCATAAACCCTAGTACTATAACCCCTTATCAACTCTTGTATATTATTGCCCAAAAAATCTTCTTCACACTCTACTGTGTGAAGAAGACCCAGCACAACTAACGTGCTGGGTTGAAAAAAAAAAAAATTATGTGAAGTGTGTGGAGAGTGTAATGTACAGTAAAGAGTGATATATCATTTTCCATTATTGCCACATCGCTATCTCTTATAAAACACAATGATACCAAAAAAACAAACACAACATTAATCCTTTATAACTTACTAATTCTAATTTGTCTTTTAGTATTTTAAGCTATGCTTGGATGATAGAAAATATGTACACATTAATCAAATGGAGAGTTTGGTATCATGAGTTTATTACCAATTAAGTAAGGGAGGTTTCTTCGTCGAATTGGATAAAAGATAGCTGGAAGGTTAGAAAAGACGTTCACTAAATAGATATACTGTTATTTATCTCAGATTTTGTTAAGTGCAATAATTCTATATATTATGTAGTATATATTATATGATTAAGAAATAAATCTATTATATCATATTATGTAGCTCATAATTAAAGATAACAAGACGTACGATTAAGTAAAAGATATAAAGAATAATTATATTCAAAAGCTTTTATATCATTATCTAAAAAACAAAGTCTTCATATCACATACCATCTACATCGTATAATTTGATTTGAAAGAAAATTTTAAAATCTGAATCTTATAAGTCAAATTATATCATGTAAATTATATATCATGAATAAAGAACCATTTTAGATAGTGTAAGGAGATTTTCCTCCAAGTTCCAGGAGGCCCCGCCAAGCTCGGCCCGGGAAGGAAGATCACAAATCCGGCCCACTAGGAGAAGTCTCTGTACATGGCTTGCGGGAGGGATGGTGCAACAAAGGATGGGACTCGTCGGGCTCATTGATCTAAGGTCCTTTAGATAATGTCCAGTCATCGAGTGTCGCCCACACAGCAGGTGTGACATGCAGATGATCGTCAATCTACTAATAAGGAAAGCATGAACGTACCGGGGGAAAGTCAGACTGAGAGGAGAATGTTAGAGAACCACGCCACATTTAATGGTTCTGTCGCCAGGACGGCACGTCACATTAATGATGCCGTTGCAGAGCCATGCCACATTAATGAGACCATTCACAGTGACATGCATGATTTGTTCTTCAAGCTGATTGTATAAATAGTTGATCTCAAGTATGAGAAAACTCTCTCTAATCCCTAGACTTTCTTGCTTATTTGTTACACTCTAAAAACATTTACTGACTTTGGCATCGGAGGCTCCCCTGCCCCTAGGCCGCTCTCTTAAAGCCACATACATTCTTCTCTTTGCAGGGCTCGTTGTGAAGACCTGAGTTGTTGGAGGCTAGCCCAAGGGTGTGCGAAACACGACATCAACAATGGTGTCGCCTGTGGGATCATAATAGATCTTGCGTGTCCTTCTCATGCCTGCGACAACCCGTTCCGAACAACTCAGAAGAAATGTGGGGGATGCCATGGAAGCAAGTCTAAAAGCCATGGAAGAGTGGGAGACAAAACTGACTGGCGAGGTGGAAACATTTTGCAAGAAAAATGTGGAACTCAAGAAACCCCGAGATGACCAAGAAGGCGAGGAGAACAGTGACACTGAGCAAATGGGGTCCCAAAATACGTAAGCGGGTCCTAAGAAAGAAGAGGAGAAAAAACACATACAGGACGAACTCCACAGCCTCAAAGGGAAATACGAGGAGATAGCACGGAATGTGGGTATGTCATCAACAGTAGACCAACTGCTCATAAGCACACGTCTACCCTATACTGAAGAGGTATTGGGATTGCCTTTGCCACCAAAGTTTAGAATCCCCATTGTGGAGACATATGACGAGAGCAGGGACCCTTCTTAAACACCTGGAAACTTTCAGGGCTCACATGACGCTAAATGGTTTCCCAAGAGAAATCGCTCCTAGGGCATTCCCCTTGGCCCTGAAGGGGTGCCTGGTTTGGGTCACCGGCACCTAAGTTGGTGGACAGCTTCGACGAGTTAGCCAGGTTGTTCCTAACTCAATTCATGTCCAGTCAGAGGAGGTAGCACCCAGCCGCATACCTCCTCACTATCAAACAAACGGAGGATGAGAGAGCATGAAATTCTATCTGGCCCGATTCAATAAGGAGCGCATGACTGCCGATAATCAAGATGAAAAGATCACCTTGGCGGCGTTCCAAGGAGGCGTCTAGCCGTGCTCCCAATTTATGGCAAAATTGGAAATTCATGGACCAGGCCGATAGCTTCATTAACGCAGAGGACACTTTTTGAGTGTTAACCAAACTGCGAAAGAAGGAAATAGAGCGCAAGGAAAGGAAAGGGAAAGCCCTAGTTAAGGCCAAACCCCATGAGAAAGTGGAAAGGGACTCCCAGGAGAATCGACGAGAGGAAGTCCTGACAAAAGGGCCTGGGCCGCGATACAACAGGCACACATTCACCATTAAAGGGGAGAACGACTGGGGAGCAATGCGCCGATACTACACATATCATTGGTCCACCTCACACAACACCAAGGACTGCCGCTCCCTGGGAGGAAGGAAGGAGTATTTGGAGCAACAAAGTGGCCATCACTCGTCCGTCAAGAGACGAGCGCAAGAGCCGAGGAGAAGATCGAGGGAAAGGAGCCGGGATCGGGATGACCGACACCGACAAGAAAAAACCTCGAAGGCTGGCAATAAGGACACCGCCTAATCCCCTTCGATCACCACCAAGGCAGCAACCCCTTCTAGGGGAGATTCGAACCATAATAGGAGGGTTCGCGAGCGAGGGCATCACCTCATTGTGATAAAAGGCGCATGTCAAGCGAGCCCAATACTATGAGGTGTTCTCGGCCGAGTATCACCCTGCCAAGCAACGAAGCGACCCCCTTCTGGTGATCTCGTTTATGGAGGCCGATGAAAGAAGGGGTCCTATACCCCCACGACGACGCCCTGGTGGTCAACATACTCATCTCTAACTTCACCACCCATAGAATCCTCTGATAACAGGAGCTCCATGGACATACTATTATGAGAAGCTTTCGTCAAGACACGTATCGAAACCTCTCGGCTGCTGCCCGCCCCTATACTCTTGAAAGGCTTATTCGGAAGTATTGTCTGGCCAATAGGGACCATCACGTTGTCGGTCCTGGTGGGAAGTAGTCCCTGCACGGCCCCTGCTATAGTTGACTTCCTAGTGGTAAAAACTCTGTCGGCATACAATGCCATCATAGGAAGGTCCACCCTCAACTACTTAAGGGTTGTCATGTCGACCTACCACCTCAAAATGAAATTCCTAACTCGCTAGTGTCAGCAAGAGAGTGATACATGCAAGAGCTGAGGCAGAAAGATGAAGAGCCCGCTTCGAGCTGCGCCGAGGGGGCAAAATAGTCTGAGTGCTGCTTGAAAAACAACGGCAGACCCCTACCTGCGATCTGCCTTGCCTAGTTTCTAGGAGAGAAGGAATGGTGTGAGGCTGTGGCGAAGAGGACCAGAGACCACTTCCCCAAAGCGGGAATCCAGGCCCTTTAAATTTTGTGATGTCTTCGCATTGAACTTGTACATTCCTTTTTACTTAATAAGATAACTTTTCAGGACAACATAGAGCATCTACTTCACGCCTTTGCATTACAAGCGTAGCACTAACAAAAAAAAAAAAGGAAACGTGGCCAACAAGACACTTGGCGACAAGGTCATCAACAACTTACCTCCTAGTGGGACACTATAGGGAAAGACAGGCCTAAGTGTTGCCTTATTCCTCCCACGATGGAGAACGGGTTAGCCGATGGCGGCCCGAATATAAAACTTACATTCCTTGCAGACGTCAATAGCGGGTGCGGGCTCAGTAACAAATTACCAGAAAACTTACCACATTGTGGGATACTATAGGGAAAGGTCGGCCCAAGGGTGGCCTTATCCCTCCCGCAAAGGAGAGCGGGACCGGCATACGGCCTTCCCGAATATATCAACGAGTGAGAGTGGGTCCAGTAACAAACTGCCAGAAAAATTACCTCTCCGCGGGATACTGTAAGGAAAGGTCGGCTCAAGGGTGGCCTTATCCTTCCCTCAGAGGAGAGTGGGACTGACACACGACCCTTTGAATAAATTACCCCAACTCCTATGACGGCGAAGAGTGGTCGACCAACTGCCATCTGAACTTACCTCCCCGAGGGGGCGTATAGGGAAATGTAGGTCTTAAGGTTGCCTTATCCATCCTGAGATGGAGTGCAGGTTAGTTCTCAGCTACTCGACATCAGAGATTTTACCTTCCTCGTAAATGTCGACAAGCGGGATTGGGTATAGTAACAAAATGCCTGAAAAATTTACCTTCCCGTGGAATATTATAGGGAAAGGTTGGCCTAAGGGTGGCCTTATCCCTCCAACAGAGGAGAGTGGGTTGTGCCCTTGTGGTGGCCCAAAAACTTACCCCAACCTCCACTACGAATGAAGAGTGAGTCTAGCGCCAGCCTTAAAGTGTTACCTTTCCCTATAATACCAACGAGCGGGAGCGGATCCAGTAACAGACTGCCCGAACAACCTCATCCCTGCTAGGCCAAGAAGGGGAAGGCCGGCCTAGGGGCGACCTTGCCCTCCCGCAAAGGGGCTCCACCCACAAGGTTGCCCCGAAAACTTACCTCGACTCCTATCACTGTGAAAGAGTGGACTGCCCCACTGGCAGCCTGAAGAAGTTACCTCCTTAAGGGATAAAAAAAGGGGCAGGCTAGCTTGAGGTAGTTCGATCCCTCCCCAATGGAGTGAGAGTCTAAGTGTTACGACTACCTGAATAAAGAAATCTCTACAGAAAAGAAGCAAAGTGCCAAGAAAAGAAGCCGCACAAAGCATTAGCAAGCAAGGAAAATACGGAGAAGGTATAGCCGGATACACAAAATTACTTTATTACTTATGCAGGATTACAAAAGAAAAAAAATAGAAGGGAGAAAGTGGTGGGAAGTGTGAGAAGAAATACAACAAGGAAAACGCGAAAACAATGCGACAAGGAAAATATGATGGAAACAGTATGCGAAAAATACACAATTGGATGCACAAAATCATTTTATTAACTGTGCCACAATACAAAAGGAAAATTACATCATGACGTCGGATTACAAGGAAAAAGTCGCATCGTAAAGCTACGTGAAACCGCTGAACTACAAAGAATAAGTTGATACATTCCGCAAACCGCCTGCAGTACCATCTACTCCACGCATGCACGTACGAGAGAAAAGTCCTTAGAAGGATCCGAGATTGTGAACCTTACCGAGACCAACTCAACGGCCATTAGCAACGACCACATAATCATAGAATGGCACCATGGCGACCAAGTCCGATGGGTACAACATGGGTCAAAGACCACCGCCATTACAATGTGTCGATAATGCCAGAGAAAGTCAGCGGAATACAAAAGACAAAATTACATTGTATGGTCATATATTGTCGTATGGGCTCCAAGGAGGAGAAGTGTTCTAGTGGAAAAGTGTTCTCAGGCGCAAGGAAACCAGGCGATAAACTGCGGGTGTCCGTATTGTAAATAGTGGCAAAGGCAGTGCCAAGAATGGGAACATATCGGAATGGCTTACGGAGCAAAGGATTTTGATCGAATCGAAGAGATTCTAGTATCAAGAGAAGCAAAATTGAAGAGAGAGGTGGAGACCACGACAACCAAGCCATTCACCACTGCAACAAAAGTACTTCTCCACTGTGAACAACCAGACAACGAGTTCGGTTGTAGAGAAACTTTCGAAATGAAGCCTCATAAGCAAAAAGGGCAAGAATGAGGAAGCACAATAAACAAAAGGGCAGGAACGAGAATAAAGGATCCGGGACCCCACCAACAAAAGATAGGTGGCTCCAACCTTTAACACAAGGACCGCCACAACATGCAGCAACCTGAATGCCACAGGGGATTTGCCGCCCACTAGGATGTGAAGAATACATTAGAGCAAAGAGGGATAGAAAAAAAATGCAAAGAACTTTGGAAGAAAAGAAAGACAGATGTAAGTAGGGTGAAAATTCTAACTGGGAAAAAGGTCCTTATATAGGCGGGGTGGGCACTTGACCTGCTCAAACGTCATAACTCCACAAATCACCACCAGACGCCACGTGTCCCCTCTCCAGAGAATTAGAATCCCTCGATTATCGCAACTGCCGTAGTGCCTATCTGTTGATATAACAAGTGGAGTTAATGCCAATAAAGAACGAAGCCATAACGTAGAAATTAAAAGGACACCATTTAATGGGGAAACGTAATTGACACTGCATCGCCGAGTATGTAAAATACAAACTGTCGTCCGGTGTGCGACTGAACAAGTTGGAAAGGGCATAAGAAGAATTCTTCCTAGACTCGTCCAGGAAGAATTGGTGGGGTAACCATATAAAGGGTTTTACTCCTACTATCTAAGTGCTACTTGGCTTGGGGATGTTGAATAATCAACAAGGCGAACTGTCCGGGAAATCAACCTAACAACTCGTGTTAATCGCTAAACACTCTGGTTTATTTCCCTAAAACTTGTATGAATTTTATTTCACTAATGTAATTATCTTCTGTGGGACGAAAGTCAATTGGTTTCAATCAGTAAAATCAACTTCACCTAGGTGGGAATTCCCCCAACAACTCCCCCCCCCCTCCGCGAAGTGAAAAAGGAAGGTAGGCTTAGAAGGTTGCTTGTCCCACTCGCAGAGGAATGCGGACCATCCCTTGGCCACGAGAACGACAAACACTCCATTAGCGGAATCTTTACCAATGAAGCAAAGATGCTAGCGGGGTAAGCTGAGAGAAAAAAAACAAAGGTACGACCAACACAGCCCCCAGAATGACGACCACGACAATAGTCGCATTCCAGGAATTACTATCTGTAGAGGGTAAGCAAGCCCAGTGAGACCGGCTAGCAGGATAGGCAGGGGTGTTGTGGAACCCTTCACCCATGAAGGCCACACAATGACAAGGAAGAAAGGGGAAAAAAGGCAAAGGCGTGACAAGCAAAGATATGTACATTATCTAGTATGTTTCTATATACAAGCCGCCGAACAACAGAGTGCGAATATATGTTTTAAAAAGAAAAAAAAAAAGAGATACAACCAGGCGCATAAAACCCCTACGTTTCAGCGCCAGGAACATCGGTCTCAATAGCCGCAAAAGCACGGTCGCCCAACTCGACGAGAGTGGGAACAAAGTTGGCAGAATCCACTAACTCTGGCAAGGGTACAAAGACGGTCAGCATCTCCTTTCTCCCTAGATTGCGGTTGGATTTAAAGGACACTTCGTTGGTGGGGATATTTCTAGGCTCATGTCGTTGAAGGACACCTCGTTGGTGAACGCAGCTCCGGACTCTGAAGAAGAAATGACCACATCGATTTGTGGCCCTCATTAGTCCCTTGTCCCCATGCTTTATCACGAAGTGTCAGGAACCACCTTAGTTGCTTGTGTAAGAAGAGGTTGACATCTTGGAGACTTGTCTACAGTTGCTCCAACCGGTCAATCTCTTCTCGCAACTGCCTCTTCTCCATCAACTCAAGGGAGAGGTCGGCCTGGAGACTTTGATTGACTTACTCCAGTTGGGTCTTTTCTTCCTCCCACTTCTGCTTGTGCTTCCGAAGAAGGCGCTCTGACTTTTTCAACCTCTTTCGCTCGCTCGACAACTCGAGCCTCATCTTCTCAAGTTCAGACTTCAGCAGTTCCTTCTCTTCCTTGTCGCTGCGAGCGTGGTCCAAACCCTCCTGAGCAGCTGCCTCCTGATCACCCACGATGAAGGTCGCAAGTTGAGACACCCCCTAATGACACGAAAGCAATACTAAGAAAGCAGGAGGAAGGACAATGAAAGAGAAAAAGGCAGGAAATGAGCAAACAAACCTCGCGGAAGAAGGACGATAGGCATTCAACTACTCAGTCAATGGCTTCCTCTTGGCTCCCTTCCATGGCCAGTTGAGACAAGGAAATGAGGGCCTCTGCAAGATTGGAAAATTCAGATAACTCCCCAAGAATCTCAGAAGGAGCAGTGGGGTTCTCACTCACGCGCCTCAGGAAGGGAATGGTTGTAGCATCCGATGGAGAATCGCCACTTGCAAGAGGTTCTACTTGAGCAAACGGATCGACGACCGGGATCCCGGGACCATCGTCAGCTTGAACCGAAGAATCTGCAACGGAGCACGTTGGGCTCCCAAGAACCTCAACAATTGGAGGAGGTTGACCTCTTATGCCTTTCGCATCCACGGGGTGGCTGGACAAAGCTCCCCCCTTGTCGGCTGCTTCAAGAGAGTAACTCCCAGCGACAAAACGAGATGAGGAAAGGGGAGAGATACAAGAAAAGGAATGCTGTCCCACCCTAGGAGAAGAAGACATAAAAATACTTTCAAGAAGGTTGCCCATTCATAGGGTGGCTCGCCAATCATCGCAAGAAGGGGCACCGAAAGGGAACAGCTCGCCTTTTAGCCCGTTATGACCAGTGCGGGGGCCGCCTCCGTAATCAGAAGGCTAGCTTCTAAAGTAGCCATTTCCTGCATCAAAGGGTCTCGACCCTCTAGAAGAGGTTTGCCCTAGGCTAGAACTCCTTCTCGATGAGGTTTCTTCCCTTTATCCAGAGTAGGGAGGTCCTAGGAGCGCCTTTGAAGTCAAGCGATTTATGGCCGCACAACCAGCGGCCTGTCACTAGAGGGAAGGAGCCCTAGGGGAGGCAGGGAACCTTCCAAACTTTCTTTGGAAAGAAGGGTCTCAGAACGAACACTGTTAGGGTGTTTCTGCACCCATTCTCGCACGATCGCCAGGCGCGTTGATTCATAAGGGGTGGCTATCGGACGCACGGCCTTATCCTCCGGAACCGTTCCCCATTCTGTCTATATGCGATACTCTCGGTGGTTCACCTAACCCACTGGGAACTCCCAACCACGGCTTGAGACAAAAAATAAAAATAAAAACTTGGGGGACCAGTCTTTTACCTTGCGATGCCACTGTTCCAAGGTTACCAAGGCATGGGACATCTTGAAGCTGTACACATTCCCTTTGAGGCGAAGCACTCTGTGGGCAAGAAGAAACTTGCAGCCAGTAAGGTCCGTGTCATCCAAGTAGGATTCCAGCAAACCTGCCACCAAATAAGGTTGCAGCAGATCAATAACCTCTAGGCGTTCGGATGAAATTGAGAAAGGGACAAGCCTAGGCGGTCTAGAGGTCACGGATGGGAGAGGAAATGGCAACCTCAAGCCGCACGAAAACATAGAAGGGTATAGGGCTACCTTGTCTGAGTGGCCCTCTGAGTCAATGGCACCCTTGTCAAGACCTGGAACTTCAAAGGCGACAGATTCTGGCACTCGAAAGGTGAAAGCTAAGGAGGCCAATGTGGGCTTATCGGTGGACGAGTGCCACCCATTGCCCAAAAATACTGGCCCAACGTCGGCAAAAACACTAGGTTGAACGGATTTTTTAGAAGCTATCACTGCTAGAATGCGAAGTAACATAGAGACTGATTGGAAAGAAAAAGAATTGAAAGAACAAGAATGGCAGGACAATCGTAAAGCAATGGAGCAAGCCAGGGCCCACTCCCACGTTTTATAAAGGAAGGTGGTTGTCAGATTTCCGTAAGTTGTCACAACTAGGATATGTGCCGTTTCGGTTTTCGGAAATGCGGTTCACAAAGCAACATCAACGAGAAGAGCGGCCTGACATCTCTTCATTAATGAGTTTGAAAAGATGTGATGAAAAAATAAATCCATCATGAGAAGACGCCGTCAGAAATAGCCGACCACATGAGCTTCTCGGATAGCAAAAAAACTAAATACAGTACCCGGCCTTGGGAAGAGGGTAGGGTAATTCATGATAAATTCTCACCGTATTCGTCCGATGAGAATTAGCTGGGTAACTATAAGGAGATTTCCCCCCAAAGCCCAAGAGGCCCAGCCAAGCTCGACCCACAAATCCGGCCCACTAAGGGAAGTCCCTATACATGGCCTACTGGAGGAATGGTGCAGCAGACTTGTCGGGCTCATTGATCTGAGGTCCCTCGATAATGTCCAGTCATTGAGTACCCACCCACACAGCAGGCGTGACATGCGGAAGATCGTCGATCTACTAACAAGGAAAGCATGAACGGATTGGGAGAAAAGCAGACCGAGAGGAGAAGGTTGGAGAACCACATAGCATTTAATGCCTCTGCCACCCGGAAGACACACTACATTAATGACGCTGTCGCAAAGCCACGCCACATTAATGAGACTGTTGCAGAACCACACTGCATTTAAATGTTCTGACAAAATGAACAGTACGAGGACTCTGGACCTCGTAGTGACATGCATGATCTGCTTTTCGAACTGATAGTATAAATAGCTGATCCCAAGTATAAGGAAACTCTCTCTGATCCCTAGATTTTCTTGCTTATTTACTACACTCTAAGAACACTTACTGACTTTGGTATCAGAGACTCCTTGTCCCCTAGGTTGCCCTCTCAAAGCCGCATATATTCTTCTCTCTGCAGGGCCCGTTGTGAAGACCTAAGTTGTTGGAGTCTAGCCCAAGTGTCTGCGAAACACAACATCAACAGATAGTATTTCTCAAAACATAAAACGATAATATTTATATACACACACACACACACACATATATATATATATATATATAAAAACACCGTAAAACTATTAAATATAAGGTGGACTAAGATTTATAAAAGAAAAAAAAAACCCATAAATCGCGTGGGCTAATTTCATGAGTTATCTTAAAAAAATTAAATTTAAATAAACCTTCGTCGTTGGCAAGTTGAAAACGGAAACCTGGAAAAGAACAAGAAAGTATCGAGCTGGATTGGATAAAATGGGCTAGTGCCAGACCCTTTTTTTATGAATTTCTCTTTTATGTTTTGTTCGGACCAGACAACTTCAGTCATAAGAGCATCCTCATTGGCTTGGTCAAAATTAAAAGATGGTTAAAATTTAGATAATTTGTACAAAAAACATTCCACATTAGATTAGGCATCTCCAAAACAATTTGGATTTCTGCTAGAGTAATTGACCAAATATAGAGAACCAAAATTGATTCACCAAATATAGAAAGTGAATGGCTAATTCAATGTGAAGATTGAATTTAAATAGAATAGGCAAATGCAAAAAAGTGTGATATTAGCTAAATTTTAAAGAAAATGCTACAACCACCGTTATTTGACACCACTTTTGAGTCCCGCTTGACGTGTCCACTCCACTGTGACATTCCTTCCCTTTTTTTATTTGGAACTTGCTTTTAGCGTTTGACTTTCACTATCACCTCCGCACTTTCACTTTTCACCTCTACGCTTACACTATGCACTTGCTTTTTTTTTTTTTTTTACCTAATCCTCCGCACTTTCATCCATTTCATTTTTCCCAAATCAGTGCCGACTGCACCCAAACCCCGACGCACAAGAGACCAAACTAGTGCCCCCCATTGACTGCACCCAGACCCCGACCCATATGAGACCCATCTCTGACCGGCACGAGAGACCTATTTTTGACGTCATTCGCTTTGCATTTCGTCTCCTTCACGGTAGATTTCTCCATTTCCGCATTTCCTCTAGATTTCTTGGTTTGAATTTTTTTAATCTAATTTCTTTAAATAAAAGACTTCACACTGTCACGTATGTGAACCGACCAACAGATTTGTGTTTTTCATAGTAAATTAATAACGAAATATGTTGGAGAGGATAACAGAAAAACAATGGACGGTCTCCTCTCTGGGTCTCCTTCTTAGGTTTCCTTCGTAGAGGTGGTGGCACTGCCTCTTGAGTGCAGTTATCTCTCCATTGTGTTGGTTTATCAAGGTGCTGATTCATGGAGGAGAACCTGGATGACTTCTACCAGCAGCTTTCGCTGATAGAAAAGGAGAATGATGTGGTGGTGGTGGAGCAAGATCATCTTGAGGATGAAACTTTATGCGGGGGGAAGTGTTTGATGTTCAAGTTACTGACGAATAAGCCTTTTAATAAGGAGATGTTCAAGGCCACTATGCGGAAGGTCTGGCAGCTGGTGAAGCAAATCAAGTTTCGGGATCTCAATGCAGACCTATTCTTAGCAGAGTTTGATGATATTCGTGATAAAGAACGGGTTCTCCGAGAAGGGCCGTGGACGTTTGATAAACAAATTATTCTCGTGAAGGAAGTGGAGGGTGGTCAACAGGTTCATCAACTTCAATTTACCGAAGCGCTATTCTGGGTTCGCTTGCATGATCTTCCATTTCGGGCTAGGAATAGTTCTGTGGGTCGACTTGTGGGAAGCAAAATTGGGCGTGTAGAGGTGGTGGATCTCGGTGAGGGTGAAATTGCGTGGGGGGAATATTTGGGTGTTCGTGTTGCGATAAATGTGCAGAATCCTTTGTTGCGAGGCACAAAAATTGATATTGGATCTGGGACTACTCATTGGGTCCGGTTTTCTTATGAGAGGTTACAAGATTTTTGTTATAGATGTGGTTGCTTGGGGCATGCGGAGAAGGACTGTATTTCCCACCCATCTAAGGGAGATTGCCTTCCCTACGATGCTTGGCTGTGCGCCACCAGTAATGGGGATCGTGGTCGTTTTTTTACACTGGTGAAGAAGGTACTTAACTAGCCTGTGGATGGTAGCAGCTCTCCTCCGGTGTCATTAGCTGGGGTGGCGGAGGCAGTGCCTAGTGGTGGCGCTCCTGCAGGGGTTTCCGGGGACGTTCCTTTAGGAAGTGCTAGAGTAAATCACGATCCGACAGTTACGGATTTTGATATTATGGATACGTTGAAGATGGGGCGTCAGAAGGATTTTGCTGGGGCGACAAGTTCGGAGCAGATTTATAACCATTTCGATCGTGGGGAATATCAATCTTTGGGGAATCTTAACAGCAAAGTCGTGGAGTGTGAAAAATCGACGGTTTTAGCTCCTCAGTTAGTTGATGGGCCCGTGGACTTGGAATGCCCATTGGATTCTCATTCACTGGCTGGGCTTGTGGTTTCTATGGCTTGTAGTTCCGAAAAGGGGCTAGTTGATGATCAAGAGGGCTCTCTGTTGTGTGAGTCTCAGTGTCTATTAAGGCCTGATGGGGTTCATTCTAAACGTTGGAAACGAGTGTCGGTAATAAGTAAAACGCCGAGTTCTAGCCAGAAGGCCTCTGCTCCTCAAGGGGTTGGGCGAAAGCGGAAATCTTACGTCGAGAAGGAGAGTCTAGCGCTTTCCGTTGGTGGCTTTTCTAAGAAATGTTCTTTGGCTTTGCCTACTGCGGGTGAGGAAGCAGATGATTCAGCAGTTATATCGGCGGCGGCTGGTGTCCAGCACCGCCGGGAACCATGAAAATAATGAGTTGGAATGCTCGTGGGCTTGGGAACCCACGGGGCATTCGAACCCTTTGTGACTTGGTCAAAAGGGAAGCTCCTGATGTATTGTTCTTGCAGGAGACGCGGCTCTCTGTTCGTGAGTTTAATCTCTGTAAGTTCAAACTTGGTTTTGGTAATTGTTTACCGTTTGGATGTTGTGGTCGGAAGGGGGGTTTGGCTCTGTTATGGGGGAATGATGTTGATCTCTCTATTATAAATTACTCTAATTCGCATATTGATGCTGTTGTTAAATCGGGTGGGTCGATGGCTTGGTTTTTTACTGGTATTTACGGTAACCCAGATGCATCTCAGAGGGATCAGACTTGGGATTTAATAAAAGGCTTGTGTCGTGTCAATAGTAGCCCATGGTTGTTATTGGGAGATTTTAACGAAGTTTTGTCTCACAATGAGAAATTTGGGGGGTAGACCATGGCCTGAGTGGCAAATTCAGTCTGTTAGGGAAGTGGTAGATGGATGTGGTTTGAGGGATTTAGGTTACAAAAGCTATCCCTTTACTTGGTGTAATCAGCGGGCAGGTAACCAGTGTGTTAGTGAACGCCTTGATCGAGGTTTAGCTAATTCTGCTTGGTTGCATTTATTCCCAAATGCTTGTGTTTCTCATGGTGTAGTAGCCTATTTGGATCATGTTCCTATTTGGGTGGAGCTGACGGGTGTTGAAGAATTTCCCAGATACAAAAAAGCTTTTAAATTCGAAGCCATGTGGGTGGGCGAGGAAGGTTGTGAGAATATTATTAGAGAGAGTTGGAGCAATTGTTCATCTCAGACCAGCTTTAGGGATGTGCAAATTATGATCCAGACTTGTGGCCGTAGGTTGTCAATGTGGAATAGGTAGTCCTTTGGTCATGTACAAAAGAATCTTCAAAATGCTAGGCGGCAGTTGGCTAAGGTTCATGAGAAGGGATTTATGGGGGAGGGTAAGGATGAGAATGAGTTAGCCAAAAGTGAGATGCAGAAATGGCTTGAGCGAGATGAAGCTATGTGGCGTCAACGATCAAAGGCTTTTTGGCTGAAGGATGGGGATCAAAACTCTCGGTATTTCCATATGAAGGCTACTCAGAGATGTAGGAAGAATAAATTACTGAAAATTTAGGATGACAATGGGATCTGGCAGGTTTCGGAAGGGAGAGATAGGGTTATTCTGGACTATTTTAATTCTCTATTTACTACATCTTCTCCAAGTGGATCGTTGGATTTTTTGGAGTCTTTAGCTGGTCGTGTTAGCTCTCAGATGAATGAACAGCTGTCAATGGTTTTTTCTGCTGATGAGGTGAAGGCTGCTATTCACCAAATGCATCCCTATTTAGCTCCGGGACCAGATGGCATGTCGCCAATATTTTATCAAAAATATTGGCATGTGGTGGGGGAGTCATTAACTGCAGCAGTTCTGAATGCTCTTAATTTAGGTGTGTTTCCAGCTTCTTTAAATCACACTTTCATTTGTTTAATTCCGAAAAAATAGTCTCCATCAAACGTTAGTGACTATAGACCCATTAGCCTTTGTAATGTGGCCTATAAGATCATTGCTAAGGTGTTAGCAAATCGTTTGAAAGTTGTTATGCCCTCTGTTATTGATGAGAGTCAGAGTGCCTTTGTTCTAGGCGTCTAATCACGGATAATGTTTTGATTGCGTATGAACTGGTACATTTCTTAAAGAGGAAAACTAGAGGCAAAAAAGGGTTCATGTCTATCAAATTAGATATGAGCAAGGCCTATAACAGAGTGGAGTGGGGCTTTCTTCAATCAGTTATGGAAGTGATGGGGTTTGCTCCCCATATTGTTTCTCTAATCATGGTTTGTGTTCGTTCAGTTTCGTTCTCTATCTTGATTAATGGCAAGCCTAAAGGACCTGTTTATCCTTCTAGGGGCTTGCGGCAAGGAGACCCCTTGTCCTCTTATTTATTCCTGCTTTGTTCTGAAGGTTTGATTTCTTTATTGTCGAAAGAAGGGTTGAGGCGAGGGATTTTGGGGTTGAGAATTTGCCAGGGTGCTCCATCCATTAATCATTTGATGTTTGCAGATGATTGTGTTATTTTTTGTAAGGCTGATATTGCAGAAAATAGACGAGTGCAGGCTGTTTTAGATTTTTTTGAATCTGTCTCAAGTCAGAAAATTTATAAGGAGAAAATAGCCATGGTGTTTAGTAATAATGTCCGTCGAGAGGTCCAAGCTGTTTTAAAGCAATTGTGGGGTAATAGTGAGACCCAGCAATATGAAAAGTACTTAGGTCTTCCACCTATGGTGGGCAGATCAAGGCATCGGGCATTTATTTCTATTAAACAACGTGTGTGGCAAAAACTCCAAAGTTGGAAGGAATAGTTACTTTCAATAGGGGGAAGGAAATTCTCTTGAAAGCTGTGGCACAATCGATTCCTATGTATGCAATGAGTTGTTTTTTATTGCCTTCTACTCTGTGTTCTGATTTGGAGGGATTAATGGCAAAATTCTGGTGGGGTCAAAAAGGGGTGGAAAGGAAGATCCATTGGTTGAGTTGGGCAAAAATGTGTGAGCCTAAGGTAGGTGGAGGCTTGGGTTTTAAGGACTTGAGGACTTTCAACTTAGCTCTTTTGGCTAAGCAGGGGGTGGTGGTTGCTGCAGAATGAGGGATCCTTACTTTTTAGATTATTCAAGGTTCGATATTTTCCTACTTCAGCTTTTGCACAAGCTGGTCTGGGCCACTCTCCTTCGTTTACTTGGAGGGGTATTTGGGAAGCTAAGAAGTGGGTCCTTAGAGGGAGTAGATGGTGTGTTGCTAATGGGAGAACTGTTAAAGTTTGGTCTGATCAGTGGGTTCCTAGTCATGGGGTTTTATGTTCTGAAATTTCTCATGGTTCATTGGAAGTTCAAGAGGATGTGGTGGCTTCTCTGATGGATGTAGATGCAGGAAATTGGAATGTCCACAAACTTAGATCTCTTTTCAATCCAAATATGGTGTCTGATATTCTCAAGATTGTTGTTTGTTCAAGTGTTAATGCTGATAAATGTATTTGGGCTCATGAGAGGTCGGGGGACTTTAGTGTTAAAAGTTGCTACAGGTTTATTAAGTCCAGCATGGGTTCTCTTGTTGCTGAGACTTCATCAGCAAGTTCTAGGCATGTGTTATGGAAGCAACTATGGAGGATGCCAGTTCCAAGTAAGATTAAAATATTTGCTTGGCGCGCTTGTAAAGATGGCCTTCCATCAAAACAGAATTTAGTAAGGCGACATGTGCAAATAGATCCTTGTTGCAACTTTTGTGGTTTTATATGTGAAGATCTCAATCATGTTTTGCTTACTTGTGATAGCTTATTGTGCTTGTGGCACGAATTATTACCTGATATGCATTTGGATCATAATCTGAAAATTTGTGAGATTGCTTTACTCTTGTGTCAGGGGTATATAGGGATAAATTACTTCTTTTCTTTATTGTTGCTTGGAGTCTTTGGTATTGGCGTAATCAAATGGTGCATGAGCAGGTGCTGTTGAACCCAAAAACTGTTGCTGATAATGCGTTGGGTTTAATAAGGAATTATGTACAGCTTCATTTGAAGTCTCGGGTGCAAGCAAAGCACCATTTTCACTGGACAGCTCCTCTACTAGGTCTGCTAAAGGTTAATGTTGATGGTGCAGTGTTTGGAGAGTTGTGCAAATCAGGTGTTGTGTGTATTCTGCGGGACGATAAAAGGAAGGTGCTGATGGCTGCGTCAAAGGCTGAGAGTGAAGTTGAGGAACCAGAAGCTGTGGAGCTAATAGCTGTTCTTCGGGGTCTTCAATTGTGTGTCAGCATGGGTATCTCAAGAATACAAGTTGAGTCTGATTGCTTGTTAGTGGTGGAGGCGCTGGAGCATAATAACATGGCTGGTTCTTTGCTGGGGCTGCTTTATCAGGATATTAAGTCTATTTCTTCTTGCTTTGTTGAGTGTTCTTTTGTTTATGTTCCTAGAGAGGGCAGTAAGGCTGCTCATGGTTTAGCTAGGTATGCTAAAAATGTGGATGATGTCGCTATGTGGTGGGATTGTATTCCGGACTTTATTTCTTAGGTCATTTGGCTTGATAATTGTCTGTAATATTTTTTATGAATGAAAGTTTGGTTTCTTATAAAAAAAAAAAATAACAAAATATGTTGCAGAATGGTAGGAATTTTTAAGCTCGACTTACTCTCTTCGACTGAAATTATATAATTCATGTAAAGAACACCTACCCACTCTGCAATCTCCTTTCACGAAAAAGTTTGATGTTCTGTTTCTGCGGTTTGGTTCCAAGAAGCTGATGAAATTGAGTTTTGTTCTTGAAGCTTTGAAGCTTAGTAAGTATGTATGTGTCAAAAAAAAAAAATATATGTATAAATTGGTTTGGTTCCAAGGTTGTGTAAATTTGCAACAAAATATAGTTGTAGGCAGTATCTATGTTATGCTATTAAATGGTTTCATTTTACCCATTTACTGGAGAAATGGAAGTACGTACATTCAACATGGTGGCATTTCAATGTGTACCCCAGTCGGCACTGGTTTTTGGGAAAATAAAATGGGTGAAAGTGCAGACGATTGGAATAAAAAAAAAAAAAAAAAGAAAGCGTAGGTTCAGAGGTGAAAAGTGAAAAGTGAAAGTGCAGAAGTGATAGTGAAAGTCAAATGCGGGAAGCAAGTGAAAATAAAAAAAGAGGAGGATTGTTAAAGTGGCGTGGACACGTCAAGCGGGACTAAAAACGGTGTTAAATAAAGGTGGCTGCGGCATTTTCTAAATTTTAAAGATGCATTTAGTAAGGAATGCTCTAATACGTGGATTACTAAACTTAAGATCAAAATCGTTTTCGGATAACATTTATTAATAACGTCATATCTGTTCGTCTCTGTCCCAATAATCGTAGTGAAACCTTTCGCGTTGATTGTTCGGAGTTCGAACGATCGAAGATTCGAAATTCGAGACCTCACAAATCTGTTCACTCAGGAGTTGGACTGTTTTTCCAATAAAAACTCAACAAGTAAGGCTAAATTTATATTAAACAAGCCGGAAAAAACGCTGTAGCTCTATCGTACGGACACCGGCGAATGATGATCGGTCGGAGGATTTTGCAGAAGATTTCTTGGAGCTCCGGTGCGCGGTGGCTGTCTCCGTACGCCTCTCAAGCTATGATCCCAGCTCTGGTTGCCTCGGAGCTCGATCCTCCATTTCAACGATTCTCCTCCTCTCGGATTGCCTTTTCTACGTCCGCTTTGCTGTCGTTTCGCTCCGCTGATAATCGAATTTATGTGTGTCCCCTGCCCTTTTACACTTAAAGTAATCCCGGGGTTGTTTAAGCGTACTCTTTGTATCTTTTGCCTCGTTGCTTTGTTAGTCAATAATAGGTCATGGCACAGTCTATGATTACAATTTAATTTTGGGTTTTTAGGTTAGTGCAATTCAAATTGCGTAGGCGCTGTTTCTTGTATTTTGTCGTTCTTGTGAGGGAATGGTGCCCCAGTACCATACATCAATTATCACGGCCTTTATGCATTGCTTTCCTGGAGAATGTTGAATGGGCGCAGACACCTCTTGGATGAATTGTAATTGAATAGCTTCCTAAACAGAAACATACATTCTAATTTTCCAAGCTGTTGTTTTAACCTTGAATTTCAATTGCCATATTGAGGTTCTTTGCTTGATCCATTTTCCACCTGAATGGCTTCAGACCTATCCATTATTGATCTCGTGCACTGGGCTTTAGTGGTCGGAATGGGTATGTCAAGTGGTCCTCAATTAATCAAATCAATCGTGTCGATAAGTCTCAAGTCTTTGAACCGTGATACTGTAGAACCCCACAAATTAGAAAACATCCTTTTCAAGATCTTGTTAGCGTTTCTGATGTCTCCCTTTTCCATTTTTGCAGTTCAATAGTCCATATACTGGGAAGAGATTTTGCTTTTCAAGTCATGTTTTGGCAGAACTTCCATCGGGTGGGATAGTTGATGTACCATTAGCTCAAACTGGGGAAGGTATTGCCGAATGTGAACTTCTTAAATGGTTTGTGAAGGAGGTGAGTGAATGATGATAATGTTGCATGTTTATATCTTCTAATTTATTTGGTTGGTAAATATGCCAAAGGCTTGGTTGGAGCCGTGGATAGGTGCTGAATTTCTCTTTTTCTTCCATGTTCTATACTATTAATGCTCTTCTCGGTATTTCCAAACTTTTCAGTAGGTTTTTTGTATGTATATGGAGGCTTGTAGATGTTTGTTACAATATATATTAAATTATTAAATTTCACCTCTTCCTATCAACTTAAGCTTCTGGAAAAGTTAGTTATTTAACATGGTATTTGAGTAAAAGTCGGTAGTTTCAATCATGGCTCGATATTTCACCCATATTATGATTGAGTATTTTACATGTTGGGCTCCCTTATGAGGGGGAGTTTAGCCTTTGTGTGGGAGTCTAGGCCCTTTTGTGAGAGAGTGATAGAATACATGTTAAGGAGAAGTGTTATTTAGTATCATTTTAATCATATTGTTGTTCTTTCCATGGTTTCCTGGGAAATGTAAGGTTTCTTTCTCCTGTTGAAAAATGAAATTTGTCATATTCTGCACTGTTGGTGAAATAGGATAGTCGACCTCAGTCATAAATTGGCTTTTCTGGTTGATTATCTATGCATTTACCTACCATCCATTATAATTAACCTAGCGTATGTTTTGAATAAGTCAGCAGAGATAATTGTTGATACGTTTACCCTGGCAGGGGGATCAAATTGAAGAGTTTCAACCAATTTGTGAAGTTCAAAGTGACAAAGCAACTATAGAAATAACTAGTCGTTACAAAGGAAAAGTTGCTCAGATTCTTTATGTTCCCAGTGACATTGTGAAGGTGAGAATTAAAAATACTACTTTTTGGAACTTAGCCTCTTTCCATTCTTATCTTCACGCAATTTATATTCAACCCTACGACTGTTTTTACATAGTTTGAAAGTTTCCTGTTTTCTAAGGGGTTGTCAGAGATGCATAGGCAGTTAATTTGGCTTCAATCAGAAACTGTGTTAAACATAACAGCTAGGAATCAAGGGATAATAAAAATCACGCTTATCTTTTACTGTTTCTGGAAGAGGGCATGGAATGCTGGATTCTTTTAAGTACATTAAGTAGGTTTGAGCAAGTTTTAGAGGCATTGAGGACTTGAAAAGACAGGAAATTATCTGAACACAGGTCAGCTTTCTTTCTTCTACTTTGATCCTTAAAGAAGATTATGATTCTACTGAAATTGCAGGTTGGAGAAACTCTTTTAAAGATTTTTGTTGAGGAAGCTCAGGTTCCAGACCTGGCTTCTTATGTTCCAGAAAACCCCACTCCAACTCATGATGGTATGGAAAAAGCAGTGTCACTTGATTCACAGCCAAGGAAAAATAACATTGGTGGAGTTCTATCAACACCTGCTGTCCGGCATCTTGCAAAGCAACATGGTGTAGATATATATGACATCCTGGGAACTGGTGAAGATGGGAGGGTACTAAAAGAAGACGTGCTCAAATATGCTGTCCAGAAAGGAATCTTTAAAGATCCATCTGCTTCCTTGAGTGCTGCTGACGGGGGAAGGCAGTTTCTTGAAGGAGAAGAGGACCATCCCCATGTATCAGCTGACGTTGGATGGAACTATGGATATGAAGATAAGACAGTTTCCCTAAGGTAATCTTGGATGCAAAAATGAATTGGAAACTCTCCTTCAAAAGATAAGAAAAACAGAAGGACTCTCTGCCCTATAATCTGTAACATGGACAAAACCATGATAAACTTGGCAGTACCTATACTATAGAGGTGTTATAATTCACTTTTGCCATTCTTGATTTGGTTAAGGGTAGATAGGAATCCAAGCTATTGACCTGTGCAGCCAGAATCTTGCTCATCTTTTTCCTTCTAACGGAGGACATGGCATGTGATTGTGGTTTCATGGATCTTCATATAAAATAAAAAGGAAAAGAAATAGTTGTTTACAAGTCTGAGTTTAAGGAGACAAATCTGACATGAAATTTAGATTCAGTAGCTGTATCAATGTGCACACAACTCCTTATAGCTTGTTATTTGGCATCATGTGCAATGAAACGGATTCATGTGGAATGTTTGTTTTAGTACTGTAACTGCGACAGAGTTAGGGTGATAGGCAAGCTACTTATATCTGTTCTTTCAGGGGTTTCCAGCGATCAATGGTAAAGTCAATGTCCATGGCTGCACAAGTTCCACACTTTCATTTTGTGGATGAGATCAATTGTGATGCACTAGTGAAGCTTAAAGCATCTTTCCAGAATAATAATTCTGATCCAGATGTTAAGCACACTTTCCTTCCATCACTGATTAAGTCTCTTTCAATGGCCTTGAGCAAGTATCCCTTAATGAACAGTTGCTTCAATGAGTCATCACTTGAGGTCATCCTCAAAGGTAGACTTGCCATTTCTACTGCTTCTGCATTTTGGATAAGAACAGCTGCTTATATGAATTGAGAAAATTGGCTGCTAATCATATTATGTATCACATGAGCTAATGTAAGAACTTTCTCTCTGTATCGTTGAGACGGTTTCACTCCACTTCATACTCTAGGCCATTATTGTATATGTAAAAGTGTTTCTTTTCATATGGATTTTCTGGATTATATAAACTTTTCTTTAATTGAGTTTGCTTATTTATATGGTTAAGGTTGGTATTAGGCAAGATAGTAAGTAGCAAATCATGTGAAAGTGTTTTTATAATTCCATTAGCCAAAAAGAATGATAAATATACTGTGAGGATTTCACGGGGTTGATATGAAACAGGCAAAATTTTCACTGTTCACCATACTGTTCTAGTTGAATCCTCCCAGTGGCTCTAGCACCACTCAAAGAGTAAGAGTAATACTTTTATAGTGAATATCCTTAGGCGCTTATCTTGATTGCTCCAAAACAAATTGGAATGATTGAGACTCAAAAGGGTTACAAATAATTTCATTGCCTTTGTTCAAGGTTTTGATACAAGTTGGCTACTTGTTTATTATCATAGGTTCTCACAATATTGGAATTGCCATGGCTACTCCATATGGTCTTGTTGTACCAAACATAAAGAATGTCCAATCGCTTTCAATTTTGGAGGTTAGTTTTGTGGAGCTTCTTAATTTTACTTCCTTTCCATTCTACATTATTCAAGTGTGAACTTTTTATTCTTCCCACATTCCTTGTTGGTTTCTCCAAGAAACACAGACCAGTGGGAAACATGATCTTTTGCTTGAAACTCTGCTATAATTACATTTAGTAAAATTCCATTTCATTATAACCACTCTGTCTTTAATTTTTTCGTTACTTTACAAAGAAGAGAAAGTTGATTGTCCATCTCATAATCAGCAACTAAGGCAATGAAGTGTTACATTTTCTTTAATGCAATAGTATATATTTTATTGCGCAAACAATTTTGTTCTATGTATTTTACATATATAATAATAGTTTTTATCTTTTTGTACTCACTAGCAATAGATTAATCGGCAGCAAATGTCCATAGTATTTGCAATGCAATCAGGATATTTTTGGGTTCTAAACCTCCGGATTTGACATATCATTTATTGGCTTATCCACCCTAAAATCATAGTACTCAACAAATTGCTTGAACCAGTGAGCAACTATCAATTGATGATTTGCGAAGGCAACAGAGGCAATTTGCTCAACAGTTGCTTCTGCTGGCATCTCATGCGCTGCTGTGCTACTGCTTCTTGGGCTATTGCTTGCTTTGACTATAGGGTTTTAATAAGGAAACATAACATGCGGGTTTACTATTTAGCTTGGAAATAGTAACTTTGAAATATAGGTTATTGCAATAGGTTGCATTTACTCCCCCAAATGGGTTGCTTTTGGTGGTCAATGTCCCAATATAATCATATATATGTGCAGTTAATGATGGCATAGTGCCTAATATCTTTTCTTCTTCTTCTTACTTCCTTAAACCCGTCATAATCCCATGCTTTACTTTTCGATATTCATATTTCCAAATGTGATTTATAGATAACAAAGGAACTATCTAGATTACAACAATTGGCACTGGGTAACAAGCTTAATCCTGTGGATATTTGTGGCGGAACAATTACGTTAAGCAATATTGGAGCAATTGGTGGAAAATTTGGTTCGCCACTCCTCAACTTACCTGAAGTGTCCATTATTGCAATTGGCCGGATTCAGAAAGTTCCACAATTTGCAGATGATGGCAGTATATATCCTGCATCAATCATGACTGTAAGCAATGAGTTATTCATCTGGGTTTCACTCATATCTCAAGAATTAATATACTATAAGACTGATTGCCTACGCCTAGAAAACTCAAGATACTTTCCTACCAAATGATATCATTATAAATCACAGCATACACATTGTTCAATTATTTTACTGAAAGGGAAGGAAGAGATTCTTAATTTAGATATGTTTTTAGATTTATGGTCATTAATACATGAGTAATGTTAGGTACAAGCTCCAAATAGACAAGTTTCGTGCAAGCCATTTGTAAAAAATGGGCCTCACTAATAAATTATAGTTTTTTTACACTTTTTTAAGGTAGGGTCTATTTTTCTACAAGAGTTTGCGCAGGGGGACTTGTTTATTTAGAACTTATACAAATCATTCATCTTAATATAGGCGTTTTAGTTATTGTCCCTTTGCCACAGTAGTATATATTCTGTAGTTCTTTAGCATATACAGATTGATTATGATTACAAATAACCGAAATAAATTGGTATTTGTCTATTTGATATAAAAAAAGTGTTTAGTAACTATTGTTTTTGTGCTTAACATGTAATGAGCCTTTTAGTTTTGATAGATGAAATAATATGTCCAATCTGAAACGGTATTTTCCTTCTCAGGTTAATATAGGCGCAGATCATAGAGTTTTGGATGGGGCGACTGTTGCAAGATTCTGCAATGAGTGGAAACAATTTACTGAGAAACCGGAGCTGTTCATGTTGCATATGAAATGATATGTCAGACTCTGGAATTAAGGTTCATTCAACTTAAATTGGAAGCAACTTCTGTTCTTGTCTGAATATTGAGCAGTCAAACCGGAGCTGTTCATGTTGCATATGAAATGATATGTCAGACACTGTAATTAAGGTTCATTAAACTTAAATTGGAAGCAACTCCTGTTCTTGTCTGAATATTGAGCAGTCAAGTCAAAATGTACAGCGATCCACACAAATAAGTTGCTATGGCATTTGTTACTTTGTTTCAAAAAGGGAACAAATAAGGGTGGATTGCAGTGGTGTTGCCATTGTTGCTGCTTGAAAGATCACAAGAAGTTTCTCTATATATGTTCAGCTGGCTTTCTCTATGCTTCTATCTGAAAGGATAAAAAGCAGCCAAGACATCTTGTTCAAAACTCACATTAAGCCTTATGCTTCAAATTTCAATGATGCTTTCCTTGAATGATTTTGCGCTTTTGAGATAATAAAATATCAGACTAAGGCCCCGTTTGGATAATGAGATGAGATGAGATGAGATAGTTTTAGATGAAAGTTAAAAGTTAAACAAAATATTGTTAGAATATTATTTTTTAATATTATTACTGTTTTGAGATTTGAAAAAATTGAATTGTTTATTATATTTTGTTTGAAAATTTTAAAAATTTGTAATAATAAGATGAGATTGTTTTTTGTGACGAACACATTGAGATTTTCTTTATCTTGGGTTAAACGCTCATTTTAGAGCCTGTTTGGATACAAAGGTTAAATGAAATCATCTCATTTCATCTTATATAATTTTAATTAATAATCTCATTACTATTTATAAATCATCTCAATTCATCTCATCTTACTATCTAAACAAACACAATATAAGCTAGAGTTCTACATGTGATGATGGGCCTAAAGCCTAAATAGCCTATAGCTCCCGTTCTCATTTGGGCGGGTCTGGGTTTGCATTGTGGGACTAAGTAAGATAATTATTATTTATTTCAGTACCCGATACATGACATAATCATTTTGTTTTATTAAAGAAAAAAAAAACAATCATTGGCCCAGCCCAACACAGCGACTAAAATTGACATAGACGGAAGCTGAGGGCGTTGGTTTCTGACATTTCTCGTAGGCTGCTTGAAGTTGTAGACGTATAGGTAAAAACATTGTTTTGGGAGATGGCAGCGGCATATCAGCAGCTATTGAGCGTGGGCACAAAGATCGTCGCTGTGGGCAGAAACTACGCTGCTCATGCCAAAGAACTCGGCAACGCCGTCCCCAAGGTCTCCCCTCCCTCTGTTTCCTTTGCTCTCTTGAATTGAATTAGACGTTGTTTTTGTTAATAGGAGCCGGTTTTGTTTCTGAAACCCACGTCGTCCTACTTGGAAAATGGAGGAACAATCCAAATCCCCCACCCCTGGGGGTCTCTGGATCATGAGGTCGAGCTTGCGGTCGTGATCGGCCAGAAAGCTCGCGATGTTCCTGAGGCCATTGCCATGGACTTTGTTGCGGGTACCTTCTTAAATTCAAACCTACTATGTATTCATAAAACTTTATTTTTCTGTATTTGGATTTCGCATGAACCAATAAATATTTTTTTTATATAAGTAAAACCACTAAATATTTTTTTTATTGATTTTTGACAAGTAAGAAAGAGTAAAACCACTAAATATTATGATCACAATTTTCCTAATTTTCTACGAATTTATTTATCTGCATGATTATTTATTGAATTATTCTACTTTATGGAGTATGTTTGTTTTGATATTTTTTTAAATCAAATAGCTTAACGTTTCGGTGACCCAGGATACGCTCTGGCACTGGATATGACTGCCAGGGAAATTCAAGCTTCTGCGAAGGTTCACTTTTCGATCTTGTAAAATATTAATTGGGATTAGGATCTCTAGAATTTTATGGTTACTCTAAGGTAGCTCTCTGAATCATAGTGATTATTGTTAGTTAGATTGTTCCTATTTTACCACCTCTTCATGCAATTCTTCCTTGACTGAGTTTTAACATTCTTAGTGCTAGTAGTTCTTTCTTTACCGGTAATTGGATGTTTAGTATTAAGAAGATTTTGTCACATCTTCATGTGGATGAAATGAATATTATAGTCGAATTTTTGCCACAAGCATGTTAACATAGTAAAAAGTAACATCGTGGCACCAAGATTGAGTTTAGGAATTTGGTGTTTACTTTAAAGAGATTTAGGTAGTCAATGGGATCCCACATTGGAGAGAATTTTTTATGGTTTACAATGGTTTCAATGAGTTCCAATTGTTATAGTGACTAGTTCTTTCAGTGTTACCAGACTGTAGCTAGCCAGGGTGGTGTTTTACACATTGTCTGAGATAAAAAGTTCTTACGGTTTAGAATGATTCCAATGAGCTCCAATCATTGGCTAGTCCTTTTGGAGTATAAGCCCAATTGCGGCTTGAGCTTTCTTTGGTCATTACACTTAAAAAGTTGCTGCACACTTTAAAGAGATTTAGCAAGATTTTATGTATTCCTTTACTCTTGCCACAAGTTGGATGCAGATCTAACGGAGTTGGAGTGTTAGCTTAGTAAACTGAGAATGGCATGAGGCTGTTGCAGAATCTTTTATTTTCTTACAGGATTAACTCATGCAGTTTCACATCCATGTACTGCTTCTCTCCTGCATTCAGATAAGTGCATGCCGTTTTTTATTACTTAATGTGGTTTCTATCTCTTGGTAAATGTGCCAGTCTGCAGGTCTTCCATGGACAGTAGCTAAAGGGCAAGACACCTTTACCCCAATCAGTTCAGTTGTAAGAAATGAACTGTACTTTTTTCAATTCCTCTCTTTCTGCTGATATTGTACTAAATTGGATCAGAAGTTATTTGAGATCAAACAGGTGCACTCAGCACATGTGGAGATGAGAAGTTACTAATACTATTTTATATCAGAAACAGAAATGATATTTGTAGTCATAGAGTGCGCATGTGCCGCGTACTACTTTTGAAAAAAGTAAGTAAATATGGGACCCACATGAAAAAATTAATTTTTTAATGGTAGACCCCACTCTTTTTCAAAAGGAGTGCACGGCGCTTGCACAACCCATGATTATATGCATTACTCTTCCTCTCCATGAACTTTTCCACTTTCTTATTTGAATCTCCAAAATATATATGCAGCTGCCCAAGGCAATGGTGCCAGACCCTGACAACTTAGAATTGTGGTTAAAGGTTCAAAATCTTCATTCTTTCTTTTCTTTTTACTTCACCAAATGCTTAGTTTCTAGTCATTCCAAATTACTTCAGGTTGACTGGATTTGGCTCATCACAGGTTGATGGAGAAGTACGACAGAAGGGCTCAACCAAGGATATGATGTTTAAGATCCCATTTCTCATTAGCCATATTAGTTCTATCATGACACTTCTGGAAGGAGATGTCATACTAACAGGTATTGCCTGGTCATTGTTTCTGCTACAGTTATTGAACTATAATTACTTGAACAATATCTGTAGAATTCTATTTCCTGACTGAAATTGAGATGGTGATTAACAACTTATCCCTTTATATTGAAATTGTGCAGCTCAAACCTCATTTTTTTTCTTTGGCATAGTTCAAACCTCATTTTGAAAATTGATGCTATTTGTACAAAAACATGCATGAAAAGACAAAATCACTTTTAAAAGCATAGTTTTTTAATATCAAGAATAATTTTCTCTGTTCGCACATGTTTCCATCCTAGTTAACAACTGTTTTTGACAAAGGGGTAAACAGACACTGAAGCTAAAATAAGGTCTGAGTTGGATTGAGTTAAATTTTTCAACATAAGTAACAATGAATGGTAGTTCCTTAGCAGAAAGTGTCATTTACCATGTGTTTTGTTCTAGTGGAATTTGGAGATCTTTATATGTAAGTTTTAGTTTGGATGGTTAAGATTGCTCGTTAAATGGCCCAGACAGAAGATGATATTCTATTCTTTTATTCATGGGAGTGGTTACTAACAACATGTACTTGTAGTTATTGGTATACAGGAGGCAGATGTTTAGGCTCACCTTGAATGTCTTTTGTATAATTGATTTTATCAAGACTTTAGAAACCGTGTAAAATGGAATGATTTGTTCTTATCATAAAATGCTAATGCCGTCTTTTCTGTTAAAGAATGTTAATCTTCTTTTAACAGACTGGTCAACATTCACATCAAGGACGTACAGGAGAAGACGAAGGACTTCTTATTAGCTTACTAATCCCCTTTTTACTTTTGCACAACGTAACTTTCCTCGTAACATTTTCTTGCAATAATTTTCCTTGAGCTGCTCTTATTGCAAAGACATTTTATGTCTTTAAAAGTAGCAGTATTGTAATTTAGAGTACCACTGCCAGTTCTGGTACTAAAATGATGCCATGGCATGTTTAAACCAAGTAGAATTCTCCCTCCCCCCCCCCCCAAAGTACAAAAACGAAAGGTAAATATTTTTCTGAGTTATCAACCTCTCTAAGACAAGAATGTAGAATGAGGTCCCAATCATTGTGTTGTTCATGTTGTTTGTGCAGGCACTCCCCAAGGTGTTGGCCCGGTGAAAGCAGGTCAAAAGATAACCGCTGGCATAACCAACCTTCTGGACGTTTACTTCAATATTGAAAAACGGCAAAAGCTTGGACGTTCTTGATCACTCCCAGCAGCAGCCACTATCTATCTGTGACTCCACCACATGAGGGCTGACTCAGTTGTTAGTTTTATTGGCCGCCGTTCACATGAGGGCTTCTTTTTCTTTTGAAGGTGTTCACAGGACACACCATTTGAACACTTGTTTTGAAAGACAACCAAAAAGTTAAAAAGGGTCCGGAATAAATAGTTTCAGAAAGTAGAATAATTACCCATTTTCTCTCGTTTTTATGAATGAGTAGAATTCACCAATGTTTAGCAGCATGTGCATTCTGTCTCCCCAAAATGAAGACAAGCACTACCACGGTTTATAATATTTGCCATCACCAATTCACATACATGGAAGGGCGCAGTTTTTTCCTACACACGAAAGAGTGCATCAGTTGATTGAGATGGTGATTGTCTTTGCCAAGCAATAATGACAAGAGGGGTAATTAATTTGTTAATGCCAAAAATCGTACAACAAGCTGGAATGAGATAAATACTCATTCTTGATTTATGGGTACAGTGTCGGTTTGGACCTCAATGAAGCATTTTGAAGCCTACGGTGGCGATTAGGGGTGGCGATCGGTGCCCATTTGTGCATCTATAACTGTAAATAGAAAAAGAATATTGAAAATGTAAATAGAGATAGAGACAAAGGTTTATGTGATTCGGCCTAGGGTCTACGCCCACGAATCGTTTGGAGGGAAAATTCACCATAATATGAGTATTTTATAATTTCTCATAGCCTCTTATTTCTCTATGTATAATGAAAATTAGAGATTCCATTTTTTAGAAAAAATATCTCTAAAGCTCTCGTCGTGAGATTAAAGATCATTTTGTTCCGATCATATCTCCTTTTTTAGAGGCCCTTGAGAGTGGTGAGGAATGACATCTTTTATGTCTCCTCACTCTTTGCGTGTCTAACTTTCCTTCCTCTATTTTCTCCTTTTTCTAATCAATTTTTTTCTTCTCGGACACCCTTCTTTTCCTTTTTGTCTTGTTCCCCTCCTCTATGTTCTCACTTGCCTCCTAATGATGACAATTTGATGGGCTAGGCTTGGCATGCCTGGACTGCCATCTTTTTCTCGGACACCCTTCTTGTCTTGTTCCCTTCCTCTATTTTCTCCCTTGCTTCCTAACGATGGCTCTTTGATGGGTTGTGACTGGTATATCTAGACCTGTTATTTGTATCCCCTCCATAACCATTCCAAAGTCAAACCTTTCACATTATGTTCGCAAGTGGAATTACCAAAATACCTTGCATTTTACACCAAATAGATATTTATCTATTATACTGAAAATGAAGAGGATTTAAAATCCCAAAGAAACTAATTCCTTGATATGCATATAACTACAAATCAAACCAAATTAAACATTGGAGATTCATATAAGTAAGGCTTAGAAAGTTACAGGAAATATGGCCAGCCGACACATTAATTTATTGACATGTGTAGAGTATCAACTACTACTTATTGCAGAAAGGCAGAGCAAACACACTGACAGCCACACAACACAAATAGCCCAGGAGGGGATCAGAGAACAAGAAGCCAATGATCCAACATCAGAGTGGGTGGGGTGTGAAAACGCAAATCAGAATGTCTGAAAGAAATCATAAATGTGTTTGGTGATCTCATCAGGTCGCTCCTCGTGGAGAAAGTGTCCAACTCCTTCCAGTACAATTACGTCCTGCAGAAATGGCACGTATTTCTTGAACCCACCCTTATGTATGTATTCCTTGGTGCCTGGAGCGTTATAGGTCAGGTCAAGGTCTCCAACAATGAACTTCGCCGGAACTTTTACTTGGGTCCCAGTCCACGGGGCGGTGAGTTCCCAGTTTCTGCAAAGAGCGTTGTTCACAAGAAGTGTGAGAATATAATAGCCTTGGATCTGTAAAGAAGACTGTTTTTTCAATGATTCTATTCTGTTAACTTGAGAGCCCACAATTGGATCAATTCACTGATATGTCTAAAAGATAATCTATATGCAAACCTCCCAATTGATACACCAAATGCACTGCTCATGCGAAAACCTTTTGCATCAGCTCTATAAAAATTGTTAATGTGAGATCATGAGGTTAATTGAACCATATCTGGTTTCACCAATCTTGAAGTGGCTATCAGGCTATATATAGCTGTTGTTGCATTATATACATACATACATACATACATATATATACATAATGAGCCTAAAATTGATGCAAAATTCAGCCAAAGTTTGAAGGTAACGTACAGGTCTAAATTTCTGTAGTAGTTGACAGACCCGGTGAAGCCTGTCTTCTCATATTTGCAGGCATAGTAATTAACGTCTTCCTCAGACAACCAAGAGGGCAAGACAATTGGAGTGTCTGGTGGAGGAGGCACAAAGCCTTTACCTTTAGGAAAATAAATTGGACCTGGATTCCGGTACGTTAGAAACTCCTTAAGAACAGTTGCAGTACCCGTCTGGGCAAACTCAGCTTCTATATCTCCAGGCTCCTACGTACCCACAGTATTGTTTAATAAAGCAACATGTCCATTAATTAGAATATACCACAATGTTCTTAATTAATTAACGCACAAAACACATTACTCATGATACAGAAGTCCATCACATGCATCAGCTAATATTAAAAAGTATTGAAATTTTAATATATTTTTTTATAACCATAATGTCAACTTTATCGTGTTATGATCAAACTAGCTTATTAAATGACATCGCATATGATTAGAACAGTTGATACTTAATCCAAAAGCAGAGACTACGTGTACTTGTAAGAGCAAATGCTTCTGAATTAGATCATCATTTTCTAATGTCAACTCATGTATCATCATGTGTTCTGCTTATATTATTATATATATACATATATATATATATATATGTATGTATGGCATCTCCGGCATATGACAAGAACAGTTAATACCAATCAAAAACAGATTGCGCGCGGGGCAAAGTTGATAAGAATTGGTTGGCTTAATTCCTTCATGAATAGGCAAAAACTATATGCATGTTGATCAAGAAAAAGCATTGCTTTCTGCATTAATTTTGTTGATAGATGTATATGCAGGGTCAAAGGTGACGCCTTTTTTCTCTATAATTTTCCTAGCCAGATTTCAATATCCTCCCCTTTGATGATATTGAATCCCCATCATGTAGTAGGTCATGCCTAGACAACAAAGACTGAAGAACCTACTATAAAGAAACTGCCTATAAAGTTTTCTAAACTTCATCCTGGAAGAAGATTAGCAACGCGTGTATGAGGGAATTCATTCCTATTTGAGCAATGCTTCACCAAAACACGTGGCAAAAGCACTTGAAATTGATAATTTCTTTTAAGAGAAGTTCTACTGCTACCAAAATGATTTCATAAATTAATACGGTTTCATATGATATATTAGATCTATTTTATAATAAAAATAGATTTACAATCTGTCGTATAACATCAAACCATACAAATTTATAGATTTATTTTTGTGAGTTAAAACAATTTTTTTCTTTTTTAATGATTTTTCCAATGCATGGCAAACAAACCTAAACGCCAAACGCCAGAAACAGGGACGGGTCACAGGAACATCACCGGATCTAATGATCGAAGCAGACAAACATCAAAAAGCTTGTTGATAAGAGGACTAATATTATTTATTAGCTTGGATGCATGACTTTTCCCTAAGAATATACTAATTAATTAGTCAGTTCATTATAATAATCTTCTCTAAAGCAAGGGAAACTGAGAAAGGGAGATCAATAAGTCAACCAAGAAAATTTTTTCTCATCAATCACTATTTACTATCTCATACTCCACATCATATAAAAAACATATCCACTCTATAAAAAACACTCTTACACCTTATGAAAAAAGTATAAGTATAGAATGTGTGATCAAATAATAATTGATGAATAAAATTACTCTATTAACAAACAAACTGAAGATATATCATATATTGTACAATGAGTGCATATTGTACAAATAATTAAGAACTTTACTACTCATCATCTTCACCCATCATATATTAAACTTTTTTCATCCTTTTATTTTTAGTTTTTAAATTTTTTTTTAAATTTTATCTTTTTAAAACTTATTTAATTCTTCTCCTCATCATTCGTATCTCAGAAATTAAACAACCGGTTTCAATAAAAAAGAAATTAAACAACCGACACGGAGCAGACCAAACCCGACAATGACATGCGAGAACGATAGACAAGCTACGCAATTATTTGTTTACAGAAAAAAATAAAAAAATCATAAGAATCTTCTAAAAACAATATTTGAATATAAAAATAATATTTCTGGTGTTTTCTGAGATTAGATGTTTTCTAAAGCAAACGAGGCCTTAATTAGCTGGCCGCTGAGACTCGGATTCAGAATTCACAAGTACTCTCGGGAAATTCACAGGGCCATATTGAGAGTACTTGTATTTCTTCGTACAATCTTCTTCAAACTGTGGGACGAAAAATCACTGCTAATATTTGGAGATTACGAAAAAATAAAAGCGAGTATTATAAAGAAAAATGAAGGTCACTGTGCGTGGTCGTATGACAATTAACAGGAGGGTTTGAGAGAAGATAAGCAAATCATGATCTTGATGAAGCAAAATAATAAAACCCACCCAACAAAATAAATGAATTTTCAAAGCAGATAGATAGAGAGAGAGCAAACAGAAAAAAGTTATACACAGGTTAAAAATGGAGAGAACCTGAAATCTGCAAATGTAATAGTCATTTCCGTAAAGAGCTCTCAAGGACTCTAGAGGCTTCCTTTTAGGGTTCCTGGGACTAAACACCACGCTCAAGTTGACCAGAGCCTTCACCTTGTCCGGCCTGAACAGGCACAGAGCCCAGGCGATGAGCGCGCCCCAATCGTGACCCACCACGAAGACCTTGTCCTGGTCGGCGGCCACGGCGTCGAGGAGCGCAACGAGGTCGCCCACCACGTGGAGGCTCGTGTAGCTCGTGGGCGATGCCGGCGCGTCCGTGTCGCCGTAGCCACGGAGGTCCGGAGCCAAGGCTCGGAAACCGAGGGAAGCAAATGCTAAGATCTGGTGCCGCCACGAGTACCAGAGCTCGGGGAAACCGTGCAGGAAGAGAATCACTGGGCCCTGGCCTTTCTCTGCTATATGCATGTTTATGCCATTCACGTTCAAAACTCTGTGCTCTATGCCTTCCATCTCTCTCTCTCTCTCTCTCTCTCTTTTATAGTGGCAGAAAGACTACTGTTTGCTTCCTAAGAAACATAGAAGGGAAAAACGACGGGAGAAGTTATAAGCTGGAGAGGTCGGCGACCGGACGTGAATGTGTGAGCAGTGATGTACTAAAGTCTAAAAACATGTGACGGGGGGGGAAACAAACTAACCAGTACAACTGAAGATGGTGGCGAATACAGATGAGTGAAATAAGGTCTAAGTTGTTTTGAAAAATATCTCATTTTATCTAATTATTATAAATTTTTTAATTTTTAATATAAAATAAAATAAAAAATTTAATTTTTTTAAATTTTAAAATAAAAATAATATTAAAAAATATATTTTAACAATATTTTATTTAATTTTTTAATCTTAATTTTATCAAACCTCTAAAAGTAAACGAGGCATAAGTGAATTGTGAGTTGGAGAAGCCTACTCAAAATAGCGGAGAATATAAATAAGAATCTTATCGGCTCTGACAATAGTTTCTCCATCCTATGGTCAAGATGTATTTTTTTATTTTATATATTAGTTTTTATAATATACATCATATCAACTTATTTATTTTTTTTTTATATTATTTAAATATTATATTATTTTATTTATTTCAATTATTTTCTTTAATTATTAATGATATCTTCATATTTTTTAATATTTACAATATCTTTTTCTATATAATGTTATATAATTATGTCTTATTTTAAATTAATTTAAATTTATAAATTAAATCAAAATATAAATTAATTAAAAAAATAAAAAGAATAGATTATACAATGAAAGAATTCTCAAAATATATTATGAAAATATTCATTCTCAATAATTATATAATATGAACAAAGAAAGTTGAAGAAATAAGAAACTTAGCAAGGTGAGGAAAGACAAATTAATTAAAAATGTTTTTATTACCATATGTGATTCTATGTAATAAGTTAGATCTACTTTAAACTTAAACAAATATTTTAATTAAATATATCGGAACAAACCATGTGAATTCATAAATTTTAATTGTGTGGGATTTCTTTGTAAGCCAAGCATTTGTCTTTTATAATTTGTATTTCTCTCTCTCTCTCATGCATGATATCTTTCTCCTCCTTATATTGGTTGCACACTTATTTTATAAGCATTGCACTCTAATATTTATGTCATTCTCATGTTGATGCAATAAAAAAGATAAAGAAAAAATAAATTATCATTTATTACAATTATTGAAAAGTACAATTAGTACTATATTATAAGTTTATCAATAGTGAATAAATAATAGATAAGCCGTTGTATAGTATTTGCAAAAACCATTAATTAAAATAGATAAAGTGATTTTTGGTTAGATATTTTAAATATAATTACTCGGATAAGGCATTATTGGGAATGTTCTAAGGGTTTTTTTTTTAAAGAACATTGCTCTAAGTTAATATAAAGCTGCGGCCTATATATAAAAATAGAGCCAAAAAGGAAAACATTTTAAGTATTTAAAAAGATATTTGAAAATAATGTTCTCAAGACAATTCATGTTATTTTATCTTTATTAATGTGTTTGTGTGTGTATATATATATATAATATGTAAAGATATTAATTACAAAAAGACAAATTAAATTGGTTTTGTTAAAATTTATGGATAAATTATAAAATACAATAATATAGATAATCTATATTATCAAAATTAATTAACTCGTGAGCAATTAAGTTCGGACTTGTTCAAAATATTAATAATAAGCTGTTTATGACTAAAAATATCATACGATACGATAAACTCGAGCTGATCACTTATATTCAAAGTAAAAATTAGACTGAATAAAACTTTATCTAGTACTACTGCTAATTCGACTGTCATTGAAACTAGTAGAGATCAGGAAGCTTGTTTTGTGGAAATCGAGTCCGAGAAGGAGTGCTTTTGAGCTCAAATGGAATTTGTTTTCTTCTCTTTTCAGTTTGGAATTTCTGCAACGTGACTCACGAAAAGAAGTGATCTATCTATCAGCTTTGCCTCAAAAGAAAAGGACAAAAAGAAAATGAAGGACCCATCGCTTGTTACTTTTATGATCATTGATATGGTACTGATTCTTTATTGAAGGTATAATCTATAAAGTTTTGGGTATACAGGAATTATTAAAATGAATATAGATGATATCATTAATATAATATATAGCATGATTAGAGTCATTCTACTTACGAGTAGATACGAAATACATTCACATCATTGATACGATAAGATCTAATTTATAATATTCAAATTGTTAAAAAAAAATTATAAGTCAAGTCGTGACATGACGGTGAAAGATATGTGTTCTCCACATCAACTTGTAAATAAATTTTTTTTATTGACCAAGTCTTAGCCTCAACAAAAAGGGGGCAGGATTTATGAAATTAATCTAGATTAATTGAATTTTAAGAGTTAAATTCATGAAAACATCAAATTCAAACCGAGTCTTGCTATTAGGAGAACTGCCTGCATCATTACTAAATATAGCCCTCAAATAAGGGGCTATATACAGTACCATTACTTCTTGGATAATGCATGCACATCGTGTTCCTAAATGTCTATAATAATATAATGATTATTGTTTTATTAATGCAAGGGTATATATTCAGTTATATATAATATCACTTAAGTTAATTTCTATTATTATTTACAAGTCAAATGGTTGGGATTTTAAAATATTAACATTTATAGCTTCAAGTTGATACAAACGCCAAAGAAATGAATATAGAAAAATAAATAGGATATTCCAATGATAAAATAGAAGTTCTTGAGATTGAGAGAGAAAATAGTGATATTATCTTGAGAGAACTACTACAATCACAAAGAGATTATACAAAAATAATCTCACAAATTGATGTGATTTCATATAATGCGTTAGATCTACTTTATAATAAAAGTAACTTTACAAGCTACGAATCATATCAAACTATATCAGTTTATGATATTACTTTTGTATAATTTCTTTGTAACTAAAATATTTCTCTTATACTAATTGGGAGATTTGATTTTGATAATGGCTTTATACAATGCTACCTAACATAACAGTTGGGTTAACAAATAACTCAATAAAAAAGGCTCACCATTTATATAGATACTCCAAAAGTATCGATTGGAGAAAAATATGGTTAAACGGGGACGAAGATGCTATGAAAGAGGTAAAACTAGGGGAATGATTGAATAAAAAACTTGGGGAATTTCACATAATCGAGGTCGGCTTTTTGAAAAGGGCATTTTGTACAAATAAAAGTTCGTTATAATTATGTTTTTAAAATAGAGAAAAACCATGTTTGTAAGCCAATATTAAAGAAATATTGATTAACTTAATATTATTACACTTGCGTTTACATTTACAGTCACAGTATAATTATATACAAAATGATCAATATAATTGCATAAATAAAATAGAAAATGATGAACCATTAGTGGGTCAACTCCATGGATCATGGAGGCATGACATTTGGCTGAATATAATATTGTGCAGATATGGCTTGATCGTTGGATGCTCTGTCATGATTTGTGGAGGAGGATATCTTGGCATGATTTTCGGTGATATTGATATTATCATCAATACGCCCCCTCAAGCTCAACGGGGGTGCTGCAAGGACAATGAATTTGTTTCGAAGGAAGGCAAACTTAGAGGCAACAACTAGCTTAGTGAGGATGACTGTTGGCTGGTCCTTGCCAGAAATGAACTAAACTCTAAGATGATGATGGGCAACTTGCTCACTAACGAAATGGAAATCTATGTTAATGTGTTTGGTTCATGAATGAAAAATAGGATTGATAGAGAGATGCGTGGCCCCAATATTATCACACTACAACGTGGGTGGTTGATCCAAGAAACTGCCAAGCTCTTTGAGAAGACCCTAAAGCCAAAGAAGTTCAGCTGTGCAGTTGGCTAGTGCACGGTATTCAGCTTCCGTGTTGGAGCGAGCTACTATATGCTGTTTTCGAGAGCTCCAAGAAATTAAATGTGATCCAAAATAGATGAGGTAGCCACTTGTGGATAGGCAATCGTTAGGACAACTAGCCCAATTAGCATCGGAGAAGGCTTGTAAAATTGGCGATATTTGTGGGGTACACTTCAAGCCATGACAAGGTGTCGCTTTGAGATACTGAATGATGCGCTTCACAGCAGTCTAGTGAGTGATGGTCAAACGGTGCATAAACTGACAAACTTTGTTAATAGTGAAGAGAGATCAGGCCTTGTGAGCAAAACATATTGGAGGGCCCCGACAATACTCCTGTAGAGAGTGGGATCATGAAATGGATCACCATCAAAGAGTTTAAAAGCATGTGCTGAGGATATAGGAGTGGAAACAGCCTTAGCATTGGACATATTTGTTTTCTGGAGCAAATCCACAACATACTTGTGTTGAGAGAAAAAGAGACCACCAAACTCAAAATGAGTTTCAATACCCAAGAAAAAATGAAGTTGCCCGAGGTCCTTAACAGGGAGACCATCACAAAGCTGATGAATCAGAGAATTAATGGTAGTAGTAGAGGAACCTGTGACGAGAATGTCATCGACATAAATGAGAACTAGAAGTTCCACAGAGGACTGTGGATAGAAGTTCCACAAACCAGAGTCTACTTTTTGGTGCATACAGTGAAAATGTTTGTGGACTCTGGTTTAGTACTTTTTTATTTCCCTATTTATATTCGCTTCCTCCTTGATATTATTTCAATCGGTAAGACCATTGCAATTGTTTTGATAAGTAATAATGTATTCAAGATATAGGCATAATATAATTACACATGACGTATACAAAGGAAACACCTTTGTTACTTCCACAAACGAATAGAAACTAAACGCAATTTGAACCAATTTCTGGGTAAGCAAAATTATCTATTTTACGCAAACACTTTAACCCAGGAACTGGTCGTACTCATGAAAAAATCTAACGAAATATCTCCCCAATGAGCGTTCTTTATCTTCGATACCATCTCCCATTTCTTTCAAACCATATGCACCCTATTACACAAAGACGTATCATTTTCTACAACATGGTATATGTTCGGGATTTACTTTTAGAGTGTTAAGTGTTCATAAAAGAAGTTCTAGATTCAGTTATAAATAGAAGTTTCATAGTCTCCAACTGACGCATTAAATTACGCACAACTAAAGTTCTTTCCTAGCATTTGTGCATATTCCCACGACTGTACCCTTTGCATTTAGTTTTTTACTGCCTTTCGGGTGGCCATGGAATACTGTCAATAACATGCTTTTGGAAAAATGCCTAAAACTTGGCGTCTTCTAAATACAGTGACAATAGTACCAATTAACCAAAACATCTTCTCTTGGGAAGCTCATTTTTTTTTTATGTTATGTATGATAAACTTTGGTAAGAATTTGAGGATTGATTTTGTTTGTCACTACTCCACTGTTCAATAGTATAAAAGCACCTAACCAAAAAAGTACTCAAAGGGAATGTACAAGGTGAATTCTTTCAGCATGGGATGTAGGACCCGTGTAATCCTGCAAGGAGTGTGCCATCTGACACTCCTGTGGTGACAGTGCATTTCTGTGTGACAGTAAGTTGGAGTGCTCAGATAGCTAGGCTGAATTGTGTATCTAAATATATTTTTAGTTGAATCCTCTCCTCGTCATCACAATTCAGCCGATCACCTGAATTTCTTTGCTTGCTTATGTTAGCCTCTTTTTAATTTGTAATGCTAAGTGGGTTACATTTGTTATATTTCATTAACAACAAGTCATTCCCATACGCCGTTAACAGTTTCTTCCGTGGTCTGTAGCTTTGTGATACCAAGTTAAATTGCTCGATTGGAGTTCTAGGGTCATAGGACAGAAGTTCTAACGTATTGCGTCATGTGTTGGCAGCTTTTACGCAAGAACGTTGTTGTGTGGCATAAACTAGATCATCCAAATCTTACTAAGGTATACTCTCTACTTGTGCATCTGCTGCACTTCTGAATCTGCATATATATATATAGATATATTTAAAATTTATATGTTACATTAATATGTGGCACTATGGACCGTGAATCTGTTGTCTCTTTTGGTTTAATTATCTTTTTAGTTAGTTTCGTGCTTTGATTCATTTTCATGCTTTTCGTATTATTTTTTCCTTTGCTGCCCCATGATAATTTTGGTTATGCATTTCAAGAAAAGCCTACATTTATACCATGTTCTTATATTTACTATAGATGCTGCTTGCATCTATGTTGATATAATCATTGATGTATCCAGAATAATTTCTACTTCTATAAAGAAAAATAACAATATTTTCCTTTATATCTTTTGCCAAAACCTACTCAAACTTTTTTTTTTTTTTTGATAATAAAGGACCACATTCCATTTATAAAAAAGGACATACAACTTTGATTTAAAAAGTCAGTTACAAACGTTAATAGCACCTCAGCACACTTTCGTGGCTGACATGGTCTAGCCCAGATGACAGAACTCTAAAGACCGAAGTCTAAGAGATTCGTCGTACACATCTCTGTCCCCGACAGAGTAAACAAACCCCATACCCCGACTACGCGAGGTAGGGTACACCAATCCCATACATCGCCAAAGTGAAGATGGGGACATACCACCAGTTCGGACCATGGTCCGCGGGGACTAAATTTTTGAATTTTTTTTTTTTTTTTTAAAACAGAACACAAGAAAATACATTGGAACACAACTAAAACCAACAGCAGACAAAAAGCTCAGAATGGCTGCGGAGGCGCTTGCAGAACACGCATCACCCTGGGAGAAAGCCGTCGACCGATCTTGGAAGTTCCGGGCTCACAGACCCTAGCGGCGCCACGCGTCGCGACGGTAGAGGGCCTCTCGGCGTCGCGAGAAGGCCACTCGCCGAACGCCTACGAGTTTTTTGGCCGCGCGTGAGAGCAACTCACCACTCCGGATGGCATCGCCTTCGGTAGACTTGAAGATCGGCGGCTGGGCAACACCATGGGGAGGCGCGTGCTGATCTATTGTCGCCGGAAAGACCAGATCCGGTGTTCCCCCTTATTTAGCCTACAAAACAGAAAAACACAAAAACGGAGCGGCTGTGTGCACAGAGCGGACGGAGGAGGGAGAGGTGGGGAGAGGGGGAAGGAGCCGAAGCTCCCACCCCCTCGAGAGAGACGGGTTCGAGGCGCTGAGGGAGGCGGGCGGGTTCGGGAGAGATGGGAGAGACGAGAGACTTGTGGTGTCGACAGTTAAATGCGGCCACGAGCCGACATTTATTTCCTACTCAAACTTAAACTATAATAGTTTGGTGCAATTTGAAATGATAGAGTTTTCGGATATTTCAATTACGTGGCTTTTATGCGTAAACTAATGTGAAATGTGACATTATCTTCATAATTGTCCAGATCTTCATAAGTGTAATACCATGTTAGGCCATAGGCAGACAATTTGGACACAAACTCATAATCAGACAATGAAAAAGCCTCTATTTTGTATATTAGTTTGCCTTTTCTGATTTTGAATATTCTGATTTATTGCCTGCTCCACCTACCTTGTGTGGAAGTTAACGAGGGCTGTGGATAGCCCCCCTCTTTAATTGAGAAACAAGGTTCATCCTCCCTAAGAACATACTGAATAAAATTATCTTAGAATCAGAGATAATGCATTTCAAAAGAAAACACCACCAGACCTATAACTTAGCCTACTTTGGTCACAGAATAATTCGACCAAGATATACCTGCGGACATGCCATTTCAATGAGTGCCCTTCGCCTTCAATCACCACAGATTTTATATGCCCTTGAGTTGTAGTAGGGACCAGCCATATATGTATATATATATATGGCTATATATATCAAACTTAAATTCTACTTTATTTTATAATTGCTGCATTGACATGTAATAGAATACAAAAAAACATGCATTTTCCCTCCTTAATTTCCGAGTATGGGCTCCTTATTTCAATTATAGTGCCTAATTCTCTGGCCTCTTCCTTCATTCAACCTGAAAATACACATAATGCTAATTTCATCGAACACAATTTTATTTAGGCATTTATGATAACCTGTACACCTAATAGGCAAGGTTACGCCACCAGTTTACAACACATTTTGCCTGATCAACTTTAAAACCCACCAATTAAACATACATGTCCACCTCTACCTACCCACAAACCACAATGCAAATAGATTTCAGCTTGATGGATTTCCTCATTTTCCATTCTATGCTACTTTTTTCAGATATTCCGGTAAATACCTCCACTCCAAGAAATGATCTTTTACATTCATTCTCATTGATTATCTCCTAACTCTATCTTTTCCAATCTCTTTTCCCATAGTTGGGCAGCTGCTCTGATGGATAAGACTTGGATGTTTATCAAAGATAGATTGCATTCCAATGAATATGGTGAAGGTGTTAAGCAATTCCTGGCTATGGCTCAAGCCCACACACTTGGATCTGATCACATTAGGTGTCCCTGTAGGAGATGCCGAAATAGAGCTTTCCACTCTTCTGTGACGGTCGAAGATCATTTGTTCATCATAGGGATTGATCCAACTTATACGAAATGGATATTCCATGGAGAAGATGATCCGTTCCTAGATGTTACATTTTCTGATGATGAAGGTGATAATGCATCAGCTTACAATGATTACATTGATGATTTTGATGAGATGTTAAATGATATTCGTCATGGGTCGTTTATGGATAAGTCAACTAGAAATGATGGAAATGCGACCCCTTATGATCAACCCTCCACCTCTAATACTCCAACAAACCTTAAATTCGAGGATTTGGTAGCCGACGCACGACGTCCACTTTATCCTTCATGTGCTAAGTTCTCAAAACTATTATTTATAGTCAAGTTGCTTTACATCAAGAGCATTGGTGGTTGGACCGTGAAGTCCTTTGACATGGTTATAAAGCTTCTGCAAGCTGCATTTCCCAATGCTCTATTCCCTGACTCATTTAAAATGACGCTCGTGGCTTGGAGCATGACTTGGGCTTTAGTTACAAAAAGATATATGTGTGCCCAAATGATTGTGCATTGTTTTGGAAGGAAAATGCTAATTACAATGAGTGCCGTAAATGTAACGCATCTAGGTGGATTGTAAATACAAGTAAGCAACAGGGAATACCACAAAAAGTTCTCCGATATTTCCCCCCTGAAGCCTCGCTTGCAGAGGCTATTTATGTCAAAGAAGACAGCCCAAGCCATGAGATGGCATGTAGAAGCACGTGTTGATGATCTGACATGCATGCGTCATCCAGCCGATTCTAAGGTATGGAAAGACTTTGATGAAAAACATAGTTGATTTTCCCAAGATCCTCGCAATGTTAGACTTGGTTTGGCGAGTGATGGGTTTAACCCATTCAATAACATGAGCAAACCGTACAGCATATGGCCGGTCCTACTTGTGCCTTACAACTTGCCCCCTTGGTCATGTATGGAAGATCCATATACCATGTTGTCGTTGCTAATCCTTGGCCCAAAGGCACCAGGAAATGATATTGATGTGTTCTTGCGCCCTCTTGTCGATGAGTTGAGGGAGTTATGGGAAAAGGGTATTCATACCTATGATGCGTACAATGGGCAAATGTTTAGATTGCATGCAGCGTTGCTTTGGACTATCAATGACTTTCTCGCATATGCCAATCTTTCTGGTTGGAGCACAAAGGGCAAGATGGCATGCCCTTCATGTACAGCTGACACAGATTTACAATGGTTGGTTTATGGGCGCAAACATTGCTATATGGGTCATCGATGATGGTTGGCCTCAGATCACACTTGGAGATGGAAAAAAAATGCTTTTAATGGGTACGAGGAGCACCGAGTCCAACCATCAAGGGTCGAGGGAGAGGATTTGATTGAACAATTGGCTCGAGTGTCACATGTCCAGTTTGGTAAATCTTCTTTGAAGAGGAAACAAACGCCTAATCAACTAAATTGGACAAAAAAATCTATATTTTTTTAGCTTCCTTACTGGTTAGACTTGGGTTTGAGACATAACTTGGATGTCATGCATATTGAGAAAAATATATGCGATAACGTTTTGGGAACATTGCTGAATATGAAGGAAAAACTAAGGACTCCGCCAATGCACGCAGGGATTTGGCTAATCTTGGACTAAGGAAAGAATTGCATTTATAACGTGATGGCGATCGTATTAATATGAGTCTTCCTTGCTACATGTTAAATTTGAATGAGAGAAGGACGTTTTGTGCATGGTTGTCAAATGTGAAATTCCCTGATGGATTTGCCTCGAACATAGCCCGTTGTGTCAATGTTAGTGATGTGAAAATTAGTGGAATGAAGAGCCATGACTGTCATATCTTTATTCAAGCACTGTTGTCGGTCGTGATTGGTGGGTTCTTACGGGCCGATGTGCGTCAAGCCTTAATAGATTTAAGCTATTTCTTCAAAGAATTGTGTTCACGAACTTTGAACATATCAGTGTTGCATCGGCTTCAGGCAAATATTCCCATAATTCTCTGCAAACTATAAATGATATTCTCTCCCGCATTTTTTGATATCATGGTGCACCTTGCTGTTCACCTACCAGAGGAGGCATTACTGGCAGGACCCGTCCCATACAGATGGATGTACCCTTTTGAAAGGTATCTAGGGAAGTTCAAGCGGTACGTTCGCAACAGAGCCCGTCCAAAAGGCTCAATTGTTGAGGCATATCTTCATCTCGAGTGCCTTACATTTTACTCTATGTACCTTAATGATATTGAGACTAGATATAATCGAGAGGAACGTAACAGTGATGTTGTCAGTGCGACTGGGTCGGGAAGTGAGCCAAGTTTATCTGTTTTCTCACAAAAGACACGACCATTGGGGACAACAAGGTCGCACAAATTAGCAGATACACTAATGGCCAAGGCTTGTTGGTATATACTTAATAATTGCACGGAGGTTGAGCAATACATAGAGTAAGTACAACATTTTTGGAAAGTTTCCAAAGTTATAAAATTTTTATTTTTTACTCTCCTAGTTACGTTAGCTTCCCATATATGCAGGGAACACTATAACAAGATGAAAGAAGAGGACCCCATAACATCGATCGTAGGCACCAGAGCAAATTCCCATCGTGGCTCAGATCTCATGTAAGAAATCAATATTCATTGTTTCCATTTGTAACCCTTAGATTAAGCATGACAGTAAGTCATACTTGTGTTTTCTTCTGTCATTTTGTATGGTAGATTCGAGAGTTGCGTGCAAGTAGTCCAAGAGCAGTAACCGATGACATATATGCATTAGCATGTGGTCCAGATCCTTGGGTCGCATCATATGTCGGATGCATAGTGAATGGTATTCGCTTTCATTCGAAAGAGCGTGAAAGGCATTGTCGTACTCAAAACAGCGGGGTGATGGTTCATGGGTCGCATCAGGGATCCCCTGTTGACTTCTATGGTGTGTTACATGATATTATAGAATTACACTACATGGGGTGGCATAAGGTATATCTTTTTCAATGTGCTTGGTATGACGTTGGCGACCCGAGAAGGGGGATACGTGTTAGAGACCACTTAACGTTAGTGAATACTGCTAGGCAATGGTATAAAGATGAACCTTTTGCCCTTGCATGTCAAGCAACTCAGGTATTTTATCTCATGGATCCGACAGTGGGTGTCAGTTGGCATGTCGTCCATAAGATTACAAATAGGAATGTTTACAACATTCCTACGATGACTACTGTTGAGGAGGAGATTGATGATGACGAATCATCAGGGGGTGAAGCAGAAGATGATAGTCACAATAATGCGAACAACTATCCCCCTGTTCTCGAGAGTGAATCAACCATGGCCGATCTGTTGAGTCAAGTCGATGAAGAGCTTTTGCATGTTGATCCATTAAGCATATCACGTCAAGACCCGTCCCAACCAGTTGACAATGATGTCTTCATTGATGATGACCCACTTGACGAGGGTAACTCCAGTAGCGACTCTGAGACTCATATGCACAAGGAGTCAGATGATGATGACGGTAAGACATATTTGTATTGATTATTATGATTTTTAAGTTGATATTCATTATGTACTCATGACAATGGGCATATATACACAGTTCTTTGAATTAAGACCCTATGTATTGTTTTAAGCCCTATGCTAGACAAATAGGAATGTTTATCCCTATGATTGCCTTCATTTTTTATAATAGATCCAGGGTTACACCCATCGTGGTTTCATGAATGATTCCTTTTCTACCCCCATTTCACATTCCCCTTTATAAGCGTAAGTATTAGAAATCACATTGAAAATATATTGATATATATATGTATGTCCTGTAGCTTATTTGGTCTTTCTGGTTGCATGCAGATAGCACACCAGTTCAATGAAGAAACACAAAAGCTGAGGAGATTGTCGGCGAAGCTAAGGTAGGAATCGCGTATTACCCAAATCTACATAGTCTTCATTCGAATTATCATACCTATTCAAATTGTCCAAGATCATCAGCAATGTTTAAACCAATAATCTTATGAATGTAATAGCAGTGCTGAAATTGATAATGAAAGCAGTACCTTAAAATTGCCCACACATCTAGCACCTGTTCTGATTATCAAATAATCCATGGTTTGCAGTTTTCTTTTTCGTCTTCTCTTAATATTTATGTAGAGTATGGTTCTCTCTATATTTACCTAGCAGCCTAGTAGAAGATCCCCTTTTTGCATAAGTGCAGCCCTGTTGATGGGGTTTTCCTGCTTAGGGTATCCATGTTGTCAATCATCAAGAGATAATTGGTAGTGATAACAATATAGGCATACCCTCAGTGGTTCTTGAAACAAACCATGGAGCCGCTCCGAGTAGGGGAAAAAATGGCCATTTTAGTTTAGCATTTCTATTAATGGCCAAAGGTCCTTAACAAATTGGACAAAAGCTGATCTTTCAACTTGCTTGCTAAGGTCAACAAGCTCATCAATATCCTTTTGCATTTCCACTTGGCACCTTTCAAGATATGTTCTGTTTTCATCAGCTTCTTGTCTAACCATATCTATTTTAACTCTCTCAAGTTTAATTCCTTCCATTTCTCTCCTAGCTATTTCTCTCAAGTTATTAACATATTAGCTAGTCTCTTTGTCCTCTAGCTTTTGCTTGCATATCAGTCTCAAGATCTCTCTTCCGTAACTCAAGTTCTCTCTTTAAATATTCAGCATCCTTCAGCAGCAGCTCTTTTTGATTCATTATGTAATCATTGATCTCTTGTTTTAGTTCTGATTGATTGCTACATATTCTAATCTCTCTTCTTCACTCACTTGAAGCCAATGCTGCTCTTCACATAGTTTCAATAGCTCTCCAATCTATACTAATTCTACTGCTGCCAACACACACTAGATGAAATATAACATGATAAAGCACATGCTACCAAGATGGCAGATTTTTGATAAAAAGTATTCCACTTAAAAGAACATGGTGTAAGAACTTACTCTTTCTCTAGCATTGAGCTTTTCTTCTAATGCAAGTAGCTCTTTCTCTTTCATCTCCAAGTTTGTCCTCATGGCATCAAATTCCTGCTAAAATGATATATTAATACATAAGCCAACAGATTTAGCAACCACACAACACAGAGAAATACTTGCCTGCTCTCTCAAAGTTAAATTTGAAAGCTACCTGTTTATGTCATCTTCTTTCCTTTTCAATCTAATGTTGGTTGCATCATTCATAGCCCTTTGACCCTTCAAGGTCCTTTTCTTGCTACTTGTTATGATATCGTTCACATTTGCCCTCTACTCTCTTTGGTTAATTTCTCTTTGACCCTTGGCTAAAATCTCTTCTCCCTCCGTGTTTCATTTTCTTCCCCATTCTCGCATGTCCTCGCTTTTAATGGATAAAGTAGAGTCATAGGACTCTCATCTGCAAGAAGTACAAACAACTTAATTAATTGAGTGGGAAAATTTAGCTTGATGTAAAATTGCCCTCACTAATTAACTGAAAAAAACTTATACAGGAAAGAAAAAAAAAATTTATAAAAAAAAATGTACAACACTCAGTAGCACAAAGATTCCAGAGCAAGAGTATGGATATAGCAAAGGTCAGAAGAGTTATGCTTACTCAGAAATGAAGGATAAGCGGTCCATTTGAAGTGTAGCTTCTCGAGAGTTCAAGACCTATGATTTTCTCTCAATTTCTGCACTCTTTCTGCTCACCTCAGCAAGCTTGGCCTCACCAGCACGCAATTTCACCTCTACCTCCAAAGATTTTCCCTCAATGCTAGTGACTAAAGCAGTTGCCTCATGCAGTAACTTAGAATCAGCAGCAAACTTGATTGCTTATATTTTCTGATCGCATTTCATGCAAAGCCTTCTCAAGCAACAATATCTGTCATCTAATGTGAAAGATAGAGAAGAAAAAATGTTTGGAGACCTTGAAGTCCATTAAGAAGCAACTGACAAATTCTTGCAGCAATTAAATATTGGATGGTTTAGCAATCTATCCATCTATAATGCTGGTTTTGAGTAGTTCAATACTTGACAATCAATGTCACAAATTGTTAGCTAGGCAATCAAAGTTATTAATTACTCATGAAGGTTTTAATATTGTTTGCAGATTTTTATCTTTATTTAGAGCTTACGTTGTGGAACACCTTCTCAAAGGGAGAGGAACAAATTGATGATTGATTCAACTAGTGGGAAGGACACATTTGAATTGCCAGCTAGGGGGTGTAAGATGATGGGTTGTGTATGTTATGAAATGGGGGTAAATTTCACAAATTGACCCATGATGTGTATATGTGACCCGTGCAAAACACACGGAAAAATCATGCAAATGTGTAATATAGTCACGCTGGAAACACATACTTGGTCAGCATTGCATGTCCCATTTCACATATGGAATGAAATGTATGCACATATTCTGGTATGGATGACATAGTTGTTGGGGAGCAATCCAGGAAATGCACATAGTTTATATGTGCATCCCTTCTTAGTAATGATTTATGGATGAGTATTCTTCATTGGAAGATGGCATGCACAACACCAGACAAGTGGGAAATTATGCTTGCTGGAAATGGGGACTGTTATCAAGGGGAAAATGCTTGCTTGACTTGCCATGTCAAGCAATTCAGAGGACAAAATAATTGAGAAACAGTTGCATAGTGATTGATGGTTTTAGTTTTTACGTTACTCAGATGTTAAGAAAACACATGAAATGAGGTTTTATGGCGTAAGGTGAACATTAAATTATACATTGGTCACAGATGGTTCTTGTATAGTAAAAGGAAATAAATTATGGTATTTTCACTAATCAGTTGGAATTTGTGATACAAATTAAGATTTAAGGCCAAGCATCATAATGGGTTTGATTAAATTCCAATAAAAGCTTAAATTTCCATGGATTTTAAAGGTATTTTATAACAGCGTTTCCTTGATATGTGGCTGTAAATGTGGGTACTAATTAATTTTCCTTCATTATAATTAGCACAGGTGAAGATTAGATCTTGAATTAGTAGGCGGGAATTTTATTCACCAAAATGGCTATGAAATGGCGCCAGAAAGGGTCACTTCCAGACCAAAAAGATCTACACGTGATGGGTCCATAAGGACAGCTGGCCTGTTGTTGAGGGATTAGTGACTTTGCTAGAGGGAAAATAGAAGGTAGAAGGTGGACGGGCAATTTGGTGAACCAAAGGTGTAAGGAAGTTCCAGCTAATCCTCCCCTGAGCAAGTCTGGGCTTTTTAATCTGAAGGTGCATCTATTCTTCTCCCTAGTTCTCTTCCCCTTGCTTCTTTTCTTGACCTCTGTTCTGGGTGAGTATCGGGTGACCAGCGCCCCATGTTTTCAAGGGGTCCATTGATTTCGGCCCCTTCAAATGGTTTTAATACACTTTGCACAGCTTCTAAGGGGGTATATTCAAGTACTCGAGTCTTTCCATTATCCTTTTTTCAGCCATGTTTTTGTTATTTAAGGTAGGGATTACTGAGAACCTTCAGATGTATTTATTCTCATAGCAGTTTGCAAATGGTGTTTATACTTGGAATCTCGTTGATGGGTATGAGGACAACTAGCCCCCTGCTATAGGGGTGATAATCGGGCGGTCCGGACCGGGAAAACCGACCGGACCGGCCAATTCGGTCCGGACCGGACCGGACCGAGAGTTGTTCCGGTCCGGTCCGGTCCAAAAATAAGAGGACCGAATTAATTCGGTCCGGTCCACGTCCGGCTGGTTTTCGGACCGGACCGGACCGAATTAAATATATATATATATAATTTAATAATTTATATATATTAAGTATATAATTTTCATTTGACTAATTAACCTAATCCTATCACTAATTCATCATTAAGTAATTATTAACTAATACACATTTATAAGTTTATACTAATAGTAATATTTATAATTTTATAGTAATACTAAATTATTAATATTTATACTAATACAAGTATTATATTAATAGTCTAGAGTCTACTTCTAGACTCTAAAGTCTAATATGGTATTAATAAAAATATATACTAATAGTATATTAGTAAATTAGTAATAGTCTAACATAGAGTAAGAGTCTAAGACAATAGTTAATAGTTATAGACTTATAGACTTATAGTTATAGTAATATAGTTATAACTTATACTAAATCACTATAACTAATATTAGTATATTACTAACATATAGCTATAGCCTATACTATATTACTAATAGTCCAATACTAATACTATTAATCTATTATATAGTTATAAGTTATAACTTATATTGATCATGATTGATAATAACTAATCACTATAAGTTTATAGTATTAATGTATTATTATATAATATATAGTATTAGTATAGTAATAGACTCTAATATGGTATTAGAAAAAAATATACTAATAGTCTAGTACTAAATTACTAATGTATTATTATATAATATATAGTATTAGTATAGTATAGTAATAGACTCTAATATGGTATTAGAAAAAAATATACTAATAGTCTACTTCTAGTACTAAATTACTAATGTATTATTATATAATATATACTATTAGTATAGTAATAGACTCTAATATGGTATTAGAAAAAAATATACTAATAGTCTACTTCTAGTACTAAATTACTAATGTATTATTATATAATATATACTATTAGTATAGTAATAGACTCTAATATGGTATTAGAAAAAAATATACTAATAGTCTAGTACTAAATTACTAATGTATTATTATATAATATATAGTATTAGTATAGTAATCCTTGGCAAAATCTGTATTATTATTATTTTTTGTTGATACTCCATATATATTAACATACAAAATCAGTGGGTAGCAATCCTTGGCAAAATCTGTATTATTATTTTTTTTTTTTAGGTTTTTTTTATTTTATATAGATTAGTTTTAACTTTTAACTTTTTTTTTATCATTGTATTTTTCAAAATCAAGTTTTTTAAATAGTTTTAGTTAAAAAAATATACCAAATTTGAAATGGGCCGAAAATAATTGAAATTGGGGAAAAAAAAATCACATTTAGATGGGCTGAATGGCCCATTTTAGGCATGTCCAGACCGACTGGACCGACCCTGGACCGGACCGGACCGAAATGGACCGGACCGGACCTATATGTGAGTCGGTCCGGTCCAGGGTGGAGAAAATGTAGACCGAATAGGTCCGGTCCGGTCCACATTATGGCCCAAGACCGGACCGGACCGGACCGATATCAGCCCTACCCTGCTACATAAGACTTTGGCACTACATGCATTTGTAAACACTCTACATCTTTGCTCACAAACATAGTATAAAAGCACCACAAATGTACAAGATTTCAGAAGAGTTTAGTCTGGTTTTAATATTACATGCTGCCAAAAAATATGCCTTTTTCATACCTACTGTTTACCTAGATGATGGGCTTTCAGCAGAGGTTCTTAGTTGTTTTTAAGTATGGGTAATACATAGCAATTTGATACATTATCATTGTTAAACAAAACAAGAGTTTGAATACCCATCTTGTTGGAAGTTTGATACTGAAACTAATAATACGCATAAGGGCAGTGGACAAAATTAGGTTTGCAGGTCCTATTAGATATACTCAGACAATGCATTGTAAAATTACAAATATGAAGGTTTTTTGACTTGCATACAATTCATGGGCACAACTGTACCTTCACAGCCTTAACATTGTGCTTTGGAAAAACTTTTAGATCCCCTTCATCATATAATCTGTGGAAAAGCAGTAAGTGATGAAGGGGAAAACAATCTATCATTTGTGTTAATTGGACAATAAGAACCATACCCTTAACCAAGTGATTCAAATGCAAATCAGACAAATAAAACAGTGTAGACAAAAGGGATTGGCTGTATGTTTTAAAATGATAAACAAGCATGATATTCTCACATGTTCAAGAGGAGAAAAACTTGTAATAAATAGTGACTAATGGTAGATAGTGGGCAATGCCAAAGCGAACATAGTCTATTTAGTTATGCATATGAAACACTCATATAGTATTGACGCTTGTTTGTTGGTTGCATGTTAAAAAGTATATTGAATTCCAGCAACCATAAAGATGTGGCGATCTGTCAAGAGGGGAAGGAGGGGGCGACTTCGACACTCAAGACCTATCATACGTAGCAGCAGCCCAAAGGCAGAAGTAGTGCCTTTGACTCCCATTTTATGGGACAAGCCAGACTCAAATGAAGAGACTCAGGACGTAGGAGGTTCTGCTGTACAAGAGTCCATGGATGTAGGACAGGGTGGAGAGGGGAATATTAATACAGGTATGCCATCAATTTTTCCCACAGTTACGTTTCTTTTCCATATCAATTCATAGAGAATAAAAAGTTAACGCATTTAAAGGATGTTTTTGGAGCTGTATTTTACAACTTGGTTTAACAGAATAATTTATCTATGTATAGATCCACCACCTAAGAAACGGGGCCTAGGGCCTGCAAGATGCACAATATTTGAACGCCTTCGGAAGGTGGGTAAGATTCCATTGGTCGTAAAGGATGGTCATCGAGGTCCATCGTGTGAAAATGCCTCCATCTTCATTGGGCGAGTCACATGGATTGTTAAAGTATATGCTGAACTAAGGCATGCAAGCTAGAGTTCTATACCTGAGGAGGAGAAGCAAGAGCTTGTTGACCACGTTAGGGTAGAACTGGATAATTATAGTAACCCATTAAAATGTTGATGGGTTTATGTCATTTCTTTTAATGTGCATTTGATTTGAATGTGACAAGTTACTTAAATTGAACTTGCAGGCAGACTTTGTACTAGATTGGACAAAAGACAATGTTCGTGAAATGGTTCAAACGCATTTGTGTGATAAATACAATGCCTATCATTATGAACTTCACAAAGTCTACAAGAAATATAATCGCATGAGGAGGCCCTACGTGGTGGGCCATCGACGGTGGAAAAACCTGCTTGGCAGTAGCTTTGTGAAATGTGGGCAAGCGGGGCATTCAAGGTATATTCATTTGGATTTTATTTCAGCTTCTGCATATTTAATATTTAGATTGCATAGGTGACATGGTACAGCTTATATGTGACATATATATATTTTGCTGCCTTTTTAAATAATTATAGAAAGAAGGAGGATGCAGCTAGCTATAAAAATTATGTATTAATGTATAGAAAGAATGGCCAAATAGTTAATTAATAACCTGAAGCAACAATCTTTACCATTAATATATAATCAGTGCGAATGTCTGATTAATATGAATTACAGCACATTTAAAGGACTTAGAATACACATCCTATATATTTAAAGAAAGCCTACATAACGATCTCCATTCATTAATTACTAGATGTTTAGACCCAAAATAAAGCAATTAGTAAATTTAAATAATGTTCAAACACTGCTCAGATGTTTGATTACTAGGAATCACATATGTGGAAAAGTTCTAACATTATATGTCTGATTTTCTATCTATCAAATCAGAAAAATGGGCTAATTAACTCATAGTGCAAGAAGTTAATTTTTAATAAATTGCATAAAGGCCTTCCTTAGTTCTCTAGTAGAGGACTAAGGAAGGCCATTCATTGATACCAATTTTCTCTTCTCTATTATTTGAATTAAAAAAGTTTATATAAATGACTCCTTTTCTAACGTATAGCATTTACACCAAGTTTTTTTCCTGTCTTATAGCATAAAAGGGCTCCTTACAAATCATTGCACAAATGTCATTCTCATTTTATAAATGGGGCTTGATATCTTTAAAAACATACAAGAGAAGTCTCGAAGAAACATTACGAATAGGCAAAAGCTAAAGGTTAAACACACAGGCGGGAGGAAGTCATTTGTACGGATATTAGAAGAGAAGGTTTGTGCAAATTCTGAATTATAATATAAGTAAACAAATTGTGTTCGGTTAATAGTGCCTTAACTGACATGATGTGTGGCAGCAGGAGACGACCCCTAATATGGTTGCTTTTTATAAAGAAACCCATTAGTCAGCACGGAGGGGCAAATTTATCAATGTCACGACTGAACAAAACTACGTGAGTAATGTGTTCTATAAAATAATTGGTAGACCCTTTCCCTCATTATAATGTTATTTGCATAGCTGGTTATATTATAAGGATATTTTCAGAATCTAATGGTAGAGAGATTGAATGAGAAAGATCCTGGTGAGGACGTACATGAAGCGGCTGAAGAAATTTTCAAAGACGTGCTAGGCTTCAGATCAGGGTATGCAACAGGGATGGGGCACATGGTCATTCCCGACCCCTCTCCTTCAATGAAAAAGAACAAATCTTTTATGCGGCTAGCGAAGGAAAATGAACGACACAAGAGTGATGCGGAAATGTACAAGAGCAAACTAGATAGCATGATAGGTGAAATTGAAGCTATGAGGAGGGGCTTTTCTGATTTTGAAAAAGCAATGAATTTTCGAATCTCTAAGTTGGAGGGTAATAGCGAGTCTCATAGAGAGACTGAACGAGATGCTTAGGCATCTTGCTATCATGGTGCAACACCTATCATTTTTGTAGAGGTTTTTTGTGGATGAAACAATCCAATGGCCATGGCAATTTGAAACACACAACAAATCATTTTGGTAGTGGAAGTGTAGGTTATCTTAGCTAGGATGTATTAGAACCAGTGGCAGGGAAATGAAGCTGGTTTTTAAGACAAAGTTGCCTCTATTTTGGGAATTAAAGGATAAGATCTAACTTTTGATTGGTTGTATAGATTCAAGGCAGTCGATGTATTTGGTTATAAAACTATTCAGAGAGAGTTGTGTTCATTATGAAGGGGTAATTTGTCTATACTTTTATATTTACTTAATGGTTTGTAGCTTTGTGTATTTATTAAACCAGAATTGGGAGGCAAATGTCAGTGACTTTCATTCGGATTGCAGGTTTGGGGAAAAACTCATAATCAGACAAATTTCATGGAAGTGTGGCAATTTGAATTGATGGTGATGAAGAGGAATTCAGCTAATAGGCAAACATGAGGTATTACAAACATGCAGGACAACCAGTAAGTATAAAACTTGGACTTGCTGAGATTGAAGTTATTAATTCTTGGTTATTTGTTGAATACATAGTGATTGCTTAGCCTATACATCTCTGTTTGCACATATTTTCCTGTTGAGGTGCTTTGCAGTTTGGTTATATATATCAAGTATAGATTGCAACTTTGGTGATATTAGTTGGGTATGAGAAGGTATCCTTTATGAGATACTTATAAAGTTGGGTTTGAGAAAGTCACTGGGAAATTTATTATTTCAGCGGCTCTAGTAGTTCCAGTTAATATTATATATGCATATATATATATATATATATATATATATATATGCGTGTGTGTGTGGCAATGGTTAAAACATAATGTCCAATTTGTTTTATTGCTGAGTGAATAAATAAAACACCCTATTTATAGTACCAGACAGTTTTGATGCTTCCTTGTCCAATATTTTCCCGTGCAAATGGAGTAGCCATTGGAAAATTGCTTGATCTTTTCCTCTAAACAAACAGATTTCTGAATCGGCAACTCCATGGTGGCCGAGTCTAGAACGATATTATACTTACAGCTAATGTGTATTTGGAGGATTCATAAACTGGTGGGACCACAAAATTTCATACACTTGGGAATAGGTGTATGAAATAAAAGTGGTTGGATATAGGGTCAGTTTTAGCATTTGGCAGTAGGTTAATCTCCGAGATATATATTAGTAACCAAGGTGATTTTATTTGCTATAGTAATGTCCTAATAGCTAGGAAATTAATGTTTTCTATTGGCTAATTGTGTTAAATACATGGTATTTTCAGGTAACTATGAGACAACAAATTTAGAGAACACAGCTTAAACGTCATGTTGATGTGTGGAGTAATGTGTATATGTGACAAAATTATAATCATACATGTACTACCTTCCAAGGATTTGTGGTTTTCATTACTGAACGTTGTTTGTTAATTCTCTGCCGGACTTGAGTTCTATGTGCTACAAATTCTGTATTGTCATGGCCTTAATATACCCCAACACTCCACAAGAATTGTAAATTAACTCAACAGTATGTTATATATAATGTGGGTTATCATTTGAGTTGGTTGGATATATATGATATGGTGTTGGTTTTATTTGTTGATGGTCGATCTGTTGAGTTGGCATGAGGTGCAATAAAATGATGTTTGAGTGGTATGAAGATTGTGGGATAATTAATTATCCCGCAAACAAATGACTCACGACAGGTTTTTTCCCTACAGGCAGATGAGAGTGGTGCAAATGCTATATTTAAGAATGGTTGATGTGGTCAATCATAGTTAATGGTCACAGCAATGTTATTTTCAACAACGTATTTTCTTGGAAAAAATTTCCTTCTCTTTATACATATCTAGGTAGTTGGTCGGGAAAAAATAATTTCTAGATGTCATGTAAATAACTCTTTTCCAATGAATCCTATTCATGGGAAATAATGGATGTTGGCACTTATTGCGACTTAGAAATATTCATGGGAACATGCACATTTCTGGCCTCACCTAGCCATGGTGTGTAATTTTTCCCCACCAACCGACTTTGGCGGGAGAAAGTGTCATTTCCACTAAAATGGATCTTTTGCGATGAGTCTCACCCCCGCCATAAAGTTGTATCGTGGTCCATTGGAGTTTTTTGCGACGAAGCCTCCACATGAGGAATTAGTACTCTCCATGACTGGGCTGTCGAAGGAAATATATATTTGCGACCGAACTCATGCAGGTGGAAATAACTTTTTCCGCCTATCAACGTTTGGTGGGAAACACTAATTTCCCACCAAATGTAATTGTGGTGAAAATATGATTTCGAAGAATTTTGTGCATGGCAATAATTTTTTTCCCACGAGTGTATGTCATGGTTTCATGTATTTTGCCACCAAACGTAATTGTGGTGAAAATATGATTTCGAAGAATGTTGTGCATGGAAATAATTTTTTTTCCACGAGTGTATGTCATGGTTTCATGTATTTTGCCACCACTCTTTCCGTGGATAATGACGGTTTTTCCCACCATATCATACGGGATTGAGACCTTATTTGCCACGAGAAGAAAATGTTTTAACCGCCACGGATGCCGTGGGTTCAAAAATGCTTTTCCCATGACTTTGCTATTTTGGTGGCAAAATAGCCTTTCTCCACGAGTTATATGCCACCAGTCTGCCACGGAGAATTTGGTGTAAAAAAATATATTTCCCACTGAATATATGCATTTTCCCACGAGCATCACTCCCGGCAAATGAGGATATTTGTTGTAGTGCCACTTGTTGCTAAGCATATTCATGTTAGAAACAAGAGGATCTAGAGACCATGTTTTGTTACGTAAGAGGGCAGCAAACTCCTCATTCATAGCATGTCTCCAAGTGGATCTTTGTTGGCTTCCGTAAAGCATGTTGGTTCTGTTGTAACAGGGGATGATGTGGCAGTAAGAGCTCAAAATGGTGCCGTCTATTCTTTGTTTGGGACATCGGATATTGTTCTAAAGATGAGTGCACATCGGAGGAGCTATTGGAGCTGTGGGTAGAGAGGAGGCTAGGGTGGAGAAGCAAGATGTGCTGCATACTGAGAAAGATTGAAACTGTTGACCATGTTTTGAGATTGGGCAATATTGCTATGCAGGTCTAGAATATGGCGTCCATTGCTTTGGGTATCAGTCGCATGGAGGGTCGTTCTTGGTGGAAAACGGTTCAAGGATGGTTCGGGTATGCCACAAAGTCCAGCCACAGAGGTATTCTTCTTGGCCTCATTCCCTCCATCATCACTTGGAGACTTTGGTTGAGGAGGTGTAAGGCAAGGATGGAGGGAGTGCATGAATCGGCAAGGGAGGCGTGGACTGCTATAAAGGTATGGATTAGAAACTTATCTACTCTGTTGCTTCAGCGTTGGGAGATTTCTAATAAAGACCAAAACATTCTTAGGGCTCTTGAGGTGCCGTTTACTAATAGCCCGAAAAGGACTCCGCGTTTAATTAGATGGAAGAAACCAACAAATGGCTGGGTTAAATTGAACGTCGATGGCAGTTGCCGTGGTAATCCAGGTAATTGTGGTGGAGGGGGGTATCATTCTCGACTCGTTTGGAAATTTTTTGTCGGCCTTCTCGACTCATTTTGGGCATGGGACTAATAATGAAGCTGAACTTCGTGCCTTAAGTGTGGGTGTGGGTGTTTGTAAGGAGATGGGATATACACATATTAATTTAGAATGCGATTCCAGTTTGGTGGTCCATTGGTTAAAATGTCAAAGGTGCTCGGTGTGGTACTTATGGGAGTACTGGGACAAGTTGCTTGAAAAGTTACAAGGATTACAATTTTCCATTGAGCACCAATTCAGAGAAGGGAATTCTCCAGCAGATGCCTTGGCTCGTCTAGGTGAACAAGGCTTTAACATGAGATTTAATTCTTTTTGTTCTTTACCTAGGAACATAAAAGGTATGATTCGGTTAGATAAGGTAGGACTTCCAAACATTCATCTCTAGTTCCCTATTGGTTTATTTAATTTGATGTTGGTCTCTAGGCTCGGTTTAGTTGTTTCTAGGCATGTTTAGAGCTCTTTGGTATTTGTTTATGGTTCGATTGAGTTTGTTCTTGGTTTGGATGATTTTTTATGTTCTAATTGTTACCACGGTATTCCTCCGCCATATGTGAGGGTTTTTTAATAAACTTTGGACAGGGCTGCTATGTGGGTGGCTACCGGCTCTTTTTTTTAAATAAAAAAAAAAAGGATGAAGGGGGTGGAGAGGAGGGCCCCATGTTAGCTACCTACAAAAAAAAAAGAAAAAAGAGAAGTAACCGACGAATGATGAGTGTAGTTAATAGGCTCAACAAGTGGCGATGCAGGTTGGAGTTCACTAAAGGGAAAATTAGCCTCATCGAACTGAACATGGAGTGAAATGAAAATTTAGCCTGTGGGATGGTGAAAGCATTTGTACCCTTTGTGAGATGGGCTATAACCAATAAAAATGCACGGTTTCGACCTAAAATCCATTTTATGAGAATTATATAGTCTTAAGTAGGGCTAGCAAGCAGAGCCAAATGCTCTCAGGCAGGTGTAATCGGGTTTCATAGTGAAAAGACATTCAAGATGTGATTTTTTGCTCAGCACCGGAGAAGGAAGATTATTGATTAAGAAAAAACATGTTGTTTGAAATGCATGTAGCCAATACTCTCTTGGAATGGAAGCTTGAGCCATGAGAGCAAGACCGTTTCGACTAAATGGCGATATTTTCGTTCAACTGACCCATTTTGTTTATGAGTGTGAGGGTAGATTAAACGATGGTAAATACCTTTATTTTTTAAAAACATTTATTGAGACGTCGAAATTCACCACACCAATTAGTTTGAATAGATTTAATATTTCGATTAAATTGATGTTCAACAAAATTTAGAAAGTGATAAAAGTTGAATTGATTTTTGAACTAAGGGAACTAACCAGGTGAATTTGTTGTAATCATCAAGAAAAATGACATAGTATCGATACCCATCAACATAATTTACCAGTGATGGTCCCCATACATTGGAAAAAAAATGAGATCGAAAGGAGTTTGAGAACGAGATGAAGATAAATAAAAGGAAGCTTGTGACTTTTTGCTTGCTAGCATGAATTACAAAAAAAAAATGTTTATTGCTAGTGACAGGAAGCTTATAAGAAAACAAAATGTTATTGACTAAACAAAGAGACGGATGACCGAGCTTGGAATGCCAAGTTGAAATGGATGCTCATTCTCCAATGCAAGCAGATTTTTTTGGCAAGGATGAAGATAGGGGTTGGAAATTACTGAGTCCACTCTTAGTTGGCTTTTGGAGGAGGATGTTCCCCTTGTTGAGATCCTTCACACAAAAGAAGTCAGGGCAAAATTCGAAGAAAACATTATTATCCTTTGTGAATTTGCTAACCAAGATCAAGTTTTTCTCAATAGAAGGAACATGCAACAGGTGATGCAAAAATAAGGAATTTTTAGGAGTTAGAATTGTTTAGGCACCAACGTGCAGTATTGGCAAACCTGCACCATTACCCACTCTGATCTAATCTATGCCAGCATAATCTTCACCTGGAGGGTCAAATTGTTGAAATCAGATGTGAGGTGATGAGTTGCAGCAGTATCTGAGTACCAGCTGGAGTCGGTTTGGGTGGGAATTGTGGTCATGTTGGCTTGATAATTTGTGGAGGATTCAACTTGATAGGCGAAGTCAAAACGATGGTAACATTTGAGAGCTGTGTAATCTGGTTGGTTACAAACTTGGCAAACAGGTTGTGCACACTGAAAATTTGTGGATTGATGACGACCACACCCCTACCTTTGTTGCAATTATTCTGAGAAGTATGGCGATTTTCATTACTAGTTGGATTACGACCACGCCCTCGGTTGGTGCGAGAGGCAGTGTTGCCTGAAGCATTAGCCAAATCAAGAGAGGCATGTTGCTGTTCTAATCTCATCTCGTAGTTGATAAGATGGCCGTAAACGTCCTGCACAAACATGGGGTCAAATCTAGTTTTAAGAGATATAATAAGATGATCATAATCAAATCCAAGTCCAGCTAGAATATAGCTGATAAATTCACTGTCGGAAAGAGGATTGCCAATGGCGGCAAGTGTGTCACTGTACGACTTCATCTTCTTAAAGAAATCATAGATTGAAGTGCTGCCTTTTTTGCAAGTTGCAAGGTTGAGGCTTAGATCTGTGACACAGGCTTTAGATTGAAGAGAAAACACCTCTTCAAGGGCGTGCAAGATATCTCGAGAATTATCAAAACCAACGACATGGGCCAAGACATCGTCGGATAAGGAGGAAATAATTGCATAAAGCAAGAGTTGATCTTGTCGTCTCCAGTGATGATAAACCCCGTTTGAGGACAACACATGGGTGTTGGGGTCTGAACCAGCAGATGATATCATGGGGGGTGGAGTGACTTGTGAGCCATCCACGAAGCCAAATATATTTTGTCTCTTAAGATAGGTAATTAATTTACTGTGCTTGCCATAACAGGTAATTGTCACGTGTGAGCTTAATGGTGATAAGGTGGGCAATGTGATTGAGGAAAGGAGCAGAGGAAACTAATTGTGGAGGAGACGGATTAACTGAGGTGGAGGATGAAGATGCCATGGAAAACAAAATTGACTTGGGTCACATAGGGCTCGATACCATAAAGAAATATTGATTGACTTAATATTATTACACTTACATTACATTTATAGTCACAATATTATATACAAAATGATAAGTATAATTGCAGAAATAAAGTAGGAAACGATGAACCATTAGAGATTGTTTGGATTAGAGATTGTTTGGATTGAGAGAATCTCTCAACTCATCTCATATAATCATTACAATTTTTTCAAACTCTCATACAAAATACAAAATACAATTCAACTTTTTTAATGCCTCGTTTGGTTGTTGAACTGTACTGAGATCAACTCAGTTCAGTCTAATTTTAAACTGAGTCTAACATTTAAACACTCAACTCTCAAATCACTAAATTCATCTAAACTCAAAACCTCTTTACATATTAGACCCACAACCTTTTTCAATTCAACACCACTTTACACACAAGATCCACAATCTTTTTCAAATTTCTATAAATATATCTAAACTCATTTTAAGATCTAAACACATCTAAACTTATCTTAAGTGGATTCCAAAAAATTTACTCCACCATTTCGACTCACTATTATTCATAAACTCAACTCATTTCAACATCTAAACGCAGCCTAAATCTCATAATAAAAATAATATTAAAAATAATATTTTAATAATATTTTACTCAACTCTCGACTCATCTCAATTCATTATCCAAACATCTCTTTAGCGAGTTAACTCTATGGATCATGGAGGCTGAATATCATGTTGTGCAAATATGGCTTGATCGTTGATTTGTGAAAGAGGATATCTTGGCTTGATCTTAGGTGCTATTGATTTTATCATCATTAAATATAAAATGTTAATAGATAGAATTTCATTTGTTAGATCTTGTGAAGTCAAATCAAATTATGTCAAATCGATAATGTAAAATATGTATTATCTACGCAGACTTCAAATAAAAAAGAGCTAAAGAAGATGAATTGCTTGTTCAAGCTGGTTTTGCTAGAGTTGGTTTCTGGTACAATCTTCTTTCCCAATTATTTAGCTGGTTTTAAGCTTGAGAAAAGGTTTCGGACGTGCAGTTCTTAGAACTTAGGCCTAATGAATGGGATCATGTACTTAGAAACTAGAGGTGGTATTTTTATTTTTGACTACTGCTACTACAATTTTAAGTATGCAACTTATGCATATTCGAGATTTTTTTTTTAATAAAAAAAAAGAGATATTTTTATGTGAATTTTGAATTTATTTATTTAAAAAAAATGAAAATACAGAATTTAAATATTTTTAAACTATATAATTTATTTCGAATCTTTTTTTAGGATGGTGCTACTTGGCCGTCCAATGTTCATCACTGGGCAGTGTAATTTTTTTTCATTTTTTTATAAACATTTTTTAACATCTTTTACTGTAAAAAAAAAAATTAAAAAAATTATAATTTTATTAATAATCACTTACTTAATTATTAAGTAAATAAAATAAAATAGTCTAACAATAATTTTGCTTGCAAAAACCACATGGAAGAGTGGCTCTATGCCCCCGTTCGATCAGTAGTTTGGCAGACTTTGTAGCGTCTACTTTACGAGTGTATTCGAAATAATATTTATAGTTATAAAATATGTAAATATTACATAATTTAAAAAAAAATAAATACAAAATTTACATAAAAAATAAGTTTTTAATAATTAAATAAGTTTACAAAGAAGTTGAGAAATTCAATATTATTGAAGATATTTTTCGTCAAATAAGTGACTAAAAAGTGTTATAGACATACATAAGTTCAAGAATTCGAGTAGTAATAACAAAAATTTAATACTCACAAATCCATATGATTATATAAGTACATTAAGACATTTTTCGAGGTATGTCCTAAATATTTTCCACAATAAAATTATAAATAGGCAATTAGTAGATTTAACAAATTTTTTTTTTAATTTATTTCATAAATTTAAATACATATCTTAATTTATTTATATTTAAATATATCTCAATAAAATTTATAAAATATTACTATTTATAATCAATTCAAATTATTTAAAATATCTAGCCGCAGACAAAGTTGCCCTTATACGAGGGAAAAGCGTCCTTGGGGATATTTGTTTGCTATTATTGGTGGACTTTGTTTGGTAAGTGCCATTATTGCTCCCCCAACGCTTCGAATGACGAATTAATTACGTGTCCCACTCCACACTGACTATCGTCCAACAGAAGCCATCGTTTTTCCTCTTTTCCGCCGTTTCGAGTCAAGTAGATGTGAAAGCCTCTATCATTATGAACGATATATTGCTAGGCGTGAGCCTCAATGAGAAAGATATTTTATATGACAAATATTTTTATTCCTAGTTGAGAAATTCTGTCTAAAAGTTTTACAATAGAGAGACTCAGAAGCTACCGGATGGGTTTGAAATCTATTTTTACATCAATTATTAATATCGTGACACACAAGCATTACTAATATAATTTTCACAACCAAGGACGAAATCACAACCAAGGACCAAACAAATGCACTCGGTCCGATGGACAAAATCGAACAAAGGAAAGAAAAGAGAAACACAAAATGGAGTCGGTGTGAGTGTTGGAATAGGTTGCAATATATATTTAATTATTGAAGGAAGAGAGTTTGTGAAAAGATTTAAAAAAATCTGTGTGAACCAAGCCTCTCAAGTTATTGAAAATAAAATGAAAATGCACTTAGGGGCTGGTGGGATTCAAACCAGTGCATGGGTTGTGGAGAGACATCTCAACCACTGGGCTAGCGCATCACTTCATTTGTGCTTGTAACCGTTATAGTATTTAAACATAACTTCAAACGGTTAAGTTACAAAAATGTGCGACTTTTCATAGGCGTCTCTTCAATTCTATAAAATAGATTTGTACGAACACGAGAAACAGTTCGTCTTCTTCATCCCAGTTTCAGACTTCACAATAAAAACTCAATAACTCTCCAAAATTGCTATTTGTAGAGTTATAGACTTTGTTGTATCCTGTAGACGATTTGCTAGGAGCCTATTAGCAAACCCTAACCGAGTGGGGGCAAATATCGTCTTAAAGACAGTATTTCTATACGCCTAAAAGCCTACTAATTTCTCAGATTCTCTTTTCAATTTCTTATTTTCCAACAATTTTAAGATGATATTTCAATGGAATGAGGGTCTGATACAGCAGCTTTCAAAGTCATGAGTCAAGATTTTGTGAAATTGGACAGATTTGATGGAACCAACTTCACACGTTGGCAAGACAAGATGAAGTTTCTTCTCACTACACTGAAGATTTTCTATGTTTTGGATCCAAGTCTAAAGCCAATTTCTGATCCAACTCTAGAAGATACTGAAAGTATTATTGCAAAGAGGAAGAAACGTGAAGAGGATGAACTTATCTGCAGAGGTCACATTCTCAATACTCTCTGATCGTCTATATGATCTTTTTATTGCTATTAAGTCTCCTAAAGAAATCTGGAATGCTCTGGAATAAAAATATAAGACAAAAAAACTAGGTACTGATAAATTCATAATTTTGAAGTACTTTGAATTCAAAATGGTTGATAATCTGTCTGTCTTAAACCAAGTGCATGAGTTGCAAGTCTTGGTTAACAAACTTCCTGATCTGTCAATTAATATTCCCAAGTCTTTCCAAGTGGGAGCAATTATTGCAAAACTTCCATCAAGTTGGAATAACTACCGGAAGAAGCTTCTGCATATGGCAAAAGAACTCACTTTAGAACAAATTGGAAAACATCTACGAATTGAAGAAGAGAATAGAATTCGTGATAACAACCATTTTGATTCTAAAGTGAAGGTTAACAATATTCAAAAGGGAGATGACAGAAAACAAAATTATCTTAAGACCAAGAAGGGAAATACCTTCAAGAAGAATTATTCGACCAACAAAGACATGAACAATAGGCCATGTCTTAACTGTGGAAAAAATGGTCATTATATTTGTGAATGCAGATTCTTAAAGAATAAGAAGAAAGAAAATGGCAATAGTTCAAACATAGCAAATGCAATTGAAGAAATCATTGCGATGGTAACAGAAACGAAAATTGGCAAGATAATTAGGGTGCATTTCACTTCTACTACAAATTCCTCTGATTGGTGGTTTGATTCTGGTGCTACTGTGCATGTGTGCAATGAGAAAACACAATCAAGAACTATGTCGTGGCTACTGATGGGCAAGAAGTTCTTGTGGGAAATCACAATTCTGTTCAAGTTCATGGAAAAGGAAATGTAGAGATGTTGCTTACTTCTGGGAATAAACTAATTTTAACCAATGTTCTTCATGTCCCAGATATTAAAAAGAATCTAGTATATGCCAATTTGTTATGTAAAAAGGGCATAAAAGTTGTCCTTGAATCTAATAAGTTGATCTTGTCAAAGAATGGGGTATTTGTTGGAAAGAGATATTCTTGTGATGGGATGTTCAAACTTAGTATTATGAATAAAGATGTTACACATTCTTCTTATATTGTTGAGTCATTTTCTTTATGGCATGGTCGATTAACACATTTAAAGTTTAAATATATGAAACATATGTCTAAGCATGGTTTAATTTCTTACAAGAATGTTGATGATACAAAGTGTCAAATTTGTATTCAGGCTAAAATGACTAAGAAACCATTTCCTACTGCTAATAGAAATTCACAAATTTTAGAACTTATACATTCTGATATATGTGAATTAAATGGCATTTTGACTAGATGAGGTAGGAGATTTTTTGTTACATTTATAGATGATTTTTCTGGATATATTGTTGTGTATTTAATGAAGAATAAAGATGAGGCTTTTCACATGTTCATTCGCTATAAATCTGAAGTAGAAAATCAAAAGGAAAAGAAGATAAAAATTCTTAGAACTGATAGAGGTGGAGTATATTTCTCCCGTGAATTTTCTAATTTTTACGAAGAACATGGAATTGTTCACCAAATAACTACACCTTACACACCACAACAAAATGATTTGGCTGAACGGAAAAATAGGACACTTGTAGACATGGTTAATGCTATGATTTTAAGTGCAAAGTTGCCTTTTAATTTGTGGGGAGAGGCATTACTTACAGCATGCCATGTGCATAATAGAATATCATTTAGAAAATTACAAATGTCACCATATGAACTATGGAATGGAAGAAAACCAAATCTAGATTATCTAAAAGTGTGGGGGTGTCAAGCCTTTTACAGAGTTACTGGTCCAAAGAGTACTAAATTAGGACCTAGAGCAATCAAAAGTGTGCTTGTTGGTTATGCTGAAAATTCCAAGGCATATAGACAATTAGACTTAAGCTCTAATGTCATAATGGAATCAAGAGATGTTGAATTTATTGAAAATAAATTCAATAATGATACTGAATTTGTTTCATAACCTAATCAAACACAAGTTTCTAACTCTAATTCGTGTATCTCTCTTAATAAAAATAAGAGAAAGTCTACAGATTTGCTAATAGAGCAAAGAAAGCGTCAGAGAGTTATTAAAGAAAAGAATTTTGGTCCTGACTTTATTTCATCTCTAGCTATAGTCTTCCTTGTGGAAGGAGACATAAACATAATCCTTAATAAAATACTCATTGTTCTTAACACTGAGGATGATCCAAAAAGTTTTGATGAAGCCATGTCTTCTAGAGATGCAGCTTTTGAAAGAAGCTATAAATGATAAAATGGACTCAATATTATCTAATAATACTTGGGTGTTAGTGGATCTACCTCCAAATTCAAAAACTATTGGTAACAAATGGGTATTAAGAAGGAAGTTTAATTTTGATGGATCAATCCAGACTTTTAAGACAAGGTTAGTTGCAAAAGGCTTTAGTCAAAAGGAGGGAATAGATTATTTTGATACCTATGCTCCAGTAGCACGGATCACATCTATTCGTGTACTTATAGCTCTAGCATCTATATATGTCTTACATGTACATCAAATGGATGTAAAAACTGCTTTCTTAAATGGTGATCTTGATGAGGAAGTATACAAGGAACAATCTGAAAGGTTTGTTCTGCCTAGAAATGAAAAGAAAGTATGTAAATTAGTTAAGTCATTATATGGTTTAAAACAACCACCAAAGCAATGGCATAAAAAGTTTGATTCTGTTATTTTATCTTATGGTTTCAAACACAATAGTGCTGATAAATGTATCTATTCAAAATTCATGGAAGATTATGGTGTTATTATTTGTCTTTATGTTGATGACATGCTAATTTTTGGAACTAATATGAAATGCTTATGTGAAACCAATAAGTATTTCATTCAAAGTTCAAAATGAAAGTTCTTAATGAAGCAGATACCATTTTGGGAATCATAATGAAAAAACATAGTGATGGTTATGCATTATATCAATCTCATTATATTGAAAAAGTGCTTCTTAAATTCAAACATCTAGGAATAAAAGAAGCAAATACACCATATGACTCTGGTGTAAAATTAAGTAAGAATTTCGGAAGGGCAATAGCACAGCTTGAGTATGCTAGTGTAATTGGTAGCATGATGTATGATATGCATTTTTCTAGACTAGATATTGCCTTTACAGTGTGCAAACTTTCTAGATACACTAGTTGTCCTAGAATAGATCACTGGAAAGTAATTGGCAGAGTCCTTGAATATTTAAATAAAACATTCGAATTAGGACTCTTTTATTCAAATTTTTCAACTGTACTAGAGGGATACACATATGCTAGTTGGATTACTAGCACAAGTGACAATAAATCCACGTCTGGTTGGATATTTACCCTTGGTGGAGGTGCTATTTATTGGGCATCAAAGAAACAAACATGTATTTCTTATTCCACAATGTTATCAGAGTTTATAGCATTAGCAACAGCAGGAAAACAAGCAGAATGCCTTAGGAATATGTTGTTGGATATAAAGTTATGACCACAACCTATGCCAGCTATTTCCTTGCATTGTGATAGTGAAGCTACTACTATGTTTACAGCATACAATAAAATGTACAATGGAAAATCTAGACACATATGTCTAAGACATGATTATATTAGACAATTAATAATTGATGGAATTATTATGATTGTCTATGAAAGGTCAAGTTGTAACTTGGCAGACCCTTTTACCAAAGGGTTATCACGAGAAATGGTAAGAGTTATATCCATTGGAATGAGACTAAAACCCTTTCAAAAGAATCACCAATAATGGTAACCCAACCTTTTTTCAGATCTAATCTGAAAAAGAGTTTAATGGGTAATAACAAGTTACTGATTTGTGATTAGTTGAGCACTACAATAACAAAGTCTCATTCAAGATGGATCAGTACAGACTATTACGATTAAGAAGAATGAGTTGTACTCTTAATGAAGTTCAAATATAGAAGTGTCTTGGTAACAGGGACATAAAAGGAACATCACCTATATGAACATAGAAGTGGTGCTACTTCTAACAAGAAATTTGGGTTTATACTTGTAAATGTTCATTAAACCAGGGTGTAGCACATGGCCATAATAGTGCTAATAATTATGAACCTCTATTGTGAATCAGATATTCTCATGTGTGTTATTTTCGGTTTTGAGTTAAAAAGTTTTGGTTTAAGCCTAGGCCACCAATTACCCTTCAGTACTTTGAATTAATTACACTAAGAGAAGGTTTAAGTCGAAAGATACCTTCTTTTATGCATAATAATATCAATACTAAAACTGAATATAAAATATATATTACAACCTAGTGGGAGATTGTTGGAATAGGTTGCAATATATATTTAATTATTGAAGGAAGAGAGTTTGTGAAAAGATTTAAAAAAATTTGTGTGAACCAAGCCTCTCTTCGAACCAGTGCATTGGTTGTGGAGAGACACGTCTCAACCACTAGGCCAGCACATCACTTCATTTGTGCTTGTAACCATTATATTATTTAAACATAACTTCAAACGATTAAGTTACAAAAAGGTGCGACGTTTCACAGGTGTCTCTTCAAGTCTATAAAATAGATTTGTACGAACGAGAGAAACAATTTGTCTTCTTCATCCCAGTTTTAGACTTCACAATAGGAACTCAAGAACTCTCCAAAATTGCTATTTGTAGAGGTATAGGCTTTGTTGTATCATGGAGATGATTTGCTAGGAACCTATTAGCAAACTCTAACCGAGTGAGGGCAAATATCATCTTAAAGACAGTATTTCTATATGCCTCAAAGCCTACAAATTTCTTAGATTCTCTTTTCAATTCCTTATTTCCCAACAATGGGTCCATCAACGTAGAGCGTCGTAGATAGAAAGAAGAGAAAGGAGAGGGCTAGGCGAGAAAGGGAGAGTGAAGATGGGAGTGAGAGGGAGAGCTTGCTATGGGCCTTTTTCTCATATGAATAGATTACCTACGTGTCACACCCATCCAGCCCAAGTTTTTCCCTTTACAATATCCGCTTTCACTTAATTAATTTGTGTTGAGGAAAAAATTAGTTGATTGGCATTTTCTTGTGAAAACTTGTGTAATATTGTGTTGTAACCAGTGTTGAAGCGGTGTAACATGAAAAGGACTAAAGTGTGCTCAACACGGCTCAACTGGCGCTCGAGCGGAACCTTCCAGAGAGATTCGCTCGATTTGCGCTCGACGTAGCGCTCGAGCGGAACCCATCTAGAGAGGTTTGCTCAATGTGCGCTCGACATAGCACTCGAGCAGAACCCATCCAGAAAGGTTCGCTCGACGTGGCGCTCGAGTAGAACTCTTCCAAAGAGGTTCGCTCGATGTGCCCTCGACTTGTCGCTCGAGCTGTTTCTGAAAGACAACATGCGCTCAACACCTCGCTCGAGCCAATGTTCAAGACAACTTAAAATTCAGGATTTTGAGCACCGTGATTTGTTGGGACTATATATAGAACAGCTTATTTTTGTTCTTTGGTGTGGAGAAACAGAGCAAAAACCCTAGTTGCTTCAAGAGCCATAGAGAGAAACCTTTCCTCACATTGTGAATCTCTCTTGGACAAACAAATCTCCACCACACCACACTCAAGATCAAATCTTATTGAAAGTCCATTGAAGTGGACGTTTTGATTGGCCGGAAGAGTCCGGAGCTGCTGTTGATGCAGAAATTGAGAGGTTCTCGTGGGAAACTATAGAAGGTCGGAGTTTCGGCACTACATGCTTGTAAAGATAGAGTGGGTCACTTTTGATGTTGAAAGTCAAGTTTAGCCACTACAAAGGTTTTGTGAGTGTCTCTAAATTAGTTGTAATAAACTTTTTCTATAGTGGATTTTAGGTCATGCCTTACACCCGGAGTGATTTTAGAATTTGAAAAAGTTTTTCAAATGAGTTTCCACTTTGTGACCAAAATCATTGTGTTGATTATTTGTGTTAATTGATTAACTGTTTGTTTGTCTTTATTTTTGAAAAGACCATCAAAATTGGATTACACCTATTCGCCCCCCTCTAGGTGTAGTGATTGGTAGAACCACTGCTTTTTTAGTTGGTATCAGAGAGGGTTTACTCTGCTGGGATTAAATTCCTGAGTATGATTCTACTGTAGTGGTTCAAATGGATAAGTCTCAATCTCTTACATCGCCACCATATTTTGATGGAAACAACTACGCTTATTGAAAAGTTTGAATGAGAGCATTTCTAAAATCTGTGGATGAACGAATGTGGGTTTCCATAACAAAAAGATGAAGAGAACCAATTACTATCATTGAAGGAGTTCAAACCTCCAAAAGTGTGGATAATTACTCTAGGGATGAAATAAATGAGTGTGGTTAAAATAACAAAGGCCTGAATGCGATTTTCATGGCTGTGTCCCAGGAGGAGTTCAAGTGAATCTCCATATGTGAGAATTGCAAAAAAGCTTAGGACATTGTTGTGGTTACCCATGAAGGTACCAAGACTGTAAAGAATTCTAAGCTTCAAATGCTGACCACGAGTTTTGAAGAACTTAGAATGAAGGATGATGAAACATTTGATCTCTTACTGAGAGGTTCAAATGTTGTCAATTCTCGTTTTAATTTAGGGGGCAGAATTCCTGAGAACATAATTGTGAGAAAAGTCTTTAGATCTATTCCTGAAAGGTTTCGTCCTAAAGTTACTGCTATTAAAGAAAATAAAGATTTGGACAATATGAGAATTGAAGAGTTGGTGGGCTCTCTACAAACATATGAACATACTCTTCTTGTGGATAAGAAACACAAGTCCATAGCCCATAATACCATTAGAGAGGATTCAAATGAGTTATCCGATGAGTCGGCTATGAGTGATAGAGAAATAGCATTTTATGCTAAGAAGTTCAGGAAAATATTTGTGGCTAGAAACAACAAGAACCAGAGGCTAGAGAAGGAAAATTTTGAAAGATATAATAAAGGCTCAAGTTCAGGGAACAAGGAGAGAAGCACTGAGAAGTACACTAGAGCAAATAAAGACAAGGTACAATCAAGGGTGCAATGTCATGGATTTGGACAAATTTGTTTGGAATATGCAAATTACAAAAAGGCAAAAGAAAGAGTTAAGATTGCATCTCTAAGTGAGACAGAGTCAGAGTCGTGTGAATCATCAGATAACTCTTCTCCAAAAAGAAATCTCAACTACATGGTGTTCACTCCCTCTATTAGCAGCAAAAGTCAATGTAGTGAAATAGTGTCTGATGATGGGAGCATATCTGAAAATGAATCTGGGTATAAAGATCAGTTGCAAGAAGTCTACGAGAAGCTGTACAAGGAATGTGTTAAATTGAGAAAACACAACAAAGTGCACATTGAGGAGATAGACTTCAGCAAACGAGAAAATGAAGGGCTTCAAGGCAAATTAAATGAAGCCATTGGTCAAGCTGATCAGTTGAAAATGAGGAATGTTTCTCTAGAAGATGAATTAAAAAAAGTGAGATGATTTTGTTGAAAGATAAACTAAAATCTTTGTCTACTAGGAAAGAAAAGCTGGATGAAATCCTGAGGTCAGGAAAGCCTCCTAGTGACAAGAGTGGGCTAGGATATGATGCAGAGAAATTTGATGCAGCTACTACCTCAAAAGTCTCCTATAAAAATGAGAGGAAAACTATGTATGTTCGTGAATCAACCGCAAATTGGAATGCTAATCCATCTGACAAGGGTAAGAAATCCTCACATGTAAAAATGGGTTTTCAGTCTCACTAGAAGTCAAGAGTTCAAAATACAAGCTCTGTTTGTCACCACTATGGTAAGACTGGTCATGTTGTAGCAGACTCTTTTAAATTGAAGAGATACACCATGTATGATCATACACGCTCTCAAAGTAGAACTGTGTACTCTCTAAAAATGGATAAAAATCTCATAACTGCTCCTAAGTATGCCTCATCTTTCAAGGGACAAAGAGATCGCAAAGAGAACTACGTGTGCCATAATTGTGGTAAGGTTGGTCACATTCGACCAAACTACTATGAGCTTAGGAGGAATCCCATGAGAGATGGAAATAGCGAATCAAGAAGAGGGCATTTGAATCTTTGGAGTCAAGTCAGGGCCTTAACTAGACAAAATGAGATGCTCAATGTCAAGATAGACCAACTGTCAACTAGCAAAAAGGACAACTCTCCAAAAGTTAGAAACATGAGGGTCAAAACTGGAGAAAGACACACGTGCCATGTTGCACACATTGCTCTAAAGACCAGAGACACCTATATGTGGTACCTTGATAGCGGATGTTCTCGCCACATGCCAGGTGATAAAAGCCTATTTAACACGGTTGAAGAGTACAAGTATGGAACAGTAACATTTGGAGATTGTGGAAAAGCTGATATAATAGGAATGGGTGAAATTGAAATACCTGGACTGCCCATCATGAGAGAAGTTCTGTTTGTTGATGGATTAAAAGCAAATCTCCTCAGTATAAGCCAAATGTGTGATAATGGTGCAGAAATCCATTTTTTAAAAGATATGTGCATTGTTTCAGATAATAATGGAAATTGCATGATGCAGGGAACAAAGGCATCTGATAATTGTTATGGCATCGCTCCTAGACCTCAGTACAATTGCAATAGTACTAAGAGTGAGACTACTGACCTTTGGCATCAAAGACTTGGACATGTGATTCATAAAAATCTATCTAAGATTGCCAAGAAAGAGATGGTGGTAGGATTGCCTGAACTGGGTAAAGTAGAGACTCCTATGTGTGAGTCATGTCAATTGGGAAAACAAGTTAGAACAGCTCACAAGAACACAACGGCTATCCTGACCAAGCGACCATTAGAGTTGTTGCACATTGATCTTATGGAATCCTCTAGAACTGAGAGCTTGGGGGAAAGAAATACATACTGGTAATGGTAGATGATTTCACCAGATACTCCTGGGTAGAATTTCAAAGAGAAAAAGGTGAAACTCCTAATGTGATTAGAACTTTGTGCAAAAAACTTTAGAATGAGCAAGGGAAAGCAATAGTCAATTAGGAGTGATTATGGAAGAGAGTTTGAAAACTCAAATCTTGAGAATTTCTGTGATGAAGAAGGTATCAGTCAAGACCTTTTTGCCCCTATCACTCCACAACAAAATGGAGTGGTCAAAAGGAAGAACAGAGTTATTCAAGAAATGGCACGAGTCATGATACACAGTAAAAATGTACCTACTCACTTATGGGGAGAAGCTGTGAACACATCATGTCATATTGTGAATAGAGTTTATCCATGACCAAGCACTTCCAAAACACCATATGAGATGTGGAAAGGAAAGAAACCTAATGTGAATTACTTCCGGGTGTTTGGAAGTAAATGCTACATCTTGAGAGATAGAGAAAACTTAGCTAAGTTCAACCCTAAGAGTGATGAGGGAATATTTCTTAGATATTCCAAAAACAGTCGTGCTTAGAGGAGCTACAATCTACGCACCCAAACTATCATGGGTTCCATAAATGTGGTAGTGAATGATGTTCCTGGAGAGGAATTGAACAAGGAAAAGCCAACTCACCCACCGATTGAAACTGGACAAGAAGACTTTGGTGCACTAAATGAGAACTTAGAGACCTCTTCAAATGAAAAGGTGAGTAACTAAAAGGAGCCTTCTTCAAGAGTAAAGTTAAATCATCCTCAAGATAACATCATAGGAAACATAGATGAAGGGATGAGGCTGAGGAGGAAAGTGATAAATCAACTGGCTCACTCAAGCTACATCTCACAAATTGAACTAAAAAGAGTCGAATAAGCCTTAAATGATGAGAATTGGTTGAATGCTATGCATGAAGAAATAAACCAATTTGTGAGAAACAATGTATGGTATTTGGTGCCAAGACCAGAGAATCACAATGTGGTGGGCACTAAGTGGATCTTTAAGAATAACTCGGATGAGAATGGTACAATAGTGAGAAATAAAGCAAGATTAGTTGCTCAAGGGTATGCCCAGATGAAAGGAATAGACTTTGACGAGACCTTTGCTCCGATTGCCAGACTTGAATCTATCCGGATATTGTTAAGCATTGCATGCCACATGTGTTTTAAGCTGTATCAAATTGATGTCAATAGTGCATTTTTGAATAGGATCCTCCAAGAAGAAGTGTACGTCGAACAACCAAAGGGCTTCAATGATCCAAAATATCATAATCATGTCTATAGGTTGAATAATGCCTTATAAGGTTTGAAACAAACTCTTAGAGCTTGGAATGAGAGGCTAACTTTGTATCTAGAATATCACAATTTTCTGAGAGGAAGTGTTGACAGGACACTGTTTCTCAGAAAAGTTGGTGAAGACATAACAGTTGCTCAAATATATGTGGATGACATTGTATTTGGATCATCTATTGACGCCCTGGCTTTTGAATTTGGTGAAGAAATGAAAAATGAATTTGAAATGAGCATGGTAGGTGAACTAACCTTTTTCTTAGGACTCCAAGTGAAACAGTTAGATAATAGGCTGTTTATATCTTAATCCAAATATGTAAAGGAATTAATCAAAAAATTTGGATTAGATGGGAAAAGCCATGCCATAACCCCATGAGCACGAGTGTTAAGCTTAGCACTGATGGGTCAGGCAAGAATGTTGAGCAATCCTTGTATAGGAGCATAATTGGGAGTCTACTGTATCTCACTGCAAGTAAACCAGACATTGCTTTTAGTGTTGGGGTCTGTGCTAGATTTCAAGTCAATCCCAAGTAATCACATTTGGTAGCTGTCAAACGCATACTTCACTATGTGAATGAGACAGTCAATTATGGGATTGGTATTCTAGAGACTCTAATACTGAGCTTGCAGGCTATTCAGATGTTGATTGGACAGGTAATGTAGATGATAGGAAAAGCACTTCTGGTGGGTGTTTCTATGTCAGCACAAACCTTGTTGCCTAGATGAGCAAGAAGCAAAACTCCATATTGTTGTCCACGGCTGAGGCTGAATATATTGCTGCAGGCAGCTGTTGCACGCAATTGTTGTGGATGAAACAAATTCTATGTGACTATGGCGTTACTCAAGGTGTGATGAGTATTTATTGTGACAATACTAGTGCCATAAACATTTCAAAAAATATTGTCCAACACTTTAAGACCAAGCACATTGACATTAGACATCATCTTATTCGAGAGCTGGTAGAAACACATGTTGTAACTCTTGAGTACATTCCCACCGAACACCAACTAGCCTACCTTTTTACTAAATTCTTGGATGGGCTTCAGTTTGAATTACTTAGAAAGGCTATTGGTATTTGTGCATTGACCTGAGGGCTGAAACATGCATAACATGCATTGCATACTTTACATGCATTTATTTTTGTTGTTTTATGGTTATTCATTTTCATATTTCATTTTTGTTATTATTGCCTTTACATGCACTCCATGGTTGTGAAATAAGTTGTTGGTGCTGTTAATTCTAAAAATCTATGTGCATGTGTCTTTTGAGAATTGTATCATATATCTATGGTTTACAAAGGTTTGGAACATGTGTATCTTTTGTAATTTGCGACTAGCATCACACACTTCACTCCCTGCTTAGTCAATCGACGTTTCACCACTGTAAGTTTTGGAGAGGCAATCAAAAGTGTTAGAAAGCTCTACTTGCACACAGAATTGACCACGGGCTAGAAACCTCACCATTGTTCCCTTGTGCGAAGAAAAAGAAAAAGAGATGATGTTGTATATGATTGAAAAGAAAAAGAGATGATGTTGTAAATAAAATTAAAAAAAAAACAGGTATCTTGATATTGATACAAGTAATCAAACAGAAGCATCCAGGTTCTAGCAGCATTAGGTTTGACTTTATGCATTTTGGAAGAACTTCCCAAACACTTATGGTTTCTTGTACAGCCCAACTCCACTCACACCTTTCGGTTGAAATTTCTTGATTGAGCAAGGACCTTATTAACACGCGTGTCTTTATTACTTGTGGTACTTTGTTTTTATTTTATGAGGATATGATGCTCTTCTACATTTGATATGTACTTTTGGTTTGAATATTGACTTCATTAATATTTGGATCACACTGAAAATTTTAAGCAGGAAGTGAAAATTTTGGGCTTTAGCTCAAGCGAAACTTAAACTCCGCTCGAGCGAAAACGTTTTAAATGTCCTCTCCGTTTCCTTTTTCCCTCATTTCTTTTTCTTCCTGCGCCACTTTCTCTTCTCTCTTCATGCGATACTTCTCTCTTTTCTCTCTATGTGGTTTTCATTAGATTTCTCTCAAGAAATCTCATCTTAATCACGGTAAGTCTCTCATCTTTACTTCTTCTCAATCATTTTTGGTTTTTATTTTCCATTTCCATCATGCATTTCCATAAACATGTATTTCGGTAATTAGGGATTTTGTTTTGGATTTCGAAATGGAGAATTTTTTTTGGGGTGCTTGTTGTTTGGTTGGAACCCATGGTTGTCCATTGCCTATTGTCTTTGTATTTAAGAGGTTCATGGAACTCTCGTAGGGTTTTTCATTTGGTTTTTGCTTGAATGCACTCCAAGTGCTCGGTGAAATGCCTCAATCGTGTTTTGGTTTCACTTTTTCATCATGCATTATCATAGCATTGTTCTCATGCTCATTTCATGTTTATCCTAGTGTTGGGAGGGTGTTTGCCATGAAATTGATTTGTTTTAAAGATAGTTTGTGTTTAGGGAGGGCCATGGGACTTCCATTGGGTTTAAAACCCAACATTGGCATTGTTTTTGTTGGGTATTGAAATGGGCTGTTAAATTGTGTTCTTGGGCATGTGCATTGTGCATTTTGAAATGTGTTTGGCAAAGGACATTTGACATGTACATTGGTTTACAATAGGCATGTGCATTGGATCATGCATTGGGCATTTTGCATTTTGGACAAGCATACATTGGGTCTTAAATACTTTTAGCCTTGTCTAACAGTCACTGATTCTATCCACAGCAAAAGTCATGTCTCGACATGTTCGTCCACACCAAAATTCTCCTGCCCCCGCTCAAGCACATTTTTACAATCCTCAGATACGAGAGTTTTACACTCAAAACTTTTATCATCGTTCGTTTATTGTTGAGCGTGAAGTCTCCCTTGGTGAGTTTACTAAGACTTTTATTCCACGTGTTTTTTAGTCTCGCCAGTGGCAGGCCTTGACCACTGATCATCCCACTCCTTCTGTGGAGTTGGTTCGGGAGTTTTACTCCATCTCTGATGATGGCTCTTTCGATGTTAGTCTCCAGAATATCGTCTTCCAGGTGACTCCGGGCATGTTAGCAGACTTGGTAAATGTTCCGCGTGTGTCAAATCCAGTGTATCCCTATAAACAAACATCTCCTCCCAGTCCACCAGTCATTGCTCAATGTCTGTATGGTACGCCTACTACTTAGGATGGTAAGTCACCACTTCTAACTGTGAGATTTCCACCTGAATATCTCAATCTAAGTAAGATTGTACTTACAAATCTATATCCTACTGGTCATCAGAGTGATGTGGGTCTTGATCGCGCCACTCTTCTGTATGCACTAATCAACCATGTCTCCATGGATTTGGGGAGTTATCTGTGTCGGGTTTTGCTTGAGGCTGTTAATTCTCCTAAAACACGGACTGGTTTGCCTTTTGCCTGCCTTATCATTCGGTTAGCCATCTCCCAGTCAGTTGCGTTTCTTCCTCATGAGCCTAGAATTCCTCTTAAGACTCCTATTGGTCATAGGACCATGCAACTGAGTCATGCTCACATTATCCCTCGCCCTTTAAATGTTGAGCATCCTCCAGCACCCTCATCTCAGCCATCCAGCTCTCGGCCATCCAACTCACAGCCTCATAGCTCGGCACCATCCACATCGGCACCTGGTTTGACCGAGCCCAGCCTTTAGTAGGTCCTTGAGTACCTTGCTCGCCTTGAAGCCCTGTTTGATAGCCTTGATGCTAAAATTGAGAGCATGCAGCAGCTTGTGACTCAACACTTCAACGATATAGAAGAGCGCCTTGATGATGATGGTGGCAGTCCGAGTGATGGTGATACTTGAGACCTTTGGCTTGTCGTGACAAAAAGGGAGAATAATATATATTCAGGGGTAGTGGTATAGATGTAGGGAGAGTAGCAAGAAGGCTATAGGGGCAACTTTTGTTTTGTTAGTAATACATTATTTTGTGGGGGAGCAGCTTTTGTTTTTGCATCACATGCTGCTCGTGCTGCTATTGTTTGTCTTATTGAACTCAATGTCTGATTATTTTCTTAATGAAAAGTCTTTTATGAAAACTGTGCTACAAACATTGTTTATGCTTATGAGATTGTTTCTTGCATATTTGTTTGGTACGTTTAACCGTTTGTTGAGTGTTTGCAGAAATATCTCAACGTATTCAAGACTATGCCTGAATCATGGAAATCCTGTTTGGGGTGTGTCAGGATTAGGTCCTATGTATAGGTTAGAGGTTTTGTCATATAAATGCCAAAGGGGGAGATTGTTGAGGAAAAAATTAGTTGATTAGCATTTTCTTGTGAAAACCTGTGTAATATTGTGTTGTAACCAGTGTTGAAGTGGTGTAACATGAAAATGATTGAAGTGTGCTCAACACGGCTCAACTGGTGCTTGAGCGGAACCTTCTAGAGAGGTTTGCTAAATGTGCGCTCGACGCAGCGCTCGAGCGGAATCCATTCAGAGAGGTTTGCTCGATGTGCGCTCGACGTAGCACTCGAGTAAGAACTCATCCAGAGAGATTTGCTCGATATGTGCTCGAAGTAGCGCCGCTCGAGCATAACCCATCTAGAGAGGTTCACTCGATGTGCGCTCGACGTGGCGCTTGAGCAAAACTCTTCTAGAGAAGTTCGCTCGATGTGTGCTCGACGTGTCGCTAGAGTTGTTTCTTAAAGACAACATGCGCTCGACTTGCGCTCGACACCTCGCTCGAACCAATGTTCAAGACAACTTAAAATTCAAGGTTTTGAGCGCCGTGATTTGTTAGGACTATATATAGAATAGCTTACTTCTGTTCTTTGGTGTGGAGAAACATAACAAAAACCCTAGTTGCTTTAAGAGCCATAGAGAGAAACCTTTCCTCACATTGTGAATCTCTCTTGGACAAACACATCTCCACCACACCACACTCAAGATCAAATCTTATTCAAAGTCCATTGAAGTTGACGTTTTGATTGGCCGGAAGAGTCCGGAGTTGCTGTTGATGCAGAAATCAAGAGGTTCTCGTGTGAAGCTATAGAAGATCAGAGTTCCGACACTACATACTTGTAGAGATAGAGTGGGTCAATTGATTAATTGAATTTGAAGAAATTTTTCAAATGAGTTTCCACTTCGTGACCAAAATCATTGTGTTGATTATTTGTGTTAATTGATTAACTGTTTGTTTGTCTCTATTTTTTAAAAGACCATCAAAATTGGATTACACCTAGTCACCCCCTCTAGGTGAAGTGATTGGTAGAACCATTGTTTTTTCAATTTGTAATTTATTATTTTTATATATGTATATACATCTAAATAAAATATTAAAAATGACAAATTATATGTAGATTAGGAGTCATTTGGATAGTGAATTGAAATGAGTTGAGATAATATCCGCTTTCACTTAATTAATTTGTAATTTATTATTTTTATATATGTATATACATCTAAATAAAATAATAAAAATGATAAATTATATGTAGATTAGGTGTCATTTGGATTGTGAGTTGAAATGAGATAAGATGAGATAGTTTTAGATAAGTTGAATAAAATATTATTAGAATATTATTTTTTAATATTATTATCATTTTAGTATTTGAAAAAATTAAATTATTTATTATATTTAATGTGAAAATTTAAAAAACTTATAATAATAAAATTAAATGAGTTCAGTTGAGATAACTTTTCAATCCAAACAACCAATATCTAAAATGCATGGTACCTACACATCAATTTTACCATTTTACAGAAGAACGATTTGTGACAAACGCAAGCACATGAAGCAGCCGCTCCTTATTTTGGACCCTTGCGCTGCTGAAACCAACATTTCATGCTCTCTGCACTACTTTGTCCATCCAAACTTTTAGCACTTCCGAGAGACGTTGTGCACCTCTGCACATCGAGATGCGTCGCCATTTGGACCCCAACGCCCACCCTCTCTTTTTTCCATACCAACCGCTTTCACAGTCCCTTAAATCCATGTGCCTCTTTCTCCAATACATCCATAGTGCTGTCCAACGTTCACGCTCCTATATTAATGGTTAGGATTCTCTCTGGAACCATTTCAATGGAGCCTACTATATCACCTTAAAAATTTGGGACCAGTGCACGTGGCGATTACCCAGAAGGTCTTACCCTCTATTGAGAGCCAAAGCCCAACAACTTAAAAAGAACTTGAAATAGGGATGAGCTGTATACAAGTGGATTGACTACATTAAAAAAAAAAAACAAAAACTCCATTCACGGATTTTAAATGACTGATAAACATCGTGCCTAAAAACTGAAAAAAATTAATGAAATTTTTTATTTTTTTATTTTTTTTAATAATTAAGAATGTTAAAAAAATATTTTTAAAAAAATCAAAAGAAAAAGAATAAAAATTTTATAAGAGTATTGGCATTATCTTTGTAAAAAGTCTAATCAAATATAAAATATGAAAATATAAAATATGATAAATTTCATCAAAAAAGAGCTGTATTGAATTAGCTAAATAGATAAATGTGAAATTTTAATCTACAGTAAATGTATAAATTTCTTTAAATTTGAAGGGTTACTGTTCATTCATCAAATTTATTTTTTATTCATTTTAATCTCTAATAGTTATTTTTATTCACGTTTAATCTTTAACTGTCTTGTAATAATAATGTAAGAATTAAATTAAATTATTAATTAATATATAATTAGTGTAATTATAAAAAATTAAAAATAAAATATTATATTATTATTTTGATGAATTTAATAATTAATTCAATATAAAATCATGAAAAAGAAAGTTTTAAATATATAAAAAATATATATTTTTTTATCAAAATTTAAAGATAATTTAATGAGCCAATAGTAGTGCTTTCACGGCAGAGTGCAGTCAAAGATAGTACAAGGCAAGAGTGGGGTCAAACCACGCTCCCTGCCCTGTAGGCTGTCGGTATTCGGAAGATAAATATTGAAAAATAGAAGAGAAAGAAGTGTGAGTGTGGCAAATAGTCAAACCACAAGTTGATTAGTTGCAGAACTTAAAAACGGTAAACACAAATGGGAGGATCCAGCCCTTCCTCCAATGGATCAAACACCTTTTTCAGCTCGCAAAGACAAATGGGGCGAGCTCGAATATAAAAAGTGATCCCAACACCCACTTTGGAGAACAGTACAGAAAATGGATTAAAAGAAAAGAGATAGTATAGATATGGTGGTTCCCCAGAAAAACAAACGAAAAAAAATGTAGGCATCAGCACCTGGTTTTTTTCAAGTGACCAGATATATGGGCATGGAGGAGGTAGAGATCCTTTGCTGCTGTTGCTCCATATTAAGCTCCCTGAGGCTCAAATAAGGTATGTGCAGATCATCCTTCCTCGACGGAGTCAACGTTCCGGCGAGAGGGCCAGAGGAGTACCGACCACTGGTAGAACGGTAAGGCGTGGTAGACCCACTTCTGCTCTCGGTTATGTAAACGGGGCCAGATATGGAGGCCCTAAAGGCTCGAGCTCTAGGGCGATGAACGTCCTCGTCGCCATCACGACCGTGACCAAGACCATGGTGTTGTGGGATCCACTTCCATTTGAAGAAAAGAAGAGCGCTTCTCCACCACCGCTTCTTCTTGGTCTTGTGGCTCTTCTTGGACTCGTCCTTGGAAATGGGTTTTTGGAGCTTGAAGTGGATGAAGTCAATCGACCTTGTTGTTGCCTCTCGCTTGTGCTTCCTTGCTTCTTCTAATACCTTTTTTTTTTTCGGTTTTTTTGAGAATGACACAAATGGCTCAGACTTTCATCGTATAAAATCTTCAATAGAGATCAGATAAATAGTTTCAAACATAAATATTAACAAAAAAAAAAAAGGACCTGAAAGTAGTCAATTTGAGGGTCGAAGCCATAGTCGCTGAAATGCTGAGGCTCTGGCATCGGAAATATTGGTGATTTGTTGGACATTTTCGCTCTTCTTTCTCCTCTCCTTCAGAGTGCTTTCGCTTTGTCTTCGAGTATATACTGCGTCCACGTTGAGGCAAAAGGTCCTAGTGGTCAGGAAAAAGGTGGAAGTTGCAGAGAGAAAGGAGGGAAAAAGTAAGGTGGGGGAAGCGAAAAAGGAGGCTTTGGGAGCTCAAGAAACAAATGGCCGTTTGCCGGTCCGTTGGGATTAGAATTTAGCCTCAGTAAATGCTCTCCGCATCTTTTACACCTACAACCAGTCCCTCGTTATTGTTATTATTATTAGAAAGATATACTTGTAACAGTAAATGTGTAAGAATTGTATAGTTATTTAAAAAAAAGTAAATAAATATGAGTCCACGTAAAAGAAAATTATTTTTTTAATAGTAAACCTATTCTTTTTTAAAATGACTGTACGATACTTACGCATTTCACGATTATATGTAGTATTACTCTTATTATTATTATTGTTATTTTATTATTTTATTTTACAATAAAAAATACCAGAGATATGATGAACACAACTTGATCGAAAGTAACAAATTCACATCATACAAATTAGATGGAAGGGTTCGAATCTTAGATTTTGGAAAACATAATTTCTAGATGACTAATGTTGTTTATCACCCTACTAATCAACATCTATTTACCATATCTTTTTAGATGGTATGAAGCGATTAAAAATCTTATTTATTATTTATCTATAATTATTTGATTTAGGAATATTAAGGCTCATATTACTGACTGTGTTTAGATTCTAAGATGATATCAGATGATCAGTGCATAGTAGGCTTTTATTGATCTCATTGAGAAGTGTTTGAATGTAATTAGATTAAAATATGTGTTTGAATATATGAAGTAGATTAAGATAAATTTAATTTTTATATGAAAAGTTAAAAAAGTAATATAGCTCATCAATAATTAATTTAAAATGAGTAAAGAACACTTTAACAACCAACCATAACCTTAAACAACCTCTAAGAATTGAAAATGAATCCCTTGTTTGATACCATTTATTATCTATAGTTCATTTAGAAGTGTATGTATAACGTGGGAAAAGTTAAAAACAAGAAGTTATCGGCCCTACCATGTTACATAAATATTTTTAAAAACTCATAAATTTTGGATGCACTTTCTCTTTCTATAAAAATATGATTTGTTTATCCTGTTTTAAGAAAGTTCATCTCTCAAGTATATTTTCATCAATTTCATTGGTCTTTAATAACATTCCAAGAAACTAAAATAACATTCCAAGAAACTAATACGAAACATATCTAATAAATTTTTATCAAGAAAAAAAAATTTTCATTCTCGTATGCGCACTTTCCCAAAATATAAAAGTACACCCATAATTTATAAATTTTAGTTATAGAATTATAAAATGCTCTCTATTTTACACTACACAATATATTTCATTTTTCTTGCCAGCCGTTGAATCATATCCGCAATTTCAAGCGAAATGAAAATGAAAATAATCATGTTCCTTGACGACAATTTTATAAGAATTCATGTTTTTTATTTACTTATTTTTTTGAGCAATATCTTGGTATAAACATATATATTCTTTGAGCAAACTTGTAACACTCAGCCCTCTACGGTTAATAATAAAGTCAGTTTTAGAAATTTTTAAAAGTCAGATTGCTACTACTGAACCTTGACTTAAACATATTTTATCTTATTCTAAAGGAAGTGCCATATACAAATATTCTATAAATAAAATATTTTTTTATTAAAATGTTGAGATCATAAAAAAGAGTAAGCTGAAGCATTTATTAATATTTCTCAAAGTCCGTGTCATAAAAATCATAACTTAAAATCTCTGTACATGATCTAGGCCATTGTCAAGCCTCCCTAAACTAAGACTCGTCCTGCAGCTCTATCGTCATAATTGTCTTGACCTGGGTGGTTTAAAAATATAAAAGCAAACTAAAATCAGTTGATGACTCAGTAAGAAACTCATCATAAGGTAAACAAACTTAACATAAGATTTTCATAAAATATTTTATGCTAAGAACTTAAAATCATGACTGATCACACTAATGTTTATGTTATGTATGACTGATTTATCTGAATTAACTTATTTATCTGACTTATCTGGTTGATTTGACTTATTTGGCTGGCCAACACACTTAACCCTATATGCAAGGTTGTGTAGTAACTTCTCCTGCTGCAGTAAAGGAAGTCAACTGTGCAGTATTCTAGCATACTACAATGGACTACGCTTGAGTCTATGGCTTGTACGTCCACCCTAAAACCGCATTGGTACCATGCTTCTGAATGACCATCTTATTATACTGATTGGATATTATCTTGCACTTGAACTTAAGATAGTTTACATGTCTTATGCAACATGAGATGCATAATACATACATAACTATAATATACAGAATGAAACATGATGAATGACGTGTTTGGAAATATCATGAAATATGTGGTAACACTGGTTTCGACAGAATTTATTTAATAATAATATATATAACTAGTTAACATATGCTAATCCTAATTTATAATCGAGCTACTTACCTTGTAATATTGCTTCTGAAAATTTTCGACACAAAATCGAACATAATGCTAGATTGGGAGGTTTATGGTTTTTTTTTTTCTAAATAACACACGGAAAGGAGATATTTATAGAGAGATTTGAAAGAGGGTGACGACCAGCTTGAATTGGATTCGATTAAAGAGTTTTAACGTGAAGATGACTTATAGAGTTGTATCCCTATTGGAATAGGATGCCGACGAGTTTGAATTCGAATTGAACTCGGTCACGATCATTCAAAAAGAGAATTTGAATTTAAAAAAATGATCTAGTAGTTCATTCAATATAGGATTGATAGTGATTGAGACTGCGTAGGGACTCCAATCAGTGATGGTTTTAAATTAAAATAAATTTCTAATGACCAATCTTTAAACTCTAAAATGAGCCTAACTCGTTCAATAAATAATAAATGAGATTTAGTTTAGATATTGAGCCTAATCAAAACTCATAATCAACCTTAATAATTTATCGCTCGTGGGCTTATCCAGTATGACCCATTAATATAATTTAGGCCCATTAAAAATTATTAATATCTCGACCTTAGAATTATTGAGCCAGGTCGTTACAAACTCCCCTCCTTATAAAAATTCCGTCCCCAGAATTTGCTAGACCTCCAACAGCCTACATTCTTTCTATGTCTCTTTTACTCCTCAATAGTTTAGTTGAACTTAATATTCCAACAATTATAATCCTCCCCTATTATTTTTTGGTTCGATGCTTTACTAAACCTTTAATCGTACACGTTTGCATGCTACGTGCCAACCATCATACACTCCAAATTCAACTCAAACCTAAACAAGTACATGCCTTAACAATGTGATCGATTAAAAACCTAATAATAAATTCATCCAACAATTATCTTAACTCCACATAAATAAAACTCTCTACATGAAATAATAATAAAATTTCCCACCTAAAATAATAACCTCAATAAATTGTACCCTGAAACTCTCCAAAATTCAGATCCTAAATCTTACACCTCATTCTAGGTGATAGAATCGTGTTACCTATAAAACCTAATAGTACCACCAATCATCATAAAATACCATACACCATACATAGATCTATATCATAACTCCAAAATCTACTAAATTCATTCCTAATTTCTTCGGATCAAACTCCACAAAATATAAGACTATTTTCTCATGAAGAAGATGCTTCATCAATCTTAAAATCAAAGTTTTTTAACCTCATATTTAGAAACTTCCTCACCTTATACACTAAAACCCTTTCACGTAGTAGGTTCACTTTGACATGCATGTATCCAAAACATTTTCATTCATAATTTTTATCAAAACAATAAAATAGTAAAAGTTAAAAATACTTAATGCGGAATAGGACACGCATTGAGGAGAACTTAGCCTAGATTTTTCATTTTCACTTTCAACTTTAAAAATTCATTTTTGAAAAACAAAATTCAAAATTCCTTTATCCTTGGAAAAAGTTTTTTTTTTTTAGGAAAGTCTATAGAATCTTCTACCTAGCTCTGATACCAACAGTAACACCCCGCTCCCCACGATTAATAATAAAGTCACTTTTAGAAATTCTCGGGAGTCGGAGAACTACTACTGAACCTTGACTTAAAAGTACTTTCTCTTATTCTAAAGGAAGCGCCATGTACGAAGACTCTATGAATAAAATAATTCTTTATTAAAATACTGACATCATAAAGAGAGAGCGTGGAAGCATTTATTGAAATTTCTCAAAACCCTTGCCATAAAAATCATAACTTAAAATCTCTGTACATGATCTAGGCTATTGTCACATCTCCCTAGACTAAGTCCCGTCCTGCAACTCTATCGTCATAATTATCTTGACCTGGGGTGGTTTAAAAAGATAAAAATAAACTAAAATGAGTTGATGACTCAGTAAGAAACTCATCATAACGTAAATATACTTAACATAATATTTTTCATAAAATATTTCATGTTAAGAACTTAAATTCATGACTGATTACATTAATACTTATGCTATGTTTTAACACCATGTTTCGCACACCTTTAGGCCAGGCTTTGACAACTAAGATCTTCTGAAACAGGCTTGCAAAAGACAAGAGAGAAGGCGACTTGGAGAGGGCGGCCTCGGGGCTGGAGAGTTTCCAATGCCAAAGTTAGTAAGTGTTCTTGGAAGTTTGGAAATAAGTAAAGGATTCTAGGGATTAGAGAGAGTATTCTCGTACCTGAGACCCGCTATTTATACTATAAGTCTGGGCAGACAGATTGTGTCTGCCCCCATGGAGTCTGCGTCCTTCGTACTATTCCCTGTGTCAGGGTTCTTTAATGCGGCATGGCTCTGCGACAACGTCATTAATGTGGCGTGTAGCCTGGGTAGTGGTGCCATTAGTGCGGCGTGGTTCTCCAATTTCCTTCTTTTAGACAATATCCTTAGTGGTCCGTTGATGCCTTTCCTGTCAGAAGATCAAAGATCCCTCGCACATTATGCCTATTATGCAGACGGGCACTTGAAAGCTAGACACTACTCGATGGGCTTTCAGATCGACGAGTCTCATCTCCTGCAGCACCCTCCCTCCTGCAGGTTGCGTCTAGAGGACCCTACCCATGGGCCGAGTTGGAGACTGTTTGCCTGGGCTAGGCCTTTGGTCTTACTTCCTTTAGCTTTTATCCACAAGCCTACTAGGTTTAGAATGGGGGGAACCTTGAGGCTTCACTCGATGACTAACACCTCCATTCAATGTACTCCCGGTAAAAAGGAAGAGAGGGAGCTGTTGGAGCGTGAGCCAGAGAGGATGCGGCTTGACCTGGCGGATGAGCGCAGTAGGGTGAGGAAGCTGGAGCGCCGCCTGAAGAAACTCAAGAGGAAGGCGAGGAAGTAGAAAGAGCAATTGGAGCAGCTTAACCAGAGTCTTCGGGACAACTTATCCCAAGTGTTGGATGTCGCCCTTTGCCTGGATAGCCGACTGAAGTTGTTCCCGGGAGTTCATGATGAAGTGTGGGGACACGGGCTTGTCGAGGGTCGAAGGTCGATGCTTGACCACCTCCTAGGGTGTCTGGAGCTGTGTGCGAGGTCTTTCACGAAATATCTACAGGGCCTTAACCTTGCCAGCATTCCTGCTAATACAACGACCTTCAAATTTGGCCACAACTTGGGGAGGAAAAAGATGCTTGACGCTTTTCCAGGTCCAGTTGTTCTTGCCCCAGCTGCTGTAGGGCCAAGTGATCCTGCTCTTGATGCTTCCGAGACTAGTACTCTCAGCGCTGAAACTTGATGATTCCATGCCCTAATTTCCTAGAGTGATGTGGCTCTATTGTTTTGTGCTTACTTTTCTTTTGTCTTTTGGCAGAACGTATGTACCTGCACTTTGTTGCCCATCGACTTATATATAAAGTTAATTAATAAAAATACATTGTTATTTGCGTCTTTTCTCTTTCGAGCATTCTCCTATCTTTGTTTTTGTGACCGGCTTGGGAGAATTTTGGCATAAGAGTTCGTAGGGTTCCTGTCCACCCCACTACCCTACCTTTTATCTATCTGTACTGCGCTTGTTTGCTTTTACTAATAGTCATCCTTGGGGCCTTCTTATGATCTTTGTTGATGATGCCTTCCCAATTTAGTCGTATTTGTTGGCTTTAGCCGCACACCATTGTGCTTGTTACTTTATTGGCTGCATCCGGCTATATATTTGTTGGCTTTTGCGTTTTATTCTTTCTTCCCATATGGTCGGCCTAAGGAGCTGGCCACAAGGTCTGCAACCCAGCACCCAGTCTATACCTAACGATCCCACTAGCTGGTGGCTTCCCCCCTTTCATGCTGCTTTCGTCGGCCTCTGCCACGTGGCCGATCTCTTTGGAACCTCGACGACTTGTATTGGTTGTCTTTATTTCTCTCTTATTTTCTCACTTTATCATTCCTTTGTCGCGCAATCTTTCGGCGAGGTAATCCCACGACCCACCGCGAGAAGACAAGACAGCCTTCGACTTGACTTGCCTCCTTCATTCGCGACATCGTGGGATGCCTGGGCAATTTGGAATTATACATGTCTTCCTTCATTCATAATTCCGATCTATCCTGCTTGTTAAGTAAGGATGTTATCACTACTCTTTTGGGAACAATGGTTAATGCCGCAAACCTGAGTCTTTTCGCTTGCATCGCGCCATGCTTGTTGTTTTTCACACCGTTGAGGTCCGTGCCTTTTGCTCCAGTATTTGGGTGGTTTATAGACTCGGCCCACTCTCCGTTGGGGAGAGGTCAGGACGCCTTAGGCCAACCTGCCTCTTTAAAACCTGAATAGATAATTTCTTTGGATGGCTACTGGCCGTTTTATCATTGGCTACCGACCTACTTCTTCTTGTTGACGCTATGTAACTTTCTGCGTGATGCATTTTCTTCTTTGGAGATTATGTTTACGTCGGGTAGCCAAAATACTAAACCCGCACCCTAAGGAGGTAACTTCTTCGGATTGCCGCATGGCCAGTTCGCTCTTTCACCGTGATTGGAGTCAAGGTAAGTATTCGGATAGTCATGAGGCTGATCCCGCTCTCCACCACGAGAGGGATAAGACAACCTTTAGGCCTACATTTTCGTATAGTATCCCACTGGGAGGTAAATCGTTCAGGTAGTCTGTTACTGAACCCGCTCCCGCTCGTTGGCATCACAGGGAAATGTAACATTTTGGGCCACGCTAGTGCTGGACCCACTCTTCATTTACAGCGGAGGTCGGGGTAATTTTTTGGACCCCCCAAAGGCTAAACCCGCTCTCCTCTGCGGGAGGGTCCGAGTGGCCTTTGGCTCGACTCGTCCTTGTTACCCCGCAGGGAGGTAATTTTTTGGGCAGTCTGCAACTAAACCCACTCCTGCCTGTTGACGCTTATTAGGAAAGTAAAGTTTTTGATTTCAGGTAGCTAAGGACTAACCCGTACTCCATCACGGGAGGGACAAGGCAGCTTTTAGGCCTACCTTTCCCTATGGTATCCCATAGGGAGGTAAATTCGAACAGCAATATAACTGGTTCGCTCTTTGTCGCGATAAAAGTTGGGGTAAGCTATTTAGATCACCGGGGGGTATGACCCACTCTCTATCAAGGAAAGGTAGAGCAGCCTTTGGCATGAATCTCCCCTTTGGTCCAACGGGAGGTACGTTGTTTAGTCAGTTTGAGACTGGACCCGCACATGCTCATTGATATCGCAGGGAAGGTAAGTGTGGGGTCAGGATGGCGCTCCCACTCTTCATTGCAACGGAGGAGTGGCTAATTTATTCGGGGAGCTGTGAGGCTGATCCTGCTCTCCATTGTGGGAGGGATAAGGTAACCTTTAGGCCTACCTTTCCCTATGGTATTCTTCAGGGAGATATGTTGTTCACATAGTTTGCGATTGGACCCGTACCCGCCTGTTGACACTTGCAAGGAAGGTAAGTCTTCGTCTTCGGGCCGCCCAAAAGCCGACCCGCACTCCACCGCATAAGGGATAAGGCAACCTTTAAGCCTACATTTTCCTATAGTATCCCGCAAAGAGATAAACATTAATCCTCTGATGACTTTGTCATTGTATATTTTGTTAGTCGTGAATTGTCTCATTGGCGCTTTGCTGATAATATGAAAGTTTGAAGTAGGTGTTTTGCATTGTCCTGAAAAATCATGTTTTTCATTAAATATAAAAAAATTACATGTTGGAGAATAAAATATTACAAGACAACAAGAAACGGAGCTTTTAGCCGAGGAGGTTGTTGTTCATTTTTCCTTCTAGGGTTGTGCACCCCCTTGCTCCCTCTCGAGCCCTGCAAGGCGAGTCGTAGACAAATGCCTACCAAGGCTCTTCAAGGGGTGCGCAACCTATTTTTTCTCGATAGTGCCATCCGAGGTGAGCCCACCATCCCTCTGTTTTAACTCTTGGATGTAGCATTCCCTTACCAAGACCTGTTCGCCTTGGACTTCTCCCACTCATTGGGGAGTTTGGAACTTCATCTTGAGATGATAGGTTGATGTGATAGCCCGCAATTTGTTAAGGGTGGGCCTTCCAATAATGGCGTTGTATGACGACGGGGTCCTCACTACCAGGATGTCGACCATGACAAGAGCTGTGCAGGGGCTGCTGCTAATAAGGACCGACAGCGTGATGGTTCCCACAGGCTAAACCATACTTTCGGAAAAGTCTTTCAATGGCATGGGGGCCGGTGAAGCCAAGTAGGAATCTATTCCCATTCTGGTGAAGGCCCCTAAAAATAGGATGTCTGCAAAATTCTCGTTGTCAATGAGGATTCTGTGGGTGGTGAAGTTGGCGACGAGCATAGTGACCAAAAATGCGTCGTCGTGGGTGTATAGGACTCCCTTCTCGTTGGCCTTCGTGAAGGAGATAACAAGGGTGGGGTCACCCCTACAATGCTTGGCGGGATGGTACTCAGCCGAGTACATCTAGTGGTACCGGCCAAGTACAATTATACCCTTATACTTAAAAATAAAATTATTTGGATTTTAATTTCGATATTTTTATCATTGGATTGTAATTTTTGACTTGTAGTTAGTTTTATATTTTTTATAGATATTGTGATTTTAAAATTTATATAAAATTATGCTAAACTTAACTAGGTCAAACAGGTTAATTTCGGGTTTGTTCAACCCATTTACATAAACGAGTCAAAACGGGTTGACACAACATGACCGGATATGTTAATGAGTCGTGTTAGAGTTTGAGATTTTGACACAATAAGCTTAACGGGTCGAGTTAGGGTTGACCTATATAGTATAATATACATGTCTTGACACAACACAAACACGATCTGTTAACACGATTTGACACCCCTAACTCCAATCAGTGATGATTTTAAATTGAAATAAATTTCTAATAGCTGATCTTTAAATTCTAAAATAAGTTTAACTCGTTCAATAAATAATAAATGAGATTTAACCTAGGTATTGAGCTTAGTTAAAACTACTAATCAACTTCAATAATTTATCGATCGTCGGCTTATCTAATATGCGTCATTAAATATATAATAAAAATTATTAATATCTCAACTTTAAATTATTGAACAGGATGGTTACAAAAGTCTTATGTTATTTTAAGATTAGGTTCTAATGCATTACAAGTAGTTTTTGAGCCAAAGGTTGAGGGTTAAAATCAAGAAATTTGCATGGAAAAAGTGCCAATAATCCATCTTATCTGACTCAAACTCTAATGCTGGTATTGAACTATAGGAATTTGAAAAAAGTTATATACAGTCGATTCATGCAAACGGCGTATAAGCGACTCCCTAATTTTTTTTTTTTCATTTCATTCCTTCCCTCTCTTCATCAGTCCCTCTCTCTCTGCATTTCTTCTCTACCTCTCGATCCTTCCACGTAGCTGCACATCCCGTCAAACTCCACGAGTCAGCAGCCGCTTGAAGCACCAAAGAAACCTCGACGGCAAGGTCTCTCCCCTTGAACCCGCCGCCCTCTCTCCCTCAGCCGCCTTCTTCTTCAGCCACAGCATTATGTGGTCATGAAGTGAATTGCAGAGTTGAGAATGGATGGATTGATGGTGGGCGTTGGGTTCTGCGTGGAGGAGATGAGGAAAGAGTTTTCGGATGCCATGGAAAAAACATAAGAAAGAGAAGAAAAAAAAATTTTGGTGTAAAAGAGAGAAAATCTATAATGTGGGTATTTGCCTGAGTTGATGGGTCGATGGTGGGCATTGGATCAATTGCTCGACAGAATGTTTAAAAGAGAAAATCTCTGTTGTGTTTTTCTTGCTTCTGCAATGTGGGTATTTGCCTGAGTGTTGGTTTCGATTGTGCATGTGCTGATGCATTCTTCTTCTTGGGCAACTGCTTGTGCACTTGCTTTATTTTCTTCCTTAATACTTACGGACTCAACCACTTGAAGCTTGAGTGAAGACCACATCGCAAGAGAAGCACCATTTCTTCATTTCATTGTCTACCTCTGGATTCGTGGTCTTTGTTGTGGGTTTGGTTGTTCTGTGGGTAGGATCGTTTTGGATGTTTTTCCTTTCCTTTTGAAATGTATTTCTCGTCTTTTTTGTTTGCTGTATTTTTACCTTGCATTCTATTGTTGTTTCTCTCATCATGTTGTGAATGCGAGAGTCAAGTTAGGATTTTTTTTTTTTTTTTTGGTTTGGTTGTTGTGTTTGTTCAACTCCCACCCAGAAATCACTCCCCCAAGCAGGAATCACTCAGAAATCCAACCACCTTTGTTCAGCTCCTGCCGCTACAGTCACCCAGAAAATCACTCACCCAATGTAGAAATCACTCACAAAACCAACCACCTTCCTTCAAGTCCTGCCACTACAATCACCCAGAACACCGCAACAGAGTTGGATTTGTACAAAACGAAAGTAGACAGAGTCGAACAGAACACCCAACCCAAAACACTTGGATTTGTACAAAACGAAAGTCTAGCAGAGTTTGTTGAAATTTGTAAATATTCACAAAAAAAATACCCATATATCGTCAGAAACCCTAGGGAAGGAACAGAGAGTACGAAGTGAACTAGAGAGGAGATGGAAAAAATTGAGGTTGATGTCTTTTCATCAAACACCTTCTGTGCACTGTTGTTACTGTTTCTTCCATCGTTAAGGAGAACTCTATTCTTTGTTTTTATTTTTATTTTTATTTTTTTTAATAGTAACTATCACATTGTCGATCGACATCATCCGGCTGCACGACAACTATAACTTGCGACTGTAGAACTGAGAGTAACTGGCCCGTCGCCCAACCACACTCAATCGGGCCTTCAATTTTTAATCCCTCAATAAATTAATTCACCCATCCTTGTCCTGTCATTCTCAATCCGCTTTCGGGCACAAACCGTGTCGGGCGTGGAATATAACCATAGACCGCGTAATACAACATTGAATAATATTATTAGTTCTTGACATTTGGTTTTGCTTCTTGTCATCAATCTCTATGTGTTTCACTGTGGCCGCGTTTGTATCTTCTCTTACTTTAATATAAATATTTTTTAATCTAATCATTATTAATTATTATAAATTTTTAAAATTTTCACATAAAAATAATTTAATCTTTTTAAATTTTAAAATAAAAATAATATTTTAATAATTTTTTTATGTAATTTTTTTCTCTTCTTTTTTAAAACTCAATAAAATTCTTAATTCAAACTAATTTATTATTATTTATAAATTATCTTATTATTATTTATCTATTTATCATATCTGTACTATAATATTAAAGACTTTTTTGTTGGTTCCCAAAAGCAAACAAATTTGGCTGATCCCCAGAATCCAGATACAGATTACTTGCATTCTGCCTTCAATCTTTTTGTCATTAGCACTTCCATGTCTGTTATTACTGTGTTGACTCGTTTACTTGGGCAAAAGAAAAATGCTTTCATGTAAAGTTCTTATATTTTGGAATGGATAGGGTGAAATACTTCAACTTGGTTTTTATATATAGGAACATGGTGAAAGAGATTTATATTATTTGACAAGGGGAGGTTTTGATAAGCAAAATAGTAATTTATTTTATCTCATCATTATAATTTTTTTAAATTTTTACGTAAAATATAATAAAAAATTTAATTTTTTTCAAATTTTAAAATAATGATAATATTAAAAAATAATATTATATTCAACTTTTTTCTCAATTCACTATTCAAACTTCTCTTTAAAAGTTCTTATTTTTATATAAAATTTAAAAACTTTTAATTATTATACTACTGGTATTTTAAAGTAGAATAATGTTAGAGCTCTCTTGGGGGCTCCCCTGGAGCTCTAATATGTATTTTTTATGTGTTTTTTTAAGTTATTTTATATATATATATATTTAATAATTTTTAATATTTTTAAAAAATAAAAAAACTTAGAATATTATTAAAAAATACTTTCTTAATCACGAAGTAAAATAAAAAATATAAAACTTCGTGATTAAGGAAATCTTTTTTAATGATTTGTTTTTACTTTCTAATTAAGGAAATGTTTTTAATGATGTTCTAAATTTATTTTATTTTTTAAAAATATTTAAAAGTATTATAAAAATTTATATAAAAAATTACTTTAAGAAAATACATAAAAACACGTGAAAACACATGCTATAACTCTAGCGGAAACTCCCAGCAAGAACTGTAGCATCGTCTTTTGAAGTATAGGGTTAAATGAAATGGGACTCTTTATTTAAATTATTAAAACTAATATCAAAGTCCATAACAATCAACTGAGAATTAGAAAGATAAATTCAAAAAGGGAATTAAACTAATATCATAGGATCCCTCTCCTCCCCATTCAAAATACATCCCTTGCAAAGCCGTCGTGACCCAGAGATCACCACGGGGAGCCAACCATGGTCTACTTGGTTGTATAGGGATTCCATTGACTTTAAAAAAGAAAGAGGCCACAAAATTTCATATGATAGAAATTGATAACCCACAAGCATTCGTAGTAGTAGTAGTCAAATACTGACCAATGCAAGCCAGGGCTTTATGTACCCAAAATGCTCTAAAAGCTTCTTTCTAAAACTTCTCTAAAAGCTTAGTAGCCTCAAATTGAACATCCTCCCCAAATTCAAACACACTCATCTCCTTCAAGATGTTCAAATCCCTATAACTCACTACCATTTCATTTTCAAATGGAGCCCCTGACCTTTCAACCATCGAACCAGGCCGAAGCATCTGGGAGAGCACCACAAAGAATAGGAACACGATTGTACAAATCCATAAGAGGTAGGTAATCCAACTTCTTGAAAAACAAAAACCTTGAGAACCTTGATCTAAGTCTCTGTAAAAATGGATGAATCTCGATTTTACCAGCTGAATTATAGCGGAAAAGATTATCTCTCTTCAATGGAATCCCGATTTCCAGAGACCCCATTCAAAATATTGGATCCGAAGTCGGCAAAGCTAGTGGTTTCATAATATTGAAAGATGACGACATTTTCAATTTTATCCTGTGTGATGCTGCTCATTAAACGAGGAGTAATGCTACGTACAATCGTGGAGTGTGCAAGTACAGTGCAGTCACTTTGAAAAAGAGTGAGATCTACTATTAAAAAATTAATTTCTTTTCATGTGGGTTCCGTATTTATTCATTTTTTTCAAAGCAACTGCATAGCGCTTACACACTCACAACTGCAAGTATCATTTCTCTTAAACGAGTATGTGGAGTGCTTAGATGTCCAGCTTTCATTAGAGAGTGTTAAATCCCATGAGAACGGTCCATCTGTTCTAAAGCAGAACTGATTATAAAATTAATATAAATGAAGTTTTAATATTATTATTTATATTTTCTTGATATAATCTTACTCGTAAACATGAATATTAATATTTAGTTATTAATATATTATTATTTATCATCAGGGATGGAGTTAGGATTTATGTAGAGAGGGGTCTATAGGATATATAAAAGTTTGCATATAACAAAAATTAAAAACTACTTAAAGGTGTGCATATTGTTCAACTTAAGTTTTCAAAATAAAAGGCAAAGAAAATGACTCATGAAAATTCATATTATCATATTCAAAGCTAATTTAAATGTACATACAACATAATAAATCAAATTTAAAAAACTTGGGTATACATGAAGAATCAATGGGCATATATATGGATCTCTTGTTAGGGAAAAATTTTTGAGGAGTCTTCTCTCGCTTTTCTCTCTCGAAGAAAAGTGGGGTGAAGTGGGGTCTACCAAGATTCTAACTGAATTAGTGGTGGTAAGGAACTTTTTCTGTAGTTTGCGAGGGACGGAACAGACTGTTACAGAACAACACGGGTGGTAAGAAAGGAACGCGGCGGAAGTGGACGGCGGCGAGAAAGAAATGGAAGGTGGTTCAGGGGGCGGTATGAAGAGCCTGGAAGTTCAGTGGGAGAATTTGCGACTTACGGAGGAAGAATCAGAAGTGTTAGAAATAATTGATGACTCAGAGGAGGTTTGGGAACATGGGGACAGGAGCATTATAGGGAAAATATATCTGGATAGAAGCATTGGCTTGGATGTTATCTCTGCAACAATGGGGAAAATATGGAGGGTGAGTAAGCCAGTTGTATTCAGAGAGGTTGGGGCGAACCTTTTCGTGATTACATTCAGAAACCAAGTGGACAAGATGCGTGTAATGGATGGACGACCTTGGCTTTTTGACAATCATCTTTTCGCGCTACAAATGTTTGATGGATATGCTCAACCAAATCAGTGGAGGTTTGATAAAGAACTATTCTGGGTTCAAATTCACAATCTACCAATGGTTTGTATGACGAAGGAAAAAGGGAGATTGATTGGTGAATCGCTGGGGAAGTTAGTAAAAGTGGATGTCCCTAATGATGAGATTGGTTGGGGAAAATTTCTGCGTGTTAGAGTTGAAATTCCTTTAATGAAGGCGATAACAAGGGGACGTTTGATCAAAGTTAATGGTCAGGAGGTGTGGGTGAATTTACGTTATGAAAAATTGCCTAGAGTTTGTTTTAAATGTGGTAGAATTGTTCATGGGGATAAGGGGTGTGAAATGGGATTCGAAGGGACTGTTAAGGAGAGAGGGTTGAATGAACAATTTGGTGTTTGGCTGAGAGCTGATCCCTGGATTAGGAGAAGATATAATAAGGGGCAGGGGGCTGAAGGGGGGGATAGGTGGAACAGAAAGGGAAAGGATGTTGAGAGTACTAACATTGCTGGTGGGAGGAAGGAAAGTGGAGAGGGAGAATATTATTCTGGGAAAGTGGTAGAAGGGGGTATGGGTGAGGGGTATGATGTGGTGGAAGGTCAGAATGTGGGTTATGAAAATGAGAGGATTTTGGGAAGGGTGAGGGGCGAGGAGGAGATGGATATTGGTGGAAAAAACAAGATGAAGATAGCACAAAACAATGAGAATGAGAGGGGGGAGCTAAATGGAACTGAAAAAATAGGGGAAGGAGAGCCAGAGAAAGTTTTGAGTGCTGAAATTGAAGGGGTGGGGAAGGATAGTAATGCAGTGGTTCTAAAAGGAAAATGGAAAAGAAGAGCAAGGGGGATAGGTAGATCTGAGGGTCTGGAAGGTAGTTCTATTGGGGAAAAAAGAGGTTTGGTAGGGGAGGATGAGGTCAATAACATAAAGGGTAGAGCTATTAAAAAATCTAAGATGGAGCAAGAGGGTAAGGAGCAAAGTGTGACAAGTTTGATGGCGGGAGCTGAGAGTCAGCCCCGCATAGATCAATGAAGGTTTTGAGTTGGAATTGTCGAGGGCTTGGCAACCCTCGGACAGTTCAAGTCCTTGGCAAACTTGTCAAGGAAAAGCAGCCAGATATAGTCTTTCTAATGGAGACTAAACTACGTTCTAATAAAGTGGAAGCTATACAAAGGAGAGGAGGTTTTAAGGGTTGCATTGTGGTGGAACCAATAGGTTTGGGTGGGGGTTTGCTGATGATGTGGAAGGATGTGGATGAAGTGGAATTATGCAATTACTCTTAATGGCACATTAGTGTTTGGGTGAGAAATGAAAAGAATAATGAAAGGTGGTTGCTAACGGGGTTTTATGGAGATCCTGATGTTTCTAAAAGGGATAGGTCCTGGGATCTATTGTTTGATTTAAAACCTTATACTGAGACTGGTTGGTGTGTGATTGGGGATTTCAATGAGATAGTGTCCCAAGATGAGAAATGGGGAGGAAGGGAAAGAAGGGAGGGGCAGATGGAAAAATTTAGGAATGCATTGGATGATGGGGGTTTGAGGGACCTCAGATGGAAAGGAATAAAGTACACTTGGAGCAATGGGCACGGAGATGAGACTTTCATTAAAGAAAGACTGGATCGAGCTGTAGCAAATATAGAGTGGAGGATAGGATTTGATGAGGTCCAGGTGGAGACAGTTTTGGCTTGGTGTTCAGATCATCTGCCTATACTCTTAAGTTGTTCAAGGGGTTGGAAGGACAATAGAAGATATAAGAGGTTTTTCAGATATGAAATGTGTTGGGATAAGGATGAGGATTGTGGGAAAGTAATAGAGAGGGCCTGGAAGTATCAATCAGGAGGGGTTCAAAACAAACTTATTTCTTGTAGACAAGCTCTGTGCCATTGGTCTAAGGAGGCAGATGAAAAAAGGAGTGGAACTATAAAGGAATTGACTGATAAGCTAAAGATCCTAAAAGAAACTGAGGGTCCTGAGAAGATAACTGAAATTAAGCTGATTAGTGGGAGACTGAGTACACTGCTTGATCAAGAGAATGTTTGGTGGAAACAGAGGGCAAATAGTCACTGGCTGCAACAAGGGGACCGCAATACCAAGTATTTTCATGCTTGTGCAACTCAGAGGAGAAAAAAGAACACCATTGTGGAAATCGAAAATGCCCAGGGGCAATTGATGAAGGAAAAAGCAGATATTGATGAGGCTTTTATGGGTTGTTTTTCTGAACTCTTTACAACAACACACCCATCCATCCGTGAGATTGAAGAGTGTATTTCCTCCACTGACTCGAGGATTAATGAAGATATGAGAGGGGAGTTAGAAAGGGATTTCTCCTTTTAGGAAGTGGAGGGGGCTTTGAAGCAAATGTCAGCATGGAAGTCCCCGGATCCCGATGGCTTTGGGGCTGGTTTTTTTCCAAAAACACTGGAGTTTAGTGGGAAAGGAAGGTATGTTTGGCTGTTTTGAGTTTCCTAAATTGGGGGGGGGGGGGGGGGGGTGATGCCCTCAGGTCTAAATCATACTCATATATAGCTTTGATTCCAAAGGTAAAGGATCCAAAATCTGTGATGGATTTTAGACCGATTAGTTTATGCAATGTTTTGTATAAGTTAATCTCGAAGGTGTTAGCTAATAGGATCAAAAAGGTGCTGAATGTGGTTATATCACAGAATCAAAGTGCTTTTATCCCGGTAGGCTTATAACTGACAATATTATGGTGGCTTTTGAATTACTTCATACAATGCAGACCAAACAAAAGGGTAAATCAGGTCATATGGCCATTAAGCTAGATATATCAAAGGCCTATGATAGAGTGGAATGGCCTTTTTTGCAAGCTATGCTCAAAAGATTGGGTTTTGGTGAAAAACTGTCCAAGCTACTTATGATATGGTATTATTAAATGCATGTTTTAATTAAACTAATTAGTGTATTTTGACTAATTGTTTTTAGCATTTATTTTGTTAATTTGGTATATGCACGGTGTTTTGAGTTGAAAATAATATTTTGGACTCAATCATATTTAAGTTAAAAGGCTTATTTATTTGAGTTAGAAAAGCCAACCAGCTCTACAAAAAGTCCAAAATTGAATCAAACCTATAAAAGCGAACCAAATTAGAGAATTCTAGTTCCTTGGATTAATTGGTCGGTTTAATTTACTAGAATCTCAAAACTGACTAGATCGGTTCAATTCCAAAACAAGTCGAAATCAAAATAAACCAAACCGATTACATCCTTACTTGCAACTAGTTGGTTTGCTTTTATTTTTTAGTATTTTGGATCTTGTCTAAGATGGATTTGGTGAGAATTTGTAAGGCCTCGTTTAGACGTTGAGATGAGATGAGAAATCTGTGAATTAATAATAAAATTATTTGAGTTAAGATGTTTTATGAAGTTTTGAGAAAAAATAATTTTACTTAGCATCCTACACATCACACATCTTTTAATTTTGTTTATCTTTTAACAATGTAGTGTATGGATGATTAATAGATCAACTCAATTAATTTAATAAGATTAAATTAAAAATTAAAAATTAAAAAAAATAAAATAAATGTGATATGTAGTATGAGATTTTAAATATTAAAATTTTTTAAAAAATGAGAGAAAAAATATTAAATAAAAAAATAAAAAAATTAATATATTATTAAAATATAACATTTTTAATATATATATATATATATATTTTTTGGATATGACTTACTCCACTCCCCTTTCCCAACACACGTAGGAGTAAATGACTTGTTAGTCTAGCTGTCTGGTGGCGTGGCCTGTGTCCCGTGCATAATGCATTTGTTTAAGATATGAAAATTGATACTTAATACCTACTCAAACGAACATATTTCATTAAAATTAAACTCATGTGATTTTGCATAATAGTTAAATTTATTTTATAATAAAAATAATTTAAAATTTTAATATATTACATTAAATTATATTAATTTATAAATAAATTAATTGTGAATGAAGGGGGGGGTAGAGATGTCAATTTCTTTTAATTAAAAATAAATAAGAAAGGAGAGCATCCTGTTTTCTTGTAAATGAAGGGGGGTAGAGATGTCAATTCGTTTAAAACCGCGTCAACAGAGGCGTCTCATAGACTGCAAGGGTAGTAGGCTAGTAGCAGTTCTCTTGGAAAAAACCTCTCTTTTTTATAGTCTTGGCAACTCTGACTGAAACCCTCCAAGAACCTTCCCTTCTCTTGCCTCTAGGCATCTGTGCTCCCCTCCCAATTCCTTTCTTTTTTATTTTAAGCACTCCCTTCCCTACTCCACTTCTCTGCCCAACATCTCTCTCTCTCTCTCTCTCTCCCCGCCGAGTCGACGACCACAATGGCCGGGCAAGATGATGAATTGCCTCATGACAATCTCCCCGGCTACGCTCTCAGAGGCAAAATCATGCTGAGCGCGATAGTGATCTTGTTCTTCGTTGTCATCCTCATGGTTTGCCTCCATCTCTACGCCCGCTGGTACCTCCTCCGCGCGCGCCGTCGCAACATTCGTCGCAATCGTCGCCGCAACAACTTCGTTTTCTACGTGGACTCTAACCCCAACGCCTCCGCCGCCACAGTCACCGTCCCCACCCGCGGCCTCGACTCGTCCGTGCTCAAGGCCATCCCAGTCTTTCTCTACTCCTCCAAGACTCACCCGGAGAAACCGATCCCAGAGTGCGCTGTTTGCCTGTGCGAATTCGAGGAGAACGAGACGGGTCGTACCCTACCCAAGTGCGGCCACAGCTTCCACATAGAGTGCATTGACATGTGGTTTCAGACTCATTCTACTTGCCCTCTCTGTCGGTCCCCCGTTGAATCCGGTCACGCATCCGAGAACCCGGCCGAAGTAGTCATATCCGTGTCTGAATTGGCGGGAATTGAAGCGGGATCCAGCTCCGGTTTGTGCTCGGATTGTCACCACGAAGGGGAGCAGACGGGTCAAGCTTCTTCATCGATTGCGACTCGAAGGAAACCCGTGGAGTTTGTGGGAGTCTCCATAGAGGTCCCGAGCAGGAACGAGAGTTTCAGAGACGACTCGATGTCTGACTCTCCGGCGAGTCAAGGTGGCTTCAGATCGCCAATGAGTCGCATGTTGTCGTTGAAAAGAATTCTCAGTAGAGACAAGAGAGGAAGCGTGTCGCCGTCCTCGGGGAACGCGGTGAGTTGTAGTTCGGTGATCGAGTCGGATATTGAGCATGGAGGGAACGATGCGAATCGGCAAACTCAGGGCTGACTCGGGTATGGCTCGGTGAGCGACAAGGATGCGTTATCTATTCGAGGTCTGAGGAAAAGACATTCGGCGACCGTCAGTCTCCAGTCTGGAGGCCAATTTGGGGGGGGGGATTTGATGTACACGTGGCAGTATACGTTTTGTGCTAGACTTGTCTAGCAGCCTTGGGTTGACGTAGAATGTTTGACCGTTGTATATAATTACTATCTCAGGTTCTCATTCTCAGATATTTTCTCAGATATTTTGTTCCATTAAAAAGTTGCCCACTCCCATTAGTTTATTAATTTCAATTTTCTCTAAAATCTTAAATTCAAACAGCCACTGCTAGAAATGAAGGAAAAATCAAATCATTCTATTGAGATCTTCATATATATGAATTTGGAATGAGTTATCTCATGTGCAGCCAGCCATAATTGGAGAACCATTTAATTTAAAATTCAATTATCAATGGAAATCTGTGCTTGAATAAAATAGCTGGAGGCTGGCGCTGGTACAATAATTCATATTTAATTAATTCGGTTCCCAATCTGTTAGCATCCATAATTTAACAACTCTGGAGCCTTGATTAATGCTAGTAGCTATAATCTTTGAAGAAAACCCAAAGAGAAAGACAGGTACACTTGGACTTCAAAGAAAAATGTATGTAATTTTTTTTATTTTATTTTTTTATTTCACGTTGACGCTGAGGATACAGTTTTTTTATTGTTAATATGTTATATACAGAATATATAATTCTTTTAAAAAAATGAGATTTATTATGTAAATTTAATATTTAATATTTTTTTTTAAATTACGCGATATTTTCACATTTTAAATATTATTTTTTAAATCAATACACTGAAATTTATAATCGAAATCCAAATAATGATAAAATCTACCAACCTTTCGGTGTTCAATCTGTCTTTAAACTAACACACTCGATCGATCGGATTACTAAAGCTGAAGAAGACACGATTATTCTTTGTTACAACTTAACATTTATTGATGTAATGTTAGGTTTTCAAGACCATTGCGTAAGCGGAACGGACTTCATGACCAGACCCAGAGTCAGACAAACCAAAACTACTCGCAGTTTCGTTGAATTATTTTTTTTTAATGTTTAGAAATTTAATAAGTCGTACGCATTTGTCTTTTCTTGACTTTGGTGGGAATCTTTAAAAAAACAAGAAAAATTGTGCCCTCGCTCTCTGTCTCTGTCTCTCTGTTTTTAACTTTTAACTGTAGTTCACGCGCTTTTGTACCGTACTTTCTACAGATATTGTCCTCCCTTAGTGAATCCTATGTGGACGATGATATTCACGTTTACGCTCCTTTATTATTCTAATGTATTTAAAATTTTTATTTTCTTAATATTTTTAATTATTAAAAAAATTTTAAAAATATATAATTTTATTAATAATTATTTTCTTAATTATTAAGTACATAAAAAATTAAAAAAATAAAATAAAAAAATAATTAGAGAGTTGTAAATCTATCATTATTCATTTTGTAAAATCGACGACGATGTCACATAAAGTTGGAGACGAGTGACTTGAGAGAGATTGAGATGAGATGAAATAAAATGAAATAGTTTTAAATGAATTGAATTAAACATTATTAAAATATTATTTTTTAATATTATTATTATTTTAAAATTAAAAAAAATTTAATTATTTATTATATTTTATATAAAAATTTTAAATTTTTTTTTATATCTAAACGGGACTAAACAGTTTTTTTAAACTATGAATTCAAGCTGAAATCCAGAGAAATTGGAATTAATAATCGATTTATTAAATCCATGCATTCGTGCCAATCTTTATTTTAATGTTAATAAATTCTTAACAAATATATAATGCAATTTGTATATATAAATTATGTGTGAATAATATGAGTTGTAAAAAAGAAATTTATTGATTAATTTTAATAAAAATATAGATATTGATAATAAAATATGTATATATTTGTTTATTAATCTTTTATTTGAATGAGATGCAGGTCTATGTAAATTTTAAGATAAACGATTTAATTACATAAATTTTATAAAAATAAATTTATAAATTAATATGATTTGATGTAATATATCAAAATTTTAAATTATTTTTATTATAAAATAAATTTAACTATTATGCAAAATCACATGAGTTTAATTTTAATGAAATATGTTCGTTCGAGTAGGTATTAAGTATCAATTTTCATATCTTAAACAAATGCATTATGCATGGGACACAGGCCACGTCACCAGACAGCTAGACTAACGAGTCATTTACTCATACGTGTGTTTGGGAAAGGGGAGAGGAGTAAGTCATATTTAAAGGAGTAGAGAAGTGGATCATTTTAATCACCAACAACTCTCTTAACGTAATGCGAACGTCCCCCGCTGACAGCGTTGTGCAAAAAACCGTCAAGAGAGGATGCCTGGAAATGATCAGTGGGCCATGTGGGATGGCATGCATACGCGTGCGTAGTTCTTAATTTGACACCACACGCAACGTATATAATGAAAGATTTGTCTGTTCATTGGTCATCTATCTAGTCATCCAAATAGTAACCTTTGCCCAGCTAGCTATAGCTAATTACAAGCCATGCTGATTGATATAATTGTATGTTATTACTTTGAATCATGACCCTGCCTTGTAAGAAAATTCGCTTCGCTAAAATTTAACTTTTAACTAAATTTAGTTAAGAGCATTCACAATAAATTTTATAAAATATAAATTTCTGTAAAATATAAAAAAATAGTCAAAAATCTATTCCATTAGATCATTTTTTTCTATTTCAATTTTACATTCAGCTATAGTAAATTATTTACATGTACATATTACTATTCATTGCTCTAAACAATTTTTTTATTATTTCTCTCTCATTTTATCCTCTTTCATTTTTATCTTATTTTCATTTTAACTATTTTATCACTTTTGCACATGCCTCACTCTCTAATCTCTCATCTACTCTCTAGCACTTCATTTATAGTCCCTTAGACTTTTATACATGCAGAAGTTTTGATATTGTTAATAGTAAAGACATATATATATATATATTTTTTACAATTTTACTCTTTTTTAAGTAATTTAAAATATTACATTATACATAAAGAAATATTGCAAATATCAAAATATATGATGTGTTGATGTCGTGTTTCGCACCGAGCACTTATGCGATAACAAGCTCACGTCGCCTGCAATTGAGAGGAAGAAAGGGCTTCGATGACGTCCAGGATCACTCCGATGCCAAAGTCACCGAACAATCCACTAGTGATGTGAATAACTTTAAAGATTATAAAGAACAATAAAAAATTTTAAAGAGAGACCTCTCGTAGAAGGGATGACCATTATTTATACCTGATCCGGATTCCGCTGTCGAGAGAGATTGTAGCGTGTCAGATGTCAAACCTGCTACCACTCATTTCTTGCTGCCACAATGTGTCAGTCCGCAGCTTAGGCGGCCGAGGGAGATCGTGGTGTGTCATACCATGCTAGGTTAATCTTGCAGCCACCTTTATGCCAGGGTTGAGTGTCAGGTCGTGGTCGAGCCGTCCTTCATACTTGGGGCGAGCCGTTGCGTGCCGGGTCTCCTGACATATGCATTGAATGTGGTGTGCCTTGAGTCTAACGAGTCCATGACTGGGCACATTTAGTCGTCCGTGTACAGTTGGGCGTCCTACCTGGCTCCTTCCGGTAGGGCTCGGTAGGCTGTTGAGCCCCGGGACACTCTCATTCGTATATCCTAGCTCAGTGCCAAAAGGCATTCCCGGATTGGTTTGCGGTCACGAGCTAGGCACGTGGTCCTTTGGGCCTAGAGTTCCATAGCTTGACCTCCTCAGGCCTGGGCCATTCTAGGATGGGCCTCTCCCCCACAGTACCCCGTGATTTCCTATCACGGGCACGTGGTGGGAATGCATAACACTTCTAATTATGGTGCCGCTTGTTCGGCTTCCATCGCTTCAAGTTCCCGAGGCCAACTACCCGTTCAAGGGATGCCTCTCCTCTTATCCTGAGGTCGTCCCGTTTCCCGATGATAGATTGGACATGCTTGTTGTCCTTCCTTTCATATCCTGGGACCTTATTGGTTCGTGCCTTTCACTCTCTTGACACGACGCATGCCATTCCTGCCGTTGCTTTAGAGACTGTGCACTGCATGGATCTTGCTGACGTCACTGCTGTCAGGGTAGCTTCATTTCCTACGTGCTCCATCTTGTCTTCACTATATAAGGCCCACTCCCCTTCTTCTTTACTATTTCCTCCTTCCTTCATCCTTCGTGTTCCTGCAGTTTCTCCCTCTCTTTCTCTACAGCCGTCGCGTTCTCCTCCCTTTTTTCTCCGTCACCATTTTCTTGTTGTTCCCTATCGCTGTCATGGCACCCAAAGTCAATCCTGTTCCTTCGTATCTCGTGGGGAAACCATGGGTTTCCTCTATATCTCCGGCAATGACCTCATGGCACTCTGCTCTAAGTACATGGTCCCTCCTAACATGGTTCTGGAGATTCCTTGAGGTGGCGAGCATGTGATGAATCCTAATGGCACGACGACAAGGGTGACTCTCTTCCAGCTAATGTTCGCCAATGGTCTCCGCCTCTCGTTCTGTCTACTGGTTCGCAAGATTCTAAATTATCTTGGGTTGGCCCTGTCCCAGCTCCACCCTAATGCATGGTGGCTTCTGTGTATCATCTTCTGGATGATACTCAACAAGGCCCTCGAAGAATACCCAGATTTGACGGCTCTGGAGTTCTTGTACGTATATCGCCTTCACTATTGACAGGGAAGCATTGTCAGTTTCCAAGCCCGATCTCCGGGTCGGAAGATCTTCTCACTCGAGTAGCGTCACTCGAGCATAAATGAATGGTCCCGAAAGTTTTTCTTCGTGTTAGGCTCGAACTGGGAGTATCCAGAGGGGGAGGCGGCCCATAAGGAGTATCCCATTCAGGCGTGTTGAGGATTCCCCCCTTCCGCGAAGAGCTTGGAACTTACCCTCAATCGAAGGGAAGATGCTTGGTTGGAGTTGGTGACAACTTGGGTGTGGGCCCATCTTGACAAGTCGCAGACAGATCTGGTCCTCTCAGACAAGAACATCTACAATTACTTTTCTACGTTCGACCGTTTGTATGCTATCAGGAGGAATTTCTTGGGTGGTATCCCTTCTCCCTGGGCCTGGCCCTCTCCCTGGAAGTGCGCCATGAGTTCTTCCAGTCGTCTGACAAAGTGACCAAAGGTACTTCACTATCCTCCCCAGCAAAGTGGTGAGGCTGGGAGTTCTTCTCTTTCCGGCAGTCGCTCCTAGGGTTGTACACCAATGCGTTCGGCGTTGGTTTTTGCACAAGATCGAGACACCACCGACGTCTGCCATGGGTTTGTTGAACCGGCCGAAATCGAGGGTTTGGGGAGAGAAAATCGATCATATCGGTCTCAAAGTGTGTCGGCGCGATCTTCGGTCCACCGTCGGCGTCTTCTGTGAAGGAGGAGGAACTGAGGAAGAGTAAAGAATTTTCTCGCCGTCGCTGCCATGGAAGAAGAAGAGAGTTGCAGAGGTTAGAGAGGAAGAAGATGACATGGGGAAGAAGAAGAGGGCGTGGGGGGTTATTAATTCATCTTAAAACGGCGCCGTTTGGCTGAAAAGCCAAACGGTGCCGATCTATTATAATTATTATTATTATTTTTTTTAACTTTCAGGTTCTAAAACGATGTCATTTCACTCATTATAAGTGAAACGGTGCCGTTTTATATACATATATTAATATATATATATATATAAATAGACAGTATCGGCCGGTTCAACAGTTTTCTAAGGGTTCAAACAGGCTCCGAACCATCGATATCGGTTTTCCTTCAATTCCTCTCGACCGTCGACCGGTTCTTTGTCGGTTCTGGCCGGTTCTGTGCTCCGGCGGTCGGTCTGATAGGTTCACGGCCGGTTTCGGCAGTTCCTGTACAGCCCTAGTCTCTTAGGAAAATTGAGAAGCAAACCCTAAGTACCTCCTGATTGGGAGTTCGCGCGTGTGGAGATTCCGGATCCTTCAACATGGGGGAGCACAACGTCATTTCCTAGCGGTTCAGGCTCTACTGTTGGGCCCTCTACTCCGACGAGCTCTCAGCTAGCTCCTGCTGAATCTTTTCAAGACCCATTGCTTCCTTTCACAGAAGAATTGGATGCTTGCGATCTTTAGGCGGCATTTTTTTTATTCTCTGGCACACCCTTTCCCTCGCGGGCCTAGCTTGTTCGAGCCCTTCAATTCTTTTAAGGATACACTTCGGGAGGAGATGGCCTGCGAGGTCCCCCAGGCAGGCTTGGCTGCCGGGCCCCAAGACGCAGAGCAAACTTCTTCCCAGGATACAAGCCATGGAGATGTTGATGAAGACGAGAGACGGCCCCAGGGTTCGGGTCACTGGAGACAAAGTCGAGCCCCTACCGGGACACAAGCCAAGAAGGGATGGGGTAGAATTCGCTTTCCAAGACAAGGGAGAAGGAGATAAAGAGGAAGAATGTGGAGAAGGTGGATAAGTAGAGAGGGTGGAGAAGGAGAGGGTGGAGAAGGAGAAGGAGAAGGGTTGAGCTTTGAAGCTCCTCCTACTGCTGCTCGGAGCTCGGAGGAGGCTGCCGGTCCTACCTCTCCAGTCGTTGGGGTTGCTCCTCCCCCTTTGTCTATCGAGCCAAGTGGGATCGATTGTGGCCCAAATTTCCAAGACTCTCCCGTTGTTATAGATCTAAGTGATGATAATGACTCCAAGACTCTATCTCCCGTGGTGCCTGAGCCATGCAACAAGACTTGGGGATCCCTTCCGAACTTTTCTTGGCAGCTAGCGGTAGCTGGCCCTTCATCTTCTTTTGGATTGGAAGGGACGCATGCCCTAGCCTCTGCCCTAAATGAGGCTCTTGCTGCTGCCACCAAATGTGTGGGCCAGATGTTGTGACCCCTTTTTCGCCCAGGTAGGCCCTTCCTTTGTTTGGCGTATTCTGTTGGGCCCTCTCTAGTTTTTTAGCTCCTACTTATATATATACCCCTTTTTTTGTTTGCAGGCCACAGACCAGTTGACCACGATGATCGAGGAGGAGCTAGGAGAGTTGGAAGAGGCCAATCGGGGGCTCAGGACTATGGCATGCTTTGGACATTACAAGATGAAGCAGGCGGCCCTAAGAATAAAGAACCTCAAGACCTAGCGAAAGGAGCTGGTCAACGAGGTAATGTATGTGAAGGAACAAAACCAACACCTGAAGGCAATCGCCTCGAGGCGTAAAGAGAAGAAGAAAGCCCTTAAGGGTTTATTGAGTAATTCCGACCGGGACATCCTTAGGTTGACGTCGACAAAGGGCATGCCGAAGAGGCTCGCCAAGCTTCCGAAAGGAGTTTGGTCACTCGGGAAGTGGAGCTAGAGGTCGCTAGGGAGTAGTAGGAGTCTGCTCGGAAGGAACTGCGAGAGTCTAGGGAGGAGACAGAGTCCACCCGAAGGGAGTTGGAGGAATCCTGACAGAATCAAGCTCTAGCTGTCAAACAACGTTCACGACTGTTGTTTGGGCATTTTAGGCATTCTCACGAGGATCAACACTTAAGAAAGCAATCGCGACAGGCGAAGGCACGCATCAGTGAGCTTTCACAGTTGGAGATCCAAAAGAACATTGACCTCCTATCTCGCAACAATGAGATTGCCGGCCTGATCATTTGGAAGACGTCGCCAAACGTTCCGGGGAGATTTGATCTCAGATCGCAAATGCAAACGCCATCCGGGACGTGGCTTGGTCTCACGGCTATCGAGATGGTCTTGATTAGATGCACAAACACTTGATGCAGAACCCCAAGCTGGACTTGCGCATTTTGTCTCTATCCTGCATTCCTCCAAGTTCCGAGGTGCAAGCTTACGTTAAAAACTTTGGGAAGCCAGTGTATCCCTCGTTCCCCCCAGGCTCTCGTTAGCCTCGTCCACCCTAGTGATGGGCTCGACCCCTCTTCACTTTCTTTTCTTTTTACTTGTGGTACTTTGTATAGCGCTCCTTGGTTTTCCTTGTAACTATGTACATTTGATGATGAATGAAATGAAGACTCGTTTCTTGCAACTGTTGTGTTCTTTTGTTTCCTTTTCCTATCTTTTTTTTGTTTTGTTTTTGTTTTACGGTTCTTATGAGGGCTTGGCTTTATTGGACTGGGGGTTGAGACCCACATCTGAGACTTGGGGCCTTACCCCGCAGCGAGTCAAGGGACCCCATTTTCTTGCGAGTGTAAGGAATCAGCTTAGTTGGACGGGGGGTTAGTACCCAGCCGGCTTGGGACCTTACCCCACAGCAAGTCAAGGGATCGTCTTCTTGCGTGTGTAAGGACTCGACTTTGTTGGACGGGGGGTTGAAATCAAGTCCTGAGACTTGCCCTTATCCCGCAGCAAGTCAAGAGACCCGTCTTCTTGCGAGTGTAAAGACTCGGCTTAGTTCAGCCCTCAGCCCGAGGCCTTGAGACCTTACCTCACAGGGAGTCAAGGATCCCATCTTCTTGCGAGTGTTAGGACTCGGCTTATTTTTGAGACAACAAGAGATTTGAGATGAACATCTAAATGTTCTCATTTATTCATAGTCGCTCGTACAAAGTGTTGCTTTATACTTCTACACATAATACTTCTTTAAGTGTTTGACATTCCACGGGTGGGATAGCTCGTGTCCTTGGCTGTTTTTGAGGCGATAGGAACTGTGTCGATTGCTCACAGTCATTATGTATGGGCCTTCCCATCGTGGTTCCAGTTTCCCTTCCTCTGGAGTAGTTATTCCAGTCTGTCATAGCACCAGGTCGCCTACCTTGAAGGAGCGCGGCTTGACCCGTTTGTTGAAGTACTGCTTCGCCTTTCACTTGTTATTTGCCATATGCACCGTTGCTTCTTTCCTTCTCTCCTCCAGGACATGCAAGCTCTCGGCTAGCCTTTCATTGTTGGCATTCGAGTCAAAGTGTTGGACACGAAATGTGGGCATTTCGACTTCTATGGGAATTACTGCTTCACTTTCATAGGTGAGGGTGTCTCCCCAGTGGGGTTATAACAATGGTCCGATATGCCCATAACATGCTTGGGAGCTTTTCAGCCCATACTTCTTTGTGTGCCCCGATCTTTTTCTTGAGGGTGGAGTTGAGGGTTTTGTTGGTTGCTTCGACTTTTCCGTTGGCTTGAGAGTGTCCTGGCGAGGAGTACTTCACCGTAATTCCAAGCTCTGTGCACTGTTCCCAGTAATGTATGCAGTCGAACTGCCTTCCGTTGTCCGATATGAAGCTCTGAGATATGCCGAATCGGCAGACCATTAACTTTCACAGGAATTTCATGATGGTTCGGGAGGTGATGCTTGCAAGAGCCTCTGCTTCGACCCGTTTTGTGAAGTAGTCAACTACAATAATGACAAACTTGGCTTTTTCCCTTGCTGTTGGGAATGGGCCAATTAGGTCCAGGCCCCATTAGGCAAAAGGCCACGAGGCGGTGATTGATGTTAGCTCCTCCGTCGGGCAGGGCGGAATCGGCCCATGCTCTTGACACTTTGAAAATTTCTTGGAAAGTCTTCCGCATCCTTGAGGGAATGAGGCTTGTAATATTTGGCCTGGGTTACCCTCGCAGCCAGAGCCCTCCCTCCTAAGTGGCTTCCACAAATCCCCTCGTGAATCTCTACTAGCACGTATTGGATTTTGTCTGGTGAGAGGCATTTGAGGAGCGTCTTGGAGAAACCTTTTTTGTACATAACCCCTTCCAACAGGGTGAACCGGGCCGCCTTGTTACTGACCTTTCATGCTTCTTCCAGGTCACTGGGCAGCTGCCCTTTCTGCAGGAATTTCTGAATGTCTGTTGCGCACTAAGGAGGTGCTGGGGTCATGACAGACACTTCCACCCCGATGGAGGGGGCGTCGACCGTCTTAACAACTGTGTGTTCCGGAAGTGGGAGTTCTTCCTACGCAGACGCAGCCCTTGCTAGACGATCTGCCTTCTGGTTTTCTCCTCTTGGCACCTGTTGGATGCTGAAGTAGCAAAAACGGTCGCGCTCATTGCAAAAAAATTGGAGATACTTCTTCAGCCTTTCTCATTTTCGTGGCGAACTACCCAATACCTGGCTAACTACCACTTGGGAATCCATCATCACTTCTATTTCTTCAGCTCCTTGTAACCGTGCGACTGTATTCCAGCCAAGAGTTCTTCATACTTAGTTTTGTTGTTGGTCGTTTTGAAGGCCAGCTTGACTGTATAGTTGTGCTTCTCTCCCTGTTTGGTGATGATGTGCCTACTCCCTCACCAGCCAGGCAAAACAAGCAGTCGACGTAGACCTGTTAGGGCTTTCCTTGGGGTGCATTTGGAACTTCTTTTGGGAAGTTGATGGATTCTGAAATTAAATCAGCCAACACTTGTCATTTGATTGTAGCTCGAGGCTGATATTCCATGTCGAATTCACTAAGCTCGATCGCCCATTTTGCAAGCCTTCCCAAGGTGTCTTGCTTCTGCAGCACCTTGAGAGGGAGATTGATGAGCACTTTCATCGGGTGGGCTTGGAAATACGGCCTTAATCTCCTGATTGTGATGACTAGGGCGAATATTAACATTTTCGTCCAGGGGTACCTTGCCTCTGCTCTGCGAAAGGCTTGGCTCATGTAGTAGACGGGCTGTTGCCCTTTTTTCGTTTCCCAGAAAAGTATGGTTGATACGGCATGCGGTGACACTGTTAGGTACACCGTCAGGGTCTCTCCGGGCCTTGTTTGGCTTAGCAGTGGGGGAGACTCAGGTACAACTTCAAATTTGTGTAGGCTTTTTCGCAGGTCTCATCCCATTCTTGGGCCTTCCTCAGGATTTTGAAGAAAGGTAGACACCAGTCAGTTGATCGAGCGATGAAGCGGTTCAGGACTGCTACCCGCCCGACCAATCTCTGGACTTCGTGAAGGTCCTAGGGGGTAGGCATTCCTATCTGATGGGAACCAAGGTGGGCCTAGTTTTAAAGATATGTTGCATGTTCCAGATTGGCCAAATACAAGTTCAAGAGCTTAAATGATGAAGATTCAGCTTTGATTCATTTAATGAACTATGAAAAGGGCAACAACAAGACTTAAAGGCTTTGGGCACTTGAAGGCTTTCAACTTGTTTAATTCATTTAAAGCACTTATTTTATTAGTTTCGAATAAGTGGGTTTATTATGGGAAACACTTAAGAGGGCTTATGCAAGGGCATGTTGGGAAAATTATTATTTTATTGAACTAGGGTTTAGGGTTACTGTAACCGAGTTACTGTAGCGCGGCACTGTTCATCCAGGGGCACTTTTGGAAGATGGGGGTTTACTTTGGCTAGGGTTTCATTAGGTTTTCCTTTAAATACTCTATGTAGCCTCATTCTAATCAGATTATGAAGTTTATGAAATTTGATGAATTTATTCATTGTGAGTTGAGTTTTACTCCTCTTGTTCTTGATTGAACTCTTGAACTTATCAAAGGTAAATCACAACCTTTGTGGGGTTCCTCCTTTGTAATTTGGGTTCTTGAGATGGGTTCTTCAACGTGTCTAGATTTTAATATAATCTAGGTTCTTGAAACGAGTTCTCATCGGGTCTAGATTCTCCATCCTTGACTTGATTTTTGGCTTTCTTGGGAAGTTTTCAAATTGATTGTGGGTTCAAAGGAATTCATTCCCACGGGTTCATATCTTTTGTGGATTGCCACTTATTAGGGAGATAGAGCCCTACATTGATTTTGTGCCAGGTGCGACAATTCTTAATCGATCTTTCTTGGTAAAACAAGAGTCATTGACACACTTAAAGGGACAAGGTAAGTTGTTGACTAGAATGCATACTAAGCGGGAGGATTGTATTGAGACTTTTCCTCCTGTATTCAAATACACACAAGGTATGAAAAATTTTGTAGTTGATGCTTTAGCAAGAAGGTATGTCCTTATCTTCATTTTAGATGCGTAATTGTTGAGATTTGAATATGATAAGGAATTGTATGCTAATGATGATAACTTTGCTAGTGTGTATGGAACATGTGAGAAAACATCATTTGGTAAGTTCTATAAACTAGATTCGTACTTGTTTAGAAAGAATAGATTTTGTGTGCCTACTAGTTTTATGCCTAAGTTGCTTGTGTGTGATGGACATGGTGGTTTGTTGGGTAACCTTGGAGTAAGGAAGACTTTTGTTGTGTTGCATGAACGTTTTTGGGAATATCAATTGCCATTCCATGACGTGTTGCATGGACGTTTGTGGAAGTATAATTTTTCATTCATTGATGTGTTGCGTGAACATTTGTGGGAGTATTGCTTGCCATTCATTGAGTCTTCATATAATTGGAGTAGTCATTTTGGTGTAAATAAGATTTTAAATGTGTTGCATGAACGTTTGTGGGAGTATCATTTGCCATTCATTGACTTGTTGCATAAACGTTTACGTGAGCATCATTTGTCTTTCTTTGAGTTTGCATATAATTTGAGTGGTCATTTTGGGGTGAGGAGGACTTTAGATGTGTTTCATGAACATTTGTTGGAGTATTGTTTGTCATTCATTGAGTTTACATATAATTGGAGTGTTCATGCTACTACTAAATTTTCACCTTTTAGACTTGATGCATTTACTTCTTTAGATTTAATACCATTATCTGTTGACAACAGGAGTAGTTTGGATGGATTTTTTCAAATTCTTGAACAAATTTCCCTAACATATTTCCCTTTGATCCAGGTGGAGATTCGAGGTCGAATCCTTTTGAGGAGAGGGGGAATGATGGGAACCAAGGTGGGCCTAGTTTTAAAGATATGTTGCATGTTCCAGATTGGCCAAATACAAGTTCAAGAGCTTAAATGATGAAGATTCAGCTTTGATTCATTTGATGAACTATGAAAAGGGCAACAACAAGACTTAAAGGCTTTGGGCACTTGAAGGCTTTCAACTTGTTTAATTCATTTAAAGCACTTATTTTATTAGTTTCGAATAATTGGGTTTATTATGGGAAACACTTAAGAGGGCCTATGTAAGGGCATGTTGGGAAAATTATTATTTTATTGAACTAGGGTTTAGGGTTACTGTAGCCGAGTTACTGTAGCGCGGCACTGTTCATCCAGGGGCACTTTTGGAAGATGGGGGTTTATTTTGGCTAGGGTTTCATTAGGTTTATAGATTATGAAGTTTATGAAATTTGATTAATTTATTCATTGTGAGTTGAGTTTTACTCCTCTTGTTCTTGATTGAACTCTTGAACTTATCAAAGGTAAATCACAACCTTTGTGGCGTTCCTCCTTTGTAATCTGGGTTCTTGAGACGGGTTTTTCAACGGGTCTAGATTTTAATATAATCTAGGTTCTTGAAACGGGTTCTCATCGGGTCTAGATTCTCCAACCTTGACTTGATTTTTGGCTTTCTTGGGGAGTTTTCAAATTGATTGTGGGTTCAAAAGAATTCATTCCCATGGGTTCATATCCCTATCACTTCTTCCACCTTTTCGGGGTTCACCTCAATCCCTCTCTCGGAGACCATAAACCCCAGAAACTTACTTGTCTTCATTCCGAACGCGCACTTCAATGGGTTCAGCTTCATCCGATATTGTTGGAGGATGGAAAATGCTTCTTGTAAGTCTGCCATAAGTAAGTTGATGTATAGAGAAATATTTGATGTATAGAGAAATATTTGAAATATATGATGTGTGTAGAATATAATATTTGAAATAAATAAAAAAAAGTATAATATTTTAATAATATAAAGAAAAAATAGATAAGTTGAAGTATGACATATTGTAAAAGTCAGTATGTAAAATAGAAAAAGTGAATTTTGGTGATGTATTTTAAAGAATAGGATAAAGAAGCCATTGAGAATGCTCAAGATAACTAAAACATCCCATATCAAATTAGGCATATTTATATAAATTTAGACATTAATTACAATAACTCACCAAATATGTGGGTATATAGTAACTTAGCCAAACACTATAATATTTATTTATCACTTTGATCAATTTCGCGGGAAACCCTCCTGCCATTGAGACCCTCCCATTCTTACTGTATTCTCTCCCATTCTCTTCACTGAACCTTTTGCCCATTCTCTCCCTCACTCCCGTAACTTCCCCTCATTGTATTATCTCTCATTCTCTTCACTGAACCTTTACTCTTGTAGCTCCCCCCATTCTTTATCTCACTGCCGTAACTCTTTACTCCCATAACCCAACGACTGAGCTCCCATGAGAGAGATCGAGAAACTTCCACTCTCCCCAAATCTGCCACTAGTCTCACTCCCAAAATCCCTTTCTCCTTCCTCTTGCCCACTCCCAAAATCCCTCTTTAGTTTTATTCTCACTCCCAAAACCCCTATAGATCAAAATTCACCACGACCTCTCCACGACTAAACCCCTGTGAAACCTCTCCTCGTCGACGATAGCCACAATTGTTAACTTTTGTGGTTTATCTCTTCTCCTAACTCTCTCATAATTTTTGGCAGTCGTTTGTTCTTATTATTGTGATTTATAAAATTTCTCTCAATTATGGTTATTGTTGTAATTTGAAAATTTTTCTTGATTATTTTCTTACTGTTGAGGATGGTTTTTTTTTTTTTTTGGTGATTTGATGGAAATTTCTTGATTAATTTCTTACTGTTGAGCATGGTTATTCTTAATTTTTTTTATTTGAAAAAATAGTAAGAGGGGAGAACAAGGACTTCTTGATTTTGATGGAGATTTCTTGATTTTTTGTTTGAACATGGTAATTGATGTTGTAGCCATTATCTTTGTCATAGAAGTCCTACTGTTCCTCCCAGAATAACTAGAGTGAAAACCAGAGTACTGTTAGGGAACCAAGAATAAATTCGTTCAAAAAAATGAAAAAGAGAGGGAGAGCTTAGAAACTATATTTTATGTATCCTGTATGTGTATATGCTTTAATTGTTTTGGTTTTTCTTTTCCTGTGTTATTCCTTATGGGGGATTACTGCAGTTTGGTTGAGAACTCTATTGTTTAATTGGTAGAACTAATATGATTTTTAATATTAATTTAATTAGAATATAATTATTATTAACATTTAATTGGTAGAACTACAAAATGTAATAAAAATAAATTAAACAAAAAGATTATTAAATTAATAATATTTTATTATTATATAGAGAGTAAATAGATAATCCAATATAGGGATTGGATTTGAATGGAATAGACAAATGCAAACTCATGTGATATTAACTAAACAGTTCTGCTTTGGAGCGGTACTGTCCGTTTTATGCATTAGATCAGCAACCAATGATATTTTGGCACGTCACATTATACACTAAAACACAATTCGTCCCACTACATCAGAACAACCTCCCATACCCTACGTCAAACGTATACCCGTTGCACAACAATTGCATTCGCTGCTCTCTTACACGCCCAGCCACCCAAGCCATAACCACCAACAGCCATTTCAACTCCAACGGCAGGTAGCCCATGCCAACCAGTCATTTCGATGCCACCCACATCCATTTTGACGCCCACGGTAGGCAGCCGGACGCCACCCACAGCCATTCTGTCGGCACCCGCAGCTACCAAGAAGTCCGACAACCACCATGTAGTCCAAATTGACGTCGACGAAGGCTTCATGGCACTTCAATGGCTGCGGATTTGACGAGGGGGAGAGAGAGAGAGAGGAGACTTAGTTCGACGCATTTGAGAGAACAGAGAGGGCTTTGCTGCAAGAGGAACATAAAGGGGGCTTCTGCGAGAGGGAGATGAGGGGGTAGGGATTTTTTTTGATTCGGTACATTGCGTCCCATTATTAGTGAAATGGGACTGCTACGTGGCCGGTTCTTATTGAAGGCTGGTCTCAGCCCAAAAATAGATGTTCCAGTTAGAAGATTTTTCCTTAACTAAAATTTGAATTTACATTTGGCTAATCCCATGAGAATGCTCTAATATGTTATATCAACCTAAAGTTTTGGAGTGATTCTTAGTTACTCTCAAAATACAAACACAATATTTCTATTATATTATAAGATATTAAGTCAATTAAAATTATTGTTTATATAAATGACTTTAATGATAAAAAGAGTTTAGCACGTCATCTATATATATTTTGAGATTATCTAATATTTTCCTAAAATACCATGTAATATATAAAAACCTCCCAAAATTAGAATATTGGAGCATTCGTATGGATGGAGAGAGAAAAATTGGCTCCTTTTCTCCCCAACAATATTCACCTTCCTCCCTTTGCAGTAATTAAAAATATGATTGGGTTGTTTCTAGATGTTGAAGAAGAAGAAAACAAAGTGCTGAGAAGAGAGGAAGAGAATTATAAAAAGATTAGGTATTTAATTGCAATATGCAAGTTTTTTAAAATGAGATCATCATGGATGTCGTATGCAAAATAAATAAATAAATAAATAAATAAATAAATAAATAAATAAAAGACTTTTGTCATGATCGATCCACTCCATAATATCTACCTATGGGCCGGGTTATGAATACCACAGGCCCCAATGTCAACATTAGGAACCAAGCTATAACTATTAACTTTTAACTCGTTTTCTTTTTAATAATTTATCAATATAGAAAAATATTTTATTTCAAAAACATTAAAATAAGAATGAATTAATTAAGAAATTTAGCTAGCTAAGTCGGAAGAGGTATGACTTCAGATTTTTACCATCACGTTGTTTGACAGTCAGGAGGTAAGCTGCCGGACGTCTTATCTTCTGACTTGCCAAGAATTGCATCATGAAGAAACAGGCGAGCTCTTCAAAGCTATCTACTATTCTCGATGTCAGCAACCCAAACTAGGTATGGGCGGCCACTTTTAGTGTCAATGGGAAGGCTCGGCAGGCGATTTCTCCTAGGAAACCATGCAGGGTCATGTGGACTTTGAACGTCTCCAGGTGCTCCAGCGGGTTTTTGAATCCATCGTACATTTCCATCTGGGAGACCCTGAACTTGGGGGAAGTGGCACTGCCATGACCTCCGCGCTGTATGGGAGGTCGATACTGACGAGTAGCTGGTCAATAGTGGATAGCGTATCTATCTTCTTAGCCATCTACACGCATTTATACCCAAGCTCTCGGATTTGGATGTGCATCTTGCGTCTCTCCTCCTCCGCCGCGGCATTCGTAGGACCTGCCTCGAATCTTCGTGTTCGTTGCCACTTAGTTCTCTGCCTCCCACTAGCTCTTCGTTGGTGTGCCTAAGGGCCGCATTCTCCTGGCGTAGCATCCCAGCTTCTTCCGTCAGCTTCTTTACTGTCTCCTCCATGCTCGTGAGTCTCGCTTCCATCGTCCCTTCCTCGTTGTCTCCCCTTCATGTAGTTTGGGACTGCATCGTTGCCGGTATGCGAAGTACACGCTTTTATGGAAAAATAGACCCCACAGAAGACACCGCTTTGATGTCCTGTTTTGTAGCCTAAGCACTTCCACGATAACCAAGCTCATGCTACCTGCAACTAAGAGGAAGAAAGGGCTCCGGTGACACGTCCGAGATCACTCCGATGTCAAAGTAAATGAACAATCTACTAGTGATGAGAATAATTCTAAAGATCATAAAGAACACTCAAAAAATTTCAGAGAGAGACCTCCCGTAGAAGGGATGACCGTTAGCTATTTTTAGTTTTAGACAAAAGTTTAAAATATTATTATTGTTTTAAGATTTGAAAAAATTGAATTGTTTATTATATTTTGTGTGATAGTTGAAGAAAATTATAATGATGAGATGAAATGAAAGATGATTTTTGTATTTATCTCATGTCCCAAACAATTTATATTTTTGATCGATCCAACGGTGTGTCAGGCCTACGTAAAATGTTTAAAGAGGGCTGCCAGAGCCAAGTACGTACAGTTGTATAATATATGTACGTGATATGAATATCGTATCGTTGCGTCATAAATTTGCAATACATTATTCACAAAATGAGAGGAGATAATAAAATCATTAATTAACCATGAATGCAGATTGAGATATAGTTTCTCCTATATATATATATATATATTTGACCTCAGCATGATGGGGATTCACATGAACATCAACATGAAATTTCTCTCATTCTTTGGCTTTATTAACGATAATGATCTGGTGCTACGTACAGTTCTTCAGAAGGCAAGAAAAATAATGATGGGGGCAAAAATGTAGATAGCTTAATTAATGAAGGCGGAGACCGGTTTAATCCTTTATATATAGAGGACTAACTATGAGCTGTTATCTTCGCGAATTACATCAAGCCAGAAACGTAAGGCACTCCAACGGGCTTGATCCACTTATCGCCACCAATGAAGGTTCCAGCAGTGAATTTCTTAGCATGTTCCAAATTGACCTTCTTGATGCCTCGCCATTTGACTCTATTGGTCGTGGCCGCACCAGGACCATCGTTGTCGATCTCAGTGTAGAAGAGTGTGTTGAGAGCGAAGTCACCCATCCATGGCAACCACCCCTCAGGCTGGATGAAGCCCTCGATATGACTCTGCATAATGATGGTTCTTGAATATTGCTTCCATGGTCTACCAAGGAAAGCCTTGTTCTTATCCTTGAGTGGGAGATATGCTGGTTCGGCGGTGAATGTGCAGCCCTGAAGGACGAGTGCGGTGGGCTCGCGCCTGTCTATCCTCCCTTGGGCTGTTACGATGCACTGCTGGTTGTCCATTGGCTTCCTGACGATCATCTTGCAGTTTTGGAACACTGCGGCTGCGTTGCCAAAAATGAAGTCGATGGTGCCGGAGATGGTGCAATCTCGATAGAATTGGCGGTGGGTGTGGGCATAGAGGGTGTCTTGGTACCCATCCATCTGGCAGTTATAGAAGATGGACATGTCGGATTGGACGCGTAGTGCCACAGCCTGGTGCTTCTCAGCTCCTGCAGAGTTCTCGAATCCAATGTTCTTGGCCAAGAAGTTGCTTCCAATCGCCGCTGCAACAACCAAAAGATAATAAACCCTCTAAGCTATCATAAAATATTTGGAAAAGGAAATAGAATACATAGGCTCAAAACATACTCTCCTTTGTAAGCGATGGCATAATAATTAAGATACATACTAAAAAAACGTGTAGCAAACCTTAGAAGAAAATGGAAGATAGGCTCAATATTGACTAGTCTCTTTTGTATTTATTTAATTTAAACTGAGAGGGAAAGAGAGGCACAAAGTGATATGCATATATGTACTTACAAACTGTGGCAGTCTTGAACGTGGGGGTTCCATCGACGAAGTTCTTATTTCCTGTGATCTTGGTCTTCGTGGGGCCATCTCCAATCATAGTAACGTGGGTCATGTGCTTGTCAAGCATGACATGCTCCTGATAAACTCCTTCCTTGATATAAATCACGAAGGTCTTGTTGTTGTTCTTGGGAATGTCCATGAGTGCTTCATTGATGGTCTTATACTTGCCACTTCCATCCTTTGCCACCACTACGTCAGCCTTGATGTCCCCTGTATTGGTAGACCCCAGAAGCTTCCTTTGACGGCCATTGATCCATGCAGGGAGGTGCCTGTCATCGAGATCATCGTCGAAGCCGCTTCCATTATCCCAAAGAAGCCGGCGGTTGGTGGACTCCATGTTCCTCTGCCTGTCATCGAGATCATCGTCGAAGCCGCTTGCATCCCAAAGAAGACGGCGGTTGGTGGACTCCATGTTCCTCTGCCTGTCATCAAGATCATCGTCGAAGCCGCTTGCATCCCAAAGAAGCCGGCGGTTGGTGGACTCCATGTTCCTCTGCCTGTCATCGAGATCATCGTCGAAGCCGCTTGCATCCCAAAGAAGCCGGCGGTTGGTGGACTCCATGTTCCTCTGCCTGTCATCGAGATCATCGTCGAAGCCGCTTGCATCCCAAAGAAGCCGGCGGTTGGTGGACTCCATGTTCCTCTGCCTGTCATCGAGATCATCGTCGAAGCCGCTTGCATCCCAAAGAAGCCGGCGGTTGGTGGACTCCGTGTTCCTCTGCCTGTCATCGAGATCATCGTCGAAGCCGCTTGCATCCCAAAGAAGCCGGCGGTTGGTGGACTCCATGTTCCTCTGCCTGTCATCGAGATCATCGTCGAAGCCGCTTGCATCCCAAAGAAGCCGGCGGTTGGTGGACTCCATGTTCCTCTGCCTGTCATCGAGATCATCGTCGAAGCCGCTTGCATCCCAAAGAAGCCGGCGGTTGGTGGACTCCATGTTCCTTTGCCTGTCATCGAGATCATCGTCGAAGCCGCTTGCATCCCAAAGAAGCTGGCGGTTGGTGGACTCCAAGGGCTTCCTCTGCTTGTCATCGTGCCGTTCGTCGAAGCCGCTCCCATTATCCCAAAGAAGCCGGCGGTTGGTGGACTCCATGTTCCTCTGCCTGTCATCGAGATCATCGTCGAAGCCGCCTGCATCCCAAAGAAGCCGGCGGTTGGTGGACTCCATGTTCCTCTGCCTGTCATCGAGATCATCGTCGAAGCCGCTTGCATCCCAAAGAAGCCGGCGGTTGGTGGACTCCATGTTCCTCTGCCTGTCATCGAGATCATCGTCGAAGCCGCTTGCATCCCAAAGAAGCTGGCGGTTGGTGGACTCCAAGGGCTTCCTCTGCTTGTCATCGTGTCGTTCGTCGAAGCCGCTCCCATTATCCCAAAGAAGCTGCCGGTTGGTGGCCTCCACGGGCTTCCTCTGCGGGTCAGCGAGCTCTTGATCGAAGCCACTTCCATTATCCCAAAGTAGCTGTCGATTAGTGGACGTTGGGTCCTTATCATGTGGTTCATCATATGTTTTACGGAAGCCGGCCCCACTAGGATCCTCATCCCAAAGAAGCCTCCGGTTCAACCCTGGAATTTGAAGATTGGTCAAGACATTCGAGATCTCGGTCACCATGGCAAGGCCATTCTTGGTGAGTTCTTGTGTAGTCTTCAAAACCTCCTTCATCTTGTCCCCGGCATCACCCGTGGTGTTCTCGAACCCATCCAAGCAAGTCTGCTCGTAGGTGATTGCACCACTAAGCCAGACCTGGAGGTCGGCAACGTAATCGTCGAGCTTGCTGACGTCGAAGGCACCGATCTTGTTGAAAGACTCTTGGAGATCATCGATGGCATAATCAAGGAGCTCTTTGCAGTTCTCCAAGGCTTGAGATGCTCTGGGGTCCTTGGCTAGATTTTTTAATGTGGTGGAGTTTGCTATTGCTGCATGAATTTCCTGAACTGTGACATGGAAGCCGATCTTGATAAGCTCTTTAGGGTCGGTGACGTTCCCAGCCGCCGAGGACAAGCTTTTCTCGCAGGTTTCTTTATAATCAGTGGGCTGGCAAATGGCCTTAACTGCCTTCATTGATGTTGAAACCTCGCCATTGCCATCAGATTTAGATGATCCATCAGCCTTGTTGCGAGTCGCGCCAACGGCCACAGCAGCTACCATGGCCACCAGCAAAAGGGAAGAGACGCCAATAATGGCATACTTCTTGTGTTTCTTCTGGTGTCCATGGTTGGATACATCATTGTATCCTCCAAAAGCCATTTTTTTAAGAATGTTTTTTCTTATAAATCACTGAAGGAAAAACAAAAATATTAAGAACAATTAGTAATTAAGATGCATGTGCGTGTGGATATATATATATATATATATATATATTTTTTTTTTCTAATTATTTTATAAGGTCTATTCCTTTGATCATACTATTACAATACAAGATGGCATGCAACGTACGTACGTACCTTCAAATGAAAAGACACTACAGAGCTGCTGGGGCAGTCTTTTTTGGGCAGGGTTTATGATGCCCCTTGCTCTGACATATTATATTTTGTGGATGGAGGCATATTTAAATTAAAAGGAGAGGTCAACCGAAAATATCGTTACAAACGTGTGGTAGAAAAGTCCTCACAAAATTAGATCGTTAGTTACAAATGTTTTCCAAATTTGAGAGCCTCGCATTAATCTTAGCCACTACTGTTTATTTTTGGTCCATTTTTTGCGCATAATCATCCATCCTAGCTAGCTAGCTAGCTACTATTATTTCTTTCTGGTCGAGGCTTTCAAATTCTTTCTAATTTAATTTGTATCAAGACTAGCGACTTGGACCATATATAGACAACCATTTTTCGACGATTTATACCCTTATTTTAGATAGCCATCAAGATCAACCAAAAATAATATTACATGAGTACTCATCATGTGGAACAATCGTGACAGCAATTAAGGTTGTGATTGAAATTGCAAAGTCTAAAAAAAATGATAGTTAAGATATATGAGAAAATATATAATTGTGCAACCGCCACGTAATCGTTTTGAAAAAAGTGAATAAAACATGAGATCCACATGAAAAAAAAAAAAAAATTTAATAGTGAACCTCACACTTTTTCAAAATGATTACGCAACGGCGTTTACGCACTTTACAATTGTATGTAAAATTACTCTTTCATCTTTCTTTGAGCTTAAGAAAGAAAACAACTTAATTCGTTGTTTATCCTCATGCATGATGAATTTTTGAATTGCTTTTGCTGCTTCAAGAAGATTTTCAAGTTTAGACGTCGGTCGATTACAATAGAAATTACCCTAAATTTGATCCCAACTTCTGATTAAAGCTTTTTACATATATGCACGGAAGTATCTGATCTTACTGACTATATATATAATGTGGCCTCTTTCAGAAGGGTCTAATTGGAGCATGACAATTAATGTATATTATAAAGTTTTTTCAACCTTTGTATCACACAATTATCAAAGTTATCTAAAAAATATCAGACTTCAAGTGATTTTTCCCCATGAAGAAGCAGCTGGCATGGGATGGGAGTTCAAGCGCTCGGTATAATTTTGACAACCAGTCTGATAAGCAACATTAAGTATTCTCAAATCTCTGCCAAATTCAAAGCACTGCATGAATTTCCAGAATAGAACCCAAAAACCCAAAAAAAATAAGGACTTTTTTACCACTTGGAATGTGTCGAGCGAAGGAAATTAATGTGGTCGGACTGTGTTCCCACTCAATGGACAATACTGGCTTGCCCGACCCAAGTCGAGAGTTGAAGTTTGAACCATGTGACTCGGGCAAAGGCCTTGGGCTATGTGGATCCTAGAGTCGGAGGGCACAGCGTGGTGCCAGTTTCACAGATCAAGGAACACCTCCCTCTCCTCTCCCCTTTTGCTTTCACTTTTGTCGTGAATAATTTTTTGTTTGGATGTTAAAGGTTGCGTATTTTATGAGTTTAACGGGTATTTATTTTTATCTTATATTGCAATTGCTGTGAGATGCTTGTTGAAGAGCTCCACTACCTTAGGCTTGAACAAAGGAGCAACTTCCAGCGAGAGGGAAAAGCAGAATAGATAATGGATGCAAGAAACCTGAATTGTTGTGGAGCATGCGCAATGCACGAAACTTGACGGCGGAGGCTAGGCATGGTACTGGTGTTTGCCTTCGTTTTTGTTTTTTTTTGGGGTTGATTTGCAGCAAGGTTCTTTGGTTTAGAGAGGGCAAAACTCAAGTAGCAATAAAAATACAAAGGAAGCTACTTTGCCAGCTCTCAACTTGTAATTTGGATTCCTCGATTAATCTTCAGTCAACACTTCTAGTTTGGATAACCAGACAGCAGCGTTCGACATTTTTGCACACAAGAGAGGTCTGTTATGACTCTTTACTTGAAGCTGGATTTCACTATATATGCCAAATCAGTCTTTATATTATTTTACAAACGGATACAATATTCTACCATCAAGTAATCAACTTTTTTTTTTTGGGCCTGTCTCAGGCTGTCGTTGCGGGGGCAACTACAGATTATTCTCGCCTTTCTTATTCTCAATCAACAGTAAAATTCAAAAACAGGGGATTCTGCTTAGAGAAACTCACTTTCAAAACTTTCAAAGCTTAGCTCTCTGCAGTTCTAACTTGGCAATAGTACCCAAATGGACTTCATCGGGGCCATCTGCGATTCGCAAGGTTCTTGCGGTGGCCCAGAGATGTGCCAGTACAGTGTCAGAGGATACACCAGCTGCACCATGCACTTGCATTGCCATGTCAAGCACCTTCAATGCCATGTTTGGAGCTGCTACCTGCTCCACATTCCGCCAGGCCGTTTTTAAAATAAAAACTCAGTAACTTAATAGCATATCGGATCACTACCAAAATAACAATAATCCAAGATTTGATTCTGTCACGTCATATTTTACAACAAATGATTACCTTGGCCATTGCTATTGTCCCACGGGCTTTTTTGTTTCCAAGCCTGTCAAGCTGGTCAGCTGCTTCAAGAACCAACAGCCTGGCTTGCTCCAGCTCTATCCGACACTGAACGACAAAGCCAATTTAGGAAGGTTGCTATGTATACATAATGGCGAGGAGGAAAACCTAATAGCATCTGATAATAGAAAGGTGTACCACTAGAAGTTAACCATAAAATCTCTTTCTACTTTTTGGGTCATTAATCCATTGGAATAATTGGTCCTCTACATTGATTTAAGCTTGAACTATCACTTCCATTTTGTGATGCATAACAACATAAAATATCTCCATTACTTTATGGCAGGGACTAGAATCATTATACCTTAGCAATATCCGAAAGGAATGAACCTTGCTCTGCTATCAACTTCCCAAACACTCTTCTACTGAGAGCCCTTTGAGCCATCATCTGCATGCCACGCTCAGCAGCACCAATCAGTCTCATGCAGTGGTGCAGCCTTCCTGGGCCTAGCCTACCCTGCAAGTAAGCGAGTGCAGGAAGATATCAAGTGGTTCCACCAACAGGAAGCTCAGTACACGGTAAACTATACACATTTTTATTCACAAAACCCAACCATCAATCACTCTCAAAATAATATCTATGCCTTCACAATTATCAATCATTTCTAATTTTAGTGGATGAATTTCAGAAACAAAACCTTTTTCCTGATTGGTTCAAGACGAAGAAAATTGTTCCACAATTCCAAAACGCAATAAACAGCCAATAACATGTTAACTCGCCAAAATCTCTAATTATGTCGTAAAAAATGAATTTGTTGAAGATTTATAGAAATGCAAAGTTTGTTCAAAATTCCAAGTACTATTACAATTTGGTTGACTAGAAACTGCAAGCAGTTGGTTACTTGGGAAGGCGCTGAACAACTCTTACCTGCGCAATCTCAAATCCACGCCCTTCTCCCAACAGAATATTCTTTGCTGGCACACGTACATTCTCAAATGATACTTCTGCATGCCCATGAGGTGCATCATCAAATCCAAAGACTAGAAGGGGTCTCTTTACACGTACACCTGGAGTCCGGATATCCACTAAGATCATAGATTGCTGCTTATGCTTAGCTGTGGTGAAGTCAGTTTTTCCCTGTACTCGTAAAAAAAAAAAAAAATCAGTTTTCCCCTGTATATTGTTCAGATCACACTTTTTTAACCGCACAAATAATCATTTGGACTTTTTTATCGCTATGCCGAACAAGAACTAACCATGACAATGAGAAATCTGCACCTCGGATCCATGGCCCCACTGGTCCACCACTTTGTCCCATTAATGACGTACATATCTCCTTCTCTGCGGATGAAGTGAACAACCAGTCATGACAAACAGGCATGTGTCATATATAGTATATCCCATTACTGAAAGCTGCTTCCTACTACCTCTTAATAGAAGATTCAATATTGGTAGCATCAGAAGATGCAATTTGTGGCTCCGTCATTGCAAATCCAGACCGTATCTTACCCTCAAGCAAGGGAATAAGCCATTCATTTAGTTGTTCTTTATTTCCATAACGCAACAATACCTAAAATGAAAAGTAAATTTTGATAACCTGATGGTGCGAAACATGCATGCAGTAGACATTTTTCTTGAAGAAAACCTCAACCATATCATTAATCTCACAGATTCGAAAATATTCAAAGGTGTGATTCGCCAACTATCAATAACCTGATAAACTTACCATACGTGAACCTTAAAGAATCAGAAAGTTTCACATACCTCCATATTTCCAGTGTCAGGTGCTCCACAGTTGAACACCTGTGGAGCCCAAATGGAACGACCCATGATTTCACAAAGATATCCATATTCAAGGTTTGACAGGCCCACACCCAGTAAGTGATCATGTGCACCTTTTGGGCGCGCATGGTTGCTCCCATAAAAAATCAGCTTTCTTGCCCTAACGGCACTATCAAACTGCACATAAACACAAAGGTAAAAGTGAAATATGTTCAGTAGCAAGAATGTCAACTTCTACAAACACAATAACAAACTGCTCACATAAAATGTTAAACTTCAAAAAACGATAAATAAGTACAGAATGTAGGGACGTGAATAAAAATTAAGACGTACAGGTATCCATAGGTTCCACAAGCCTTCCTTCTTTGCTAGCTCTTTTAACTTCTCCTCTTCTGGATGCACTGTCCAACGTGAGGTAGACTGGGCAAGTTTGTTAAACTCATTTTCCATAGGATATATGTGATCGTCCATGAACTTGATCAATCTATTTCTCAATTCCAGCACCTTTTTACTAGGAACAAACCTGCCCCCTCCATTTGAAATTCCTTGATCTTTATTCTCATTTCCAGATAGTTTCAAATAGTCTTGTGGAATTGGGGCTGGTTTATCAAAAGGACATAAAAAGCTCAGGCAATAGCTTTGGGTAATATAAACAATCTGGGCGAGTTACGATCTTTCAATCCAATAAAACCAATTTATCTGTGTGCTAAAAAATTGTTTAAGTTGAAGGCTGACAAAATATATTAAATTGGTATGATTACCAGATGGAGGATGCTCAGGAAGCACAGATTCTCGTTGAATGAATGTCCATGCGGAGCCGATAAACCCATTAGCTATTTTTCCTGCAGCTTGGGCACGCTTACCTCCTGAAGCATTACCCTACATTGTCACAATAGAGGACATATTATCCTGATGTGTTCACTTCCCATGACAACACCTTTTTTGCCTATTCAACATTTGAGAAGATACCATTATCCATCTATTGTATACTCCTGCATAGATTGATGCCCCACGGAACAAGGAAAAGGCAATATAGAACTTCCACTCAGCAAAAGGCCATGGTCTCCTCTGCATTGTCCATGTGTCCAGAGTGAGTGCTTTAAGCAAGTTTAGAGGAAAAAAAGCATCTGATTTACCCGCTACAACCATTTAATAGAGCACACAGGATGACCATTGATAGCACATAATAACAATGAAAATATAAGGGTGTAGAATCCATCAGTCTAGCTAATAATGGAATTAAAACACACCATATGGTCACTTATATTTAATCAAGAAATTTTATGCATCACATATTTACTCTGTAAAGCCTTAATGAGTGATGGAGTATTGTTACTGCCTTTCCAAAAACCCTCACTGGATGTTATCTTGAAAATCTAAATAATCAATTTTCTTGATGATTTCCTGAATTTCTTCTATAGAGGAATTTTTTTATAAGTAAAAATGAAAATGGGCAAATGAGCATACAGACCTCAATTCAATAATTATAATATATACTCGACTTACAGCCGCAGAGCAGTATTCTGCCAAAAATCTGCCTGTGAAGGAATCCCGTCTGGAGTTCCAGACAGTTCCATTCCTTGATTCAGTTGTGCCTTTCCAAGGTCAGCATCCACAATATAATGCTGCAAAGAAAGAAAGTAACAATTGAGTTGTAAATGACATTTAATGAGCACCTAATTGTTATATGGTTCGATTTGAGACTAACTACCAATGTTTCAATTGGGTGTTGCATAGGATAGGGGGTAGATCAGGTCTGTTACCATACTAGTATACTGAAGCCAAATAAATAAAATTGCCAACCAGAAGTATTCCAATCATTGAAATCAGAGGTTAAGAGAGAACAGTTTTAAAACACAGTTAACAAGTACAATTATAAAAAGTCTCTTTCCATGCTGATAAGTGATTTCTTCAAATTGTTAATACCAAACAGCTGTATGCAACATCACACATTTGGTTCCCCAGAGTAGACAGTTCCCAGTCAAGAATGCCAATAACTCGATCCTGCACCATTAAGGATATCTGATTAGTTGTGCAACCTAGAACATCTATACTGTTAGCATGTGCTGATCATTGCCCACATTAAGAGTCAACTATAGTATAGAAAGTAATAACATGACCTATCTGATCCAACCATAAATATACATTTTGAAATTTATGAGTTACAAGAATTAAAATTTACTGCCTGTATTCAAATGATTGAATGAAAACCCAAATTCCCAAATCACACTGGATAAAATACATGTATTAAAGCAATCAGAATTGTTTTTGAAGTACCAGACCTCATTGGGATGAAATACAAGATTATCAATGCGAAAGTCTCCATGAACTAGGCCTGCAATTGTTCCTGAAGAATCTTCAAGAGGAATATTTTGCCGTAGCCAATCAGCCAGCTGGAGCATCTTCAGATTTCTCTCAGGTTTACCATCGCTCGTAGAAGCTATATATTGTTTAGCCCACCTCTCTACCTAAAACAAGAACAGAGTTCACATCACGGGATAAGTTTTTAGTTTCCTTTTCTAGTAAATTTTGGATGACAGTTCCATAATTACTATTTACTGGTGCATGACCCAAAGCAGCAGGTAGTCATTCTTTAAGCACCTTTTCAAGGTACAATATCATCATGTAAATAAAACAAAATTAAATTAGGAATTGTTCTTTAGAAAATTACCTGCCGCTTACAATAGTTTTCCCGGCGCCCATATTTTCCAAGGCCGATGGCATCAACATTAGCAGAATGTAGAGAAGCTAAAGTTTTTGCAGTTTCTTTATATATCGCCCTCCTCCTCTCCGGAGCTACACCCTAATCAGCCGTAAACCAATTTTAGCTGACTTGACGCTAAATTACATTCCACGAGTCAACATCAAACGCAGCATTGAGGTCGAAATGACATACCGGCAGCCTGGGATCTATGAATATGCGTCCATCCAAATACTCCATGATGTAAAACGCAGTTCCAATTACACTCGGGTCGGTACACAAGCAGAGAGCTTTCGGAACCGGGACTTGGGTGTGATCACCCAGTGCCCGGAGAACCTGGGCCATCAATAATTGAAGCGGGAACGTCATGAATTACATTGTTTTTGCCACTAAACTACAAGCAAGCCAGGCCAAACAGCTATATGGTAGCCTAAGTTCAAATCTTGAAAAATTATTATTACTTTGTTTTCGGAGCAACCAGACCAAAGTAAAAATGATATTATACAGTGATACATAATCACCTGAAACTCTCTCTCCACAGCATGAGCAGATTCGAGCAGCTTCCCAGGGGGCTTCTTTCTCAAAACATACCGTTTCGCATAATCCCCCGAACTCACATCCATGAGATAGGTAGGGTTCGATTGCCCGTGTCCAAACTATATGTATGATCAAATGCACAAGAAAACCCCATCAAAAATTTTGAAAGAGAAAAAAGAAGCAAGGAATAGTAAGAGAGACGGAGGACCTGAGAGACGGTGAAATTAATGGGAGAGAGAGGGAAGCCAGGGACGTTGGCGGAGGCGTAGCTGAACAAGGCGTTGAGGTCGAGCGCGTGAGCCGGGTGGACTTGCCCCACCAGATCGGATGTACGATTCGCCATACTTCGATTCTAGTAGGTTTCGGTTTCAAACAGATCAACTTCTGAATCGAATCGGCTCGTAATGGGTTTGTTTCGAGGATAGGCTTTGGAAACTCAGAGAGACATAGAGCAGTAGAAAGGACATACGGTGGGTCAGAGACAGATTTCGCAGGTATGGTGGGTTCCTATAAAAAGAAACTTGCTCGTTTGGGACTCCAATTATTACTTATTAATTATTCATATAATATTATTTTCAATTAAAATATCTTAAATATTAAAAATCAATAAGAAGAAAACCCAATATCACAATTAAATTAATTTGTCAAATTATAAGATATAATATAAATAATTTATTTGATGATAAAAAGTTCATTAAAGTTTTATTAACTTTTACAAGCTCATATCTTGAATGATAAATTAACATAATCAAGTAGCTGATTATAAATATTAATTTATGAAGAATTGAAACATTTTAGTAATGGGTTTTATATTATTTAACAAATTAATCAAGCTATTATATTTTTATAAATAAATCAATCATGAACAGCCAATGAGAACTTTAAGCCCAATTTCTGTTGAAACTTGAATCAAACTTGAATAAATAAAGCATCAAGTCTCTAAATCTTGAGCAAGCAGGGGCTATATACTTTGTGACAAGAAGATAGGAAAGCCTGACTTTTTGGAAAGCAGTGCAAAGTCAATTTTAGTACAACTATCCATAGAACCAAAGGCGCCGTGGATTACATTCATTCTTATCTTTGTCGCCCATCTCCTATTTCATCTAAAGGTAGTGCCGATCAGTACTTACTCACCTTTACTCACCTTTATTTATGATATTCGAGAAAAGTATGAGTTTATTTTCTGGAGTAAAAGAGTGAGGCGTTTGTCACTTTCAAGCAATGGAAGAATCTAATCGAGAAAAATATAGGCAAGAAAATGAAGTGAGCTAGAACTACAATGGCATGAAATTTTAGGGAGGTGAACTTGATGCATTCTGCAAAAATGAAGGTATTATTAGACACCTTATAGCTAGACACACTCCACAGTAAAATGGAGTTGATGAATAGATAACAATGACTCTCTTGGAGAAAGCCTGTAATAAACTTTCATACGCCAGCTTGTTCAAAGCTTTTTGGGTTGAGGTAGTCAACACAACTTGTCATTTGGTGAATTGTTCTCCATCTACGACGATTGAATTAAAAACTCTTGATGAGGTATGGTCTAGTCCTTCTACTAAATATTCTAATTTGAAGATATATGGTTGTCATTGTTGAGGACGTGTTTCACACTACCAATCACACGGATGACACTTGCAACAATAAAGAGATGGTGCTAGTCGCCCTATGTAAACTCCGATACTTAAGTTAGTAATAATATGATAATAAGTATATAAAAATAAAGATCAAGATGATGTTACCTCTACTAAGTTATTTATAGAAGGATGTGGCGTGATGGTGATCAACTCTAATCATCAGTCCTGTGTGCTTATCCTTTGTGATCCCTGTTTTAACTGGAGAATATATCTCCTGTTTTGTAGGAGTTATCTCACTCAGGATATTTATATCCAATCCTAGGCCTCATCCCCAGTTCTTTAGTGTTATCTCATCCGTAATTATGGTTACGAGTCCTCTATCTGTAGGGTTCTTAGCCTTAAGTCATCAACAAGTCTTCCTAGACTTATAGATGTGCTTGGCCTTAGAGATGGGCTCGAAGCCCAGGGGTTTAAATGTCCCCTCCAATTGCCCCACTAATTTCCTTTGTGCTGGCACATGGGAAATTAAACAATCATATTTTCCTTTCTTTTTTTTATTGGTTACTTACCTCGCTAGTTTGTTCATATTGATTCACTCTTTTCCTTCTTTTGACAATAACCCGTGCTAAGTGGTGTGCACCAGGTTCCACCCTTTCTTTTTTAGGAAAGACATGGCTTATGTCAGCCATAACTGTTCCCACTCATTTAATGAGTTTCAAAAAGAATTGTAACAGCCGTCGCAGCCAAACCTTTTGAATTCCCAAGGATCCTCATGATTACCTTTCTTGGGTGTGCTTCACACGCTGTTTCACCTCCCGTTACTACTTTCTTTACCCTTCTTTGCTCTTTCGTCTTCCTCATCTTCATTTCTATTCCCTTTTGCTCTTTTCTTCGAGTTCCCTTGCACTCCTTTCTGTTTTCCTTGCATCTTCTTTCTTCAAGACATTCTTAATGGCTAGTCACAGTCCTGCCAAGAAATCCTGCAAACAAAAGCCCGAATCTTCTCTCCCCCGTCAACCCACTTCCTTTAATGGGTATTCGTGGCATTCGGTTCTAGATGTGGAAGACCTCATCAAACTGAGGGAATTCTTTTGCATTCCTGAGTCGGTGGACATGAATGTCCCGAAAAGGGAGTGTGTCGATGACGAGGGCTATGGCGGGGCCGTAGCCTTAACAGTTTACGCCTTTACGAATGGGCTTCTTCTTCATTTCAAATGCCTAGTGCGTGATGTTCTGCATTTTTTGAAGCTTGCTCCTGCCCAGCTGCACATTAAAGCATGGCGCGTGTTGATGTGTGCCTATGTCATCTTCTGTTGTGTTCTGGAGCCTCTTGGGGAGAGGTACCCCGACCTTACGGCAAATGAGTTCCTTCTTTCTATGAGGTGGTGTCCCTACCGGGGAACATTTGTAGCTTTCGTGTGTGGACAACACCTGGCTGCCTTTGAAGGGCGTTAATCCAATGCCAAACAATAGACCAATAAGTTTTTTTGCCTTTCTGGCGATGGTTGGGAGTATCCCACCAATGAGATGCTCATTATAGATTACCCTGTTGTTGCCAACTGGGGGTGCATCCCTGATGATAAACATTTTTTGTTGGAGTTGACTGGCAGTCAACAAAATTGTGTGAATCTTGTTCGTAAATAGGCGAAGGACCATGGCCGCAACGGTCTGTGGTTAGAAGACATTCTTTCTAACTCTAGTATTGATAGATTTTTGTCGGTGCCTAGTCGCGCCCATGTCATGGGGAAAAAGCTCAAACCGGTTCCCTCTCTGACGAAACGGAGTGCTCCTCAGACTGGGGGGCCAAAAATGAAGCGTCCTTGCATTGTGGGCGCTACGCCTAGCAGCGTCATTGGCTCCCCAGAGAAATTGATGTAGGGGCGAGTGTGGATGTTGTTGTTTCTGGGTAGGCCAAGCCGGAGGCGTCCCCCGCCAAAGCCTCCTCGCTAGTGAGCCTATGTTTTGATGACCTGGGTGCCTTGATGAAACAGGCTCTCGAGGACCTCTCGTTGGCCTATGATCTTGGGCTCCCTTTGGGGAATGATTTTGTGGACGCCCCTTTCAAATTTCCCTCTATTCTTGTAGCGGATTTCGCATTTGGAGGCAGGAGTGATTTGAACGACATATATGTTGCCTTCACCTTGGGTGTGTCTGGGGAAGGGGCGCTCGATATTCCTACCCGTGCAGTTTGTGACACTGTGACTGAAGTTGAAGGTGGCGGTGCGGCCTCTTGTGCGGGGTTAGATTGCTCCCTTCATTCCCTACCCTGTACCAACTTAGGCGGCGAGACTCCGCCCACAGATCAAGATAGAGTGTCCTTCCCTTCGTCGATGTTGTCGTCATTTGGCGGGGATGGGGACACCACTCCTCACGAAGGTGGGCGGGTCCCTGAAGATCAAGTGGGTGTAGAGGTAGGGGCCCAAGGTGGAGGTTAGGTTGGTGGGCGAGTAGACCTTCGCCAAGATGAGTTTGTTTGTGAGCCATTTGGCGCCTATGTTGAAGGTGGCCTGCCCGCGTCCACGCCTGAGGTTGTGACAACCTTGGACCTTACTTTGGGAAGGCTAGCACAAGCTGAAGCTAGTTCGATAGGGGACGCCATTTGGGAGGAGGACGCCGGACCTCGTACTTCTTTGCCTCCTTTGGAGGTAGTTATAGAGTTGACAAGGTGCCTGAGGAGAATGCTAGCTTCAGTAAGGCTCATTTTCCTTCTTGTCTATTTTTGTTTGCAGGCGCCTTCTTTGGTGTGTATTAGATTCTAAATTTATCGTGCTTGTGTAGAACGTAGAAGCCCTAGCGTCCTGAATCATGGAGGAAAGGACCAGTTTGGAGGAGGAGGTTCACGAGAGACGGAAATTCTCTTTCTTTTCCAAGCAAGAGAACAGCCGCCTGAAGGATGAGAGAGATTACCTGTGATGTTGTCTAGAGCAGGCTGATGTTCATGTCCAGTCCTTGGAGGCTGACCTTGATTCTCTCCGTGAAGAGTCATGCCTCCTTCAGTCTGAACTCCTTTGTATTGAGAGTCTCCACACCCGTGACAGCTTTGCCCTGCATGCGACGATTCTTTGGAGAGGGTCGTGTGGTCTTTCTAACCTCCACTCCTGTTCGATGGCGATTCTTTGGAGAGGGCCATATGTAGTCTTTCTGATCTCCATGCCTGTTCGATGGCACAATAATTGACTAAAACATATATTCCCAAAAGATTAGAATATTGTCTCTGAAATAAATATAGATGTATAGAGATAAACTTTCTAAAGATAAAACCTTTTTAGGTGCGCGGCGTTTGACGGATGCTGCAACTCTCTTCCATCACTATCTTTGAGTCGGTATGATCCTGGGTGGTTGGTAGCTGTTACTACGTAAGGCCATTCCCACCATGAACTACGCTTCATTTCATCTTGTGTGGTGACACCCGTTTCTCTTAGGACCATGTCGCCGACTTTAAACGACCTTGGTTTGACCCGTTTATTGAAATATTGCTCTGCTCTTCTCTTTCTGAGGATGTTCTGGACTTTCGCTTCCTCTTTTATCTCTTCGAGGAGGTCTAGTTGTTTGCCAAGAGTTTGGTCATTCTTCGCTTGATCAAAGTGGCTGGTTCAGTGTGTTGGTAAGCCGACTTCTGTGGGGGCAACTGCCTCACTCTCGTATGCCAAGGTAAAAGGTGTCTCCCCTGTCGGGGTCTTCATCGAGGTCATGTAAGCCCATAAGACTCTTAGCAGCTCTTCTGCCCATTCGCCCTTCTGATCGCCTACTTTCTTCTTCGAAATTCCAAGTAGAGATTTGTTTGTTGATTCTGCTTGCCCATTTGCCTGTGGGTGGCCTGGTGAGGAGTATTTCAGTTTTATCTCAAGTTCTTAGCACCACGTCTTGTAATGCTCAGAATTGAACTACTTCCCATTGTCTGAGATTTTTGCATTGGGGATCCCAAACTTGCACACAATGTTCTTTCATAAAAATATGGTTACGACCTTAGCCATTATGGTAGTTAGGGCTTCTGCTTCTGCCCACTTCGTGAAATAGTCAACTGCTACTATCATGTGCTTCACCCCACCTTTTCCAGGTGGGGAACCGGGGCGTATGCCTAGCACTGGCCGCATCTCCTAGCGAATTGTTGGGCGTCCCTAAAGGCTTTGGGCCAATAGTACCCTATCCTTAGGGCTTTCCTTGCCAATGGTTACTATAGAGGCTCTCGTGTATCTCTGCGAGTATATATTGTGCTTCTTCGGGTGAGATGCACCTTAGTAAGGGTGTTGCAAAGCCATTTTTGTATAGGACACCGTCGATTTTGACAAACTGTGCCGCTTTCTTTTTAATCTTCCTTGCCGCCTCCTTTCCCTCAGGGAGCTTTCATGTCTCCAGATATTCTTCTATTTTACTGGCCCATTCTGGCTTTCTGGGCCTATCTGTGCAACCGAGATTCCAATAGCTGGCACTTCAATCAGCCTCCTTTGCACTTCCCGTGGAAACTTTACCTTGTCCCTAGTTGAAGCCCCCTTGGCTAACTTGTCCACCACAAAGTTGTCCACCCTTGGAATTTGCATTATGGAGAAGTGTTCCAATTGGTTGCGTATTGCTAGTACCTGCTCGAGGTATTTTTTAAGCTTTTCCCTATTAGTAGCATAGGCCCCTGTGACCTGGTTAACCACTATTTGGGAGTCCGCCTTAACTTCTACTTGCTTGGTGCCTAACGCCTTGGTAGTGGATAATCCTACTATCAAGGCTTTGTACTCTGCCTCGTTTTTGGTGACCTTGAAGGCAAGCGTCGCCATAAAATGAAGGTCATGTCTTGCTTCTATGATGGTATGTACTCCTATGCCTCCCCCTGCTCGGCATGCTGAGCCATCGACGAAGATTGTCCATGGTTGCCCCGGTGGCGGGGCTTTGATTTAGCTGGGAACCCACTAAACTCTGCCACAAAGTCTGCGAGGGCTTGGCCCTTGATGGAGTTTCTAGGAGAGTAGCTGATTTCGAACTCATTGAGCTCGATAGGCCATGCGACCAAACGCCCAGAGGAGTCCCATTTTTGTAACACTCTTCCAAGAGGATTTTCCGTTACGACCTTTATTGGGTGGGCCTGAAAGTGCGGTCATAGTCTTCTGGTGGCCACTACTAGCGAGAGTACCAGCATTTCCATTGGAGGGTATCTGACTTCTGTGCCTCGTAGGGCCCTACTTGTATAGTATACTGGCGCCTGTGTCCCTTCTTCTTCTTTTACTAAGACATCTGACATGACTTGGGGGGATACTGCCAGGTATACATACAAAACATCCCCTTGATTAGGCTGCTTCAATAGAGGTGAGCTGGCTAAATATTTTTTTGGTTCTAGAAAGGCTTGGTCACACTCTTCGTTCCAAGGGTGGTGTACCTTCTTCAAAACTCGAAAAAATGGGAGACACTTATTCGTGGATCGGGACACAAACTTGTTTAAAGCTGCTACTCTCCTTACTAGGCACTGAGTATCATTGATGGTTCGAGGCGGCGCCATTCTTAAGATTGTCTCTATCTTCTCAATGTTGGCTTCTATTCCTCTCTGTGAGACTATGAACCCCAACAATTTGCCCGAATTTACCTTGAACACGCATTTGGTTGGGTTCAATTTCATTTTGTACTTTCAAAATATCATGAAGGACTCCCTAAGATCTGTTAGGTGTTATGCGGTTTCTTTACTTTTCACCAATAAATTGTCTATGTGTACCTCCATAGTCTTCCCGATTTGGTGCTTGAACATCCGATTAACCAGACTTTGATATGTTACTCTGGCATTCTTCAGCCCAAAAGGCATTACTCGGTAGCAGTAGAGTCCTCTGTAGGTTATGAACGCCGTCTTCTCCTCATCTGCCTTGTTCATCCTGATTTGATTGTACCTAGAGTAGGCTTCCAAAAAATTCAAAAATTGGTGTTCGACTGTAGCATCCACAATGACATAAATTCGAGGTAGTGGAAAACTATCATTGGGGCAAGCTTTATTGAGGTCGGTGAAGTCTACACACATCCTCCATTTGCCATTGGCTTTTTTGACTAGTACCACGTTGGATAGCCATTTTGGGTAGTGTGCCTACCTTATGAAGCCCGCCGCCAGGAGTCGATCGATTTGCTTTATTATGGCCGTGCACTTCTCAGCGCTGAACAACCTCATCTTCTGCAGTACTTTCTTGGCTTCTGGATCAACGCAGAGGTTGTGCTCTATGATTGAATGATCGATCCTAGGCATTTCTTTGTGGCTCTAGGCAAATACATCTCTATGCTCGATCAACAGTTGTTCCAAGGCTTCCTGATACTCTGGCAGGAGCTTGGAGCCAACCTTTGTGGTGGCGGCTGGGTGTTCTGGATGCAGCTTCGGCATCCTGGATTACAAGAGCTCATTGGCTTCGGCTTGTAATAGACTACCTTCATTCCTGGTTTCTATGTCTTGCCCTTCTTCCAGCTTAGGTAGTGGCGGCAGTTGTTCTTTCAAATCTTCTACTAAGCATATCGTCAGTGCTCTTGTCTTCAATTCCTGGACATAACACTCTCGGGCCAATATCTGCACACCTTGAACTTCGTCTACTCCCACTTTTGTTGAGAATTTCATTTTAAGGTGGTATGTGGAGGTGACCACTTTTAAGTTATTGAGTGTTGGACGCCCTAATATGGCATCATAAGACGACGAAGCCTTGACCACTAAAAAGTCAATCATGCTGGTGACTGTGTGGGCGCCTTGTCCTGCTATTATAGGAAGCGTGATGGTGCCGACGAGTTAAACAGCTTCTCCTGAGAAACCTTTCAGCGGGGAGGGAGATTGTCACAATTTGTATAATGGGATCCCCATTTGAACAAACGCTCCCAAAATAGAATGTCAGCAGAGCTTCCATTGTCGACTAAGACTCGTTTGGTCATGTAGTTGGTTATCAGTAGTATAACAACCAAGGCATCGTCATGGAGGTACATAACCCCTTTGCAATCCTCGTCCCCGAATGAGATGGTCGGAGTTGTTTATGCCCTAGGGTACTTATGCAGCCGATTTTCCATGTATACCAGATGCAGTGGCACTGCTGCAAGCAAATCTGCCTGCTATAGTGTGGATTTCACCCAGGGGGCCTGTGCATGGTCTCTCCCCGGTCGCGGAGAATTATTTCTTCTTTGCTCTTCTTGTTTTCAGCACTTGGGGCTTCTACCTTATCTTTCTCAATTGTCCTCCCTCTGTGGCTTCATGTAATCAGCCAGCATTCTTTCTAACTCCCGACTTTCCGCCATTTCTTCAATCCGCCTCTTTAGGGTGATGCAATCTTCGGTCCAATGGGAGTAGCTTTGGTGGTAGGTGCAATGGCGTTGGCCTTTGTCAGGCATGAATTCTTCCCTTCTCGGGTTTCTTCCATTTTCCTGTACATTGTGGTAGTTATACACAAGTTGGCGCCCATGATCTTGGTAGTTGGTATATTGGTCTTGTCTGTCATCAGAGTGGCTTTGCCAGTTCGATTTCTTGTCTTTGTCTTTAGAATTGTTCTGGCTTTTGCTTTTTGCTTTTGTAACAGCCCGCTAGAAATTCATTGAAGGAATTTCTATTGACTTTAGGAATCTCGTGAAAATCCCATAAGTTTTTACGAATCGACCTATTGCATAGGTTTTAGTCTGTCAACATAGTCAGTGTTATCACTCACTATGCTGCTAGAAATATGAGTTTTATTTATTTGAGGTGGTTAGAAGTGTCAGAATGCATTATGGTCTACGTCATTACACTCAGTGGATTATTTAGGATTTTATGGCACAATATCCTATTTTCATAATTCCGGACGAAACGTCTGTTGGAAATTGTGAAATTATTATTAGGGGCACTTCGAGATTAAATTTCGGTAAAAGATTTTCACTAAAGGTTAATATGAATATTTAGGAATTTTTAGTACTAAGTTTATGATTCACTTTTTCGAAGTGAATAGTAACCTCGATAAGCGCACCAATTGCAGTGCTTCGAAATCACAGTGTGGAATGTCCAAATTGGATTAGAAAAGTTTTATTTGGACACTTGGCAAGATCTTAGCCACACTTAGTGAATAATTTTAGACACTTGGCACCATAAGGAACGTTTGTTGGATTTGAAGGAATCAAGGTGTGAGATCATGTCGCTTAAGCAAAACTTTGTTTCATCTGCTCAACCAAATTGTGCCAGATCAAAGAGGTTTTCAATCCTAGTGAAATTCTAAATGGTGGGAATCCAATCGAAAGCCCAAAAGCATGGTTGAAATCGAAACCCTAAACGGTTTCCCCAAAACCCTAAAGTTGGCCTCTAAACATTTTCTAATCCGATTTCTAGCATTGTGTTTAATCACTTGATTAAATCACTTCCACATGCTATTAATCCTTCAAATTTGTGTTAGAACATCATTATCCAACCTTGTTAACCTTGAAAAATTGATTGGACCAAGTGATATTGGATTTGGGCTTGATAGCAACCCAAACCCTCTTTAAACCCCAAATTTTAGGCCCATTCGGTTTAGGCCCACTAAGGCCCACGAATTTGGTCACCATAGGATTGCTTCATGGCTAAGTTTTGTACCCCCACTTGGCTGGCCAGATCTGTACAAGAAGGTCCTAGAAGGTTCTAGAAAGACAAAGCAAAAGGGCCACCTCACTCTTTCACTCTCACACTCCACCTTGAGAAAAGATCTTGGTCTGATTTTTATGAGAAGAAAAGGCCAACACTCAACCATTCATTCAGTCCTATCACTTTACATAGCTTGTGTAAGAAGCTCTTCAGTCCACTTCCCACGAAAAACAACTCTCCTTTACATTTTTCCTTCATAGAACACAAAAGACACTCTCGGACAGTTTTTCGTACCTCTTTTGAATGCCTGTTTCGAAGCTTTTGTAAGTGTTTCCTCGCAACGTTTCCTTCATGAAAGTTGTTTCTTTTGGAGTCTAGTTTACGTGGATATCTTATTTGTTCCATTTGAAGATCATTTGATTGGTAAAAAGTTGTTTAGACCCCAGAAAGGTCATTCTGGGCGATAAACTGGAGAGTGTGTTATATTTTGGAGTTTTTGACCAAGCTAATGAATAGATCTTGGTCCGAAATTTTTATGGAGTACTGTTAACATGTGTATATGATTATTGGTTGAGGATTTGTTGCATGATTAAAAGTTTTGGTGAAATATTTTCTCAGGTCTAGAAACTTAGAAACTGGAAGAGGAAAAACAGTTTCTGTTTTGAGAAAGTTTAAATCTTTTATGGTTTAATCTTATTCCAATGGCTTTGATATTTTTATTGGAAGATCCTAAGCATCTTATATACATGTTAGAATGTTATTTTGAAGATATTTGAAGTTAGTTTCGAACATATGAAATTTTATGCAAGGAGATATTCGGTTAGGCCAAAGTGATGATGTTCTTGGCTAAATTTATGTTTTGGTTGATGTTTACCCATGTGATCTTGAGTTTGAAGCTTGGATCTGTTTTATGACACATTTTTGAATCATGTGATGTTTTGGTTTGAAGATCACTTCTTTATAAGTCATGGATCAAGAGGTTGATCAAAACAAGTTAGAAACAAAATTCTGTTTTGAACTTAGAAGAGAAACCAAAAAGTTCAAGTATGGTTTTAGTGATTTTGATGACTTTTGTTCATGATTCAAAACATGATTATTCTTAAGAATATGTTATGAGTGTAGTAGAAGAAAAATTTTGGTTTAATCATGAGTTTTGAGATTTGAAAGAATTACAACAAAAAGCAAAGGAAATAGCCTTGTAAGTTTCGGCCATATAGAGTTTTGATGGTTGTGTTTAGTTTTAAATTTTTTTTTGAATTGATATTTGAGCTTAGGATAAAATTTACATTAGGTATGTAAATTTTGGTGATTTTTGGAGTTAGGATGCAAAATCCTTAAGTTAGGGGTAAAATGGTCATTTTCCCACATGTAGAGGGTAAAATGGTAATTTTACTCTAAGTTGATATTTTTCCATATTCCTAATTGTTAGTGATTAAGTTCTAATTTTTAGAAATCACTACTTTCAGTTTCCCGTGATCGCACTTGAGTTTTGTCTCGAAGCGCGAAGATCGAGGTAAGTTAGCTTTTAACTTACTATCAATTTAATGTGTATGTGTGATAAGTAAGGGAACTAAATTGTATGTATGCATGTTATCATATGTGCCATGCCAAGTCATTACATATTTATCTGTTACACAGAATTTATTCTGTCATGAATTATTCATCTGTTACACAAGATATTCTGTCACGTATTGCTATACATTGCAAGTATGTCATGTTAAGTTAAGTATGCCATCTGTTACATGTATTTCATGTCACGTAATATTCATTGTCACATGTTACGCCATGTTAAGAAATGTTGTCTGTTATATGGTATGCCATGTTACGAAATGTTGCATGTTACATGTATGACATGTTATAAAATGTTCTCTGTTACATTTATGTCTCGAAGTATGTCATGTCTGTCGTCTTACGTTCATGTCACGTTATGCTACGTCAGAACTTCTGTCTTTTATGTCATGTTCATGTTACGTCACGTTACGAAATGTCATGTATGCCAGTTAAGTTATTCATGTCAATCACGACCCTAAGCGCTAGGATGAGGTAATATCCTAGTGGAACTCCTTTGTTCACGCTGGAGTGTCTAAATAGGTGTAAAATTCCCTGGGTTGAAGAAGTACAGTCAAGAGGTTGCGAATGGGGCCTAATTAGCTGGTCACCGGAGCGCGCTAGACACTAACGCCGATGGTGCCACACATTAATGTACGTGTGTCCACAGCAAGTGTGGCACAAACAAATAAGTCATGGGGCCACAACAACTGTGAAGCATACACTACGTGAGACACAGCAATTGTGACACGTAGAATACGTGGGGCCACAACAACTGTGGAGTACGTATTAACGCACTCACAGCTGGTATAGACACCTGTGATGTGATGCGGTAATCGGCAGGGTCACACGGCTCAAGGGGACCTGTGTAGCACCCATATGGTCACGTTAATGATTAAGTTTATTGAATAAGATTCCAAGTTCAAGTCATGTTTCACGTTATGTTACGTTCAAGTTTACGTTCACGCAATCATGGTAATCCCATGAGACAAGAATATGTTTCAAGTTCATGTTATGTTATATTCACGTTCACGTTATGTTTCAAGTTCACGTTATGTTATGTTCATGTTTACGTTATGTTCCAAGTTCACATTTATGTTATGTCATGCTCAAGTTCAAGTTCAAATTATGCATGTTCATGTTTATGCTATGTTTCAAGTCCATGTTATGTTTCAAGTCACGTTCATGCTAAGCTTTAGTTTCAGTTTAAGTTATGCCAGTTATGTTATGTTGTATGTCAAGTTATGCCATGATTACTTATGATTTGATTTTGCATTCATGCTTTTACTGCCATGCATGCATCATTAACCTGTGTGGAAGTTTCCTGTTAACTTGCTGAGATTTGTAATCAAATCTCACTGTGGTAGTCCCAACTACCATTCCCCCCGAATGGTAGATTTTGCTACAGGATCTGAAGGAGAACTGGGAATCGACCAACTGGAAACGGTTGACTAAGCGATGGTGTGACGTAGATGGTAGTACATCAGTTACCTCAGATTACTACTTATATTTGTGGAGTTCAATCTCCAGCACTCTTTTGATCACAACCATATGGACTATTATTGTGATCTCAGTTGTTTAGTATGTCATTATGTATGAAGTATGTTTTAAGTATTTGGGATATTTCGTTTGGTGCATAGTATTGCTAAAAAGAAAAATTATCCGCTGCGAATATTGCATAATGCTAGATGCATGTTAGGAATATTGCATCTTATATGTCATGAACGGGGGCAGGTAACCTTGTGTTGCATGTCTCGACGCTTCAAATGTCCGTCCGATCCCAAGCGGAATTTGGGGGCGTCACAGCTTTTGTCTCATGCTTTCATGGTTCTAGCAAAGCTTGTAGAGTATCTTCTGCATTGACAAAGTCATCTGCTCGATCCATGAACTCCCTTAATGTGGATGGAGTTCGTCTTGCCAATTCAGCCATGAAGATGCCAATTCAACCACAAATGGCGCCACTATTAAGGACGTGTTTCACACTATTAATCACACGGATGACACTTGAGCAATGAAGAGATGGCGCTAGTCACCCTGTGGCCTTGTGTAAACTTCGATGCTTAAGTCAATAACAATATGAGAATAAAAATAAAGATGAAGATGATGTTACCTCTATCGAGTTATTTATAGAAGGATGTGGCGTGATGGCGATCAACTTTAATCACCAGTCCAATGTGCTTATCCTTTGTGATCCCTTATTTAACTGGATATGATATCTTCTGTTTTGTAGGAGTTATCTCACTTAGGATATTTATATCCAGTCCTCGGCCTCATCCCCAGTTCTTCGGGGTTATCTCATCCGTAATTATGGTTACGAGTCCTCTATTTGTAGGGCTCTTAGCCTTAAGCCATCAACAAATCTTCCTGAACTAACGAATGGGCTTGGCCCTAGAGATGGGCTCGAAGCCTAGGGGTCTAAATGTCCCCTCCAGCCATGCTTATTTTCATGTGAATGAAGGTAAACTTGAGCCAAGGGCAAAGAAAGACATATTCATGAGATATGCTACTGGAGCAAAATGATATATACTATGGTGTATTGATCCTAAATCATGCAAATTCATAATTAGTAGAGATGTTGTCTCTGATGAATTAGTCATATGCTTCACTTGAGAAAGGAGCTTGTTATTTGTATAGGAAAGGATAGGACTTTACAGAAGCTGACGATACCGACTGTCACCGATTAAACTGGTTGCTGGAGTCTAGAATTTGCCGAAATTGGTGGAGAACCTATCGGCCAGCAGTAGAAAATGTTAGAAACTGACGTCGGTCGGTTTAGTTTTGGTTTGAACATAGGTTCAAACCGAAATATTGACTGATATAATATATATTATTTATTTTATTCTTGTATAAAATGTTGTTGTTTTACAACTACATTTTAGAAAAAAATTAATATGGACTGATGCGTCATTTTGAGTTAGGGTTTAATAACTTGAGCCCCTCCTCTCCCTTTTCTTGATATCGATTCTCTTTCTCTCTCCCTTCTCATGCACCGTGCTGCAGCTGCACTGTCGTATCCTCTCTCCTCTCTCACGCCGCTCAGCTTGTGCCTCTTCTAGCCGATGACATTCATTTTGACCAGTCTAGACCAAGCTCTCTCACTCATCACCTCTGTTCACCTCTCATTCAATAGGTTCTTGTGATCTGTCTAGTGTCTCTTATCTCTTCGAGCTCTCTCATATCTTTGTTGTAAGGTTGTTGATTTAAGCCTCCTTGACTAAGAGGTAACAAGTTTAGCATGCTGGTTTTTTTTTTTTGCATTGTAATTTATAACAAAGTGCTTGGTTTTGATCTTGTTTTTAGGTTTGGTAGTTAATTTTCCTATTATTTGATGTTTAACTTGTCTATTATTGCATGTACAAACATTTTAAAATTATTGGAGCAAATTCTTAGGATGGGGTAATATCCTAGTGGAACTCCTTTGTTCACGCTGGAGTGTCTAAATAGGTGTGAAATTCCCTGGGTTGACGAAGTACAGTCAACAGGTTGCGAATGGGGCCTAATTAGCTGGTCACCGGAGCGCGCCAGGCACTAACGCCGATGGTGCCACACATTATGTTATGTGTGTCCACAGCAAGTGTGGCACAAACAGATAAGTCATGGGGCCACAACAACTGTGGAGCATGAAGTATGGGGCCACAACAACTGTGGAGCATACACTACGTGAGACACAGCAATTGTGACACGTAGAATACGTGGGGCCACAACAACTGTGGAGTACGTATTAACGCACTCACAGCTGGTATAGAAACCTGTGATGTGATGCGGTAATCGGCAGGGACACACGGCTCAAGGGGACCTGTGTAGCACCCATATGGTCACGTTAATGATTAAGTCTATTGAATAAGATTCCAAGTTCAAGTCATGTTTCACGTTATGTTACGTTCAAGTTTACGTTCACGCAATCATGGTAATCCCATGAGACAAGAATATGTTTCAAGTTCATGTTATGTTATATTCACGTTCACGTTATGTTCCAAGTTCATGTTATGTTATGTTCACGTTTACGTTATGTTCCAAGTTCACATTTATGTTATGTCATGCTCAAGTTCAAGTTCAAATTATGCATGTTCATGTTTATGCTATGTTTCAAGTCCATGTTATGTTTCAAGTCACGTTCATGCTAAGCTTCAGTTTCAGTTTAAGTTATGCCAGTTATGTTATGTTGTATGTCAAGTTATGCCATGATTACTTATGATTTGATTTTGCATTCATGCTTTTACTGCCATGCATGCATCATTAACCTGTGTGGAAGTTTCCTGTTAACTTGCTGAGATTTGTAATCAAATCTCACTGTGGTAGTCCCAACTACCATTCCCCCCGAATGGTAGATTTTGCTACAGGATCTGAAGGAGAACTGGGAATCGACCAACTGGAAACGGTTGACTAAGCGATGGTGTGACGTAGATGGTAGTACATCAGTTACCTCAGATTACTACTTATATTTGTGGAGTTCAATCTCCAGCACTCTTTTGATCACAACCATATGGACTATTATTGTGATCTCAGTTGTTTAGTATGTCATTATGTATGAAGTATGTTTTAAGTATTTGGGATATTTCGGTTTGGTGCATAGTATTGCTAAAAAGAAAAATTATCCGCTGCGAATATTGCATAATGCTAGATGCATGTTAGGAATATTGCATCTTATATGTCATGAACGGGGGCAGGTAACCTTGTGTTGCATGTCTCGACGCTTCAAATGTCCGTCCGATCCCAAGCGGAATTTGGGGGCGTCACAGGGTGGTATCAGAGCAATACGTCTCTGGGTTTAAATCCACATGTCCTTAGGAAATGCACCAAATATTAGGCTTGAAATTTTAGTCTTTACTAGGCTTGAATTTCTTGAAGTATAAGAGATAGTATGTGGCTGTAACACGTGTACTCGTGTGATTTAGGAAGTGACATGACTCGAGGTAGGATACCTCAAAACCCTGAGGGAGTTACAAATTAGGATAATCAGAATCCCCCGATGGATGGAGGATTAGTTGAAGCCGTACGTTTGCTGACTGACATGCTTAGACAACAGCAACATCAGCAAGCACATGTACCCAGACTCGAAGTCAGGGATTGTCTGTGTGAGAAGTTCTTGATCTATCATTATCCAAACTTTTCTGGTAATGAAGAGCCACTAAAAGCCGAGAAATGGATTATGGATCTCAAAAGGACAGACGAGATCTGTGGATGTACTGAGGACCAAAAGGTTCTATATGTTGTATACCTATTCTAAGGAGAAGCTGGAATATGGTGGGATACACAAAGGCAACTTCTAGTTAGGGAACTAGGAAGTTTGGATGCATTGTCTTGGGAGAGATTTAAGGAAGAGTTGACAACGGATTCTTCCCAGATTCTATCAAACAGCTAAAGGCGCAGGAGTTCGTGACTTTAACTCAAGGTAGTTTGACCGTAGAGCAGTACGCTGCTAAGTTTATGGTGTTAGGAAGGTTTGCACCACACTTGATTTCTACTCAAAGGATGCAGGCACGAAAGTTTCAAGCTGGACTTCAGCCATGGATCCATAGCCAAGTAGCTTGCCTAAGAATAAAGAATTACCAAGAGTTAGTAAACGTGGCCGCGATAGTAGAGGCTGAGCAGAGAGGTCTAGCGATCCAGATCAATACCGAATGAAAGAGAACTTCATTGTCTGCTACTGAAGAAAATCTAGAAATGAAGAAGATATCTACTGGACCAGATAAGGGAAAAGGCATCGAGACTGGAAGCTCAATACTAACCACGTACCCAATATGTGGGATGTCAGGAAAGAACCATGGAGGCAATTGCAAACTTACCTTAGGACTCTATTTCAGATGTGGCCAACCTGACCATTTGATCAAATTGTCCCAAAAGAGGCCGGAGAAATGGAACTATTCCCATTGGAGATTCCAAACCAAAGCCACGACCTCCAGTACTAGCTTAAGTGTATGCAGGTACTTCTAGAGACGCAGATGCTGACGCCCCAGGAACTAAAGGAGTTGGCGCCGTCACTGGTATTTTTTCTAAGACCTCTATATTGTTAAGCTTATCTAAGGTTGATTAGATTACAATTGATGGTACTAGTGCATTATTGATACTTTGGGTAAGTTAAATCATTGAGGTTTATAACTTGTACGCAGTTTGATTCAAGCGAGGCCCTATTTTTAGTGATTGTGGTATTGTACGTTTAGTTCGTACTCTGAATTGTTACCAGGTGGTAAGAGTAACATTTTTCATTAAGAGTATTTCTATTCATACCAGTGTAGATATAGAATACCTTTTAGTAGTACGAGGAAGGATATTCAAGGTTGATGAATTAGTATCCCAAGTATTTGGAGTTTGTTTTGATTCGAAGGTTACAATGAAATTTGTGTTCGGAAGAGTACAGTGTGTGGGAGAAGCTTTGGCCTTAGTAGGATTCACTTATGATAATAGTTTTATCCAATCGCGAATAAATGGTTTCTGGCGAAGCACCGTGTTTGTGGAAACCTAGATTGCCCTTATATTGGAGACTTTTATATGGGGAGTAAAAGCTTGTCTTAAGGATTTACGTGAGCAGTAAGAACAAATTCTTTGGATTAGAGTCAGAATAAGAGGCAACTCATGATGGATAGAAGAGCTATGTTAATCATAAGAGAGAAACTCTTGAGTTGAGGTTAATAGCTGATCGTTTATCAAGGTACCACCTAGGAGGAGGAACGATTCGTGGTGATTATGAAGGAGTAAGCTAGTCCTAGGCAGATATAATTCCTTGAGGAAATAGAGAATGTGAATTCAGTTGTGTATGGATTAAATTCTTCCAAATTGAACTGCATGAATACTTGAAGTTTTAGATTTAGAGAGTATGCTGGTACGATTTGACCTACCTTGTGGAAGGACTCCAGTACAAATTGATATGATTTGAGAGAGAAAGAGTTAAGAATGGTAGATATATATACACGTTGTGGATAATTCATTGAATAGTGAAGAGAATAGTGATTTCTTTTAAGCAAGGAGTCAGTAACCTAAAAAGTCTAGAAGTCATTAAGTTTAGGCAGTAATCTTTGGGATTGTTATGCCTTAATGTTATAGTGATAGTCTTTTTGTATAACCATGTGATGGTTATAGATAAGAATAGTGTTGACTACGAGAAGGAGGCGTTATTTCAAGAAGAACGAGACCTGCCCCTTGGGCGTGATGAGGCATCCAGTGATGGGCAATAAGTTGGTAAGCAACTTTTTCTTTTGAGCGTATTTTATGTTTGTACTTACGTCGATTTCGAGGACGAAATCTTTTTTTTAGGAGGGGAGGATGTAACAGCCCGCTAGAAATTCATTGGCGGAATTTCTATTGACTTTAGGAATCTCGTGAAAATCCCATAAGTTTTTACGAATCGACCTATTGCATAGGTTTTAGTCTGTCAACATAGTCAGTGTTATCACTCACTATGCTGCTAGAAATATGAGTTTTATTTATTTGAGGTGGTTAGAAGTGTCAGAATGCATTATGGTCTACGCCATTACACTCAGTGGATTATTTAGGATTTTATGGCACAATATCCTATTTTCATAATTCCGGACGAAACGTCTGTTGGAAATTGTGAAATTATTTTTAGGGGCACTTCGAGGTTAAATTTCGGTAAAAGATTTTCACTAAAGGTTAATATGAATATTTAGGAATTTTTAGTACTAAGTTTATGATTCACTTTTTCGAAGTGAATAGTAACCTCGATAAGCGCACCAATTGCAGTGTTTCGAAATCACAGTGTGGAATGTCCAAATTGGATTAGAGAAGTTTTATTTGGACACTTGGCAAGATCTTAGCCACACTTAGTGAATAATTTTAGACACTTGGCACCATAAGGAACGTTTGTTGGATTTGAAGGAATCAAGGTGTGAGATCATGTCGCTTAAGCAAAACTTTGTTTCATCTGCTCAACCAAATTGTGCCAGATCAAAGAGGTTTTCAATCCTAGTGAAATTCTAAATGGTGGGAATCCAATCGAAAGCCCAAAAGCATGGTTGAAATCGAAACCCTAAACGGTTTCCCCAAAACCCTAAAGTTGGCCTCTAAACCCTTTCTAATCCGATTTCTAGTATTGTGTTTAATCACTTGATTAAATCACTTCCACATGCTATTAATCCTTCAAATTTGTGTTAGAACATCATTATCCAACCTTGTTAACCTTGAAAAATTGATTGGACCAAGTGATATTGGATTTGGGCTTGATAGCAACCCAAACCCTCTTTAAACCCCAAATTTTAGGCCCATTCGGTTTAGGCCCACTTTACCATAGGATTGCTTCATGGCACCATAGGATTGCTTCATGGCTAAGTTTTGTACCCCCACTTGGCTGGCCAGATCTGTACAAGAAGGTCCTAGAAGGTTCTAGAAAGACAAAGCAAAAGGGCCACCTCACTCTTTCACTCTCACACTCCACCTTGAGAAAAGATCTTGGTCTGATTTTTATGAGAAGAAAAGGCCAACACTCAACCATTCATTCAGTCCTATCACTTTACATAGCTTGTGTAAGAAGCTCTTCAGTCCACTTCCCACGAAAAAGCAACTCTCCTTTACACTTTTCCTTCATAGAACACAAAAGACACTCTCGGACAGTTTTTCGTACCTCTTTTGAATGCCTGTTTCGAAGCTTTTGTAAGTGTTTCCTCGCAACGTTTCCTTCATGAAAGTTGTTTCTTTTGGAGTCTAGTTTACGTGGATATCTTATTTGTTCCATTTGGAGATCATTTGATTGGTAAAAAGTTGTTTAGACCCCAGAAAGGTCATTCTGGGCGATAAACTGGAGAGTGTGTTATATTTTGGAGTTTTTGACCAAGCTAATGAATAGATCTTGGTCCGAAATTTTTATGGAGTACTGTTAACATGTGTATATGATTATTGGTTGAGGATTTGTTGCATGATTAAAAGTTTTGGTGAAATATTTTCTTAGGTCTAGAAACTTAGAAACTGGAAGAGGAAAAACAGTTTCTGTTTTGAGAAAGTTTAAATCTTTTATGGTTTAATCTTATTCCAATGGCTTTGATATTTTTATTGGAAGATCCTAAGCATCTTATATACATGTTAGAATGTTATTTTGAAGATATTTGATGTTAGTTTCGAACATATGAAATTTTATGCAAGGAGATATTCGGTTAGGCCAAAGTGATGATGTTCTTGGCTAAATTTATGTTTTGGTTGATGTTTACCCATGTGATCTTGAGTTTGAAGCTTGGATCTGTTTTATGACACATTTTTGAATCATGTGATGTTTTGGTTTGAAGATCACTTCTTTATAAGTCATGGATCAAGAGGTTGATCAAAACAAGTTAGAAACAAAATTCTGTTTTGAACTTAGAAGAGAAACCAAAAAGTTCAAGTATGGTTTTAGTGATTTTGATGACTTTTGTTCATGATTCAAAACATGATTATTCTTAAGAATATGTTATGAGTGTAGTAGAAGAAAAATTTTGGTTTAATCATGAGTTTTGAGATTTGAAAGAATTACAACAAAAAGCAAAGGAAATAGCCTTGTAAGTTTCGGCCATATAGAGTTTTGATGGTTGTGTTTAGTTTTAAATTTTTTTTGAATTGATATTTGAGCTTAGGATAAAATTTACATTAGGTATGTAAATTTTGGTGATTTTTGGAGTTAGGATGCAAAATCCTTAAGTTAGGGGTAAAATGGTCATTTTCCCACATGTAGAGGGTAAAATGGTAATTTTACTCTAAGTTGATATTTTTCCATATTCCTAATTGTTAGTGATTAAGTTCTAATTTTTAGAAATCACTACTTTCAGTTTCCCGTGATCGCACTTGAGTTTTGTCTCGAAGCGCGAAGATCGAGGTAAGTTAGCTTTTAACTTACTATCAATTTAATGTGTATGTGTGATAAGTAAGGGAACTAAATTGTATGTATGCATGTTATCATATGTGCCATGCCAAGTCATTACATATTTATCTGTTACACAGAATTTATTCTGTCATGAATTATTCATCTGTTACACAAGATATTCTGTCACGTATTGCTATACATGCTATACATTGCAAGTATGTCATGTTAAGTTAAGTATGCCATCTGTTACATGTATTTCTTGTCATGTAATATTCATTGTCACATGTTACGCCACGTTAAGAAATGTTGTCTGTTATATGGTATGCCATGTTACGAAATGTTGCATGTTACATGTATGACATGTTATGAAATGTTCTCTGTTACATTTATGTCTCGAAGTATGTCATGTCTGTCGTCCTACGTTCATGTCACGTTATGTTACGTCAAGATTTCTGTCTTTACGTCACGTTACGTGTCATGTCTGCAGTTAAGTCATTCATGTCAATCACGACCCTAAGCGCTGGGATGGGGTAATATCCTAGTGGAACTCCTTTGTTCACGCTGGAGTGTCTAAATAGGTGTGAAATTTCCTGGGTTGACGAAGTACAGTCAACAGGTTGCGAATGGGGCCTAATTAGCTGGTCACCGGAGCGCGCCAGGCACTAACGCCGATGGTGCCACACATTATGTTACGTGTGTCCACAGCAAGTGTGGCACAAACAGATAAGTCATGGGGCCACAACAACTGTGGAGCATGAAGTATGGGGCCACAACAACTGTGGAGCATACACTACGTGAGACACAGCAATTGTGACACGTAGAATACGTGGGGCCACAACAACTGTGGAGTACGTATTAACGCACTCACAGCTGGTATAGAAACCTGTGATGTGATGCGGTAATCGGCAGGGACACACGGCTCAAGGGGACCTGTGTAGCACCCATATGGTCACGTTAATGATTAAGTTTATTGAATAAGATTCCAAGTTCAAGTCATGTTTCACGTTATGTTACGTTCAAGTTTACGTTCACGCAATCATGGTAATCCCATGAGACAAGAATATGTTTCAAGTTCATGTTATGTTATATTCACGTTCACGTTATGTTCCAAGTTCATGTTATGTTATGTTCACGTTTACGTTATGTTCCAAGTTCACATTTATGTTATGTCATGCTCAAGTTCAAGTTCAAATTATGCATGTTCATGTTTATGCTATGTTTCAAGTCCATGTTATGTTTCAAGTCACGTTCATGCTAAGCTTTAGTTTCAGTTTAAGTTATGCCAGTTATGTTATGTTGTATGTCAAGTTATGCCATGATTACTTATGATTTGATTTTGCATTCATGCTTTTACTGCCATGCATGCATAATTAACCTGTGTGGAAGTTTCCTGTTAACTTGCTGAGATTTGTAAATCAATCTCACTGTGGTAGTCCCAACTACCATTCCCCCCGAATGGTAGATTTTGCTACAGGATCTGAAGGAGAACTGGGAATCGACCAACTGGAAACGGTTGACTAAGCGATGGTGTGACGTAGATGGTAGTACATCAGTTACCTCAGATTACTACTTATATTTGTGGAGTTCAATCTCCAGCACTCTTTTGATTACAACCATATGGACTATTATTGTGATCTCAGTTGTTTAGTATGTCATTATGTATGAAGTATGTTTTAAGTATTTGGGATATTTCGGTTTGGTGCATAGTATTGCTAAAAAGAAAAATTATCCGCTGCGAATATTGCATAATGCTAGATGCACGTTAGGAATATTGCATCTTATATGTCATGAACGGGGGCAGGTAACCTTGTGTTGCATGTCTCGACGCTTCAAATGTCCGTCCGATCCCAAGCGGAATTTGGGGGCGTCACAGCTTTTGTCTCATGCTTTCATGGTTCTAGCAAAGCTTGTAGAGTATCTTCTGCATTGACAAAGTCATCTGCTCGATCCATGAACTCCCTTAATGTGGATGGAGTTCGTCTTGCCAATTCAGCCATGAAGATGCCAATTCAACCACAAATGGCGCCACTATTAAGGACGTGTTTCACACTATTAATCACACGGATGACACTTGAGCAATGAAGAGATGGCGCTAGTCACCCTGTGGCCTTGTGTAAACTTCGATGCTTAAGTCAATAACAATATGAGAATAAAAATAAAGATGAAGATGATGTTACCTCTATCGAGTTATTTATAGAAGGATGTGGCGTGATGGCGATCAACTTTAATCACCAGTCCAATGTGCTTATCCTTTGTGATCCCTTATTTAACTGGATATGATATCTTCTGTTTTGTAGGAGTTATCTCACTTAGGATATTTATATCCAGTCCTCGGCCTCATCCCCAGTTCTTCGGGGTTATCTCATCCGTAATTATGGTTACGAGTCCTCTATTTGTAGGGCTCTTAGCCTTAAGCCATCAACAAATCTTCCTGAACTAACGAATGGGCTTGGCCCTAGAGATGGGCTCGAAGCCTAGGGGTCTAAATGTCCCCTCCAGCCATGCTTATTTTCATGTGAATGAAGGTAAACTTGAGCCAAGGGCAAAGAAAGACATATTCATGAGATATGCTACTGGAGCAAAATGATATATACTATGGTGTATTGATCCTAAATCATGCAAATTCATAATTAGTAGAGATGTTGTCTCTGATGAATTAGTCATATGCTTCACTTGAGAAAGGAGCTTGTTATTTGTATAGGAAAGGATAGGACTTTACAGAAGCTGACGATACCGACTGTCACCGATTAAACTGGTTGCTGGAGTCTAGAATTTGCCGAAATTGGTGGAGAACCTATCGGCCAGCAGTAGAAAATGTTAGAAACTGACGTCGGTCGGTTTAGTTTTGGTTTGAACATAGGTTCAAACCGAAATATTGACTGATATAATATATATTATTTATTTTATTCTTGTATAAAATGTTGTTGTTTTACAACTACATTTTAGAAAAAAATTAATATGGACTGATGCGTCATTTTGAGTTAGGGTTTAATAACTTGAGCCCCTCCTCTCCCTTTTCTTGATATCGATTCTCTTTCTCTCTCCCTTCTCATGCACCGTGCTGCAGCTGCACTGTCGTATCCTCTCTCCTCTCTCACGCCGCTCAGCTTGTGCCTCTTCTAGCCGATGACATTCATTTTGACCAGTCTAGACCAAGCTCTCTCACTCATCACCTCTGTTCACCTCTCATTCAATAGGTTCTTGTGATCTGTCTAGTGTCTCTTATCTCTTCGAGCTCTCTCATATCTTTGTTGTAAGGTTGTTGATTTAAGCCTCCTTGACTAAGAGGTAACAAGTTTAGCATGCTGGTTTTTTTTTTTGCATTGTAATTTATAACAAAGTGCTTGGTTTTGATCTTGTTTTTAGGTTTGGTAGTTAATTTTCCTATTATTTGATGTTTAACTTGTCTATTATTGCATGTACAAACATTTTAAAATTATTGGAGCAAATTCTTAGGATTGTGAATAGTAATTCGAGAGCTATTTCGGCTACATGTTTGATTTAATGTTTCTCTCGCACGAAAAAATTTATTGTTGTTAATTTATTATGTTTTAATTGTCTTGTAAGATTTTTTTGATATAAATTGTGGAAAGATGAGTGAACTAAAATCTAGATTAGAGTTTTAGACTTGTGACATTTACAATGTTGCAAACTAGCTTCTCTATAATTGTATTATTTACATTTCTATTTGTATTGTTCTTTGTTAGATTATTATTTCTAAGTCAAATCTTGATAGCCTCTCTTTATGTACTACTTATGTCATGATTTATGCAAGCATATCATTCAACATAGTCCATGTTAAATTCCGCATTACGTTTAATTCAACATTTTATAATTATGTACCTATTATGTATGTTATGCATCTCATGTTGCATAAGACACATAAGATTCTGTATGTTCAGGTGTAAGATAAGATTAAATCAATTAATAAGATGATCATTTAGATGCTTGGTACTAATGTGATTTATAGGTGGGTGTGCAAGCCACAGACCTAAACGTGGTCCACCATAATATGCTAGAAGACTATTAGCGATTTTCCTTGTGGCCATAAGATGTGGGGTCGATACACAAACTTGCATAAAGGGTTAAATGTGTTAACCAGTAAGATAAGTATGATAAGTTAGATACTTTAAGATAAGTCATGCATGACGTGAACATAGGTATGAATGCTCATGATTTTAAATTCTTAGCATGAAAAAGTTTATGAAAAATCCTACGTTTATTAAGTTTATGTTATGATGGGTTTCTTATTAAGTTTTCGACTCATTTTAATTTTATTTCATATTTTTAACCATTCAAGTGAGGATGATGAACATGAGTAGGTGGGCTATATTTACAAAAGTACATGACATCCCTAGCCTTAGGGAAGGGGGTGTTACATGTGCGCTGCTCCCTTATAAGATTATACAAGTTTAAGATATGTGCAAAAAAAGAGAATTGATTGTAAGAAAATGTTGCCTCTTGATGTACCAACACGATGAAAATTAACTTATATAATGTTGGAGGTGGCTGAGAAGTATGAGAAGGCTTTCAGGCGGATGGAGAGTGAGGATTACCATTTCCTCTCTTTGGTGATGGACACATGGAGCTTCCTAAAGCTAGAGAGTGAGAGACAGTGCGAGTGTTTGTAAAGTTCTTGAAAAATGTTTTATGATGTCACTATGAGATTTTCTGGATCTTTATATGTCACGGAGAACACTAGTTTTTTAGATATTTTTTTACTAAAAAAAGAGCTAATTAGGCTGAGCGAGAGTCTTAATAGTTGTTTGATGAGCATGACCATAAGCATGAGAACTAAATATGATAAGTATTGAGAGTCATTAGATTAGATGAGCTTCTTAATGTTGATTGCAGTTATGCTTGATGCACGTAGTAAGTTAGGATTTCTTAGTTTCCACATAAAGAAAATTAATGATGAGACTCGTGTTGAAAAGTTGGTGTCGAGTGTGAGATAGTTATTAAAAGATTTGTATGCAGAGTATAATGCTATGTTCGGTTCTACCATGACTAGTAGAGAACATGATCCCTCTCCTACATCTACAACCACAAATGATGGTATGACAATCCTAAGACAAAATGATTCTATGAGTGGTAACAAGCATCTTCCACCTTGGGATATCTACTATTGTCAAAACAAAGGTGGATTGGTATTTATAAGATGGTTGTGAGGCACTCAACTCATCTTTTGACTTGTTGATCTGGTGGAAGATTAATGAGCATAACTATCCTATACTTACGAGGATTGCCCGAGACTTGTTGGCTATGCCTGTTTCCACAGTTGCATCCAAGTTAGCATTTAGTACTAGAGGTCGTGTGCCCGATCATTTTCAAAATTTGTTGGCCTTGAGAACCTTTAAGGAACTTATTTGTTCTCAAAATTGGTTAAGATATTTGTCAACACCAATTGATATTCGAGAGTCCATGGATAATATAGAAAGCTTCGTGATAGAATTGGGTAATGTTTTGATAATTTAATATTCATTTACTTTTATAATTTAATTTTAGTATTTTCATCATTCAAATTTACTAATATTTGATGTTTTATTTTTATTAATGTTTCTACATAGAGTTAAGTGCAAAATCAAACAATACAACTATTGAAGATTGAAGGCTGAAACAACAAAAGTGAAGATCACAAATGACAAGAACTGTTACCATTTATTTACCTTATGTTTTAAATTTCATTGATACTTAGGAAAATTTGTCTTTATTTGTAATGTATATTAAATATCTTGTTTTAATTTTTTTTAGTTATCTAGTAATTAGTATAGTAGTGTATACTTATGCCATCACTATTTACTATTGCTAATTTATTTTTATAAACCTTACAAATGGCACAAAAATTAAGTTGAAAATTGAATATTTAAAATGGGCTTTAAAATCTCACTTCATCAAATTAGCATTTTAAAGCAACCAAAAATAGGCCTAAAAAGGGACCAAACCGCCACCATTTTCGTTGACAATGGTAAGGTTTCTATAGTCTCTGTCTATACATCGTTGCACTGATTAATTCTGTTCTCTGTTGTCGCCAATAACCATCCCTCGATTTCCCTCTTGCAGACACACACACACACAAACACACACACACACACACTCTCTCTCTCTCTCTCTCTAGAATTTAGACTTGTGTGGGATTGAGGTGTAACGTCCCGGTCCTGGATGGGTCAGAAGTTACTTCTTATCATTTAAAATCATATCTTCACAATACAAGTGATATTTCTAAATATTCCATAAACATAAAACTCAATCCATATCTTATAATGCAAATCACATCTCTACTTGATCCCACACTAAACATAAATTTATCCATTGAGTTCAACCACATAAATTCCTCTACAAGGTCATCCTCATTTAATCATAACATAAATCCAGAAATTCGTAAGTCTCCATACATCAAACCTCACACATGAAAGTCCAACTATTCATAAGATAACTCTCTAATAATAAAAGTACCCTTAGGTACCCAACTTCCCACAACCAGCCAATCTTGCCCAAACTTTTATTCTTGATCACCAAGGGTATCGTCTAAATCATCTGAAAAATATTATGAAGATAATGGGTAAGTTATCAACCACTCAGTAAGCAGATGACATATACCAGTGTGCAAATATGAGCATTTACAGAGAACAGTATGCAAAACAAAAATATCTTTCAACATTAGCATGCAAAGCAAGACATGTTTTCAAATGTAATAGAGCGATGGTTTTAAGATACATAAAACCCAGAGTACTTTGGCATAAGGAAATTGAGCATCATCATCACATCAAAACAGAGCATCTCACAAAATAGAGATCATGTTTAACCTCCATGGTAGGGTTGTGATATCCCCGGTGGCCAAACTAGGTAGAGACAAAGGTGAATCTTCTCCTTATTATTCTCGGAGCCCCGAATGTAGACACAGGAAAGACCACATAAAATCAGTTTATTTTCAACGTGGGTGCACTCAGAGACAGAAATTGGTACCAACCCAAACAGAGCAGAGTAGAGCAGAGATAGAGTCAGATACAAACTCAGTACACCATGCCAAAGGTTTTCAGATGCCATATCAAAACAAAACAGAGTGTCGAAACATATTCAGATCATCCTCACATACTAAAAACAAAATTCAGAGCATCTTTCTAATCAATGCATAAATTTTCAGATTTTCAATATCGCTCTTTTTCACATTTTAGAGACAACATTACAAAATAAAGTTCATGTCTACACAATGCATGTCAGAAAATATTTTTCCTCTTTCATATAGATTTCATGAGTAATGCAAATGAAAGACTGATGTTTTTTTTTCAAGTTCTCATTTTATAACAAAACATGCAAAATTTTCAGAAAGTCAACCTTAGTCTAAACAATTCATGTAAAGCATAGCATAGGAACCCCGCTTACTTGGACTTTTTAGCTTTTCTGAATCTTTCTGCAATCGTGTTGAATGAATACCAATCGTCACTTATATGGAATACTAAACGTTACTAAACTTCTAAAAAGACTGCTAAAACTCTCCATCTACTTAAATTCATACTACGGAAATAGTTTTGATAACTATCTAGTTATCAGAAATCTAATAAATATATTATCATTAAAAATAATTTTAACTTATTATAAAATAATTTTATCAAATATGACAAAAAGACTTAAATTCATTTAAAAAATTAACTTAATCATATTAAAAACTTATATCTCTATAAACTATTATTAAAATGATAATTTAATACTTCCAACATATAATCTAGTAGGAAATCATAAATTTCTTAAGCAATAGTAATTCATAAAATATTCTTAATAATACTTATATTAAAAAATCTTGTAAATTACTAATCATATCTAATTTAAAATTATCCAAGATTGATATCATATAATAGGCTTAAAGTGTTTAAAAATAAAATTTTAAACACTTACAATTTGCTACCAAAATCAAATTATAAAATTAATACCAGATAATGTAATTAAAGTCTTTAAAATAATATATTTTTGTTCAAGTAAAATTATGCCTAATTTAAAATAATATATTGGTTTCTTAATATAATAAAATAAAGTCCGTTAAACATCAAGCTCATATGAGTGTAAAACTATGGGTGTAAAACTACGGCCTCTTTTATTGTGTTGGTACTAACATTTCTGTTTCTGAGCACACCCACTTTGGAAACAAAATAGTTTTTTGCGTGGTTTTTCCTGTGTACACACTCGGGATTCCGAGAACGATAAGGGAAACATTTCACTTTTATTTATGCCCGATTTGGCCACCAAGGATAGCACAAACCTACCATGGTGGTTAAGCATGGAATATGTTATGATATGATCTTGCTCAGTTATGCTATGACAAATAAATTTTGTATATAAATATTTTTGGACTGTTCCTCTGATATTTTGATAATATGTTTTGTTCTTCATTCTATAACTGACTCATGTTTATATACTGGTATATGTTCACTGCTTACTGAATTGTTGATAACTCATTCAATTACCTTCAGTATTTCAGATGATCTTGATGGTTCAACCAAGGATAAAAAATAGAAGCATGGTTAAGATTGTTGAACATAATCGGTTAAGAACTGTAGGAGTATTGGAGAGTCTTATTTGGAAAAAAAACTATTATTTCTTTGAGTTGGTACTATAGAATGTATTAGACCTTGTGGAGTCTTTGGTATTTATATGTGTTGGAGGATTTCATCTATATTATTTTTGTGGAAGTATGTATATTTTTATTCAAGGAGTTTTACGAGTTGTAGAATTGTTTTCCTTGTGATTTTTGGAGTATTTATATATATGTTTTGTTGGGAAGATGATTTTTAGGTAACAGAGAGTAACTCTCTGACCCTCAAAGTATGAGACATTACAGTTGAATCTCATTCCCAATCGATGATGATTGATCGGGTTGGTTGAGGGAATGTTGTATTAAATGGTTCAAAAAAAAGTTCAAGAACATAGTTGCCATTTTACCAACTAAGATTTTCAAAATCCTAAGTTTGATTGCAGTCAAGGAGAAGGAGAAGAGTTTTTCCTAAACAGAATCCATCTTGTTTACACAATCTAACACCATACCAAATGATCATAAGATCAAAAAATAATTAGCACATAGTTATACGACTCAACAACCAAGATTTACATAAAAGAGAGGTCCCTAACCGTCCATCTTCTTTAAACCGAAGATACTCCGCAACATTCAAATTAAATGATCCACAATATTGAGTTCATATAGACATTAATATGAAAATATTCCCAAACACCAGGCTTGGACAAATTGCTATAGCCACATATGGAGGGAGGACAATAGCTTCTGTAGCAACATGAGGGGGCAAAATAGAGGACTAAAACAACACATACTAAGTTATATAGTCTGTATTCACTAATTAAGGACATACTTGGAAAATGGAAAAAATGACATGACAAACATCCACATATTTTCACAGTGTTTAGAATCAAAGGTTTATTAGTGTGACAAGATAACTTCGATAAAAAATGATAAAAAGGATTGCTATTCAGAATGAGATATACTGAAAGCACGTTAGTGCATCCAAACAAAGTGTGATAGACCCTATATGATAAGTGAGTGTAGGTGGTGTATGTGATCTCACATGTTTAAAAGGAGAAGTTATTGCTCTTTATGAGATTCTAATGGAGTTCCAATTGTATTATTGACTAGTCTTCTTGGAGTATAAGTCATATGGTTTGGGTTTTCCATTGAGACGTTACAAATGGTATCAGAGCCCATCCCAACTAGAAATATGGGACTTGAGCCATGCCACCTACAATGGGCTGGCCCGACGAGGATGTCGAAAATTTAAGGGTGAAGATTGTGATATCCTATATGATAAGTGAAGGTATGTGGTGTATGAGATCCCACATTGTTTGGGAATGAAAAGTTCCTGCTCTCTATAACGTTCTAATGAGACTCCATTTGTATCATTGAATAATCTTTTTGGAATATAGGCGATGTTATTTGGATTTTCCATTAAAACATTATATTATGATAGTTGAAAACAAAAGCCGTCACTTAGATTTATCTCAGGGCTAATCCACCTAGATCAGTTTGGGAGGAGATGCTTTGTTTCTTTTTGTTTTTTTGGAGGTAGTTTGGGAGGAGATTCAGGCTTGGCTTTCTAGGGAAATTTTATGAAAATTGGCCAGCTAGCTCTTTGGAAGCAAAACGATACAGACCAAAGACTAAATGAGCATCTATCCCTAAACAAACGTGACCCCATTTCAGAGTAAAATGCACTTTTATGTCATCGATTGCAAGACATCCTTGCTGGCTTGCTCCATCCAGCATGGAGTCATGAAATTCCAGTAAATCTAATAGGTTTCTGAGGAAAGGAACAAGAGCAAAAAATTGCTCTTGTATTCCAAAAAAGTGCAAATTTTACGTTAGCCTATTTACATAGCAGTAGTACCATGTTAGTTGAATGAGTACTTTTGTTATTTTTGTATCCAAAACAATGCAAACTATAGGCTTCAAACATGATATTTCTTTTACTTCCATTTCCTAAGCAATCCAACGGACTGATCTTTGAAATCCATTACACCCTTACTCAAGCAACATGAAGAAGCCACTTGAATGCTAACCTAAAACCCAAATTTTAACATCACCACCAAAATACACTCAGTTTTCAAACAATATGTGAACCAAAAAGGATGGAATCCAAATCCATGGTACCTCGAAACGACACTGTACTTATCATGATGGTAAGGAATGGAATTAAATTGACCTGTGTAGATTGAAGGACGGTCCTGGAGGGGCTATCATTGAGCTTCTTCATTGATTCGTTCTCCTTAACAAAAACATGATTCAGCTTGTCTATCATTTCATGAGATTGTAGTATCCCTTTTCCCTTAGAAACATATTGTTAAGACCTATTTTGTAGGAACTGGTCTGAAGGGGAGAAAGAGTTATTCTCGGCCCATGGTGATGGTTCGGGCCTTGGTTGGTGTCGTCTGGAGTCCACGACAATGGTCTGAAGTAGAGGTATAGTGTCCATACATACATCTATTTCAGTAAATAGAAAATAAATACAATAAATAGAAATGAAGAACGAGACACACAAACTTATGTGGTTCGGCACAGGGCATACGTCCACTGATCATTTGGAGGGCAAATCCACTATAAATGGTGCATTTTACAATCTCTCATGGTCTCTCGTAACTCACTGCACAAATGGGTAGGTGACCCCGACTGCTTGGAGAAAATAATTGAAATTGAAGCTTTCGTCGGGAGGTTGAAAAGTTCTCACGTCCAGTCGCCCAGAAGACTCCCTCATATATGGTCTCGGATCCCTTTTATTAAAACCCCTTTCAGTGGTTGGTGAGAATGTTGGCTTTATGTTGCTTCTTATTTTCCTCACATTGCTTCCTTTCTTTTATTCTAACATCTCTTTCTTTCCTCAGCTTTTGTCTCCTCATCTCATTTTTTCCACTTGCTTCCTGATACATTTTTTCCACTTGCTTCCTGATACCTCTTGTGGTGGAATGGGCCTAGGATGCCATATTGGGCTTGGGCAATTTCATCCCTTCCAATAATTGTGCAATTTTTAAGGTCATCTTGTTCAACAATAGACCTTGGGAAATTGATCCTTGGTCTTTCGTTCACCGAAATGATGATGACCTTTGAGCGTGGGGCTCGACTTGTAGGGCTAGGCGGGAGCATTGGCTTTTGGCAGGGAGGGAGTGGGACACTTGAGAGAGGTGTTTCCTCTATTGGTTGCTGGGTGCGAGCACGGAGTATCTATTTTGGGAGTGGAGCTCAACCGCTTTGCTATGATGGGAGACAGAGCTCAACCACGCTACTAAATCGGAAGACAGAGCTGGACCTATATGGTGGGACGAGAGATGGAGCTCGATCGCACTGCTATGATCGGAGGCAAAGCTCAACCACACAACTACGACTAGAGACAGAGCTCAATCGTATTGTTATTATGGGAAACAAAGCTCAACTATGTGGCTACTATGGGAAACAGAGCTTAACTGCCGTCACTACGACAAGAGATAGAGCTCAACCACACTGTTACAACGGGAGACAAAGCTCGACCACACAAGGGAGTTTCCACAAAAAGCCAAGCAGTTTAGCATAGATAATCTAAATTATAATTTTGATACTTCGCAAACTTGAGCCCAGTGGCGTGATGTTTGGTTATCGTCCAATCTATGCAACGAAAGCGCCTCGTTCCTGTGACTTGCAGACTAGTCCTCATGGGTGAGGGAGCGTCCATGATCATGGGGGATCAGTTTGTCGGGGACATAAGATGACGGTAGTCGTGGTGACTAGTGATGTCGCCGGTGGTTGATGGTTGTCTTTGCATGGGCCATGCAACATGGTGTCTAACTTGTAGCACCGAATCTCCGTGGTGTGAGCAACTTGCTGGGCGAGCTTGGGCACCTATGTGAGGGTGCCCAAGGCTAGGACTGGGGTTGTAAATATCCTGCCGAAAATATAAATCTTCAGTATTCTTGGTCATGGTTGGTGGTCACCCCACCAATCCATAGACGTCGCAGGGAGAGGCTTTACCTGGTGCACGATGACGTGGACCTGCTGCACCCCTCATGCATGGTGTGCACGTTGCCCTTGTCGGGGTCACCTCAAAGGCGATAGAGGTCGTCGGCGGTGGACGTGATGACTGCCAACATCATCTTCGGGCTCGCGGCTGACTATCGTGAGCCATCTGGGTGTACATTGCATGCGCAACCGCTACCGAGGTCCACCGTGGTTGAGACAGAAGACTTTGGGCGGTCCACGTGGTGGCCGTTGGCACCTCTGCCGGTGCCACATTTGGTGGGTGAGGAGCTTTCACATGCACGTGGTTGATGAGGCAGACACCGCCTCTAAGGTCAGGGATCACTTTGGCGGCGACAGAAGACATCTAAGGTCCACGTGCTGGTCGCCAAAGCCTATACCTAGCCCATGATGGGTGGGCGTTGGCTTCCTGGATGCACGGTGACTAGGGGTGTAACCGGTCCGGTCCGGTCCGGTTTTGGACAAAATCTAAGACCGAACCGGTATGTACCGGTTTTGTATTTTTCAAAACCGATTATGCACCGGTTACTCTCCTAAACAGGTACTTCCGATTTTACTGGTTTCCGGTCCGGTCCGATCCCCTTTTTTTCACAATTTGTCATTAAAAATTTGTTTATAAAAAAAAAAACTTTTAGTATTAATTATAACTATAATCTATAGTCTATATTAGACTATTAGTATTATTTATAAACTTATATATTAGTATTAACATTTAATGTAATAATTTATAAATTATAATATGAATTATTTCATATATATGTATATATATATATGAAATTATAAATTAACATTTAATGTATAAATTTATAATTATACATTATATATAAAACTTATTTATATTAATATTTAATATATATTTAAAATATTTTGTATAAAACTTATATATAAAAATATTATTTTTGATTTTTTTAATCAACCGGTCCGGTCCAAAAAATCTCAAAACCAGAACCGGACCGGAACTGACCGGTTTTTACATTTTAAAAACCGGTTCGGTTTTCTAGTTTGAGTTTACACCCCTAACGGTGACCCATGTTGCACTTTAAGTGAGTACAATGTGCATGTCTGACCTCTACCAACGTACTATACACTATGCACTTAAAGTGCATAGACATTCCAGAGCTTTGGGTTCTCGCCCCTTGGGTTTCTAGTAGTATGCAGCTTTTGTAAAAATAATAGATCTAAAGTTGATGACACTTATATGAGAGGAATTTATCTGCTTGTTTGGGGCTGATTTCGTATGCTGGAAAATTAACATTCTCCCACTTCCGATATAGAAAATAAATCGATCTCACAAATGATCCCAACTGTTAATGAAGCGGCAGTACGATGTCCGTACGTATGTCTATTTTAGTAAATAGAAAATAAATACAACAAATATAAATAGAGAATGAGACACACAAATTTACATCGTTTGACATAAGGCTTACGTCTATTGGTCATTTTGGAGGGAAAATCCATTACAAATGGTGTATTTTAAATTCTCTCATAGTCTCTCGTAGCTCACGGTACAAATCAGTTGGTGACCTTTGCTGCCCGAGGGCATTGGCCATCCAACTTTGAGTTTCAAAATCTGGCCTGCATATATCTCAACAATCAAAGCGAATTCTATCGAATGAAAATTAGGTAGATATTATCCTCTAATTAACATGATATATATTTTGTAATATACTCCATAAAATTTTTGAGAAAATTATGGCCACTTATCAAAACTTGATATTATCAAATGAAAAATACGCAACATGACACAAATTTTATGATCACACGATCTTGACAAATTATTAAATGACGTATAAGTTATCGACAGAAGCTAGCTAGCTAGCTAGCTATCTGGTTCATGCTTGTTTTTAACCGTTCGCTGGCCCTTGTCTTTTGGTTTTCATTACAAAATATATGCACAAAACTTAACACTATTTCTTTTTTGACATGGGGATGGGTTCGAATCTAATTTTTCATTTAGTGAACCGGCTATATGACATCAGACCATCATACTCTTGACCAACATTAATTATAGATATGACATTTGTACATAAATATATACTATTTTCGTTCAAATAAACATGAAATCATTTGTATAAGACAGATTGGATCATCCTCGAATGTTAATTCTTCTCAAATTAACGTTCACAATGATCCTTCCACTTTAGCGAATATAACACTTTCTACTTCCAACAATATTGCCGAAACTTGAACACTTCGTCGAAGATATTTCTCTTCTGACAACATAATTGCATCTACTTCAATATTGAGCGATCAAGTTTATTCATAACTATCTCTTACTCAAAAATATTTTCTTGATTTTATTTCCTATTTATATCAATATAAATTATTTATTTCTATTTAAATTTAATATACTATTGCATTCATATTATACTTTTATTCCTGCCTTTTTAATGTAGAAACCAACATTTTCAGTTAAAGGAAAATTTTCATTAATCCATTTGCACCAGTAGTTCTACTACATGTCTTGTGCAAATTATAATAAGGCCACTGGATATAATCACAATGAAAAATTTATGTGCTATAATTGCAAAAACATGAGTATGGCACAACCACGGTAAGTATTTTATCTTAACAATTGAAATGATTATTTTTTACATGATAAATATAACATAATGATTGTTAAATTTAAACAATATTAATATTCTCATTAATTTCAGCTATTGAGTCTATCTGGAAGTAGAGGACAACACTAGATCTATAATGGTTGCTGTCTTACGATTGATGACAGAAGAAATATTGAACTCTACAACTGTTGATCTATTCGAACACACAAGCGAGATGAAATGTATATTCATAAATTTATTTAAAAAAATTTAATGCATTATGTTTTTATATTTTCTCATTATTACAAGAACACCTACCATATTTAGCAAATATCGCAAGTATAGTTTCAGAAAAAGAATGGATTATATACTTGCTTGCAGAAATGAATCAATATGGACAACTACGCGAGAATAAATTCAACATGCTCTCTGCCCATCCTATGGATCAAGATATATCATAAACACTGAAAATCTCGTCTTCTTAACATTTTCACTGTTGTAATTATATACTTAAATATAACATTGACTTGTATATAAAGTTTATCTTTATTTCCTTACTTTTTTTTTTACGTTTTATTCAATTTTTCTTGAAATTCCATTTCTCACATTTCCATTTACTATTTCTTAATATTTTTATTTTCTCCTTATATTTTTCATTTGGGCATACGTGCACTTACTAGTGTGTATATATATATATATATATATATATATATATATATATATATTGCTAACCCCATTAGGAGTTATTAATTATATGTTGTTATAGGAAAAAAAATTAAAGGGGGAAAAATGCTCAAAGCAACTATATTCTGAATTTCAATATATAATTGATTTGGGTCAAATATGCTGCCTGTGTTTGGCTTTGACCGGAAAGAATAAACATCGAACTTATCTGCCACCTCTTATCCTTACATGCGCCTTTAGAAAAAACAAAAAAAACTTTGCCTAACAAATCCGCCGGTAGACTAGAATATATTCATATATATAGAGGGTTGCTTCTTAATTAAGCTCATGATCATCAACGTCATGATCATACGTCAGAAATTAGATCCGCTTCTTCGTAGTAGGCTTTATGATCATATATATATATATATATATAATCACTAAAAATAAGAATCTTTAAATTATGAGGCCTCCATATGATATATTAGAAGTTCGTTTTAAACTATATATATTGAATTAGAACGTCCCGATATACATCATGTTCTAAACAAGATTTTTTAAAATATAAAGCATCGATTTATAGATTAGTATTTGATTGATAATGAGAAATAAAATTTACAGTACTCGTGGAATGTACAAGCGCCGCATAATTTTTTTTTTTAAAAAAAGTGATAAATACAGTATTTATATGAAAAAAAATTAATTTTTTAATAGTGTACATTTTTTTAAATGGATTGTATATGTAATATTCCTTTTAAATATTTATTATCAAAATATTGCAACAGTACCCCTTAATTAATTAGTGGCATTAATGGCAGTGGTGGTAATATCAGCCCTCGAGTGAACATTATAATGATATCTGATATAACTCTTAACATATTCTAAAGGCTCATGAATTAGAAAATCCACAGGAATAAAGAAAAGAAAAAGAAAAAATCTAGAAAGAATCACGGCCAGATTTTCTTTTCTAATTCTCTTTTCTGTGTAATATCTATATTTGAAAATAAGGATTTGTGGGCCAACCATCAGAGTGGAAGCTAACGGGCATTGCATGCAATGCTCCGATCGATCGAGTATAAATTGGCCTGTAACCCTAAACACAAGACAATTAAGAGAGAAATTAAGCAGCAACTTGATCTGTAGATTTGTACTGCAAGCAAAGTTGATATATATGGCATCTCAGCCACAGGCAGACCGTAAGCTTGTCAAAGTTGGGTTGGAAGGCTTTGCTATAATAGACAAAGTCTACGGCGGCGGCGCCCGACCCAGAAGGTATGGGCACTGGCTTCCACCGCCACCTCCTCCGACGCCTGCATATCATCATGGTAAGAATAATATTCATCATCGGGAGATCATGAGAGAGGTTCCTGCTCAGAAGAAAGAAGCTCATCATGTTACCAAAAGCAACGTCGACTTGACTACTATTATTAGGGGCCAAAAGTCCCTCGTGATGATCTATAACGAAGTCAAGTACTTCTGATCATGAAGATCATACGTACTGTACGTTATCTGTCAGGTGATAATGGTCACATATTGCACGTATATGTAGTATATATATATATATATATATATATATATATATATATAGCAGCTTATAACTAGCTAGGCTCATGTTTCTTCATGTATTTTCTTTGCCTTTTCCTTTTTCCGTACGTTCACTACTTATAGGAGAAAAGGGAATACTACTGATCCTGCCGTATTGATGTAACAATATATATGGGTTAGATGGCATGGGAGCTTGTGGAAAGTATATATAATATATATATTAGGATACGTTGTATTAATTGATCTCTAGATCAGCGCCTCTCCTTTAATTAAATATAGTTATCTGCATATATATATATATATATGATTGTAGAACTTAACTACTTAGGAGCAAGGGCCAAAATGAGTGTATAATATTGGGGCTGATATGATCCACCGGAGATTAATGATATTATATATAAATTTCTTAATTAATAGAAGATATATATATATATATATATATATATATATATATACACACACATGTTATAGACACATGCATGAGGACAATATATACCATATATACATGGGAAATATTGATTATTTCCATTCAAATTAATGCAAAATAAGTATATATGCTACCGTACATAATGCTAATATTCTTGATCACTTGCATTAGGATAATTCTATTCTGTTTTATTCTCGGATAAAAAATTATGAGATTTTCTACACATCATCTTCACACACTACACACCACACATTTGGTAAGATAAAAAGAAATAAAAAAAGTATGGTGTGTGGTGTGTGGTGTGTGGGGATGATGAATAGAATTTTAAAAAAATTATAGTTCAAAGAGGGTAAAGAGACTTTTTTTATTAATATTTAAATTAAGATTTGGAGGTTGAATGAAAAGGGCTGGAGAATCAGATTCGATCATCTATATAAAGACTACCCGGTCGGCTTTACCCAGAACATACGAAATTAATAATTTTCTGGAAACTGGCCGGAAGGAATAACCTTATTAAATATCTAATGAGGCCGTTTCCGCAGCAGAAATGAGGAAGAATATTATATAGGAAAAATAAATAGAAGACCGTTCTAATTTGAAAGCATTGCATCCCACCGGCCATACATGACCTAATACCATCATGCAAGTTGTTTTCCATAGATGAAAAAGACAGGTAGAATGAAAAGCTTAATCTGTGAAAAACTTAATCAATTCCTATCTGCTACCAAATTCATCCAATATCCTACCCTCCTTTTTCCTCTCGTATTATCTATTACAAATTGCATGTGTCTTTAGGTGTCTAGTAGTCGTAAGAAAATTACATTATCAACAGATAAAATATATGTCCCTATATATAAGAAAATTACATGAGAATGAGATAAAGTAAACATCTTGATCATTATGAAATCAAGTCTCTTAATTTGATAATTATGAAAATTAAATCACTTCCCTAGAATAATATCAAATCAAGCTCTTGATTTAATCTTATCTCTAACATCCGCTCAAACTTAAGGGTGAAGAACTTTGAAATCTTGAATTTGGAATTTGAGTGTAGTCTTCATATATATCTATTGATTGATCATCAATGAGAGGATGAAAGCGGCCATAGCTGTGATGAAGCTGCGACTTGCAATTGGAACATCAAATTTGAAGTTGTGGCTAACAATAGGTAATTGATAATCGGCCAAAAGCTGGCTAGCAATGGGCTAAATATAACAAAAAATAAATTTGGGACTTCAAATAATACCTCACTACAAGAAATTTTAGTTTTAGAGATGAAATTATTTAGGGATGAATTGAATCTCATTCCTAAACGTAATTATTGGAGACGTCTCAAAAAATAGATGACTTTATAAAAACGTTCGAATAGTTAAAAATTCGTTCGAGCCAGCTCTTCTGTGATGAATTAGGTCATCTCAAAATATCAAAACCGTTCGAATGGTCCAAAATACGTTTGGACCTGGAATTAATGTTTGTTCGAAGGGTTTATAATTTGTTCGAATAGTAATCTTGGCGGGGAAGTAATTTATTTTGGAGGAAAAAGTCCAAATCCATTCGAACATAAATTGGTTCGTTTGAATGGGAAAGATTTGGACGGAAAATTTGGCGGGAAGGTTACAAGATTGCTTGAACACAACATTTATGCATTCAAACATAACATTTGGTGGGAAATTAAATTAAAATTAGTCGGAAATTTTTTAAACCTTATTCGAACGGAACATAAAGTAAGTACGAATTTATAAATTAATTTTATGTAATTAATGCAAAAATATTTTAGTGATTTATTTTTATGTTAAATAAGGATTTTAGTGAAATAAATATTACTTACAATGTCATTTTTATATTATTGTGAACGGTAAGTAAAATGAAAAAAATATAATTAACAATAAACAAGCTAGCAAACACTAAAAATAAAAATCATACATTAATTACATCCCAAAAATATAATGTATGGTGGGAATACAATATATGACTATTTGAATATTTAAATTAATTATACAAAAATACAAATAGTCATGATTGTCCATACAAAAAAGTACATTTAATGCAAATAAAAGATATACACTACTTGATGGGAATCGTGGGCCTAGTCTTAAAGATTTGTTGCAAGTTTCAGATGGGCCAAATACAAGCTCAAGGGCTTAAATGATGAAGATTCAGTTTTGATTAATTTGATAAGCTATGGAAAGGGCAACAACATGACTTAAAGGCTTTGGGAACTTGAAGGCTTTGGGCACTTGAAGGCTTTGAATTTATTTAAAAGACTTATTTTATTAGTTTAGAATAATTGGGTTTATTATATGGGATACACTTAAGGGGGCCTACGCAAGGGCATGTTGGGAAAATTATTATTTTATTGAACTAGAGTTAGGGTTACTGTAGCCGAGTTACTGTAGCGCCATACTGTAGCCGCAACACTGTTCACTAAGGGGTATTTTTGGAAGATGGAGTATTATTTTGGCTAAGGTTTTAATTAGGTTTTGGTTTAAATACTCTTTGCAGCTACATTTTAATCAATTTATGAAATTTGATGAATTTATTCATTGTGAGTTGAGTTTTACTCCTCTTGTTCTTAATTGAACTTATCAAAGGTAAATCACAACCTTTGTGGCATTCCTCCTTTGTAATCTGGGTTCTTGAGACGGGTTCTTCAACGAGTCTAGATTTTAATATAATCCAGGTTATTGAGACAAGTTCTCATCGGGTCTAGATTCTCCATCCATAGACTTGATTTTGGCTTTCTTGGAGAGTTTTCAAATTGACTATGGGTTCAAGGGATTTCATTCCCGCGGGTTCATATCACTACTGGTCCAGATCGTGTAGCACCGCCTCGACTCCTGCAATGCGTGTCTCAATATTAGTCACTCGAGAGATGAGCTTAGACTCAGTGTTTGTGAGGGTGACCTGGACTGCATCAATGATCTCTGATATATGTGCATACATCTCTGCAAGCATGATATCTGCAATCTCCTCGTGAGTTGTACTGCATGATGCACTTTATGTAGATGCCTCACCAGATACGCCCTGTGCACCTCCCTGAGTGTCGACGCCTTTGTAATGGGTGCACGAATACGAAATCTAGATTGTCCGGTGCTACGAGACAAGGTTGTCGAGTTGATCGGTCCAATCGGCTCCCCAACATGCTCAAACTCATCTGGCCTGACTCTTTTCGCTAAAAGCAATCGTGTGAGCATGACTCCAAACGACAATATATCTGTCATCAAATTTTTTTGATAAGTAAAAGTATTATATATATATATATATATATCAAAAGGAGTGACCAAGTACGCAGAATAAAATAAAACTCTACATGTCGTAATATAGGTGGCATCTGATCGAATCCTAGCGAATATATATCTCGCTAGGTCGATAGGCACTCCACGAGCGACCCGTAGCATAAATTGTGCGTTGTCCATGCTCAACTCAATCTTGTGCAGTCGAGGATTGATGTTGTTGGCTATTATAATGTTCATGATCTTGAACAAAACTAGATAAGTCCACCTATTTGATGCTCTTGCTCCTATCATAGGAAGGAGCATCTGGACCCACAACCAACTGACGAACCTCATGATCAGTGAGGCTATCGATCTCATATGGCATCACAATATCCTTTTCCTTTCCTCTGCAGTCTCCCCATCGCTACAGCTATAGATTCTCTAGGCACAATGTTAGGATATGCAATGGGCAGTCGAGAGATACCTAGAAAATCAACAACTGCATCAATTGAAAATTGTACTGAGATGCCTCGGGCTGAGAAAGTGTATGCGTCATTCTCCTGGCTGGCACTACCCAGTTCTCTATAAAACTTAGATACAATATTGATGTAGGAAACTATCTTGTTTGTCCCTTCATCCTTCTGATTTATGATCAATATCCAACCACAATTGAGAAAGACAAATGTGAGAGAATGTCTCTCCCATAGAAGATCCCTAAAATAATCTATCTTCATCTTCCTCTCCAACAAAATAGTCCTCGCTCGGACTTCTTCGCTAAATGATTGCCCTAACGCAACCCGATTCTTTTTCCGAAAAACCATAAGAATGACGCTAAATTTATGATATAAAGTTAAGGACAATGATTACAAAATATCATAATTATAATTAGATCAAGATAATTATATCTATCAAAAAATTAAAATAAAAATGTACCATTCAAATGCTTAACAACACGTTCCAACAGTATTATAGTGCGTTCGACTGGCAATAAATATACGTTCGAATGCTAATAGATTTTTGTTCGAACCGTCTAATTGTGGTTCGAACGATAACCATTCGTATTCCGTTCGAACATCTTAGACATGTTCGAACGAGGATTTATAAGATTTCCGTGCAAAAAGTATAAAAATCTTAGTTCTTATAATTTGGTAGTAATGGAGGATCATTTATTTATAAATGGAATCGATTCTAAATGCTTACCTTGGGTCTACATGGTGAACCATTTCCTAAAAGAGTTAGATTTAGCAATTAGTTCAATCAAATGGAGGAGGATAACGACATCGACATGAACAACATTAATGTGGATGATTATGATGACAGTGATGATAATGGAGAGGATATGACTGAGATGTTAGGCTATCTAGGTGCATGAATATTTGAGACAAGGGATGGAGAAGAAACATCTACACAATCATTTAAGGGACATGGAAACCTTGGAAGACTGTGGAAGGATGCACAATAAGAGTTGTACGAGGGGTACACCCGTATAGTAAGTTGTCTTTCACGGTGAGGTTACTCCATATTAAGTTTATTTGTCATATTTCTGTAAAGGCCATCGACATGTTACTATAATTATTTAAAGAGGCTCTCCCTCAGGATAACGTAGTACCCCGTAATTTTTATGAAGCGAAGTAATTGAAGCAAGAGTTAGGATTTGATAATAATATCATCCACGCCTGTAAAAATGATTGTGTTCTCTTATGGCAGCAATATGCAGAATTTGATTCATGTTCAGTGTATTATGAGTCAAGATAAACATCCACTACAAGAAATTTAGGATTTTCCCACGGAGTAAATTCTTGACAAAAGATCGGTTTTTCGTGGGAAAAACATTTTACCCACCAAATCTGTCCGTGGGAGTCTCGTGGCCTATAGTTCGTCGCAAAAATTATTATTATCCACGATAACTCTAACTCGTGGATAATACCAGTTTTTCTACACAGAACCTTTCGTGGCCAAAACTTCTATTTACGTGGCAAAAGAGAGTTTAAGTTCTATGAATCTCATGGTAAAACGACCAAGTCCCACGAGTACTACCGGTGCGTAGAACTATTACCCACCGATTGTATTTTGTCGGAAATAAGGATGTGTTAAATATGCATGATAGTTTACCATGAAATATGATGGTGGGTAAGAGGGTCAAGTACCACGAGTAGAATCGGTGGGAAAAACTATTACCCACCCTTACCGCTTGTGGGAAATAAGTTCGTGTTAAATTTTCATGCTAGTTTACCCATGAAATGTGATGGTGGGTAAAAGGATCAAGTCCCACGAGTAGAATCGGTGGGTAAACTATTACCCACCCTTACCGTTTGTGGGAAATAAGAATGTGTTAAATATGCATGATAGCTTACCCATGAAATGTCATCGTGGGAAAAACTTAATTTCCATGAAGGGATAATGTGGAAAATACTTTTGTATTAATGATGCAATACTTATCCCCATCAAAACTAACTCGTAGGGAAGGTATAATCACCATGAGGTCGTTGCGTGGCAATTGTGTTATTTTCCATGGAGGAATACTGTCGCAATAACATTGGATTTTTTGCCACGATTGCTACCTCTTGGGAAAAAGTTTGAAAACCAACAAGCTGGAACCGTAGACAATAATTAAAATTTGTCTAAATTTTTGCCTGAAATTTGGAAATTATAATTAATTAATATACCCAATTTATTCACTCCTGGAGTGAATAAATTGGTTGATACCTAGTTGAGATACATGGCAAAATTAAAAGTGAATACACTCACAGTCATATAAAATATCAGGTACTGTTCATATATATATATGTTAATTCACCACCTGAATACTGTCCATTTAAGGAAATGGAAATACATCAATGTTCACTGTGTGGGAGGGACAAGACAGGGTCATCAGCTTGATTGTTACAACTATTGTATATATAGCCCATAAAACAACTATATGAACTTGTCTACATATATCCATTTGATGAACTTTGCTCCAAATTAAATCTCCCCATATCTCCATTGCACTCATCCACATGTACCAGTGCAGCCTCTATATCAGGATCAGATTCTCGTATATTGTGAATGAAGAAGACCTGTCCAACAGATAGCATACATGATGTTATCATCACATCAACCTCTTGCCTCAACCAAAAAACCATTACATGTACACTACAAGGAATTAGTTCCTGACAGTGATCTGAGTAAGAATCCCTTAATATACTGTTAGCATCTACAATATTAAACCCACGGACTAACCATTGTAAAATCCTCTAGCAAGCTGGCAATAGTATATATACTTGCAGCAATATATAAATTGTCCAACATGATCTATAAAAATAATAAGTATGCCAATTCTTATTATTTCCCTAGCTGGAACCTAATATATCAATAGCACATTCTGTTTTCACCTCCTTCATTATTAGTATACAATAATCAAGTCTTCCACATTAGATGGCATATATATATACATATATATATATATATATATCTCAGTATGCTCTATATTGTTGACAAAAACATCCAAATTATGACTCTGTATATAGAACAAAAACATAAATACTTGATCATACTCAAAAATATTATTGCGAATTTAATTCAAGTATGTTTATCATACAATGGTTATAGGGATATTAGCCCATTTCCAACTTGAGGTTTGGTTTTCAATCTCAAATTAGAACAACAAATCATTGATTATCACATTTCAAAATAGAGAGGCTGACTTAAAGCTAGATAAATGCCTATGGTCATTGTAGAATGACCAAACTGCATTTACGAGTGCTAAACAAGATCACAAAAAAATCAAGAGGTATTGCTGTACGAACACCATTTGGCTGGGCAGAAACTGTTGACCACATGTTTAGCCAATATATGAACAATATATTATATATTGTCACCAGCATCAATCATGTGTGAAATATGACATAAAACTACTTCATATGTGAACAATGAAGTTGCATGACAGCTTCAATATATAATATGAAGCAACCACATCCCATTCCAAAAACTATACATTATTACATACTAGCAGTATTCCATGTAGCAAGGCCATCATGGAATTCACCTCTGTTTTCCTGTACACGTGGAAGACCAGACTTGCTTCTCTTTCAATCCTCATTTTAAATATTGAAAGCAAATCCCTCTTAAGTTCATGACTTTATAATTTTCTTCCTTTCTTGTTTCGATTACCTATATATAACTCGAAAATGTATATTGCTGTAAAATTGACATACTATACACACCATGTTAAAAAGGGAACTGCGTCAAGTACTTTTACTACAAAAACTGACTCTTATCTTCCACCAACATCAGAACCACCTATTAATTAAGAATTACTTATTCTTTCAATACACCAGTCAATACCAAAATCCAATCTACTTTAAACAAACATGTGGTACGTTCCCAATTTCCATATGCTAACATCATGCACTAAGTGGTCCAGTACTAATAAACAGTAGCACAGATAAATTAAGCATATACTATTAGTACTGGATCTGGAGCTCCTATCCAGTTCTATTTTTCACTTCTCTTTGTGAACTGTCGAGGTCATGTTCAACTGTGATGCAAGGGTTGTCATATACTTACAGAACTGTGCACTGTTGGAACCATTCAGTATATGCAGCTACCTACATGCATGCAGCAATATCCCTGCATAAAAAAACAAAACTTGATCATTGTCAACCCATCCCACACATAAAAAAATATATTGAATCCTACAAACCATAATTATCATTGTATATGAGAAGATACTCACTGATATTGTTGGGTAAAAACCATTACCTGATGCATACCATCACGAAACGTCTGCATGCAGCAACTTCCATTACATTATCAGGTTACGATGGCAAAAAAAAAAGCCCACTTATATAACCACCTCCCACACTTTATATCAAAACACCCCAACTTGCCCACAATCTCCTTCTTAACCATTGACATTTAACTAACTGCCATTTCCATAGGGGGAACAAAAAACACAAAAGTCCCCAACACTCAAAAAATCCCAACCATATGAGAGATGCCTAAGCATCTCCTGGAGCCTCTTCTTGAGACTCTCTATTTGACTCCAACTGTGAGTTTATCATGTTTAGTTGTTTTTCATGCTCAGAAAACTGTTTGCGCAGATCAGCCATATCACCCAAAATTGACTCTAGTTAAGTCTTGTAAATGTCTGCAAAAGTCTTGTTTCTTACATTCTCCTCGGCCAATCGTTTAAATGCCTTATTCTTTTGCATAAAAGGGGAGGGCTCATGAATGACTGAGTGGCCCTGCCCTTTTGCATAGCCAGATTTATACCCTAAGACCTCTTTGAAAACATCAGCAGCAACATCAGTATCCTGAGCCTCTTCAGTCTCTTTCTCATTCAACCTCTCTACCATCAGATTCTGATATTTCATAAAGAAAAACATCAGTGCACGCAAGTCAGCCATGCATGTTCGAAGTAAATAATTAGAAATCATCCAGTTTTGTATCAGCTAACTCACATAATTGTGTTCACTTACTGCATTGATGAATTTCCCCTTCTCCTTAGACCAATGTGTTTCTTTGTAAAAGGCAATCATATTCGGTGTCTCATCACCCTTCATTTACAATTTATGTTAATTAAGGTTCAAAACCATTGTATGGACAGAAAAACATTCTCCCACACTCACTTTATTTACTATATATCTTACCTTCTCTTCCATAATCCTGACAAAAGATTTCCTTCCACCAGTATGTTTGACCTTCTGTTTTTTCCTATTATTTGTGTTTCGACGAGACTGCTCCTGAAAGAATTCCAGAGATTTATTGTCATGCACTTACACACAGGAAACAATGCCTCAAGAAAACACACAATATATATAGATGACACCTAAAAGAGGAAAAATAAACACAATATCCATGTTTTCCCAACATGAATATAACACTATCCAGTGTTACCTTGAATGTCCCGCTAGCCCACCTATCACATAGCCACTCCCAAACATGTGGCTCCACCGACGATCTCCGACCAGCTACTGCCTCCTCATGCGATGCATATTTAAGGTAGTGCTTGTGTAGTTCATAATGGTACGCATTGTACCTATCAGCGAGTGTGTTTACTACAGCCTCTCGATGATTGTCTTTTGACCAATCCAAGATAAAATCACCCTGCAAAACATTGTACAAGTTCACATACACGTTGTCACTCCAAAAATCACATGCATAATCATAAATAAAAATCATTTATATATATATAAAACCCCTACTCTAACACGATTGATGAGCTCATGCTTCTCCTTGTCGGCTGCCACACTCCAACTAGCATGCCGCATTTCAGCATGTACTCTTATAATCCAGCTCACTCGACTACTGAATATAGTGGCATTTTCACATGATGGACCCCTATGCCCATCCTTTATGTTTAAAGGGATCTTACCAAACTTTCTCAACCTTTCAAATGATGTACCTTTCGCAGGCCCTCGGCCTCGTTTTTTAATGGGTGGAATTGTATTAACGACATTAATAAACTTGTTAATGTTATAGAATCATGGCTAAGGATTCTAAACAGAAAAACTAGTCAAAATTACCAAAGCTGAACATCATACTAGCTACCTGCCAAGTCTGTGATGTTATCCCCCTCATTGTCGTCATGTTGTACATCATGATTGGACTCTTCTACACCCACCTCTGGTACTGCTTCAGTTGAGGCATCAACTATGGGATCTTCCTCATCTCTTAGGCTCCTTGTCGGAGGCACCAGCTCTGGAACTTCGTCAATAGGGCTTGATGTGACAATTAGTGGACGTCTGTGTCGAAGACCCCGACCTCTTTTGCCTCTAATCACCATTGTTGTATTTCCTGTAATTACAATACAACAACCAACATGGAACCCATAACATAACCACGTATTCTGTCCTAGTTATCAACACTAGTCCTAGTTGTGTTAGCGTTTTCATAAGTACTATCTACTCCTAATTCCCCATCAACATCATTATGTAAGTTAACATCACTGTGTGAATGTGTGTGAAAATATACATGGCTTCCTCAGGTTACAAAATATATTGAAAATTCAACATAAAGTCGCGTTTTCACCAAAAATCCATAACATTCTTTCAAATTTTCCAGAGCTGTAACACACCTCATGTCATCTATTTTGAATAATTGGTAATGATATGCCATCTTAGGAGTAGATGGCATAACTATACCTAATGTTCATTATTCACCAATTAATACGCACTTATCACATGCAAATCCATTGAACACTCTTACTTCAACTTATGCTCAACCCAATCCATGCACATTGTATAGTCACAATATCCATAACATTCTGGCTTCTTCATCAAAGGAAGTGAATTTTAAAAACTTTGGAGTTATCACAATCTGTTCTCTTGTTAAAATCAGATGACTTATCACATTTAAAGGATGTGAAAACATAAATATCTAATCTGTTTGTCCTCTACTTTGAGACAAAAACCTAAAGTAAAAATGAGAGAGACTGCAACACACCATCCAGAGGGTATGATGCTGCTCCCTGGGTTCACATACACTTAGCAACTTGGTTGAAGTGCATAGAAGGTACTTCTATGTTAACAATGACAACTTTCTGTAAATTATATGTACTATCTTCTTCTAATTATTCCTTATATGCAAACCCCAGTATACATTATTACATACCTCAATATCTATCAAAATTCCTACCATTTATGAAAAATTAGTCTTTACAGTCAACATTCAGAAAATTTAGCAAAGTATATGCCTCTGGAAATTTTCCAGATTTTTGCCATTGTTATATCACACAGAAATACCATGAAGAGAATGTCTTTGCTCATTGAAGGCAAGAATATTATTCTAGGGTTACAAAAAAGCTGTACCTTTTCTTGTCTGAGTTGGTTAGTTCTTCAGCCAAATAGGTGAACAAGTGTGGTGGGACTTCAGTATGTTCAGAAACTGTGGTGTGCGTACTTGAAGTTTGGTCTTCTGATTCAGAACCCTGGATTCTAAATCTCCTTGCTTAATCACTCAGTCTTAATCTGGAACCTAGAGCAGTCGACATGAACTGGCCTTTAGAACCCACGAAATACTGATGTACAGCTCCTGTCACTTCCGAGGTCATAGACTGGCGCCAGTTCACCCACTCTCCAGGCTTTAAACTCCCGCCTCTTCCAAATATTACTTTCCCGCGTATGCCTCTGAAACCAAGCATGTATTGGTCATTTCTCACCTTTTCTGCTATGCACATGGGTCATCAGAGGTCTTGTTGGGGGCTGGAAAAAACTGTGAATTGTATATTAACATTAAAACACAAGAACTACTTTAATTTGATAATGTGAGAAATGAAGACAGCTGGCGTTATTTGTATATGATAGAAAGCACCATGCAATTAAAAAATATGAAAAAATTCCTATAAAATGCACGTTGATATGAATTGGTGTTCTCTGCCCAACATATATCTTTGTGTCCAAACTATGGGCTGGGCCAACTTTGAATTAAGTATTTTAACCCTCTTAGAAACAAGAGCTACTTTAATTTGATAATGTGAGAAATGGAGACAACTGGCGTTATTTGGCCCACATGTTAGTATATGATAGAAAGCACCATGCAATTAAAAATTATGAAAACATTCCTATAAAATGCACGTTGATATAAATTGGTGTTCTCTGCCCAACATATATCTTTGTGTCCAAACTATGGGCTGGGCCAACTGTGAATTAAGTATTTTAACCCTCATATCACTAGAACTACTTTATTTGATAATGTGAGAAATGAAGACAACTGGCATTATTTGGTACACATGTTAGTATATGATAGAAAGCAAAATGCAATTAAAAAATCAATTGATGGGGAGGCTTTTTACTCATTCATCTACATTAGCTTTTTAATCGTGTTATAGTTACAATAAAAGGATTTTGTTGATGTCTTAGTGTGTAAAGTATAAAACGCTAGTATATATGTTATATTGAATAAATTACACTAGACTTTTATTAAATTCATAAACACAAGCTACTTATGTCTACGAAAAACATTTATAATTTTTTCTCATTAAAGATTATATAAATAGTCTTTTCGTGTGGCAAAACGATTATCGGTGAATTAGATTTGTACCCCATAGAAGCATGTATGGCTTCAAGGGGTTCTTCCAATTTTGATTACCTGGGAAGATTCTTGGCAGGATTTTGTTAATTTTAGTACATGCCAAGCAACGAACACAATTGCGGAGTTGTTATGCTTTACTTGATGGGTTACGATGGTGTCATTCGCTTGGGTTTAGAGAGTTATTTGTGTATGCTGATTCGAATGTCGTCGTTGGTGGCCTCTTACCTGTCCCGTTCATCACCTTCCTTTTAACATGTCCCGTTCATCACCTTTTACGCAATTATGAGTGGACAATAAAGAAAAAAAAACCATCTACTCAAAATAAACTTTTTCATGCAACGAATACACACTTCCAATTCTTTATTCGATCTAAGCGTGTACATTTCCAGATATTTATATTCCAAATCCGCCTTATACTTGGCTTTTGCTTTGACAAAGTTGGTGAATATAACCATTCCTAAATAGCATAGGCATCAAAAGGTCCATACATCAAGTACAATATGAAAAGTGTATCACCATTGCTTTAATACTTGAACTTTCCATGTATAAAACTTTCCATATATAACACTTTCCATATCAAAAGCCTTATCCATGAATGTGTCTTTGCTTTGATACTATAGAAACAAAGTTAGACATTCTATATTCCCATTGAGTGGCTGCATCTCTCTTAATTACAGAAACGTATAGGTCATCATAGAAGCCCAATGCAGCAATAAAAATGGTATTACATGGCTGACATCAATTCCCCACAAAGTACAAATTGTGTATGGAAGTAGATTAAACTTCAATGTCACTCTTTATTTTTCAAGTTAAACATTAAAATTTTGAGTATATATGTGAGATTCATAAGGTTGGCAACAAACTGTTTATATATGGCAATCAGTAAATTTTGAGTATTTCCCCTGTTCGTTGGGTGACATACACATTGGCCACCTCTGTTTGCACCTGGAAAGCAAATAGACCTATACTCACATTTAAATATCCCATCATCGAGATACCCATACCATTTTAAGTGGTAAGTTTAGACACTTCATATGTATTTTAAATGCTTCCTCAAACCATGTGTCATTCATGTTGTATCCATTCATTTAACACTCTGGCTTCTCAATTTGTGCAACCATTGGGTCTGAAAAATGGTGGTAAGGACAGTTTGAAATTTAGCTTACCACCACGCGTGCATTTGCAATGGTGTGGATTTGTAATTAACGTTAAGCAACTGTCCTCCAGCCCAAACAATTGTTTCTATGTATCAGAATGGTGAATATTTTTAGGAGCTATTCTATTTCTTTGAGCTAGATGTGACAACTAAATCTTTCCATGTAAACCATAATATTGAGAATTGTCGACATTGGATTCATGTAAGAATTTGAGAAGATACTAGATGGTCTACGAAAAATCCACACCAATATCTAAAAAAAAAAAAAATTAACATGTCTGATTCGACCATGTATATTTTAGACCCAAAGCACAATATTATACTATTCACAATTTGAATAGTGACTCCATTTTGTAATTTTCCTAGTGCTTTCAATTTGTTAATGAGTGAATAAACTACTTGTATGGACTGCTCGATGTGGTCCATCTCCCCATACCTTGCTGTATTTAACTGCCATTCATGACTAGATTTCAAGCAAACTAACATTCAGCTAAAGCACCAAACAATTGTACGCATCTGTCTTCCCTTGTCAGTATTATAAAGTTGCATCATTATTCCATTCTTTTGTTGTATCATATTCATTTTTTTCCAACTACCAGCACTATCATCTGTATCTTGCTAAATTCATTACTTGAATTTAGGTGGTCTTATGTGTATTGGATGATAGGTTGTAGTGACTGATACATTTAGTTGTCTAAATCATGTGTATTGGGCTGCTCCCCTTTTATTCGTGTAAAAGACATTAATTGTTAAAAGAATGTGATGGTGGAGTTTTTAATAACTTAAATTCAGTTAAGTTCGTTGGGTTTCTAAAATGCAACGCTTTTGTATCTTGGAAACATTCTGAATATCAAAAGGAACAGTGGTAGTTGAGAACCAATTTTCAGCATTGCAAGTCAAAGTAAAGAAAGCATACAGACAGTGGCCACGTTATATCAAAATAATGCCTTCACACATGCTTTCTTGAAGTGTGGAGATGATCTCCCAATGAGTAAAGTCACGCGCTGTCTGCAAATAGATGAAAACAAAAACCAAGTCAGTCAGCAATATAAATCCCAGAGTAAATATATACCCTCTTAATGGTGAATTAATATTACTATAACTTAATGACTAAAAAACATATCATGTATATAAAATCCTCATGCATCTAATTGCATGTATGGTGGAATTGAAAGTCGGGCACAAGATTTAATAAGCGAAATAGTTATGTAGAAGTGATTAACATTATATATAAGAACAACCATCAGAAACAATCTCTATAATAATGAAAATGAGGTTTTTATTCGGTACCATCGCCAGCCCCCTCATCTATGTTCTCCATCCAAAACACGCTATTAATGTTTTCATCCTCAGTGAAGGCCTCATCAGCACTTTCTTCAGCCAATTGCTCTGGTGACAATGTTGATGGATCAACGGGCAAGTGGTCTTCATTTACTCGGGTCAATGGATTGAGCATGCCTGGGTTAGTTTCATTAACATTACCATAGTTCCTAACATCAGTGTCACTATCGTCTTCTGTTTCAACAACGTGCAATTCATCATCAAGTTCATGCAAGTCCGAGGTCTAGTGGGGAATATTGTAAACATTCCTATTTGTTATCTTGTGTACCGCGTGCCAACTTCCCCCCAAAGTCGGGTCTTTTATGTAAAACACTTGCAACGCTTGGCATGCTAGAGCGAAAGGCTCATCTTTATACCATTGCCTAGAAGTGTTGACACTCGTGAAGTGATCCCCAATGTGTATCCCCCTTCTCGTGTCGCCAATGTCCCACCAATCACATTTAAACAAAAAACACTTACGCCAACCCATATAGCGTAATTCTATGATGTCCTGCAACACACCGTAGAAGTCAATTGGCAATCCTTCATGGTCGGCATGAACAACAACCCCACTGTTTTGGGTGCGGCGACGCCCTTCGAGATCATTCGTGTGAAACCGAATTCCATTCATTATACAGCCAGCATATGATGCAACTAGTGGATCTGGACCACATGCTAATGCATATATGTCATCGGTCACCTCAGGGGGAGTCTTCGCATGCAACTCGGCAATCTAACATGGATATTTGACAAAGGAGAACATTAAGGAAGAAATTCAAAGGTTCTATAAAGGGATATGTTTATAAGTGAAAAAGGGAAATCTTGCGCGTGTTCTGAACCACGTTGGGAATTGACTTTGGTGCCTACGCTCAATGTTACTGGGGTCTTCTTCTTTCATTTTGTTATAGTGATCACTACAAAAACTATATGCATTAATAAGTTATCCAATCATAATAAAACAAAATAAAATGCTGAATTGGATATAGAGGGTGCACTTACTCTATATAGTCCTCAATCTCTGCGCAATTATTAAGGACGTACCACTCGGCCTTGGAAAAAAGTGCATCGGGTAATTTTTCCATTCTTGCTGCCCCTAACGGGCGCACCTTTTGGGAGAAAACCGATAAACTTGCCTCTCGAGAGGTTTGCCCAACCAAGTCAATGTTTCGTTCCTCTCGGTTATATCTAGTCTCGATATCATTAAGGTACATAGAGCAAAACGTCAGGCACTCGACATGAACATATGCCTCAGCAATTGAGCCTTCTGGACGGGCTCTGTTGCGGACATATCGCTTGAACTTACCCAGATACCTCTCAAAGGGGTACATCCACCTGTACTGAACAGGTCCTGCTAGCAAGCCTCATCTGGCAAATGAATGGCAAGATGCACCATGATATCAAAAAATGCAGGTGGGAATATCATTTCTAATTTGCAAAGAATGATGGGGATATTAGCTTGAAGCCGTTCCAACACTATTATGTCTAGTGTTCGTGAACATAATTCTTTGAAAAATGAGCAGAACTCGATTAAAGCTCCCCTAATATCGGGTCGTAGGTACCCACCAATAACAACTGGCAACAAATATTGCATAAAGATATGACAATCATGGCTCTTCATCCCCATGATTTTTCCTTCAGTAATGTTGACACACCGGGCAATATTTGAGGCAAAACCATCCGAAAATTTGACTTCTGAAAGACGTGCACAAAAACTCCTTCGCTCAGTTACATTTAACATATAACATGCAAGACTCATAGAAGTATGATTACCATCATGCTGTAAATGTAATTCTTTTCTTAGTCCAAGATCTTCCAAATCCCTACGCGCATTGGCGGTGTCCTTACTTTTGCCTTCAATATTCATCAAGGTTCCCAGGATTGAATCACAAATATTTTTTTCAATATGCATGACGTCCAAGTTATGTCGCAATCCCAAATCTAACCAGTAAGGAAGCTCAAAGAAGATACATTTTTTTGTCCAATTAAGTTCATTGGGCATACGTTTCCTCTTCTTGGTTGATTTACCAAACTGCACGTTTGAGACCTCATGTAATTGCTCCATTAAAGCTTGTCCCACTTTCATTTTAGGTTGGAGACGGTGTTCCTCCTTACCATTAAAAGCATTTTTTTTCCTTCTCCAACTGTGATCTGGCACCAACCACCGACGATGACCCATATAACAATGTTTTCGACCATGCACAAGCCATAGTGAATCTGTTTCTAAGTTACATGTAGGGCATGCCATCTTACCCTTTGTGCTCCAGCCTGAAAGATTTGCATATGCAGGAAAGTCATTGATGGTCCAGAGCAACGTTGCCCTTAACTGAAACGATTCTCGTTTGTATGAATCATATGTACGAATTCCCTCTTCCCATAATTCTGTCAACTCATCTATTAGGGGACGCAGGAACACGTCAATATCATTTCCCGGTGCCTTTGGTCCAGGGATTAACAATGACATCATCAAATATGGTTCTTTCATGCATGACCAAGGGGGCAAGTTGTAAGGCACAAGTAGCACTGGCCAAATGCTGTACGGTTTGCTCATGTTATTGAATGGGTTGAACCCATCACTCGCTAGACCAAGTCTGACATTACGAGGATCTTGGGCAAACCAATCATATTTGTTATCGAAGTCTTTCCATACCCTAGAATCAGCCGGATGTCTCATGAAGTTGGGATCATCAACACGCTCTTCTGCATGCCATCTCATGGCTTGGGCAGTCTTCTTTGACATAAACAGCCTTTGCAACCGTGGCTTCAAAGGAAAATAGCGGAGGACTTTTTGGGGTATCCTTTGTTGGTTAGTTGTGTTTGAGGCCCACCTAGATGCATTACATATAGGGCACTCATCTTTATCAGCATGATCCTTCCAAAACAAGGCACAATCATTTGGGCATACATGTATCTTTGTGTAACTAAAGCCCAAACCACGTTGTAAGCGGCGAGCCTCGTTATATGAGGCAGGGAACTGAGCATCAGGAAATGCTGCTTGCAAAAGCTTTATAACCATGTCAAATGAATTCACAGTCCAACCACCAACTGTCTTTATGTGAAGCAACTTGACTATGAATGATAGCTTTGAGAACTCTGTGCAGGTTGGATAAAGTGGCTTTCTTGCATTGTCTAGCAGCTCGTCAAAGTTAGGGTGTATTGGAGTACCAGAGGTGTGTCGTGAAGGCCCTGCGTCTGAGTGCAATTCTGTTCTACCAGAATTATCCATAAAGGACCCAACACGGATGTCATCTAACATCTCGTCTACATCATCAATGTAGTCATTGTAGTTATGGGCATCATCACCATCTTCGTCAGAAAATGTGGCGTCTGGCAAAGTTTCCTCCTCGCCATGGAATATCCATTCCGTATAAGATGTATCAATACCTACGATGAACAAGTGATCCTCAACCATAGCAATATGATGGAAAGATCGATTTCGGCATCTCCTACATGGACACCTGATACATTCTCTACCCGGTGCATGGGCCTTCGCCATATCTATGAATTGTTTAACGCCATTTGCGTATTCATTGGAACGCAATCTATCTTCAATATGCATCCAAGCCTTATCCATCTGGTTGAGTTATATGGAATTGAAACAATTAATAAGGATATGAGGAAATTCTTGGTAGACTATTAACTGTATGAAAGTTTGTAATGGGTTATCACGAAACTAGTTGAAGGTCCTCACCAGAGTATGAAAGGTAAAAAACTAATTCAAGGGCGGCATCTAGGCCAGCCGGGTAAGTAGTGTTATGATTGTAGGGTGTCTCTTGATGATATGCCCAAAAGTCTAGTTCCAGCTATTTATATATAATTTTGAATTGAACTATGGTCAATTAATTCTTATATGGAAAAAAAAGATCCTTTGTCAATGAATTCAACAATTACTATCTACTTTCCTAGTAATTTCCATACACCATATATATATATATATATTTATATATATATACTCTTATATATGTTCCTAGTAAAAAAGACCCTATGTATGAGCAACACAAAGAAATTAAGAGAATATATACGAGCAACACTATTCTTAAGAGAATTAAGAACAGATTCTGCTTTATACATGATATTATTGGTCATTTCAAGGTACATATATATATATATATATATATATATATTAGTGCAAAGTTACAATGAGTTCAAAGAAACTGCATGCAGCAAGCTGTAAATATGAAGTGTACATTTATATAAATTATAATTATTAATAATGCATCAAGAGATTTATATTCCCAAGCTGATTCCAAAGGGTTGGGAACCATGCATTAAAGTCTAGAGGGACCAGCTTGGCAGAGGTTTTCGTTGCATTAATTAAAATTACAACCTCAACAAAACACTAAAGTAATTTACACAGCAAACTGTATTCTGTCCAAGCTTGATGTATTGAGAACAACACTACTTTAATTATTCAACACAATCACATGATATATCGTGTGAATGTGAATTTGGAAGAGAGGGTCATCAGAATTTCAACACTCAAGCTACTTGGGGATAGGTAGTGGTAATTTTAGTTGCCGCAAAAGGTGTTTCACGAAAAAAAAGAATGCACCAAAAAGAATACAGAAAAAATATAATACACATCCAAATTATATGTTCTGGCTCAAAAAAGAATATGTCAAAGTAGCAAAAGAAACAAAAGAAAAGAATGAACTAACCCTCTTAGCTTTTCCCAACATGCACCTTTCTGGTAGGATTTCCACCTAATCCTGTGCCTGAAACTAGTACTTCAGTCTCTGTTTCTTGCCCAATCTGCAAGACATCAATTATCATATTAAAAAAATGGCAAATATATCTATAAGTCATTCTCCCAATATGAAGCTAGCACAAAAAGCTCCCACTGGGACTAATTCTTCTGAGAGATTGCACAAATATGGCTAGACACATCCTCAGGTCATGTTCAAATGGATTAAGAGCCAACTTAATAACTCCATGTGGCTCAAGGTGCACACAATGCATATTCACTTGAAGATGTGTGAAGAAAAATAAGAAAAACAAAATGATGTACGTGGATTAGTTTTTAATTTACTACGAAAAATGGATGTTATTCCAGAAATTTTATCTCATAACTTATCACTTATGACCGTGGATTCTTAGATAATGTTGTCCTAGTAAAAATTACATGCAGAACATATTGAAAATGAAGAAGTTACGAGGAGTACTAGATATAAGATCCAAGAAAATCACTAGTTGTGTTCATGCAAGATAATGATTCTTCACTTTCAACCACCAAAATGAAGCAAATCCCACCCCTGTACATATTCATCAAGTGCAATATAATTGCATGACAAAAACCATCAGTGGAAAACGGCACTAGCAACCAGGGAATCAAAATTAAGAATTATAAATATCGACTGAGAAGGCGAAGGAAAAAACAGTAATACACGGCCATACACACACAAAGCATGATGGAAGTAAACAAAACAAGTAAAAAGGTGACTCCCTACTTCAAAACATTATACCTTTTGTGACCTGAATGGCAAAAATCATGATCAAATATTTGTAAACATGTTGACTTTTCATACATTTTGGCAAACTAAGATACCAAATTTTTCAGTTTACATTTATCCCAATTTTCCATGGGTAGAAACAAGCCCAAAACATGTCTGCATACGCAGGTGTGCATAGAAGGGCAGAATCCATAGACAGTTGCAAATGTGACATACAACAATGATAGCAGATAACAGTTAAATAGATTCATACCCAGGGCATTGGTCAATGATTTAAAAAAATCATTTAAAAATGCAATGCAGGTCATTAGATTGCAATTTAGTATAACTTAATATCATGTGTTATGAAATAATTACTATTGTTATTTTTAAGTGATTACTATTGTATGCTAGTGAGATGCTATCACTTAGAGCTCAAAACTGGCCAGCAAATTGTTAATTACCATAATTCTGAAATCTTGATCACAACATGAAGTTTTGAGTTACCAGAGATAGGAAGATTAGAGTCAACATTGGCCAGTGGATTGAACCTTGTAAAAGTGACGTGATACTACTTTTCATGGACCAATATAATTACCATTCTAGTTCTATATCATAACCCCCAGCACTAACCGACCATACCAATCATAAATCCTTTCTGATAGAGGTTTGTAGGAAGTTATGAATCTAAGAGCAGCTCTTTCATGGACCAATCGAATTACAATTATATTCCATAACATAACTGAAGTTGCATTGAGATAGGTGAATAGGGGCCATTCCTGAATGCTTGAGAACAGTTTACACCTACAGTCCCGGAGAATGTTTCTTAGACAGTAATGAAGAACCTTTAGGAAAAAAACCGGTACACTCTAAACTCAAATGTATAAGCAAGATAGACAATGTTCACTTTTTATATAAGCCCTATTTTTCCTATCCAAAAATCAATGCCAAAGCCATATATCCATGCACTTAGATGTTTTGATATTGCAGACCCCTAAAAGATTACAGAAGGGTCTCTTATTTGCCTTGGTCAACATTCATAAACATTAAAGGACACTTCTTGAGAAAGCTATCTTTTTTCACTAAACCTTCTCATGGAGTTTCTTTGATTACTTTACATAGTATGATTAATTAGTTTAAACAAATTTTAATAATCATGTTGATAATGGCAAATATGGTTGCTAAAGTTCTCAGGAACCCCTGATATACAGTAGCCCAATTTGAAGTGAGCACCCTAATTTCTAAAGCCTAGCTTTAACTAATGATTCTCACACATGGAGCAAACGGTATACCTTTCTTCTCAACTAGCAACTAAAATTACTACGTTGATATCAGAAGCTGAATGCTCCAAGTTATTTTTTGACATTACTTTTTGGCAAGTAATACTTGACATGTTACTACAGACCACTTGGAGTCATTCTAGTACATGCATGAAAAGGTATGTGAATAACGTTGTTTCATGGCACTTGTGTTTTGGAATTCTGCTAGCGATCGAGCTAGTTAGCTAGCTAGGTTGATATATATGTCTCTCTCACAAAGATGAAGACCGGCCACATGGTTCGGCACGTGCATGGGAAGTCTTCAGATTTTTCTAGTGTTTGAATCATGAAGTTATATCACACAAAATTCATTATCTGCTGGTTTTGTCAATTCCTTGTGCTAAACTCCAGTTTTGTTTTTTCCCACCTCATAAATCCCTCTTTACACTTTCTTATCCCTCTGTAGAGAAGTTTTAAAACCCAACCCAACCCTTTATACATAAATACTACGCTTTATGTTAATTTAATAATCTCCAATGTTTCCCCAAGGATAACACTTTATTCTTATGATCTGACGGCTTGGTTACTTGCGTTAATTATAATTGCATGCTAAAAAACTTGGAGATTTTATTTCTACTTGTTTCTAGCCATACTTCCAGAATCTCCTAAAGGTTTTAGAGCAGCATACCATTCGTCTTTGAGGCTAACGGTGGTGGTGTTGTGGTTAAAATACATCATGATTCTACTTATTCTTTGCATCATGAATAATGATGCATTTAAAGGTGATGATGTTTGTATTTCCTACATAGAGTTGGTTATATTCAACCAACTCTCACTCTCCAATAAATACATATATTAAGTACCTTTGAAATGAATAAGGTTTGAAAACCTTATTCATTCATATATTACTACTTTATTGAAACTTGCGGATTTCACTATATGGACACCTTTGTTTTATCATTGCGAAGGTATTTGTACAAGACTTTATTGGTTTAACATTAAGGGCTAGCATTTCATTCTTTCTATTATTGTATGTTGTCCAGTTTGTTTTGCTATTTGATAGCATATTTACTGGAAGCCTTGTAGCAACTGCATGCAATATACTGTATAAACACCAGGCATGCCAGATAGAGAACACTCACTGAATTGCAGAGACTAAACACCAACATCAGAATTTATTTCATCTTCATCCTTAAAATTGCAGAGAAGTTGATCTCCTAACTCCCTCCTCCATAATACATGAACAAATTAGTAAGTCTATAAATACTGAAATTTATAGCTAATTAGACCATATTTACAAGTTATGTACACTTCTCTAAAACCCAGAAATATATATATATATATACATGTATATAGAATCAGAGAGAGAGAGAGAATGAGAGAGATTACTAGCTTACCCATAGGCACAGATTCCAGGTTTAGACAGAAAAACAAAGGCATGAGCACAGATTATAGGTGGACTTTATTCTTATAAGCCACAACCATTTTGCAGCAGTACATGTTTCCACTACCATACCACAGCCACAGATTCCCAAGAGGTAGAGAAAACAGTAGGAAGAACATAGTCAACGAGATAGAGACAAAGTCCATTGAAATGATAGTTGGTCTAATAAATTTCTAATCAGAAACTATGATTAATAAGCAACTGTAAGTGACATGTAAGTTTTGGGTTTGGTGGGTGGGGTAGCTCAAAATATAACTTTGAGATAAATTTTTCTAATTACATGAAAAGCATGTTCAACTACTTTTTTTTATCTTCTTCTTCCTCAACCCAATCTATTATTATTTTGCAAAGGCTTAAATTTACATTTTAAGCCAAGATACTGATGATTTTTGGAGCGCGTCTTGCTTTTTCTGGATTAATATTTGCTCTCCCAAGGATCGACAATGCTGTCCCTATATATCATCAGTTTGTCCTCCTACTGTTAATTCTATTTTGGTACCTTTCCAGTTTCCATTATTCAATATATAACGCCATCCTCGTAAGATTAATAATTTCTAAAAAGGCTTTAGAGCTCTGCTTTGCAGGCTTTTGTACGTTATATGGCTACTTGATGAGAACACGCATAAGTGCGAATTAACCTGATCAGTAGCAACGCTAATAATTGTTATCATGCATGAGAACGTAAATCGAGTTGTAGTGCATAATTATGTTTGTGATTCACAGTAACTATCATGCAGATAAATGAGTTTGATAATTAATGAAGATCATCATCCTGGCTAGAGCTATGGTTTGGCCTTTGACCACTAACATATTTTCCTTCTTTTTGTTAAAATGAAATTTGGGAGCACACATTCAAATTCCTAGCATACTCGCACATCAGGTTATATATGCATCCAATCAAGTCAAGCTATTTTACAAACAACAAATGAGCATACTTTGAAGGGGTAAAAATTCATAACTCAATAATCTTTAGCACATAACGTTCTAAATTTAAAGGCAAAAACATGAATGTAGGAGTTAAAAGAGTTGGATTCACAAGGGATCAGAACCTAATTAATGGGACGCAAGTATTCAAGAAATATTATGTATATTCATGGCTAAACAAAGACAATGAAAAACTGTGAAGAAGAAACCGGGCTCATGAACCAGAGATACACACACATAGAAGAGGCAGCAATAGGCGAGAGATTTACCAAGGGGAGAGGGAGAGACAAAGATATGAGAAGAGAAATCATCAATAGGCAATGATTTGACAGAGGGATGCACCTTTACTGGAGTTGACAGTAATCAATGCCCAGATCGTGAGTGGCGGCAACTAGCAGCAGTGAAGTTGAACGGGGCGGCAACTGTCGAAGTGAGTGGATGTCGAAGGCGGCGACGCAAGGAAACCACCGTCGGCAGTGAAGTTGCAAGGTGAAGGCAAAATCGCTAGGTTATTCTAATTGAGGGCTCGGCGAGTATATCTAACGAAGCAATACACACCTTCTGTGGAAAAAAGCTCTTGTATTGGGGCACAAAAGTAGAAATTCCCAAAACCTTTTAACACGAACGAAATCTCGTCGCTATAGATAGGTTTTCTCCACGGTTTTTCACCCGCCCCCCTTAATCTCGTAATATATGGCAAAAGTTATTGCGACGGGAGAGTTTTGTGCCATAAGTCCACTATTTCCCACCAGTGGTAGTCATGGAGGAAGAAATCGTGGGGGAATCCTAAATTTCTTGTAGTGATCCGATAAATGTAATGTATCCCAAAAAGTGTTAAGACATTTTCCGTTGATTTGTTGACTTCAAAGATTGTTTATGTCTCGGCTGACTGCGAAAGATATTTCTTGGCATCACACAGAAAGGGTCCAAAATGAAAACTTTTTCTTGCATTCTGTAAATTCCTTACAATGCAAGAAATTTGACGTTGAGTATCCATGGTTTGCCAAAGAACCTTGCAATGTACGTCTTGGTTTAGCAACAGATGATTTTAATCCATTTGGCAACATGAGTGCTTCTCATAATACATGGTGTGTCATATTAATGTCCTATAACTTGCCATCTTAGAAGTAAGTGTATGAAGAATTTGTATTTTATGATGACTCTATTGATACCAGAGCCAAGGTCACTAGGGAACGAATTAAATGTATATCTGTAACCACTAATTGTAGAGTTGAAAGAGTTGTGGGTTCAGGATGTCAATACATATGATGTGGCCTTGTCGTGGGAGTTCAAGATGCATGCTGTAGTGATGTGAACAATAAATGATTTTTTAGCATATGGAAACTTGTCTGGGTGGAGCACAAAAGGTAATATGGCTTGTCCTATTTGCAATAAAGATACATAGTCTCAATAGTTGACAAATGGTAGGAAATTATATTTCACGGGACACCATCAATATTTACCACATGATCATAGATGGCGTTCAAATAGAGCGATGTTTGATGAAAGGGTCTAGTGCAGGTCATCACAACCATAGTTGTCTGGGAATGATATTATCGCGCAGTTGGGGGATTGTTCAGAAAATAGATTTGGGAAAGATACAAGAGTTCGAAAGAGAAAACGACAAGCAGTGGAGTTGAATTGGACAAAAAAAATATTTTTTTCGAGTTGTCATACTGGTCTAGCTTGACATTGCGCCACAATCTAGATGTTATGCACATTGAGAAAAATATATGTTAGAATATATTGAGCACTCTAATGTCAATAGAAGAGAAGACAAAAGATATAACTAACTCTCGTAAAGATTTAAAGGAGTTGGGATAAGACCGGAGTTGCACTTACAAGATAATGAGTCGTCAGCCTATATGCCCATCAGATGGTATACACTTTCAAATAATGAGAAAAATAAATTCTGTGATTGATTCATGACAATCAAATTACCCAATGGCTATGCTTCAAACATGTCAAGATGTGTTCGAACACATATTTGGAAGATAACTGGTCTTAAAAGTCACAACTATCATGTATTTCTGTAGCGTCTTTTGCTGGTTAGGGTGCATGAAAAGCTTACTCGAGATGTTCATAAAGCACTCACAGAATTAGGATGATTTTTCAGGGACATTTGTAGTAGAACGTTGAAAGTTGATGCATTGTTAAAAATGGAGGCTGACATTGCAGTGATATTGTGTAAATTGGAGAGTTTGTACCTGCTTTTATTATTTGATGTAATGGTTTATTTGGTTGTGCACCTACCTTGTGAGGCTTTAGTCGCTGGCCCAGTTCAATATAGATGGATGTATTCTATTGAACGATTTTTGGGAAAACTTAAGTGATCTGTGGGAATAAAGCTTGTCTGGAAGGTTTAATTGTAGAGTCATACATTGATAATGAGTGGCAAACCTTTTGTTCAATGTATTTTCATGGGGTTAATACTAGATTTACAAGACCAAATCGAAATTATGAAGGTGAACAAATAGGAGCCTCATCCGCGTTTTCCGTATTTTCCAAAACCGTCAGTCCCATAGGCGCACAAGAGGGCTATGACCTATGTGAGCGAGAGTTTGATGGTATGTTTTGAATAATTGCATAGAGATTAACCACTACTTGAGGTTAGTAATGATCCTCTAAATAAATATTATCTAATTTAAGCTCATATATAATAATATAGTATTACTTGTTACAAATTAATAGTTCACATGAACATGCGCAGCGAATATATACAACTACTTTGTACGAGAGGTGTAACTGATGTAGAAAAGATGCACGAAGAGGAATTCACCTCGTGGTTTGAAGATACGGCATTACTATAAAGCCCCATCTTATAATATGAACTACATACCACTAAACTCCTAAGATTTATATCTAACATTGATGTTACTATAATAATATTTATTGATGTAAGTTGTATTGAAATATTGTAAAAATTTAGAAGAAATCTCGCAGAACTGTATGCTTTGGCATGTCGTCAGTCCAGACGGGCCATCCAATACTCAAGATATTAGGTGCATGGATATAGATTTCACACAACTGATAGAGAACGATATAGGAAAACTCTCGAAGTTTTTTAACCAGGATGTTGTTATTTTAAATAGGTTGGATATTTCCGGTCAATTTACCAAGGGTGAAACAGGCCTCTGTGGTGAAGTGGACTCCACCCTTGTAGGGTCGGGTAAAGCTTAATACTGATGGTAGTAGTTTGGAAAACCCTGGGCAAGCTAGTCCTTGGGGGGGTCATCCACGATGACAGTGGTAGGATGTGTGCGCTTTCTCTGTTTTCTTAGCTCTGGGCTCCAATAATTTTGTTGAATTTAGGGGTTTATTGGAAGGGGTAAAGAGATGTTGTAATCTTGGTTTCTAACAGGTTGACATTGAGACTGATTCTCAAATTCTAGTTAATTGGATCAGAAAGGGTGAGTGCAATATTTTGTATCTTGAGGATTTTTGGGAGGAGTTTCAGATTTGTCTTGATAGGTTAGACTATAGAGTGAATCATGTTTATTGTGAAAGGAATGTTGTTGTTGATTATCTTACTAAACAAGGAGCCGAGGGTTTAAACATGGATTGGTTTATAGATTGAGTTCCTTTGATCAGTACTTAAGAAGCCTTCTTGCCATGGATCGACTTTATTTTCCCAATTTGCAGATCTCGCCATGAGGTATTGTTCTTTTCGGTTTGTTTAACTTGAAGCTGTGACTTACAATTGGAACATCAAATATATATGAAGTTGTTGCTAACAATAGGTAATTGATAATAGGCCAAAAGCAAGCAATGGGCTAAATATGACAAAATAAAGTTGGGACTTCAAACAGTTAATACCTAAAACAGACCAAAAAGAATTAACTCAACGTCTTATAATAAAGAGATAAGTACTTGTGATAACGTTTTTCATCCTAACAACTGTTTTTGGTAAATAAAATTTAATTAATACAACTAAAAGATCTGTAAAAAAAAAAAAAAAGACATATATAAGGAGCACGTACGAGGTTAATTACATGATTATAAATAAAGAAAATTACCAGAATTACAAGAATCGACATAACATTAATAATACTATAATATATGAAGTAAAAGATACACGATTATTAATTATATATATTCAGGATGCCTCCAATGATTATGGGGATAAATCGAATAACATTGCAAGGATAGATATGAATGGAGTACCCCTAAAGGTAAGGATCGAGGTGAACAAAGAACGTGCATCCGCCAATTAAAAACTATTTATTATTCTTCTTAAAGACTGAAAATGTGATTTTCCGGTACTAGTCCACTATCTCATGAACTCTCAGATATATATTTATATATTCTGCATCACAGTCCACTTTCAAAGGAAGTGTCCAAAATATCACCACATATGCAGCATCAGCATGCATCTTTGAATAGAATCACCGAAAGACGTGGAGGTCCCGAGGAGCCCCCGGTTCTTTAATTTATCCGAATTCGATCTGCCCTACGTTCTGATCTGTTGCATGCGCTTTTGACGTGGCAACCTAATGCACCCGGGGTCGTTTCCTAATAATATACAAATATATATATATATATATATATATATATATATATATTGCTAACCCCATTTGGAAATATTAATTATATGTTGTTATAAAAACAAAAAAATTAAAGGAGGAAAAATGCTCAAAGCAACTATATTCAGAATCTCAATATATAATTGATTTGGGTCAAATATGCTGCCTGTGTTTGGCTTTGACCGGAAAGAATAAACATCGATCTTATCTTGCCACCTCTTAGGCCCTCATGTCTCCAACACCACACATCCGAGTGAGGTAAATTTTTTTTAATTATTTTTTCAAAACGTGCGTTTTACTTGTTGAAACCCCTTGCATTTTACACAGCTCCCCAAAATCCCGAACCATCCCGGGTGACCCATTCAAATTTCTTCTCCTATCCAACATAACCTTTCACCCGCATCATTCACAGAAGACTACGAGGTTCTCTCTCTTTCTCTCTTGCACTGTATAGATCTATATCTTTGGGTTTTCTCAAATATCTTTTGCAAACGTGCTTTTGTAGACATTTAAAGGGGAAATGCTCAAGTCCCCGTACACTACAATAGGCTTTGGTAGGCTAAGAGCAGGATAGTTTTCCAAGACTCCTTCTAAAATGCAGCAGTTAATGTCAATTCAATTACAATTCAAGTACTCTGTTGTTATGAAAATTACGAATGTTTGTGGATTACTAAAATTCTTCGTCCAAATTACAAGTTAGTTTGCTGCAAAAGAAGAAGAGGAAAAAGAAAAGGGGAGGAAAAAAAGGAGGACAGTGCGAGAGAGAACCTCAGAGTCGTCTGTGAACGATGCGGGTGAAAGGTTTTGCAGTGGAGGGGAAAAATTTTGAATGGGTCACCTAGCCTAGGATGATTCGGGATTTTTTTTTTTTTGGGAGGGTAAAATGCAGGGGGGTTTCAACAAGTAAAACACACGTTTTGAAAAAATAATTAAAATAAATTCATCTCACCCGGGTGTGTGGTGTTGGAAAAATAAGGGCGTAAGAGTGAATTACTCAAAAACAAAAAAACCTTTGCCTAACAAATCCGCTGGCAGACTAGAATATATACATAAAGGGTTGCTTCTTAACTAAGCTCATGATCATCAACGTGATGATCATACGTCAGAAATTAGATCCGCTCGTACGAAGTAGGCTTTACGATCACACGTGCACAAATTAATCAACTTTTAACTAAAAATAAGAATCTTTAAATTATGAGGCCTCCATATGATATATTAGAATTTCGTTTTAAGCTATATATATTGAGAATATATAGTAATTAAGATGCAGCTCTAAAAGTCTATCTCCATAATTTTCCTTCTCCTCTCATTCTTATTTTTAATATATTTTATATTTATATTAAAATATAAAATATATAGATCTTGAGATGGAGAAGAGAATGAGGAGAATGAGGGAGAGAAATTTTCAGGGCTATTATATTCATTATTCTCAAGTATGATTGAATATAAAATATATGTCCCTATATATAAGAAAATGAAAATTGCTAGTTGCAAGTGTCTGGTGAAAACGGCGTGTAAACGGAGCTGACGTGGAAAAAACAAGCGATTTGTTTCGTTCAAAATGGAAATCCGTTTCTTCTCTCCTTACTGTTCAAGTCACATTTTCTTCTCCTCAGTTTCCCTCCCCAATTCCCTCCCTCTCTGTGTTTCTTCTGCACGAAGCTCCCTTCCTCGACTAGAAAAAGTACAACTCTTACGTATGGTATTTTTTTTTACAACCAAAATTACTACATAAAGGCATATATGGCAAGCTTGAGGCCCTGGGCGACGAGGGAAGAGAAGAGGAAGAAGCTGAAGGAGAGGACATCGAAGACGAGAGACAGCAACGGTGAAGAGGGAGTTAACATTGACAAGGCCGTCCAAGGCGGTCACGTGCACGCTCGTAGTCGTCGCCATCACCATAGAGGTTGATGTCGCTCTCTGGACGCTGCTGTCTCTTGGGTTTGACCACTCAGATCTGCAAAACAAATTCAGGAAAATCAAAACATATTTGAAAATATAGGTTTGGTGGGTTTTAATTTTAGAGATGAGGGAAGTAGAAATTTTATAATAGGTTTAAATCAGAACAAAATTGCAGATATGGGTCTAAACATAATCAAACTTAAGAGGGAGAAATAAATAGAGAAATACTCGTCCATGGGTAAATCTTGGAAGTGCTGTTGTTATTAATGTTGCTTGTTAGGGTTTATGTTTTTCTGTGATGAGAGAGAAAGAGAAAGAGAGATTGTTGAGTGAAGTTTGCTATTGTTTATTTAGGATTGTTGGAACGTGGAAGGAAGATGGGGGGAAAAAAGTCTGAGAGAGATAGGAGGATAAAGTGAAAATTGAAATACTTATGCTTTTGTGGTTGTTTTAAAGGGAATACTTTTGTTTTGTTTAAGAAAAACGCTTGTTGCAAGCTTACGATCTGAAGGAAAAAACCAGCCAAAGACGAGATCGAGGTCGAGCACCAAAGCTGGAAAATGAAGTCATTTACTCGCCGTTTGCATTCGGCGACTGTACCTAGTAGTTTTGTAAGAAAATTACATGAGAATGAGATAAAGTAAACATCTTGATCGTTATGAAAATCAAGTCTCTTAATTTAATAATTATGAAAATCAAAGCACTTCCCTAGAATAATATCAAATCAAGTTCTTGATTTAATATTATCTCTAACATCTGCTCAAACTTAAGAGTGGAGAACTTTGAAATCTTGAATTTGGAATTTGAATGTAGTTTTTATATCTGTTGATTGATCGTCAATGAGAGGATATTGAAGTTGTGACTTACAATTAGAACATCAAATATGAAGTTGTGGCTAAGAGCATTAGAATTGGATTGGCTATCCTATTCTTCAAATTTTGACTAATATGTAACTTTTTCACATTTAGCTAATCATTCAAAACTTAAAGTCTACATTGGATTAGTCATCAAACTCTCTATAATAATAAAATATTATTATTTTTTATTATTTATATTTTTTTATTAATTTTTATTTTATTTTCATAATCTTTAATAACATTCAACAAATCATATTAATTTTTATTTTCACAATCTAACAATCTATAATATAATAATCTCATATATATATAGATAGTAAAATCTCATATGAACAAAAATATCATATCTATAATATAATAATCTTAAAAAATACTTTTAGACTTGCTATAGTTCTTTTCATACTTGAAAAGAAGAATGGATTTACTGTAACTTATAGTTTGCATGAAAACAATTTAGCTAATTTAATGTGGAGCAAATATGGATGATGTTTGCTAAATTTAAAGATGAAAAGGTATTTGACTAATCCAATACCAATGCTCTAACAATAGGTAATTGATAATACGCCAAAAGCAAGCAATGGGCTAAATATGACAAAAATTAAATTTGGGACTTCAAACAGTTAATACCTAAAACAGACCAAAAAGAATTAACTAACCGTCTTATAATAAAGAGATAAGTACTTGTGATAACGTTTTTCATCCTAACAACTGTTCTTGGTAAATAAAATTTAATTAATACAACTAAAAGATCTGTAAAAAAAAAATAAAAAAATAGACATATATAAGGAGCACGTACGAGGTTAATTACATGATTATAAATAAAGAAAATTACCAGAATTACAAGAATCGACATAACACTAATAATACTATAATATATGAAGTAAAAGATACACGATTATTAATTATATATATTCAGGATGCCTCCAATGATTATGGGGATAAATCGAATAACATTGCAAGGATAGATATGAATGGACTAGTACCCCGAAAGGTAAGGATCGAGGTGAACAAAGAACGTGCATCCGCCAATTAAAAACTTTTTATTATTCTTCTTAAAGACTGAAAATGTGATTTTCCGGTACTAGTCCACTATCTCATGAACTCTCATATATATATATATATATATATATATATATATATATCTATATTCTGCATCACAGTCTACTTTCAAAGGAAGTGTCCAAAATATCACCATATATGCAGCATGCATCTTTGAATAGAATCACCGAACGAGAGCCCCCGGTTCTTTAAATTATCCGAATTCGATCTGCCCTACGTTCTGATCTGTTGCATGCGCTTTTGACGTGGCAAGCTAATCAAGTAGCTAGATCATGATCACTGTTACAAAAAAATGGAAAACTGCCACTAAAGATATTTGGTGACAGTTTCACCTAAAGTGCGCCACAAAAAATATTTGGTGACGGTTTACTGTTCAACCGTCATAAAAAATATTTTTAGTGACAGTTGGAAGTGTTCCGTTCGCTACAACGTTCCTTTTTATGTGACGGTTGGGAACTGTCACAGAAAGTCACGTTCAGACATAAAATTAAACGTTCAGAAGTTAACCCGACCGATTGGAGTTCGAATGAGGGAATTTGACATTCGTTGATTATCGTTCGAACGTATCATATTTACGTTCGAATGTTAATGCGTCCAAACGTTAATTACAATAAATGTTCGACTTTTCGTTCAAACGTAAACGTAAATGTTCAAACGTAACGCGTTTAAATTTCAGACATTATTTCGAATGTAAACGAAGGAGCATTCGAATGCAAGTTCTCTGTTTGAACGTTAATCGCTTAATTATCGTTTGAACGGTTTGTTCGTTTTAGTGTGAGGACGTTCGAACGTAGAGTTTCACGTTCGAACGATCCAATTTATGTATTTACGTTTGAATATTGGTTCGAATGTAAACCAACGTTCGAATGATTTTAATTTACATTTGAATGTACAGATCAGAAATACTAATTTCATAAAATTTAAAAATATAATACCAATTGTATCATATTACATACCACCAACTAACAAGTAACAATGTCTTATAAAAGCACAAAATTAGATATTAAAACTAGCCACAAATACTGATAAAATTTATTTCATCTTTTACACTTGCCCACCGCGATTCTATTGCAACGACATAACACGCTCCATTTGCATCATCATCTCCCGTTGCACTTACTCTTGCACTTCACTGCGTATTCTTTCCTCCTGGTCTCTCTGTTGGTCCTGCAAAATCGTCTCTAAATGAGACTGTCGTTCTAAGAGAGAGTCTAATTCTTATTGTCTTGACCTCATATACTCATTCTCACGCCGTGCAGCTTCTAAATCTGTCGTAAGATTATTAATTTTTGAAGCCGATGAGGTTGAGGAGGATGAACATCTATGCTTGATAGATCGTCTCAAACCTCTTGCCAAACTAGACTGTGGCCCGAGCACTTGCATGAATATGTCTATTTCACTAGGAGATGATTCCTTAGAAGCCGACTGCATCTCCATCATTTTTCTCTCCAATTTAAAAAGTAATGATCGTAAATAATTAGAAATGTACTAAAATAAATAGAAATAAAAAATAAATTATTCAAATGTTATATAAATAATTTATTTAACAAAATTAACATTGCTTACATAATTATCTGCAGCGACAGGATCCATCCACTCACTATGCTCATTAGTGTGAGCAGCAACATAGACATGAATGAGAGAAAAGTTTTTAGGATCATCACGTTTCTAACAAAGCGACATTAGCAATTTTAAAAAGATAATGTTAGTACTTAAATAAAAGAATATCAGGAAAATAAATAAATTCTATAATTTTTTAATTACCATTTTTTTAGTAAGACGGTGGAATAACCTTGAACCGGCACGATGGTGGACAGTCAAAGCGGATCTATTCTATAAATTTGTAGAACTCAAGTGCTACAAAATATGTTAAGAATGTTAATTGTAATAAGTATACATATAATATATAGAACGAATATGAATGTAAATAATTAAAAGATATAAATGTAAAATACCTGATAATATGGAGATGCGAAAAAATCATAACACTTTCTCCAATCATCTAACTTCGTCAGCTGAAAATGAGACTGTACAACCTCTTCCAACGTCTCAAACTTCTTGAAGTGGTCATGACATCGTCTTTTGTGACGACGGAATAGTGTAGCCATCAACTCATTCACAGTTCTCAAATCCTCGCTACGACCAAAGTCGATGTCGAATTCATCCTAACAAGGGAATCAGGTCAAAAATATAATATACTAATCTAGATGAAAAAAATGTACTGAAAAGTAAACTCACCAGCACACGACTTCGAATGTGTTCCTTAATCTCATTCGGAACATCTCGCTATGAGCGCACATAAAATGGAGCATAAGCTCAAACTACTGTGTTAATATAGGAGGAAAGCACTGCTGCACTATCATCCACTCCTCCAGTAGAATTATTAGGAATTGTGATTTTCAGTTTTCTGTACCTTCTATTTTTTTCAAGAGAGATTCCACGTGTATAGCCACTACCATGACGTGCAGATGCATCAACTACATGATAATAGATAGTATAATTATAATTATATAGTAATTGAGACAAAAGTATTAACTATATATATAATTATCAACGACAATATTTCCTTACTAGTAGCTGTCGATTGGCTGTTGTTCTCTTCTCTGTAGCTTGATCTTCAGGAATGGATTCCTTGAGTGGGGAGTCCTCAATGGATTCAGGACTTGAACTTGGCAGAGGCACATTTCTTCGTTGTCGTTTTGGCGGCATTCTTGAAAATAATTAATTATTTCAAAGAAAATTAATTAGAAGAAATTATGAAAATTCAAGATATTTTATAGTCACCTATATGAATAAAATATTTAGTACTTTTATTCTTCATTTTCAGATGAATTTTCTATGCTTGTTTCATAATCTCCATCAATAACATCTTCATCATCATCATGCACCTCGTCTTCATCTTCTGACTCTTCTTCTTCTTTTTGTTCCTCCTCAGTTACTTGAATTGAATGATCATTTAATACAGACGGGTCGAGATGGACGGGTGGGACATCATCTCTACACAAGGGGAGCAACTCGAGTGCACCGAGGTCAACAAACAAGTTAATACCCTCTCCATTTTCCTGGTATGCCTCTACAATCGGAGTGTCATCTTCATCTCCACTATTCTCTTAATCCGCACTCGTTCCTGCTTCATATATATTTCGAGAAACAAATTTTTGTACAACTCACCAAGTTATCTCTCCACTATCTTCATCAGCACTTTTCATTGGATCAATCAAGTAATAGACTTGGGTAGCTTAACAAGCCAATACAAATGGATCATCTTCGTAACATTTAGATGCAGTATTGACACTCGTAAAGTGATTATCCCTATGTATTGAAACCCGACCACTGCCTAGATCCCACCAATCACATTTAAAGACATATGTTACAGACCCACCCAGATATTTCAATCCGATAATATTATGTATGACACCATAATAGTCAATATCATCTGTTCCATGACTCCCCTCGATCAACACTCCACAGTTTTAAGTCTTTCTATTATGTTCACGGTCCAAAATATGGAATTTATAACCTCGAACCGTACATGCAGTGTATCAAATTGTTCTATTTGAGGGACCACGGGCCAATGCATACAATTCAAAAGAAATTGATCCGTGATCACGAGCACGTTGTTCCAAAATCTAACAATTGAAATAGTATATATTTATTATTTCATTATCTAGAGTTAAAAATTTCAAAATATAACATATATATAATTTTAGTTCATACACGTTCTTCAAATCATCTGGGAAATTCTTCCTCGTATCTTGCCTCTATATTTTCTACGCCTCCCGACCTAAGTTTGTCTATGTGCTCACTGTTATAACATGTTGCAAAAGAAGTATATTTTGAGCACAACAATTATAGTTAATTTTAAGAAAACTATAATTATTCAAAGCATGGAACGACATACCTGAGATAATCATCAATCTCCCGGTAATTATTTAGCACATATAACCGAACTTTACCCAACTCTTCATCAATTAAATCGTAACCTGTTTGTGCACCCAAGGGTCGTACATTATGGGAAAACACTGATATCTCACGAAGAGGCGGAGCAGCAAGATCAACATTTCACTCTTGATGATTAAATCGTGTCTCAACACCATGAAGATATAGAGTGCAAAATGTTAACCATTCATCGTGTATATAGGCCTCTGCTATTGAACCCTCAGTTTTGGCTTTATTCCCAACAATGCGCTTCAGTCGACCCAAATATCTTTCAACTGGATACATCCAACGGAACTGCACCGGTCCACCTAGAAGTACCTCTCGCGGTAAATGTATTGCTAAATGGACCATGACATCAAACAATGATGGTGGAAAGATCTGATCGAATTTACATAGTATAGTAGCAATGTCTTCTTCCAATTTTGACAACACATCTCGATTTATTACCCGAGCACTCAAATCCTTGAAAAACATACAGAGTTCAGATATGGCGACACGTATATTAGATGTCAGCTTCACACGAATTCCCACACGTAATAACTTCTGTAAAAATACGTGACAATCATGACTTTTCAATCCATTGATTTTTCAGTCATCAAGACTCACGCATCTACCAATATTTGAAGCATAACAATCTGGCAACTTTACACCTTGCAACCATTTGCAGAAATCCATCCTCTCCTCCCTCGTCATCGTAAAACATGCATGCGGCATGACCACACTATTGCCTTCCACCCTCAAATGCAGATTATGTTTAATTCTCATTCTCTCAAGATCTTTCCTCATCTTGATCGTGTCTTTCATCTTTTTGTTAATACTCATCAATGTACCCAGTATATTATCACAAATATTCTTCTCTATGTGCATTACATCCAAACTATGTCGCAACTTGTATGACAACCAATACGGCATGTCAAAAAAAATACTACGCTTTGTCCAATTCAATTCTGATGCGCCTCATTTTCTCTTGTTCTTTCCCCGACCTTTGCCAAAATTGTTCGCTCTAACATGTTGCAGTTGTTCCACTATCTCTTCTCCAGACAACTCTTTTGGTGCAATTATATCCTCTACTCTCCAACCAAACTTGGCACATTCTCTTCTCCATGCTTGATTTGCTGGTAAATAATGTCGATGACCCATGAAACACAACTTCTGAGAATATTTTAGCCACTCACTAGCAATTGATATGAACCCGTGGGAATGAATTCCCTTGAACCCACAATCAATTTGAAAACTCCCCAAGAAAGCCAAAAATCAAGTCAAGGATGGAGAATCTAGACCCGATGAGAACCCGTTTCAAGATCCTAGATTATATTAAAATCTAGACCCGTTGAAGAACCCGTCTCAAGAACCCAGATTACAAGGGAGGAATGCCACAAAGGTTGTGATTTACCTTTGATAAGTTCAAGAGTTCAATCAAGAACAAGAGGAGAAAACTCAACTCACAAATAAAATTCAATATTGTCTACTCTCAAATGAGGCTACAAAGAGTTTTTAAAGCCAAACCTAATCAAAACCCTAGCCAAAATAATGCCCCTTTTACCCAAAATTACCCTTGATGAACAGTACCGGCTACAGTACGCGCGGCTACAGTAACCCCAACAGTAAATTGATGAAACCCTAGTTCCTAAAATGTAATTTTCCAAATAAGCCCTTGGCCAAAATACAAGGCCTTCCCAAAAACATAGTTCAAAAGAAATAAGACATGTGAGCCAAGCATCTTCAAGCCCACTTATTCTAAACTAATAAAATAAATCATTTAACCAAATTGGAAGCCTCTAATAACAATAGGCCGTATCTTTAAGTCATGTCTTCCACAGCTTGAATAAAGTGGATCAAAATGGTTCTTCTTCTTTCAGACCCATCTTCAGTGTTGGGCTCTTACTGGCTTCATCCCAGGTGGATTGCACCAATCCTTGCATTGCTTCCTTGATCTTCTTGGCCCTTGATCTTGTAATTGGCCCATCTGGAACTTGCAAAGGATCTTTAAGAGTAGGCCCACCTTGGTTCCTATCATTCCCCCTCTCCTCAAAAGGATTCGACCTCGAATCTTCACCTACATCAAAAGGAGAAAGATCAGAAACATTGAAAGTTGCAGAAACTTTATACTCACCTGGAAGATCCACTTTATATGCATTGTCATTAATTTTTTCAAGAATTTGGAAAGGTCCATCTCCTCGAGGATGCAACTTAGTCCTTCTATGGGCTGGGAATCTTTCTTTGCGCATGTGAACCCAAACCCAATCTCCTGGTTCAAAGATGACACGCCTTCGTCCTTTATTGGCTTGGGAAGCAACCCTTTCATTCTTTTGGGCAATTTGAAGCCGTACCCTCTGATGAAGTGACTTCACCAACTCCGCCTTCTTTTGTCCATTCAAACTACTCCTGTCATCAACAGGTAAAGGCATCAAATCCAAAGGAGTAAGTGGATTAAATCCATAAACAATTTCAAAAGGAGAGTATGAAGTAGTAGTATGCATCGTCCTATTATATGCAAACTCTATAAATGGCAAACAATCCTCCCAAGTTTTTAAATTCTTATGAACAATAGTGCGTAAAAGCTGAGTTAAAGTCCTATTAACTACTTCAGTCTGACCATCAGTCTGTGGATGACAAGTAGTGGAAAATAAGAGCTTAGTACCCAATTTCCCCAACAACACCTTCCAAAAGTAGCTAAGGAATTTAACATCCCTATCAGAAACAATACTCCTAGGTACACCATGGAGTCGCACTATCTCCTTGAAAAACAAGTCAGCTATATTTGTTGCATCATCTGTTTTATGGCATGGAATGAAATGTGCCATCTTACTGAATCTATCCAACAACAACAAAAATAGAATCTCTACCCCTTTTGGTCCTAGGCAGCCCCAAAACAAAGTCCATAGATATGTCTACCCATGGCTCACTAGGAACGGGTAAGGGTGTATACAACCCATGTGGCAAAACCTTAGATTTGGCCTTTCTACATGTAATGCACCTTCCACAAATACGGTTAACATCTCTCTTCATCTTAGGCCAAAAGAAATGTTCATGCAAAATGTCTAAAGTTTTCTTGACACCAAAGTGTCCCATTAATCCCCCACCATGTGCCTCACGCACCAATAACTCACGCATAGAACAATTTGGCAGACAAAGTTTGCTTTCTTTAAACAAATAACCATCATGCTTGTAAAACTTACCAAATGCCGCCTTATCACATGCCACATACACATTTGAAAAATCAGCATCATCGGCATACATGTCTTTCACGTATTCAAACCCAAGCATTTTGGCACTCATAGAAGTAAGAAGTACATACCTCCGGGATAGAGCATCAGCAACAATGTTCTCCTTACCTTGCTTGTAACGGATGACATAGGGAAAGGTCTCAATGTATTCCATCCATCTAGCATGCCTTTTATTCAACTTACCTTGACCCTTGAGATGCTTCAATGATTCATGATCGGTATGGATCACAAATTCTCTTGGCCATAGGTAGTGCTGCCAAGTCTCTAATGCACGAACAAGAGCATAAAGCTCTTTATCATAAGTAGGGTACTTCAGGGATGCCCCACTTAACTTTTCACTGAAGAAGGCTATGGGCCGCCTATCCTGCATCAAAACGGCTCCAATCCCTATTCCTGAGGCATCACATTCAATCTCAAAAGCTTTGTTAAAATCAGGTAATGCTAACACAGGTGCAGAGCACAACCTTTCTTTAATAGTGGCAAAAGCATTCTCTTGACTAGCCCCCCAATGAAACCCAACATTTTTTTTAATTACCTCAGTGAGTGGTGCAGCAATGGTGCTGAAGTCTTTAACAAAACGCCGATAAAAGCTAGCTAGCCCATGAAAGCTTCTTACCTCAGTGATGCTTTTTGGCGTTGGCCACTCCTTGATGGCCTTGACTTTCTCTTCATCCACCTCAATACCCTTTGTACTAACAACGTAACCAAGAAAAACAACTTTTTCCATGCAAAAGGCACATTTCTTGAAATTAGCATACAACTTTTCACATCTCAACACATCAAACACATATCTCAAATGCTCAATATGTTCATTTAAGTTCTTGCTGTACACTAAGATATCATCAAAGTACACAACCACAAACTTGCCTATGAATGCACGTAGGACATGGTTCATTAATCTCATGAAAGTACTGGGCGCATTTGTAAGTCCAAATGGCATAACCAACCATTCATAAAGCCCATACTTAGTCTTAAAAGCAGTTTTCCATTCATCACCCTCTTTCATTCTAATTTGATGGTACCCACTTTTAAGATCAATTTTACTGAAAATACATGAGCCATGCAATTCATCAAGCATATCATCCAATCTAGGAATGGGATGACGATACTTTACCGTGATATTGTTGACCGCCCTGCAATCAATGCACATCCTCCACGTCCCATCCTTCTTTGGCACTAGTAGCACTGGTACTGCACAAGGGCTCATGCTCTCCCTCACGTACCCCTTGCTCATCAAATCCTCAACTTGCCTCTGAAGCTCCTTTGTCTCCTCTGGATTACTCCTATAGGCTGGTCGGTTTGGAATAGCAGCCCCGGGCACAAAATCAATCTGGTGCTCAATGCCTCTAATGGGTGGCAACTCATTTGGCATCTCCTCCGGGAATACATCCTCAAACTCCTGCAACAAAGAAACAGCCAAACTAGGAAGAGACTGGTTAGTTTCATCAAGAGTAAGATAAGACTCTTTATAGACAAGAAAAATCATAGGGCGATCTGCGAAGAAAGCCCTCTTAACCTCACTCTCTCTTGCATAGAAACTCACTTTTGCCTTTCCTTTTCTCTCAGAAGACTCTCTTTCTTTTTTCTCTCATGGCTCCACTCTTTTTTCTTTACTCTCAGCCACCTCTCTACTTTCTTTTTCACTCTTTCTTTCATGCTCATATTCACTCTTACTCTTTCTTTTTTGCTCAATCTCTTTTTCACTCTTCCTTTTTTGATCACTCTCATTTTCACTCTTTCTTTTCTGATCACTCTCATTTTCACTCTTTCTTTTTTGAGCAACCTCACTTTTCAATTTCAGTTGGTCCTCATAGACCTGGCTTGGAGTTAAAGGAGCAAGCTTAATTGTTTTGCCCTCCTTTTCAAAGCTGTACATGTTCTTGAACCCATCATGTGTCACTCTCCTATCATACTGCCACGGCCTCCCCAACAAAATATGGCCCGCATGCATAGGCACAACATCACAAAGCACCTCATCTTGATACTTCCCAATAGAAAAAGTAACCAACACTTGTTTATCCCCCCTAACCTCTCCACAATCATTCAACCACTGCAATTTGTATGGTCTAGAGTGTTTTAAGGTTGGTAAATTCAATTTCTCAACCAAAGTAGTGCTAGCCACATTAGTACAACTCCCTTCATCAATGATCATACTACATACCTTATTGTTGACATGGCATCTAGTATGGAAAATGTTCTCTCGCTGTTGCTCTACATCATCCACCTTAATGTGTGCATTAAGAGCACGCCTGGCAACAAGAGACTCACTTGTCACAGGGTATACCACTCCATCATCATCACTAGCATCATCCAACTCGGGCACCTCATCACTATCATCCTCACTCTCAGTCATCACCTCCCCATTGTCACGCATAATCATCACCCTCTTATTTGGACATTGAGAAGCAATGTGCCCTGAACCCAAACACTTAAAACATTTGATATCTCTATTCCGTGAAGGTTGGGATTCTACCTTGGGTTTGTTGCTAGTTCCCTCATCTTTTCCCTTAGGTGGTTCGGTCTTTCTCTTTGCTTCAGTTGGATCATTCCTATCCCATTTTGATTTCCAAGTAGTGCTAGAAACCGAAGTGTACCTTGCTGTCCCTTTTCCCTTTAATTGCCTCTCCACCTTCATAGCCATGTGCACCATATCCTCTATCTCCACATAATGCTGCAATTCAATTACATTGGCTATGTCCCTATTCAACCCACTCAAAAATCTAGCCATGGTGGCCTCTCGGTCCTCCTCTACATTAGCCCGAATCATCGCCACCTCCATCTCCTTATGGTAATCCTCCACACTCCTAGACCCCTGTGTAAGATTTTGTAATTTCTGGTAAAGGTCTCTATAGTAATGGCTAGGAACAAATCTCCGCCTCATGAGAGCTTTCAACTCTCCCCATATCTCTATAGGCCTCTCATAATTCCTTCTCCTATTGGTCACTAATTGATCCCACCAAATAATAGCATAATCAGTGAACTCAATTACCGCCAACTTCACTTTCTTCTCCTCAGAGTAATTATGGCAATCAAACACCAACTCTATTTTTTTCTCCCACTCTAGATAAACCTCAGGGTCAGTTCTACCTTGGAAAGATGGTATTTTTATTTTGATGCTACCAAGGTCTCTATCTACACCATCTCGAACCCTTAGATTCCCCTCAAGCCCTCTTTCATGCCTAACTCTTCTATTTCTACCCGACCCAACGTCAGATGCTAAGTCTTCCTCATCCTCACCATCTCCTTCATTCTCATACTGATTTTCAACTCTATGCTCACATCGCCTCATGTCCCTCCCACCTTGTAGATTTCTAATCGCTGCTTCTTGGTGATCCATCATATCCCTCACTTCACCCAACACCAAGTTCAACCGCTCAAACTGTTGTTGTATGGCTTGCAACACAAAGGATGAGTTATCTGCTCTCCCCTTTGGTGATGTGCTACTCCGATGAGACATTATCAGGTGCTACCCAAAAGAATGTTAGTGGCAAAAAAAACTAAACATCACACACTCCCTTACGTGTTTACACTCGAATAATGACACTCCACTCGTGTTTCACTCTTAATTACCTTTTACCTCAAGAGTTTTCTCACTTAAGTTCTTTAAGAACTAATTGACTCAATCAAGACAAAGCAACCTTGTTTTATCCCAACTAGTAATTAGGTCCAAGAAACAAGAACAAGAGAAACACGGAAGGAATGAAAAAAAATGGCACGTGAATCAAGAGAATTATACAAATGAAACAGTAACAATAAGACAAGATACCAACTCGAATCACCCCCTTTGATGATAAGGCTCAAGAAAAAAAATCTCGAAATTTTTTTTTTTTTTACTATTTTTTTTTCTTTTATTTTTCTTTCTTTTCACCAACTGATTTGATCACAATCAAGAATAAGCAGTTGAGAAAACCTTAACAATAACTCAAAAACCCTTGGGCAAGTGATATACGGCAGCCCCTAGAACAAGAGATTTCCGCCAACACAAACCCTAGAACAATGAATTTCAGCAACCCTAACAATAGTGAAGAAATCTGCTAACCACCACTATTTTTTTTTTTTTTTTTTGTAATCAATCCTAGAAGAATGACGCCCTAGAATTAAATATGCAAGAAATAAAAGATAGAATAAGACCTGATTGGAAACCTTGCTCTGAATACCAAATGATATGAACCCGTGGGAATGAATTCCCTTGAACCCACAATCAATTTGAAAACTCCCCAAGAAAGCCAAAAATCAAGTCAAGGATGGAGAATTTAGACCCGATGAGAACCCGTTTCAAGAACCTAGATTATATTAAAATCTAGACCCGTTGAAGAACCCGTCTCAAGAACCCAGATTACAAAGGAGGAACGCCACAAAGGTTGTGATTTACCTTTAATAAGTTCAAGAGTTCAATCAAGAACAAGAGGAGAAAACTCAACTCACAAATAAAATTCAATATTGTCTAAATCTCAAATGAGGCTACAAAGAGTTTTAAAGCCAAACCTAATCAAAACCCTAGCCAAAATAATGCCCATTTTACCCAAAATTACCCTTGATGAACAGTAGCAGCTACAGTACGCGCGGCTACAGTAACCCCAACAGTAAATTGATGAAACCCTAGTTCCTAAAATGTAATTTTCCAAATAAGCCCTTGGCCAAAATACAAGGCCTTCCCCAAAACATAGTTCAAAAGAAATAAGACATGTGAGTCAAGCATTTTCAAGCCCACTTATTCTAAACTAATAAAATAAATCATTTAACCAAATTGGAAGTCTCCAATAACAATAGGCCGTATCTTTAAGTCATGTCTTCCACAGCTTGAATAAAGTGGATCAAAATTGGTTCTTCTTCTTTCAGACCCATCTTCAATGTTGGGCTCTTGCTGGCTTCATCCCAGGTGGATTGCACCAATCCTTGCATTGCTTCCTTGATCTTCTTGGCCCTTGATCTTGTAATTGGCCCATCTGGAACTTGCAAAGGATCTTTAAGAGTAGGCCCACCTT